>NC_068359.1:40322246-41032246 GCF_020536995.1 Dreissena polymorpha | reverse complement strand
GTTAACGATAATAAGTCCATTCAAGAGTAAATTCAGGTTTATAAGAGAGGAAATATGTTGAATTCTGTGAATAACTCAAAATAATATGCCTAGTTTGGTAACCAATCGTTTCTCAGAACAGATAAACCAACCGTGTGCATATAATAAAAAGAATGATGTTTAACTTAAATTCTGTTAACATTTATGCTTCTATATTAGTTATATAGCAATTCAAATAACCCGCTGACAAACAGCACAAACTATTAACAAAAAGATGTAAATAATATAACCAGTAACACTTACTGTAAAAGTCACATCGCACAACATAGGATACGAAAGAAATACCACCGACACCAATCGCCGCTGGAATCATGTGGCGCAACTATAGAAATAAAAAAAAACGTTATGTACACACGCAATAAAACAAACCGATACAGCCTTACATGTTATTTCTATTTCAAATTAATTCACAAAAAATAAAATGGCATATCGACGCACTATTAAAACACCAGGTCTACTTATCTGCATAATTACTGGAGATATGACTATTTATAATACGCCGTCTCCTTGGCGACCCTTATCAGTTGACAAGGATGTTTATCGAGCTGTGTGTTGATCGTTTTAAGGGCATATGGGTACACTATAAAATACCAGGCCGACCTATCTGCGTAATACGACTTTTTATAATACGAAGTCTCTTTGGTGACCCTTATAAGTTGACAATGATGTTTACGGAGCTGTGCGTTGGTCGTCGTTATATCACGGCCGTTAATCATGGGCGCCACCTCCTTTTTGCGATGCATTGATAAATAAGCCAATGCTACTTCCGAGTAGGACCGGATGTTATCAAATGTCACGGATAATTCTACAGAGTGATTTAGTTTAATATGTTTTTTCAACATACTTTGCATTATTTTTAAAATCGGGCAATGTAGTACGATTAAGCGAAGATTTATTCATCCAAACATGTACAGAAACATTTAATAGCAACCCATTTGGAGACGTGGTGACCTTTATAAGATTTGACATGGTAAAGATTTTAACAAAATTCGATATATATTGTCTATGTGTCGAGCAAATTTCCACACAATGAAATCACTAACAACAGCAACCCGCTGCATTGAACATGTATTTTTTAAGTTTTATGATGCAAAACAACATTGGCTTCGTGTCGATCTAATATATAATTTAGAGTTTTCCAACAGAGATGGAGCCAATGGAGCCATGGCGGGAGAGCTAATGACAGTAGGTTGCGCCAATGCACTATTTCAACTATTTTGATTTTCGATGCCGACCATACACTTTTTGTTTCAGGTTGAGTGTTTGATCTTTTTTCTTAATTCGATCATAATGAAATATAATAAAAAAAGTAAAGTCTACATAATTATGAAGACACATGTGCTGCAAAGAGATTTTTAAGATTTCTGTTATTGAATATAATGTACTACAAAACTGGAAAAAAGCTTGAGCATAATGAACAAAAAGGTAACGATTACAAATAAAGCTATCCTTAGTTTTGCAGATATTAATAGGAAAGAATGATATACATTAGCCTATTTAAGACTCGTTGACCTTTTCCTTTTGGTAAATTAAGCGATTGCAATAGGGGATAAAATTCATCGTTTCAAGAAAAAAAATTATTTTTATTACTTCGTAAGTTTTGTTTTTGTATGAACACATTTGTTGTAGAGAACATGTTTTGAGAATGTTGAGAAGTTTGTTATTGGATTTCTTGAATATTTCATATTCTGGATTTACATCGTACACTATGTTGTTCAGGTTATTGACTACTTAATTTAGTTCGTTACTTATATATTCACATATTTACATCTTGGTTTCGTATAGAATGTGTATATGTTTTGTTTAGATTTGAGTTCAAGTATTTACGTTGAAAAATAAAAACAGAAATATGAAAAAGGAACAGTATATATAAAATGAAAGTCATGTGATGATTCATACATCGTGCATTGGCTCCACCTCATGTCCTTAGCTCCACCCCCTCGGCATTCGCACCATCTCTTTTGAAAAATTACAACATAATCTAATAGATCTGCAAGATGTCAATGTGTCTTTGTATGCAGTAACTCGTGAATGTTGAACGCAATCGTTTGATGTCATTCGCGAATTCATCGGTTGGAATTTTGCTCGTCACACATGCTCAATACATTCATTTGCTTTCAAAAACTCCATCATGTCGCAACATATAAAGGCCCTAAAGTTTCCAAATGGGTTGTGGTTGTATCTTTATATACATTTTGGATGAATAAATCTTCGCTAAATCGCACCTCATTGTCCGATTTTTAAAATATTGCGAAATATGTATAAACATATAAAACCTACTCACCTTAAAGAATTATCCATTAAATTTCAAAACATCTGGTCCTTAGCGCCACCTCGGAAATAAGATTTGCTCATGTATTATTGCATAAACTCTATCTATAATGCCCTATGGCGGGGTGCAGAAACTTGGCAAAAGGATGGCTTGAACGGGAGAAATCGTGCATTAACAAGGCGATTCACGTGCCGTTCAAGCCCTGTTATGTGTTTTTCATATCCATAATCTGGTCCACGCGCAGTTACTTCCCTTCTCCAGCCTTCGACGACTTTCCAAGCATAAATGTGGAACTGAATAAGTACCGGTTTCCTCATGCATGCAGGGATAATGGCAATGACTATTTCAATCCACTTTTCAAATTATACCATCTGCACTCTCTTAACAACACCTTTATTTTATTAACAACGTCAATGAAGTTAAGGTTATTTAGTATATTTACTCAACACTTTCAAACGACTATGCTGTACATGTAAGTGTTTATGTACCTTCAACGCTCCTGCTGTAAATTCCAAAAAAACACCTCATTTCTAACTTTGCGCGGCTGCATTTCAACTTTGCATTAATCCACTGTTTAAACACATTTTAAATCGAACACTGCCTATCCGAAGGTAAAGCCTCGTCATTTCGGATGATGACCGAGTGAGGCATATGTAAAACACAACCTTGAACTGTATTGAAATAATCGAATTATTTTGTCGATGTCGAATGAACAAGACATATTGTTTTCAATGTTATTTTAATTTATTTTGGTATGTGTGATTTGTTTATGCAATAATAGCAAAAATACACATTTTTTCGGACATGATCATCTGCGGGCGCTCTCAAAATCCGTTCCTGGAACGGATTTTTCAAGCGCCCGCAGATGATCATGCCATCGAAAACGTGTATTATCCCTATATAAATGCATCACAAAAAGAGGTGGCGCCCATGATTAACAGCCGTGAATACGGGTCATGAAATGACAGAGTTGTCATCAATAATTGTAACCACACAATACTGCTGTTTTGTTTGCATTAGATTTCTTTGTTTTAACGAAAACAAGTTTTACAATATTTTCAATGTTACTTTATTGAAAATAAATTGAAACGCTACCCTTGGTGAACATTATAGCGACCTTTCCAAAAAAAATATAATTCCGATTGACCATTTAGTTTCGTTATCCTCATCTTTGAGAATATATCAAACGGGTTTGAGTATTGTATTGTTTTGTACACGCAAATTCTTTATGATATTTTAAAACGGAGTCGGAAAGGCTCTTCATGGGTATACAACAAAACAACGGTTTTTATTGCATATAAGGGAACATAACATGTGAAACCATTGTTATTTACATGAACACGTAAAAGAGTCGTTTGAAAGTATAAAGCTCAAAAGATTTATCTCAAAAACGGAACAAATGAAGGGCATCACCATGGACGAAGGTACGTTCGTTTGTCAATCCGTATTCACAACTTAATCGGAAGAAGTTCTCCTTCACTTTTTAACGTGCAACAACAAAACTTGCCTGTATTGCTTCTTACGGTATACGAAGTTTTACTTTGGCGATTTTCATCTCCCGCGTTAAAAATTACAAAAGATATGCCTTTTTTTACTATACGAATGTCGACTTTATTAGCAAACATATACAACTCTGAAACTTCCATGTCCAGATGTATGTAATGTAGTTTGTAACATTGTATATTTGCCTTCTTCTTAGTATCATTATATCATGACCGTAACTGACCACACCCAGAGCGTTAAATAGATTATATAGCAAAATAACTTCGTAAATCTTTCTCTCTTAAATCATAAGTTCAAATTCTTAAGATTTGGTATGTTATATTATATTGTGGTTCTTTTCAAACTTTGTTAAAATATTGCCCCTTGGGTCAAAAACTAGCCTTACCCCAGTGTCAAATATTGCATTGCTACTTCTTGCTACATATTACCTAATGCGGCGTCGGGGGTTTTCGTCGCTATCATGGCAAGGTCTAGTTCCAACTTAAACAATTCAAACGATTATTGGCGTCGGCGTTATGCTGTGACCAAGGCTTGTGTGCTTCAACTGCAATCAACTGTAGGAATTCTAATGAAGCTGGTCTTTGGGGTCAACGAATGATGAATCGAATGGGTTTTGGCAAACACCTACACCCATCAATGAAGCAGACTAACCTCCCTTTTAGTAACTTTCACTGTCACTTTTAGCGGAAACCTCTCTTACCACATTAATTATATATTTTCAAAACCTCTGTACCGATGTTGTAAAAAATGTAACGCTTGTGTTAAGTTACCGGTTCTAAATTTCAATTTAAGTTACTCTTCTGAAGGAACAGTATTTTCAATTCATTTAATTCAGACTGTCCAAAGCTCGAGGGTACATGGTTAATGAATGACTTTTTAGGTTTTATAACTTCGAAAAAGATATCTTCTCTCAAAATCGTAACACAAGTGAGCGATCTTGAACCATCTTAACCCTCTTATCTGAAATTTTAGTTTTCAAACTTTTGTTTACATAATTTTACCTCTAGTTTTAAATGATATACTATCTCAGGGTGATTGTATCATATGTCTGTCAAAATATGTTTATACTGTGAAAGGGGAAGACACGTTTTTGACAGCTTTATTATGCAAATATTGATCAATCCTTTATAAGATGATGCACGAGTGTGTAGTATTTAGTTAATTATAAGTTTTATTTGATATCAACTTGCTGCACTGATAAAGATTTTTTGATCGTTTGTAAGGTTAACGATGTGTATATTTTCAATAATGCGTCGTGGCGTCATTTTAACATGTTAACAAGTTTTATTTGGAAAAGTGTGAGCACGAAAGACAAATGCTCCTTTAGCTTTATTTTCCGGATGAACATTTGCGTGCAACAACACCAGCTCTCTATATCTACCCAATATGTTCAATTAAAGATCCACGCATGTTTTAGGTATCATTATATGTGGTCACTGACAAGGAGCCATAATTATTTCCCGAAATGTAGCTTAAGTAAGCCAGTGAAATCAAGACTTAGTTAAAGATTGCATGCATGCCACGAGTATGCATTATTGTATCTACAGCATATATTAATGTGAAATATCATATGTGTTTTGGGGCCCATAATGCAATTTTATTGATCAATACAAATAACAAAGTATTGTTGTATCAAGGAATGGAGCCCATTTTTATTGTACATTTGTATCTAAATTTTACATATAAACATATGTTATTGTTGCATACATTCATATTCAAATATGACGTATGAGTATCAGCTAAATGAACGGAAATGTTTGATATATCTTGAAGCTAAGGAATTTTTTATTGCGCTTTCTATAATCAGATCTTGTGTACCACTGTAAAATATCATTAAGAGATTGATATAGAGATATGAAATCCTTGGCAGTGACTATATGTCATTACCAATGAAAATCATAAAAGAACCGTTGAATGTTGATAACGACCAAAAATGCGTTTGATATACGCCGAACTAACTTCTCTTATGAACATTTCTATCTGGTAAGTTTTAAAAGGTAATAGCATTAAATTATGTGTTTTGTTTTTGCAAAACCTAAATGTTTATGCTATATGTCAACAATGATCATGCATAGATATTTAACATATATTCATTCTTTTAATTCGCTATTGTTTAAGCTCGCGAATATCTACTTGATACTTGTCATTTTTGTTTGGACTATTGAATCTTAATAAAATTAAGATTTAAAATTTTAGACTTAAAATGTGCTTCTGAGCACTTTGAACATACGGACCTTGTTATGGTGTATGAATATATATTTTCGCTAATAACGAAACACTCCGGTTAGTTTTAAAATCAAACGCAATAAATCATGCATAATGTTGACGTTTTTAGTAAAATATAAAACTGTGTGTTTAAAATCACAACTGACCCCGTATACAAATTAAAAAAAGACCTAGTGACGAAACGTACATGTGTTTACAAGAAACACATAAGTTAACCTATACACTACTTACTGCAACTATTTTGCATAGTTGTTTCCCTTACATTTAAAAAATATAGTCTTGTCTGAGGTAAATATTGACAGTGTAATTTAAAATACGATTAATTAAGTAAGATATCAATGGGTAACATATATAATATTTTGTATGTATTTTGTATTTGTAGTAACTTATCGCCGGTCTGTAAATACGTTTAGGCAAATATAATTGTATCCTATCCCAAACAAACTTAAAGTTGATTTCACCTAAGTATATAATGACTTCTGTATCGCGTACCAATGATACTTTTGTGTATATGTATACAATTATGATGATATAAATGATGTTATACATGCTATTTCTTTAAAACAAAAACCTAAACCTTTCCTGGAATGAAGTGTATGTATTGTCTTCATAGTACTTATCGACTGTTCTTATTTATTTAAGCTGTATAACAAAGAAAAAAATGTAGACTTGAAATTGTTTGTTGGGAGTTTTGGAATAATTAATTTTCTTCCATAAGGAACAGAATAAGATAAACAATAAGGTTACCTATTAAAACAATAAAAATGAGTTATACTGATGACATTCAATAATGTATAGGTGCGTTTGTATATTTTTTATTTCATACATTGTTTAAATGTACTGTTTAACAACATATATTTTCTTTCAGATATTGGCGAGGAGTACAAATAGTATTCCCTAATGACCGTAAAGTGCGCTAATAAATACATTTGTTGTTTTGTGTTTGTTTCTACCTTCTTTTAATGCATAACATACGAACAATATGGCTATAATGACCATTTAGCGCTCATCTGTGGTCAATAACATCAATTACATAAGACCTTATAATCTAGTTTTTGACCCCACTTTAACCAGATTCAAACATGAACGTCATATTCTCAAGATAAATATTCCGACCAAGTTTGATCAATTCATAAATGTGGCCTTTTGAGTGGTGTCAAGGTTTTCCTGAGAATGGATCGGGTGACATTGATTTTGGACGCATTTAACCCAGACTCAAATCTTACTTCACATCGACATTTCCCAGATTAATAATTTGACCTAGTTACATCAATATTGAGTAATAAACGTCGCCTCTAAAGTAACAACCAGTTTTTTTAAACTATTTTACCTGGTGACCGAGTTTTTTCCAACACGAGAAAACATTATAACTCGGTCTAGATATGGTTGGTTTAAACATAAATATTGAGGCATTAACGTAGCCTGTATATTGGTAACAAGGTTTGGTTTTTGACTACGATTTAACCTGTTGGCCTTGATTTAGGACGGACGTTTTTCAGGGAGATGGGAGGGGGAGGAGGAGAAGGATGGGTTGGGGGGGGGAGGGGAAAGGGAAGGGGAGAGGAAGAGGGACTGAGGGGAGGGTAAATTGATTGATTAATTGATGGATGGGTGAATAAATGGATTGATGGATAGATGGGTGTATAAATGGATTGATTTGTAAATGGCTGAATTGATAAATGGATGGATAATTGCAAGTGAATTTAATTAGACAGTGCACAAAGAAGTTTTTTAGAAGAAATTGTTGGCGTATACTCGTTCGTATTTAAAAAGAAGTTATTGATGATTAAGTACATTCCAAGCTTTAACAGTATATACGTTATTGGTGTTAGGAAAAAAACGGCCCAAAATAGACCACGAGATTTGTCACACCTGGGTTGGGCAGTTAAAGCGCACTACCATGTTAGTGTAAAGTGAATATTAAAAGACATTTTTAATTAAAACATTGAAACAAAAATATCTAGTTTGGCAGGTGCCTTTTTATGTAAAATACTTATATGAGTTCAGAACATAATGCCTCTGATGCTGGAATGGATGTACAAAACTCGCAAAAAGATTGAGTGTGTTGTTTTGAAGACACTGACTATGACAATGGAAATAACATGAAACACGTTTTTCGAATAGTTGAATTTAAGCAAAATAATTTGTAATTTCAATTCAGATATAACAACCGGCCTGTTATTAGAGATGTTTAGTACATTTCAAAGATGTTTACTTGATAAAAAGATGTACATTTGTTTACCTGTCAAATCTATATTTATATAGATGAAATTTACAACTAGTACAAAGAAAAGTATCAGACTACATTTATTTACACAGTACATATTAAGCACAATAATAAAAAAAAAAATGTGGGACATGTAACGCCAAGCCCTTCAACTAACCTTTAATCTCTATATCAATATATTTATGATAGTTTACAGTAGTCAACAAGAGCTGATCCTAGACAGCGCACTCGAACATTCCTTTGTTCTCAACATATATTAAACAATTCCGTTCATTGACCTGATACTTATAAGGCATATTTAAATATGAAAGAATGTGTCAGTAAATTATGTTAATATGTAAAATTTAGCTACAAATGTTCAATATACAATATAAATGGGCTCTATTCGTTGATATAAAAATAATCTGTTTTTGTATTAATCAATAAAATTGCATTATGGGCCCGAAAAAAACCCATCTGATATTTCACATTAATATATATTTTATATACAATGATGCATTCTTGTTGCATGCATGCAATCTTTAACTTAATATTATGCAGACATGGATTATTTTAGCTAAATTTCGGGAAATGATTATTGCTCCTTGTCGGTGACCACATATAATTAGGACAACAACATTCGTGTATCTTGAATAGAATATATTTAGTAGATATAGGGAATGGTGTTGATACACACATATGTTCACCTGACTCTCCAGAGGGAAAATACAACAAAAGGAGCATGTGTCTTTATTGTTAAAACTTTTCCAAACAAAACTTGTCTACGTGTTAAAATAATGCCACGACGTATTACTTATGCAGGAAAATATTCACTGCGTTAACCAAACAATAGAGGCCATACCACTTTATCAGTGCAGCCAGTTGATATGAAATAAAACATATTATTAAAAAGGAAGTTACTCAGATACATCAAGCAATATTTATATAAAAAAAACATTCACGTTTAAATAAAAATTTATTACAAATCCTACACAATCTTGCATCATCTTAAAAAATGATTTATCAATATTTACATTATAAAGCTGTCAAAAACGTTTCTTCCGATTTTATAGTATTATAAACATGTTTTGACAGTCATCTGATAAAATCACCCTAAAATCTTTTGAAGATTAGTGAATTAAAAATGCTGTTCCATCTTGCTCCTGAATAAGGAAGAAAACGCCATTTCCAACCAAAAACGAAAATTGCATTATAAACATTTCTTAGTATAGCATATTTTTTCAGGATTAAATATCATTGAGTTGTTTAAATAAATGGTTAAATGTCAGCATATCTACATTTAATGGGATATCATTAGTGAAAAAGAAAATTGTGGTGAGTTTAATATGCAATCTATAATCGACTGTTCTAACGTCAATTTAGTTTAACCAATACTTTGACTTTCTGTATAAGTCTTGTAGGTCAATGTCAAAGTCAAGATGAGGTCAATTGCTGTGAGTGTCTTTATAGTATTCAAAGACATATTTAAAAACGAAAAGCCATCAAAGCAAAAATGTAATTCCTTAATACATTTCTTATATTGACTAATGTTCACGTAGGTATAAAAGTAAACCTGGCCGATGATTTATTGCGCACATGTAGCCATCTTCAGGGGGTGGGGTAAAGAAAAATGACTGTGATGTTATGTGTTTAAGGTTTTCAATGCCAGCTTACGCAGAGAAGCTACTACTGCAAATAGGCAAAACAGTTACAGATAAATTAATCTCAACTTCACATACCAAAATACAATTTAACAAAATCATTTATTGGATCATTGCATGTGAAATCGTAAAATTGAATTCTAATGTTTCACTTAAAATATTCACAGAGCGACTATTTAACATTTAAAAAAAAATCGGCATGTTAAGCGTTCAAATAGCATCGCATAATATTTATTTCTGTCAGTTAGTATAGCCTTTGAATAACAATGATATCGATTTACACTTAAAAAGATTCAAGTCACTTAAATTGAAAAAGTCGGTATCTACAATACAGGATATTTATGTCAAAAACAACATACATCATGTTAAGAGCGTAAACAAGTCAAGTCGAATCTTGTAAAAAAAACATGAACAATTATACTTATACTTAATCAATATAAAAATACATAAGGTTAAGGTGTGTGCTTCCTTTCGACAGTATTATACACATGTTTTGTTGATCGCCTGATAAAATGACACTGAAGTTGAAAAAAAATATGTTAAAGTTATTGAGATAAAATTATCTAAAACTCAATCTGACATATCCTACAAGAGTACCAGGATAACCCAAAATCGCTCACCAGTCATTAGCATAAAGATAGCAAACCGTTTAACATTAACATGTGCCGCCTCGAGGTTCGGCCAGTTGTAACGCCGTATGCACATGATTCTTGCAAACTTAATAAAGCACCACTACACGTAATATAACAAACATCACACATCAGTGCCTGGCGGTTTTTGAGCAAAAAATGTTACTGTCTTAAAAAAGTCTATATAAAAGGTTTGTCTGGTGCGTGGCAAGTGTTTATAACAGATTTGATGGGAAGCTTTGTAGAGAAGCAATATATTATGTCACATACAATATATCAGCCTTGTGGTTTGAGAAAAGAAAACTTTGACGGTTTTTGTGCTAAAAATATAGCATTTGATCTCTGCGCTTGGGCGATTCCGACCACATAGACGTTATAACAACAAAATCATGTAGATGACCACTATAAGCTGATACATATGAAATACTTATTCCATGGGCCTTGGAATTATATAGAAGATTCACGAACTTCCCATGTCTTCCCATGTTTTCCTAAAAGTTTTACACTCTGGTCACCCACCCATGCAGCTTATTGGAACGATTTGAACAATTTTGAAAGAGGGAAACCAAGGGACAATTCCTGTGATTTTTTCGTAAAATGTTTCCTGTAGAGGATGGGGCTAGGGCTCGTTAAAAAACATATGCCGAATGACACTGACGCATGACACACACCTCATGACGGGCAAAAGACGACACCAAATTGAACATATTGTACACGGCTGAGCTTATGTTAATCAGTGAACATTTAGCGTTTGCGTTTTATTATGTTTACATGCAAAGTAGGCAAGTTTGGTCAAGTATGGTTGACAATTAAGTATCAATATTTTATTTACCCTCAACAAAGTGTAAAAACTCGAGGTTGCAAGAAGGTATTTTAGAAACAGAACATACATTTAAATTTAAAGACAAATGTAAACAAGAGCACTGCCTTGCGGGTGCAGACCGCTCATCTATTTTTCTTTTTAAAGGTGAAGGGACCTATCTCAATTTCAATCACAAAGGAGAAAGGGGTGGAGTGGAGAGGGGTGTATAGTGTGGGTGTGTGGTCATTTATCACATTATCTTTAAAAAAATGCAAAAAAATATTATTTTTTTTTTTGGGGGGGGGGATTATTGGACGGTATTTCAAAAATAAAATAATAAAAATAAATATTTGTGTTTTTAAACCAAGTTTAAAAAAAAATAATAATATTATTATTTTTTGTTTTGGGGGGGGGGGCCGAGGGGTATAGTGTGAGGGTGTGGTGGTCATTTATTGGATGATCTTTAAAAAAAATGGGGGGGATTCGGTGGGGCGTGGGGGATGGTTTTGTGGAGTCTATTGTGGTATGTCAGGTAAGAGTTGTTTTGTCAAAGTATCAATCAAATCTAATCATAAATACAGAAGTTATGGCAATTTTAGCAAAATTTAATAATTTGACTTTGACAGTCAAGGTCATTCGAAGGTCAAGGTAAAATTCAACTTGCCAGGTACAGTACCCTCATGATAGCATGAAAGTATTTGAAGTTTGAAAGCAATAGCCTTGATACTTAAGAAGAAAAGTGGATCTTAACACAAAATTTAACCATATATTTAAAGTTACTAAGTCAAAAAAGGGCCATAATTCCGTAAAAATGACAACCCGAGTTATGCTACTTGTCCTTTACTGTCCCCTTATGATAATTTGCGAGTGTTCCAAGTATGAAAGCAATATCTATGATGCATTAGGGGTAAGGTGGACCAAAACACAAAACTTAACCAAATTTTCAAATTTCTAAGTATAAAGGGCCCATAATTCCGTCAAAATGCTAGTCAGAGTTACATAACTTTGCCTGCACAGTCCCCTTATGATAGTTAGTAAGTGCTGCAAGTATGAAAGCAATAGCTTTGATACTTTAGGAATAAAGTGGACCTAAACACAAAACTTAACCAAATTTTCTAAGTATAAAAAGGGAACATAATTCTGTCAAAATGCCAGTCAGAGTTACATAACTTTGCCTGCACAGTCCCCTTATGATAGTTAGTAAGTGTTGCAAGTATGAAAGCAATAGCTTTGATACTTAAGGAATAAAATGGACCTAAACACAAAACTTAAACAAAATTGTCAATATTCTAAGTATAAAAAGGGCACATAATTCTGTCAAAATGCACGCCAAAGTTATCTCACTTTGCCTGCCCAGTCCCCTCATAATAGTAAGTAAGTGTACCAAGTTTGAATGCAATAGCATTGATACTTTATGAGAAAAGTGGACCTAAACGCAAAACTTAACCGGACGACGACGACGACGCAGACGCCGACCCCGACGCCAAGATGATGACAATAGCTCATAATTTTTTTTTCAAAAATATATGAGCCAAAAACCGACTCGAGACAGTGTTAGCACTTCAAATAGATATATAAATGCCAACTCGTAGCGTCTTTCGCATATTGAGCGAGATTCAATTCACCCCCAATAATTTATCATAAAAATGTAACATGTTTATTGCTATATTTGTTTCGCAGATTCAATTGTTCTCACGATGGCATGTAACGGAGAAAGAACTACAGCCAGTGGAGTGCTTGTCAAGAGGTTACTTTCAGTGAGCCAGTGCGTTCTAATATGAAAGTCATATATAATATACCACCCAACAACCATTTTAACGCATTTGCAGTAACTTTATTATCCATGAAAACGATATACACATGACACGGTATAAATAATTCGCAAGTGGCATTTTACATTCCAGAGAGAACATCATTAATGAGCCTACAAGAGACAGAAGAAATCGCTTGTGTTCCCGTTTGATAAAATAAAGAGCTAGTAGTCTGTTCCATGATCCATCGAATATATGCAGAACAAGAGTAACATGTGTTAGTACATACTACTGTTACTGAGGCTTTGAAAATATAATATTAATATGGTAAGAGATGTTTCCGCTAAAAGAGACAGTGAAAGGTACAAAAGGTGACCCATTTGGTTCATCATTCGATGACCCGAAATACATACTTCAATAGCATTCATACAGTTGATTGCAGTTGTAGCACATAAACCTTAGCCACAGCATAACACCGTCGCCAATAATTGATTGCGCTGATACAGTTCGAACTTGACCTTGTTACAGTAATGGCGAATACCCCCGAAGCCGCATTAGGTGAGGCTAGGTTTGACCGCAGGGGAGATATTTGAACAAAGTTTGAAAAGAACCACAAAACAATAGTTCATACCAAATGTTAAAGAATTTGAAACCTATGATTTCAGAGAGAAAGATTTTGCAATATAATCTATTCGACGCTCTTATCAGTTTTCATATTGTTATAATATGATGATACAAAGAAGACGACCAATCTACAATGTTACATACTAAATATCAAACATATGGACGTTGAAGTTTCAATGATTAAAATTTGTGCTCATAAAGTCAATTGTTGTATAGTATATATTTTGTCATTTTTTAGTGGAACGATCCAATCGCCAAAGATAAACTTCATATACCGTAAGAAATAACACAGGCAATTTTTAATGTTTTACGTATATATGTGTAGGAAATCTTCCGACAAACTTGTGAAAACGGACAAACAGACATGCATACATTTGTACATAGCGATACCCTTTATTTGTTCCATTTTGTAATTCAATCTAGTTGAGCTCTATACTTTCAAAACGACTCTTTTAACTGTACATGTTAATTACTGGTTAGTGCGTGTGTATATGCACTTATATTCATTAGAAAAAATTGTTCTGTTTTAAACCAATGCAGTGACTTTACGACTCCGTTTTAATATTTCACGAAGAATTTTCGTGTACAAAACGATAAAAACCGTTTATTTCATTATTGAAGATGAGTTTAACGAAACTCAATGGTCAATCCGGTTTGTATTTTCTGTTTGAAAGGTCGCTAAAATGCTCACAAAAGGTGTCGTTATAAGTTATGTTCAATATATTTATAATAAAATGATAGTCAAACATTTTTTCGTTAGAACAAACAAATCTAATGTAAACAAAACCGCAATATTGTGAGGTATAAATTATTGATGACAACTCGGTGCTCTCATGACACTTATTACGCCCAACGCACAGCTCCGTAAACATCTTTGTCAACTGATAAGGGTCACCAACGAGACGTCGTATTATAAAAGACATATCTCCAGACATAACGCAGATACGTCGACTTGGTGCTTAATAGTGCGTAGATATGTCATTTAATTTGTGAAATAATTCGGAATATAAATAACATGTAATGGCTGTTTAGGTTTGTTTTTAATTGCGTCTGTACTTAACGTTGTTTTATTTCTTTAGTTGCGCGACATGATTCCATCGGCGTTCTTGGTGGCGGTTGTATTTATTTCGTGTTTCTACGTTGTGCGATGTAATGTGCATAGTAAGTAAACCAATATACCTTTAACTTCGTTTTAATGTTTGAATGACAAAATTAGAGGTATAATACGTATAACATGTCATGCGTAAAACTCCGTCCAAATGTGTACACAAATCTAGCAACTAGATTGTTCTTAATTAATGTATTATTTATTTATTATTATTATTCGGAAAACATATAAAACTTTTTCCACCTCAACATTAGTAGAATGCATTAACTATAAAAGTTAAAGTTATCGATACCAATTCCGCTAAATCATTCCTTTAAAATGAACGTCTTGACAAATGAAAAGACAATTGCGGGTATTATTATTGTATTAGCTTATGTTCTCTTTTAGGTCCATGTAATGCAACGGTAGAGTGTGCAAATAGTACCACAGTTTGTGAGAATGGTTTCTGTCATATACGTAAGTCTTTATTTATGATATGTTAATGTTTTATTATTATCCATATAAAAACACTAGAACAACGGTCTTGTAACGCTCGTTAAATAAAGTTTGCGAAATTTGAGTTCTTGTTTATTTATGATTTTTTCGTACCAATGTTCAGAGGCCGGTCAAGTATGCACAATTGAAACTGCAACAACCGTCGCAACAACTGTAACAACCACCGCTGGACTAACCCAACCAGGTGCAACTTCCCAAGCATCGAGTTCTACCTCGGCATCAACAACTACTCCGACAACTACTGCGACTCCTACAACTACTACGGATTTAACAACTACTAGTAAGTCTACCACGTGTCATCCTAATTTCGGTGGTTAAGTATGACAAAATATGTATGATCATTATTTTCCGCTACGCTGTTTTTGATACTTTGTTAAAACTGAAAAATGATTATAATCATCATAAAATTATGTAAATTAAGTGCAAATTATTGCCGTTCGCGGTTTGGTTGTAATTTATTTTCATTTAAGAATATTTATGTTGTTACATTTAATGGCTTGCTTGTTTTCACTTAATATTGCTAATACCTTATAGCTCTTTTGTTATAAGACTCAATATAAAAAATTTAATTTATACATATTCATGTTTAATAAATATGAGTACATGTACTTGTTCAAACTTTAGCAACATCAAACACACCCAAGCGAAAAAAGCGCAATACTGGCCTACAAGAGTGTGTTACAAACGCAAGTTGTGTATCAGGCGAACAAACAACATTGGTATGCGCGTGTAATGATGGCTATACTACAGATAATGGAAAGTGCAAAAAAGGTACAATAAACAGTAACAGCACAACGCGTGTAGTATTAAATGGACATATCGACGGTATATTTCTCCAAAAAAATAGACATACATTAAAAAATGCATGTTCCCACTTTTGACGCTCATATTTTTAATATAACAGCAATACTATTATGATAATCGTTAATGTAAAATGGAAACGGTGTCCAAATTATTTTCCAAAACAAGTTTCCGTTGAGATTCAAACTAGCGCCCACACAATCTGCGCAGTTCAATTTCATTCATAATTACTTTACATTGTTCAACTATATTTTGTCCAGAGCCAGAGAACAGTGTCTCAGGGGATTTTTTTATTTATAAACATATAATTCTAATGAAAGTCTTATTTAGAAAATCATACCAACTTTATAATCAATCAATTCGTATTATCCTATAAATGCCACTTTAACCAAATTGGCTTAGCCCCAAATATCCATTCGTTTTCTATGCACGTTTTATGTTTATTCCAACGACCCCTTTTTACTAAAACACACGATTTTCAAGCGGATGTTTTACTTTCCGCTTATTATTTATCTCTTTACTTTACTCTGTGTGAACATGCATTTTTCAAGGTGATTAACAAACTGCTTTTATACGCTACTATTAAATAAGTGTGTTAAACTTTATTTGCATATGTTTAAGAATTATATAGAAGATATCGTAAACTTATTATCCTTACAAATTAGCTATGCTCAAAGCCCGAAACATTAATTGCAAATGCATTCAAGTAAATTATATATTATATAAATGAGTCTACTTTTCTAAATAATCTTCAGATCCTGGCAATGGCGCAGGACCATTGAGAGTGACGGAACTTTTCACTGTCATGGTGACGACAGTGCTGCTGTTTCTCATCTAGAAAACCCTACCGTGCTGCAGTGGTCTATTGACTAATCGGTAACATTGCCTGCCGTTTGTAAATAACTCTATATCTTTAGGATTTTTCATGGAAAAAATATTGTGTAAACACTTAAATCAAAACCAGTCGTGTAAAGTAAACCACCTTTAGTTTGTATCTGCATATCACTTTGAAAGTTTATTTATCAATACAGAAAATATCTGTTTAAACGCTTAAACAACTACAACAGAAACAAACTTTCACAAACTTACTGTTTCACAAACCGAGAGCAGACCAATCGAGCGGTGTCATTTGTACAATAGTGATGCATGATCTGGCTTTGAAAGTGCGTGTGCCCTGTGTCTACAGAATATGTCACCGAGAGTGTACATGTATGAGAGTTCCGGTTATCTGTGCATGCCTGATGAAGCCGTTGTGCAGACCAACTGGCGATGCAAGATCAACCAGAACAGTGTGGTTTCTTGTAGACACGTGAGCGCCACTTTTGGTCGGAGTCTTTATTTAAAGAATAAAAGAGATATACCTACATACTAAACAGTGTTGTCATATCTGCCTATAAACCGAGCCTTCGTATTATACATGTTCCTCGAACCCAGTTTAACCTCTACAAATAAGTACTGACTATCCAAAAAACAATTTGTACAACCGATGCTTGTATACAACTTTTGTTCTAACATTCAAAGTTTAAAGATACATTCGCATTCGGTTGCAGTTTTAATTTCCTAAGTATTAACGCACTGTATTTGTTACAGTCTACGATAAAATTCAGATAATGCAATAGGATAGTCTCTTAAACAAATCATCTTAATTTACTCTAAGATATATTTAAGTAAAATACACTGGTTATGATATTCTTTTGTTCAACCTGAGTTCAGTTAGAACGTTGATGCTCACACAGAAATCACCTAAAGGATTTTTTAATTGGAAACTGCAGTGCGACACTCGCGCAAATGAGGTTTACTCTCAACCATGCAGTAGCTTGAAAACATATTGAAAAACAGTTCGTTTTGAAAAATGCCAAAATAACCTCTTGACTGATGATACACCGTTGCTATTTTGGATTTACATTTATTATTGCGCTAAATAACGTAATGATTGGAATTTGTATATTGTGATATTGTCATGGTGTCATGGTTACAAATCATATCCTTATCTAGCTTTAAGCGCACATCCAAACAACATTTGTTGACCTTTATCATTTTTATGTTGTTAATGGTTTCAAATGCTAGTCGATTCCGTTCTGGTTACAATTGTAAATATGTATTTTTCTCATGCCACCTAGATTACTAAGGACGTCAACTTTAAAATGCATTAAGCGAACATACATTTTAACAGCCTCTAAAACAAACGTATTTTCCAAACAACTTCGTACCCTCTATGTTTGTTTGTATTTGGTCTCTAAAGTGTGATCAATTATATATCTTAACAATCAAGCAGACACACGCATACATGGTGAACAGTTCAATGTAGATACAATAGTAATATTTATATAAACAAAAAACAACAATAATTATTACATATAAGTAAAATAGTACGCACAGAAAACAGCTGTCGCCAACTTCATCTCAAATAAAAATTTCGTGTAGACCATATGAAACTGATGTATTTAGAGTTGCCATCGAATTGTTTCGCTTTCTTATCACTGTTTGATGTTAAAGATTACAAAAAAAATCAATGGTCTGACAAACATTAGCAAACCAATAAAATGTCTGTATATATGATACAATGGTGGTGCCATAGATTTTTTATTGTAACAAGCAAGCGTTAGTTGTTTACAATATTAATGTCTATGTATCTATTTTGTGCTTGCCAAACTCTAAACATATTTATATATATGTAAATGCATTGTGTATCCAATTTCCACTTTCTCGTCATAACACAACTATTAATAGAATGTTTAACAAATCTAAATAACACTCATAAGGACGTTGTTAGTTATTTTAAAACATTCGTGCGAGCACGAACTGGTATAAATTTCTGTATGATTGAACATGAAAACTCTCGCATAGGCGCAATAAGCAATTTGTGTTGTCCATTTGCAAGTATATGATTTACTAGTATTCGCCAACGGAACAGAAAAACCTAAACACTATTGAATGGAAAAAAGGACTGTTTGTACAGTCTGTGTCTAAATACAGAACAGAACAGAATCGTTTATTCAGACTTAAGCATGTCAAGCTCATCGTCATTTACAATCGTATACAATAACAGCATGAAGTAAATACAAACACAAATATAATCATTATGAAGAAAGATCAATTTACAATATAAGGAGTAAACATGTTATCGTATTTTCGTGAGAATGTAATAATATAATTTCAAACGTAAAAAATACACCTTGATAGGGAATACACTGTTGAGTTTCACATTACACCGATAGCAAAATGATAAACAGGACCATATCATTTGTAGGAAATGTTCACAGTGCCATCACCAATATATTCCAAAATAAAACATGTACAGTTGAAACAAAAAACAAACATAAACGAAACGATACGTACAATATGCGCATGTGTCTTATAATCATTTCGTTACTACTTACACCCATGTCATTTTTCAGGATAGTTTGCACGTGAATATTGCGCTCAATGTTTACATATCGGTTTTCCTCATAAAGCACACGATTTCAAGACGCTTGCCGGTTAATGTTTTATAAATGTATATAAATATATATTGTAAGTGTGAATTTTTTTAAATCTTAATCAGTCCTAATTACTAAAATATTTAACCAATTGGACAGATTTCAGCAACATCGAAATATGGTAATCCAATGATTATTTATGTGATGTTTAGACAAAATCTCCATAACTGTTTAGGAGAATATGTCGTTTGAATGAAAAGTTCAAATACGACAAAAAAACTCTCATCTGGAGCCCACAACGATAGTGATTTGCCAAGAATCGAGACGCCTTGAGGAAGCTGGTCGGTATGTCCCAGACGGTACCACAGGCAACAGTGGGATAATATGATATGATCTTGACCTTGGAAATTAAGGACATGAATTTGCCGAGCGATATGTCGTCTTCACATTCGAAAATGTGTGGCAATCATTTAAAAAAATGTCCTTAAGGGAAATAAATTTACAGTCCGAACAAGGGTAGTATACCTACATTTAAACATGGTGTGATCTTGATCTTCGATCCTGAAGGTCTAGCACATAGCACGCCGTCTCATGGTGGTGAAATATTGGTGAAATATTTATTACAAGCTCCCGATGAATGATAAAGATATGCTCCTAAGTGTGAAAGTTTGCCAAAATTTGACATAACTTCATCTGGTTCGAACGATATTAATTAATACATGTAGTCAACATTCATACAAAATAATATACTTTTGGTTTCCATATATACGTTTCTTAATATTTATTTTTGTATAAAAAAGTGTTCATCCAAAATGTATTATCAGTTAAGGTAAATACGTTAAATATACTTACACTCAATTATCTACGTTCAAATTATATGAAGATCAAAACAATAAAACACTTGCAGAAATCTTAAAATGTGCTGCTTTAGTTTACGTACACTCTTCGAAACGTATAGCATAATATGCTTCAGTAATGAAACTACTCACTTAACACAAAAATAAAAAAATATAAAAATGTACGATGTCACACTCAAATTTTTTTTATTAGAACGTTAGAACGAATACCAAAATGATACAAGGTGAGTTATAATGATAATTTTTCAACGGCTTTACGAATGTCACCTGAGGTCAGCTTAGCACTTGAAAATCATTCTTAAAATATCGTTGAAGACCTTGATCAGAGTTTAACAAAATAAAAACAAACACATATGAACCGAAAACAAACATAATTGAAAGGATTACAATCGCAAAAATATATATTTAGATGATGTATTGAATTATTTTTTACAATTCCTAAAGGACGAATGTGTGTGTCGTCGCAAATTAAACAAGACATTCGTCTGATAAGAATGTCCCCTTCAAATATTGAAGCGAACCTCACTCAGTTTACTGTAAATTTACTGTTACGGTCTGAATAAACAGTGTAAACGTGCACAAGCAGAACTGAATGCAAATATAGGACACGATCAATGCATAATATACAGAATGCAGAATCGATGGGGTTGACAAGGGTTTACACACGGGCTGGACGGAATGAAAACACACCGTTAAGAACTTTATTTTTTCAAATATCTCAAGTTATTGAAAAACTTTTATGACAAGCTTTCTTGTAGTATGTGCCGGTACTTACGCTTTAAGAATACATTATCGAATACGTCTGAAATCGGTGACACAATACCACGTTGCTTGCAGCATAACCGTGTAAAGGAATTTTTAACATATACAATTTTTGGCGAAGAACACAGGTTTATTAAATACATTAATTCTGATGTGTTTCAAATTGCCATCAGCCGCACAGAAAATTGTATTTAATGCACTAGTTGAAATTCTTCAGAAAACATGTTTCAAAACGTTGAAAAAAGCACCAGTTACCGGTGTGTTTACGTTGATTTACATCCATTTGTGAACCCCATAAAGTCACGTGATCCTGTAATTTATGCATCTGGAGTTCACGAGTGCTAGATAATTTTTGTTGAGCTGAACAAAATCCAATGAAATTGGGGACATACACATTTGGGAGGTCGCTGAATGAGAACATCGTTAAATTATCCTGACACATTATTTTTTCTGAGAAAACTTACCAGCATTAATCTGTACAGTATTTGTAATTAAATAAAACATTTACCGCTAGCAATTTTCAATAAAATTAACACTCATTGAAAAATTAAAATGTCCCCTCTTTTCAAGCAGGCCCTAGCTTACAGTATTATTAAATTCAATCTTAAAATTGTCTTGTTTGCTTTATTACATTGATCACTTACAAAGACAAAAAGCTACACGTTATTTGAATAAATGCCCTATGTTCTACGTCACATAACTCTGCCACAATAGGTTGACATACACAAAACCGTGGCTTTCTTTTCTGCATTGTACATAAAAAACTCCCTTATAAAGTTTTGTTTTGGTACACAGAAAACGGTGAGACTAGTTTGCGACACAAACTGCACATGTACAATGCCCTATAACTTATCCAAATCCGAAATTTGCCTAAGCTCAAGCGTAAATAACCCTTCAAATAATACAGCACAGCGTAAAGAAAATAATAACGTATAAACATTCTAAACAATATCAACAACAAAATGGTGTTCTTTTGTTTTATGTCGCAAGAGAAACTGATAGTCGTAAGTATGTTTACTTGTTTGATTCATTTTTAAAGTAGAAAAACAGAAGCGCTATGTGCAGAGTGCAATTATGTTTATATCCAAAAGCATATTGTTTATGATTGTTTCCGAGAACGTCTTCTCCTTTTGTATAAAAATCATTTAAGCAATTGCTCAATGCAAGTACATTATTGGTTCATATTTTTTCAATTATGTTGCTTGTAACATATACATGACCTAAAATCGACTACAAATGGTGTTTTTGCCTTTAACCTGCCGTAATACAAAAGTTATGAAAAAATTGCTTTTGATATTTTTTATTTATAACAAAGAAAGATTACAAGTATCAGGACGCGTACACTGACACTGGGATGAATAGGAAAGTCAACATAATTTTTAAATAGTCGAAATATGAATAACATTTTATTTCCATGCTGTCTTGATGTAACAACCGATATGTGTACCACGATTTTACTGATATATCATTCTAAAAATAAAAACAATGTTAAGTCGAAACAAATATGTTTATATAGATTAAAAGGACGTGAGGTACAGTTCATTTTTGTACGTGCAATAACTTGCTTATCACATACGGACAAGTTTGCGAAATGTTTGCAACGACAAACACTCAAATTAAACCTTTTATCTATGTACTTATCGCCTATCTTGTCTGTTTTTCCCCGTCGCAAAAAAGTACTATAAACTGATAATGTATAGGTCGTCTATCGACGGTGTTTATAAAGGATCGCTTGGATATAATGTTTTTTTTCAAGGCCATAATACGCCGGGGATTTTCTTATGCAAATATAAAAAACATCATGTGACGACGGCTTAGTCACCACTTCAGATCCGAACGCAATAAGACCACCAATTCATTATAATCATTGTTGGGTTTTTGAAGTATTATTCTAGATATTTATAAAATGTTCCGCAGAAATTCGTTGGGCATAGAAAATAAAGCAAAGGATAATCTTTAATTCGTTTTCGATTTTTTTGTCAATACAAAACGTTACTAATTGATAATAAGGTTCAAAAATCATAAAATGACTATGCAGAAAAAATGATAAACTTCGTGAAACGAACATAATTATTTTATTTCGGAAAAAAATATGGCTCCTTGTTAGTGACCACATATAATTATTACTAAAACATGCATGTATCTTAAATTGAAAATATAAAGTTAATATAGAGAAATGGCGTTGTTGCACGCTTATGTTCACCTGAGTTTCCAGCGGGAAAATAAAGCAATAGGCTCAACTATCTTTGGTGTTCACTCTTTTCAAAATAAAAGTCGTCTGTGAAAATGACAAAACGACGCTTTAATTGTTATGCTGGAAAAAAAAACATTGCGTTAACATAACCGTAGACCATACTTCTTTATCAGTGCAGCCTGTTGATATAAAATTAAAGCATATCCTGAAGAAAAAAAGCCTTAAAAGGAAGTGATTCAGATACATTTAGCAATATTTATTGAAAAAAAGCACCTTGAACGAAGAATGTATGACAAATCCTACACAATCTTGCATCATCTTATAAATGATTTATCAATATTTGCATAATAAAGTTGTCCGAAACGTTTCTTCCGCTTTTCATATTACAACATTTATCTGATAAAATCACCCTGAAATGGAATATCTTTTAAAACTAGAGGTAAACTTATGTAAACAACAATTTGAAAATTATAATTTCAGATAAGAGGGTAAAGATGGCACTAAATCGCTGACTTGTGTTACGAATTTAAGAGAAGAAATATTTTTCGAAATTATAAAGCCTAAAAAGAAATTCATTAACCATTTACTGTCAAGCTTTGGGCAGTCTTAATAAAATGAATTGAAAATACTGTTTCTTTTTGCTGCTAAATTAGGAACAAAATGCCATTTCGGACCAAATACGAAAATGACATTATCTTACTTTTTAAGTATAGCATACTTTTCAGGATTAAATATCATTGAGTTGTTTAAATGGTTAAATGTCAGCATATCTGCATATGATGGGATATTGTGGTGAGTTTAATTTGCATACTCTTACAGACTTTTCTATCGTCAATTTCGTTAAACCAATAATTTTGACCTTCTGGATAAGTCTTATTCCGAAAGTAGGTCAATGTCAAAGTCAAGTTGACCCAAACACCAGTTTCAATAGACGCCATTCAGTTGATTGCAGTTGTAGCACACAAACCTAAGCAATAGCATTACGCCGACTCCGATAATCGGTTGAGTTGTTAAAGTTCTAACTTGACCTTACCACGATAGCGACGAATACCCCAACGCCGCATTTGGTAATATGTAGCAAGTTGTAACAATGCAATATTTGACACTGAGGTTAAGCTAGTTTTTGACCCCAGGGGCAATATTTGAACATAGTTTGAAAATAACCTAAATACAATATCATATACCAAATCTTAAAGAATTGGAATTTATGATTTCAGAGGGAAATATTTAAAAAGTCATTTTGCTATAAAACATTCTATTTAGCATATTATAATACTAAGAATAAGGCCAATACAAAATATTGCATACTATGTATTACACATCTCACGTTAAAATTTCAGAGATGTATATTTTTGATAAATAAGTCAATATTAGGATACTCTTTCTTTTGCAATGTGTAACGTGGGACGGAAAGAAATCGTAAAAGCACAACTTCGTATACCGTAAGAAACTGGCAAAGTTTAATTGTGTACGTTTAACATACTACATAGTTTTAAATACGGACAGACAGACGGCCATAAATACGTCCATAATGTTTCCCTTCATTCATTCCATTGTTTAAGATAAATATTCCGATCTCTATACCTCTTTTTAATGTTTATTACCGGCTGCTCCACGTCTATGTTCACTTATAATCAATAGAAAACGTCAGACCCATGCAGTGCTGTAACGTGTAAAATCCGCTTGATACATTATCGATGATGAGTTTTTTTTCTTTAGAACAAACAAATCTAATGCAAACAAAACCGCAATATTGTGAGGTATGAATTTTTGATGACAACTCGTTCTTTTCATTACCCTTTAAAAGACCAACACACAGCTGCGTAAACATCCTTGTCAACTGATAATGGTCACCAAGGAGACGTCGTATTATAAATAGTCATATCTCCAGACATTACGCAGATAAGTCGTCCTGGTGTTTGATAGTGCGTCGATTTGCCTTTTTTTATAAATAATTTGGAATAGAAATTACATGTAATGGATGTTTAGGTTTGGTTAATTGCGAATGTACTAAACGCTGTTTTATTTATTTAGGTGTGCGACATGAATCCATCGGCGTTCTTGGTGGCGGTGGTATTTCTTTGGTGTTCCTTCGTTGTGCGATGTAATGTGCCGAGTACGTAAGCCAATATTATAACTTCTTTTTAATGCCTTGACCAAATTAGAGGTATATTACGTATAACATGCCAAGCGTAAAACTCCGTCCGAATGTGTACACAGTATCTAGCACTTAGGTTGTTCTTCATTTATGTATTACTAGTATTTACTATTATTATTATAATTTGGAAAACACATACAACTTTTTCCACCTTAACATCAGTAGAATGCAATAAATACGAAAGTCAAAGTTATCGATACCAATTCCGCTAGGTTATTCCTTTAAATTGAACGTCTTGACAATTTGAGAAGACAATTTCGAATATTATTCTTTTTGAGATTATCTTTTCTTTCAGGTCCATGTGATGCAACGGTAATGTGTGCAAATAATATGACAGTTTGTGAAAATGGTTCCTGTCAAATACGTAAGTCTTTATTAATTATATTGCAGTGTTTTTGTTTTATCCTCCATATAAAACAATCGAACAACGGAATTACATGTGTTTTAAACATGTATTTGTATGGAATGCTTATCAGTGAAATGAACTGATACATTAAAACAAACATATCGGTTTAACCTCCTTTAAAAATCATTGTCTTGTTACACTTGTTAAATAAAGTTTGCGAAATTTAAGTTCTTGTTTATTTATTAATTTTTTTCGTACCCATGTTCAGAGGCCGGTCAAGTATGCACAATTGAAACTACAACAACCGTCGTAACAACTGCCCAAACCATCACAACCACTGGATCAACCCAGGCGAGTACCACTTCCCAAACACCGAGTGCTACTGCGGCATCAACAAATTCCTCGGCACCAACAACTACCTCGGCCCCAACAACTACTACGGCAACAACAACTACCGCGGCAACAATAACTGCTGGTAAGTGTACCACTTGTCATCCTAATATCGGTGGTTTAGTATGACACAATATGTATTTATGATCATTATTTGGCGCTACGTTGTGTTTTATACTTTGTTAAAACTGAAAAATGTTTATAATCATCATAAAATTATGTTAATTCTTAGTGCAAATTATTGCTCGTTCTTCGTTTAGCTTTGATTGCGTTTCGTTAAGAATATATCGTTTGTTATATTAAATACCTTGATTGTTTGCATGTGATAGTGCTAAAGTCACGTTTCTCTTTCGTTATAATGCGGTGCTCAACTTAAATACAACTTGATGAATTTTCATATTCATATATCATAAATATTTGTTCTTGTACCGTGCTTCACCAAAAGGAAAACGAAGAAAACGCAACACAGTCCTACAGGAGTGTGTTTCAAACGCAAGTTGTGTATCAGGCCAACAAACCAACAAAACACTAGTATGCGCGTGTAATGATGGCTATACTGCAGATAATGGAAAGTGCAACAAAGGTATGATAAACACTTACAGCACAACGCGTGTAGTATTAAATGGACATATCGACAGCATACATTTCCGAAATATAGACGTATATAAAAAATGCTTGTTCCCGCTTATTATTAATTAAGCAGTAATAAAATAATGATAATGTTAGTTAATGAATAATGAAAAGGTTGTCCACATTTTCAAACACAAGGTCCCAAAAAGTTGCGAAGTTCAATGTCATTTACCGTTACTCTACAATGTTCAACTTGTTTTTACTGAGTCCGAGAACAGTATCTCACTTAAAAATTTGTAATATTAATAAAAATAATATTTTTTATTCAATAAAAGACATACAATGTATACATGTGAATGATTATAAAACAAAGTGATACCATGTAGCAGTAATAATGTTCAAACATGTTATACAAGATATATACTTTTTGTTGTTGTGGTTTCCTTTTGATTAAAACAAGATTAATATGTTTTTTTTTTCTTTTGGTTGGTTGCAAAGAAAAACAGAATAGTTATGAATAAGGATGAGTTGCATAAAGTGGGTACAAAGCATACTGGACTTGTTTATGAAAGTTTAACGTGTTTCCATTTTTGTTTAAATATATGAAGTGTATCATTGTTTAGGGCAATTTCTTTTTCAATTTGAATCTTCAGTTTTAAATAATTGATGAAACAGTTCATTGTTGGTTTTTGTTTTCTGTATTTCATGCTGAATATAAAATATTTCATAATATATATAGGATCTGGCACGAGTTGTCATATCATACCATACTTTATTAAACGATTTCAGTAATTTTGTTAGTATGCGACCCTTTGGCGAGCTTATTAACGAATTTCCTGGACGAGTTTAATAAAATATGATATGATATGACAACGAGTGTCAGATCTTTTTTATCACATACTTTTAAATGAGCAAATTAAACAAATATTTACGCAAACATAATGATATATCCCGAATGTTGTTAACATTTCGTGACGTCATTTCATCAAAATAACAAAATGCGATTGGTCAAAAAACGAAAACTAAGCTAATGAAACGCTTTAAAATGTTGTATTACACATGTGTAATAAAAAAAAATAGCATGTGATACAATTATGTAATTCACAGCGTTATTAACCTCTTGTATTTTGAAGGTATTTACCCCTAAACTGATGTCTCAGAGAGATAGTTTAATCTTTAATTGTTTTTTCTCTCGAAAGGTTGTCAATTGATTCCATAGAGATTTAATATGTTTACACTCCCAGAAAAGGTGTTCTATTGTTTCACTATGTTCACTAAACATATCACATAGATTTGTGTTGGATAGGTTGCACTTAAAAAGATGTTTATTTGTAGCTATGATTCTCTGGATGTATTTATATTCAAAGTTTCTCAGTGTGATATCAGTAGTTGATTTATATGGCATTACAAATATTTGTTTCCAATTATAATTGTTTCTCCAAGAAGGTTTTGCCATTTAGTTTGAGCTTTAGAGATTTCGGCAGGGTTTTTTATTTGAAGTGTGTAAAATATTTTGTTCGTTTTGTTTTGTTTTGCAATAATGTTTTCTACGAATGTTTTTTAGTACATGGTGTGTTATTTGTATTGGTTATAGCTTTAATATGTATGGGTATACTTTTGATCAATGTGAAGTACATCAGGACATTACTTGTAGGTATTCCGAATATGTAGCATAAGTTATCAAAAGAATAGAAGTCGTTTATCCTATAGTCGTACAATTGATCTACATATTTAATGTTTCGTTCAAACCAATGTTTATAGAAAAAAGTTTTTTTATTAGTAGTTATGTCTTTATTGTTCCATAGAATGATTTTACTGTTAATTTTGGTTTCTAAGTCATGAGTAACTTTACACCATGCCGATAGAATATTCGATAGAAATGTGTTTTTGGATGAAATTTCATCTAAGATATTATTGTCGATATTACATTCAAAAAGTAAGGAGTCACCATATGTTTTAAGAATTTTCTAGTAAAATAATGTCCTTTTACTCGTATTGGTATTACCTAAATATCTTTTAACCCAACTGCATTTGATTGCATTCAGGAATGAATCTATATCCGTTAGTCTGATACCTTCATATTCTACTGGTTGTATTTATTGAGTTCGCTTAAATTTATCAGGTTTACCGTCCAATATGAAATTAATTATTTCTGATTTCATATCTTAATAATTATGCTGAAAGTCTTATATAAAATTCATTTTTTTTTTTTATTCAATATCATACATATAATGTAAACATGTATATGGTCACACAACACAGTGATTGTTTAAAGCAATACAGTTCAGACATGTTATACAAGATATGCTCATATATATATATATATATATATATATATACACATATATATATATATATATATATATATATATATATATATATACATATATATATATATATATATATATATATATATATATATATATATATTATTTATTTTTTTTAGAGAGAAAAGAAAAGAACAACAGAGGAATAGTTATGAAAAATGATGAGTTGTAAAAAGTCGGAAGAAAGCATACTGTATTTGTGTGTTTTGTTGTTTCTTCACAATGATCTTGTCAGATTGAAAAACTATATATATATAGACATAAACAAAACTATTTTAGAAAGATAAACTAACATCAGAGTGAAAATGTATATAAGTGGACAAAACATTATGAGAATTTAATCCGATTCCATTTTTGTTCAAAGATTTGTAATGTGTCATTACTGAGGGCTATTTCTTTCTCAATCTGGATTTTTAGTTTAAGACTATGGACAAAACAATTAAAATTTGGTACTTGTTTTTTGTACTTCATGTTTAAGATAAAATATTTCATCAATATAACCATAAAATTCACAATATTATTACCGTCTATTGATTTCAATGAGTTAATTCCGAAACTTACATTTAAGAAAGATAGTTTAACGTTTAGTTGCTGTTGTTCAAGAAAGGATGTTAATTGATTCCAAATAGGCTGGATGTGTTTGCACTCCCAAAAAAGATGTTCTATAGTTTCAATGTTTTCACTGCAGAAGTCACACAGATTTGAGTTAGATAATTTGCATTTATAGAGATATTTATTTGTAGCTATAATTCTATGGATGTATTTATATTGAAAATTTCTCAGTGTGCTTTCAATAGTTGCTTTATATGGCATGGTAAAGCATGGTAAATCCGTAGGGTTTTTAATTTGTAGTTTGTAAAATATTTTATTTGTTTTGTTTTTTCTTCCAAGTATGTTTTCTACAAATATTGTTTGAGTACATGGTGTATTATTTGTATTGATTTCAGATTTAATATGTATGGGTATGCTTTTGATTAGTGTGTAGTATTTCAGAAAATTATTTGAAGGTATTCCGTATATGTAGCATATATTAACAAAAGAGTAGAAATCCTTAATTCTGTAGTCATATAATTGGTCGACATATTTAATGCTTCGTTCAAACCAATCTTTATAGAAAAACGTCTTATTGTTTGAAGTTATGTCTTTATTGTTCCATAAAATTGTTTTACTACTGGTTTGGGTTTCTAAGTTATGAGTGACATCACTCCACGCTGATAGAACATCAGACAGAAATATGTTTTCGTTTGCAATTTCATGTAAGATAGTATTGCTGATGTTACATTCAAAGAGTAAGGAGTCACCATATTTTTTTAGGATTTTCTGGTAGAATAATTTCCATTTACTCGTATTGGTATTATCTAGGTATCTTTTAACCCAGCTGCATTTGATTGCATTCAAGAATGAGTCAATGTTCGTTAATTGGATACCTCCATTTTCTACAGATTGAATTAACTGAGTTCTTTTTATTTTATCAGGCTTACCGTCCCATATGAAATTAAATATTGTTGATTTTATATCGTTAATAACATCATTTGGTGGATTTGGGAGAACTGTTAATACATATATTAATTTAGGAAGTGCAAACGTTTTTAATACTGTGTTTTTTCCGATTAGTGTAAGTTTACGATGATGCCATGATTTTAAGCAGTTTTTAAAATTCTGTAATTTAGGTAGTATGTTTTTAAGAACTGTATCCTTTTCATTATTTGTGAAAGTAATTCCTAACGTTGTGGCTTCATCGGATGTCCAATTAAATTTCATTTCTTTTTTATATAGAACATTACTTTGTTTTAATTTACCTACTCGTAGCACGGTACATTTACTTTTGTTTAGTTTAAGACCCGATGTCATTCCGTAAAGGGTTAGCGACTCTATTAGGTTATGGAAAGAATCGTAATTGTCGTTTAAAAAGTAGGTGGCGTCGTCAGCAAATAGGGATTGTTTGATTTCTTCGTCAGGTTCTAGTGATATGCCTTTTATGTGTTTATTTGATTGGATGTGATGTGATAGATACTCGATGCAAATAATAAATAGCGATGATGAGAGTGGACATCCTTGTCGAACCCCTCTTTCGATGTTAAAACTGTTTGAAAAGAAGCCATTGTTAATGATTATACTATTAATATCGGTATAGAATAGTTTGACCCATTGAATGAGACTTTCACCAAAGTTCATATTTTCTAAGCAGGAGAACATAAATGAATGATCAAGCGAATCGAATGCCTTTTCAAAGTCTGCAAAGAATATTAGACCAGGACTATTTGAATTGTTGAAATAGTTTATGCATTCTTGGATAAGACGAACGTTTTCACCAATGTAGCGTCCTTTTATAAAACCAGATTGAGATTTTGAAATAATTGATGGTAATATTTTTTTTATTCTGTTTGCTATAGTTTTAGTTGCAATTTTATAATCATTGTTAAGTAAACTAATCGGGCGCCAGTTTGATAAGGATTCTAAGTTTTTTCCAGGTTTTGGAATAAGTGATATAATACCTTGTTTTTGTAGCGTAGTTAAGTTTTCGTTGTTAAATGAATAGTTAAGTGAATTAATTAGATGTGTTTTTATATCATTCCAGAATATTTTATAAAATTCGATTGTGATGCCATCTGATTCTGGGCTTTTGTTATTTTGCATTTCTTTTAGGGCTAATCCACATTCATATTCATTAAGTAATCCGTCGCACAGTTGTTTTTCCTCCTGGTTTAAAGCGTGATGTGTATTTTTAAAGAGGGTGTTATTTTCAACATTTTTTTGTTTATAGAGGGTTTCGAAAAATAAACGTTGTTCTTCTAGTATTTGAGCTCTGTTTGTTATATCTTTGCCATTGACTACTAATTTGTGTACAGTTTTTTGTTCACTTCTACGTTTTTCAATGTTTGCGAAATATTTTGTGTTTTTTTCATTGTGTTCAACATGATGAGCACGCGATCTAAGTATTATTCCATTGAGATGTGTATGATAGATTCCATCTAATATTTGTTTTTTTAATGTTATTTCATTTTCAATGTCGGTGGTATCATTTGTGTTTGTTTGATGCAATTGTTTTTCAAGTGTTTCAATGGTTTTGATGGTTTCAGTTTCAAGTTTGTGTGTTTCTTTTTGTTTAAATGATGTGTATCTAATTGTTGCGTTACGTATATTTCCTTTAATTACTTCCCATAAGGTGTTTGGGTTTGCATCTTTATTATTTTGAACTGTATTTAATATTTCCTGTTTTATTTGTATTTGGTATTGTGTATCTAATAAGACGCTGTTGTTAATTTTAAAGTATCCTGGGCCTCTTTCAGGTTGTATATTGTGCAGTTTAAGTTCAACTAGAGAGTGGTCAGTCATAAATCCTGGTTTTATGTTACATGTGTCAATAATGTTGCAAAGAGATTCAGATATTAAAAAATAGTCTAATCTACAAAATATTGTTGGTTTTGTGTTTGAGTGCCAGGTGAATTTGCTTTCGTTTGGATATATTGTACGCCAGATGTCTATCATATTGTAGTTTTCAATTATGTTATTTAAACTATTTCTATTTTTAGGATGAGTATAAAGGTTTCCATTCTTTTTGTCTAATAATGGGTTAAGAACAGTATTAAAATCACCACCGATTATAATGTTTTTATCTTGGTTATTAATTATGAAGGATTGTAATGTTTCGTAGAATGTGGAATCATCTATGTTAGGGCCGTAAACATTGATTAATGTTAATTCTGTTTCGTGTATTTTGATATCTATACTTGCTTGTCTGCCAATTATTATTTCTTTAAAGTTATTGACTGTGATCCCTATATTATTTTTTATAAGAAAGGCAATGCCTTGTTTATTAGTATGTTGTCCACTAAGATAGATGTCTCCGTCCCATTCATCTTTTAAGGTTTGTGCTAAAGTATGTGTCAAGTGACTTTCTTGTAGTAGGCATATACTTTTTTTTTTTTTCGTCTAACCATTTGAAGATTTTAATGCGTTTGTCTTTATTTTTTAGCCCTTTTACGTTCAGAGTGCATAATTTAATCATTTAAAGAGAGGGAGGGTGTGTAAATATTATTATGTGGGTTTGTCCAGTAAGTTTCTATTTTAAAGATGTCCATACATACATACAAAAATAGAAAGCAAAAATTAGAGATACAAAAATATGAATATTCTATAGACATGAAGAAGTGAGAAGAAATAATCACAGAAGTGAGAAGAAAACACAATATAAAACTTGTCCCCAGTAGAGACATACAAAAAAGGTCAGTAAAATACAACATGTGAATATACAAAAACAAGCAAATGTGCTAATGCAAGGTAAATTGCCCTAAGTATAAGAAATAAATTATATGTATCTAATGTTCAATTATATACAATGATTTCTCAGATGCGTACGTATAACTAATTTGCAGGATAAATTTTAGCAATTCATTATTTATTTTAAGTTGTTTTATTGTATTAGTTATATTTATTATAAATACGTATATACATTCTTATACACACATTTATATATATACTTATATGTGCAATCATTTTAAAAATAATTATTTATTTAAACATTATAATGCTTTTAACTATAAGAGTTGGTTCAGTGAGCCGCCTTTTAAAATGACATTACTTTGATGTTACTACCCCCGTGTACATTTATTCTCGGGGACCACAGAAAAATTTCGAAGGTTAACAGTATATCTGTATATAAAACAACAGTTTCTGTCCTTAATAACATTTGAGATTAATACCTTAAAATCATACGTCACACAAAAACGGAATGCTCGTGCAGGAACTACTGCTTGCCGTGAATGAAACATGGTTTCGTCATTTGTCATGTTTAATATTGCACAAAAACAAAATGGTTGGAAAAGTGTAAGATAAAGATATCGGGTAACTGATGAAAATGCTGATCGAGATCTCTATTTTACGAGCGTTATTTTACATAATTTACATGATACCATCTTATCATTATCCATTCGTATTATAAACGAAGACATTTTCGTTGCATCACCATATATATATAATAGTGTTCTCATTTACTGCAGTCAATACACAATTCATTTGATATTCAACCAAACAAACAGGCATTGAAAATTTAACACAAACATACAATGTAAACAACAACATTTAAAACACCATATATATATATATATATATATATATATATATATATATATATATATACACACATACATATATATATAACATAACAGCAGGTCAAATTAAGAACGATAAATTGCCCTTCATATTAGACAATACGGTGTGGTTGCTTAGCAATTCAATATGTAAAAAGAAATATATAATTATAAAAGATAAGCAAGTGTAGTAGTAATCATTTCCACTTGTCTGTGTAAAGAAAGTTTTATTCATAAGGCTTTTTAAAACAATTTTAATTTCAGAGGCTATTGAATAACAACAGAATGCAAATATTGGTATAAAAATTTTACAAACACAAAAACAAAAAAACTTTTTACCATTGCTTTAATAGCTGGGAATATGAAGTAGCACTCCTTAAATCAATTTAAAACTAACAACAAGTATAAATTAGCTGTGTAAAACAAGAGCAGCAATGTTTTGAGACAGAAAAATATGTACTATTGATTTTGACTTGCAGAAACGAAAAAAAACAACGAGTTGAGTGTGTTTTATCATCCGAAGTGATACAGATATATATGTACACTTAATTTTAGCTCGTAAAAATAGTCTATATGCAAGGGTTGAGCATGTATTTTATGTATTTTATGATTCTGAATGAAAGATACATATTATACCTGGCACACATTTTGAATTTAACAATGCAATAATATGCTGATCAATTAATTATCTGTCATCGGTCTATGCTGTTATAATGATTTGGTACCTTTTAACTATAAGAGTAGGTTCAGTCAACTTTAAAAACGACCTAACTTTAATGTTACTACCACGTGTACAGTTTTTCTCGAGGACCACGCTGAATTTTAGGAAGTTAACAGTATATCTGGACAAGAATCACAATTTCTTTCCTTTATACCATTTGGGATTAACACCTAAAAATCATACAGTACATAAAAAGGAAGGCTCGTGCAAAAACTGCTGCGTGCCGTGAATGAGATCTCGTTATAGATCTCGCTTAGGGCCCGCGGCGCTCGTAGTCGAGCGGCCCGCAGAGCGGCCCCGTGCTGTGGCTGAACCGACCGAGCTTGACGCTCGGCGTATCTTTGCCTCCCGGAGGCGGCGGTGCACAAGGTATCGTCGTGCCCATGTTCTTCAAATGCCACTTTAACCAAATATACTAAGCCTCCAAATCCATTCGTGTTCTATGCACGGTTTATGTTTATTCCCACGACTCCTCTTAAATCAAACACATTCTTAAGCGGATGAGTTATTTCCCGCTTAGTATTCATTTAATACCTAACGGTGGTTTTCACATTTTGGGACGGCAATTTTTCAAGTTGGTTAACACACTGTTGGTAAAAGCTCCTGTAAAATAAGTGCGTGTAACGTGCTGTGCATATGTTTTCACAATTATATACAACATGCCGAATACTAAAAAAAATTATTCAACAAATAAGTTATGATCAAAACCCGAAAAATAAATGCATAGGTTACATACTGTATAAATGAGCTTTCTTTTTGAAATAATCTTCAGATTCTGGCAATGGCGCAGGACCTTTGAGAGTGACGGAATTTTTCACTGTATTAATGACGACAGTGCTGCTGTTACTCATCTAGCGAGCGCTTTAGTGCTGCAGTAGTCCATTGACTTTTCGGTACAACTGGCTACAGTTTGTAAATAACGCTATATCGTCAAAATTTTACAAGCGGTTTAGGAGCAGATGTTATGAAGTTTCCTCAAAATAAAAGTCATCATTGGAAAGTTACGCGCGCCACAAGTCCACAAATATCATATATGTCAAACAAGTATATAACCGCGCTGAAATGGCCCTGTGCGTTATAAGTCAAATGCCGATAAATATATGTAAACAAATGTATCATTCGACCCATCATTTTGTTAACACGAACCAAATTGTCCGTGATGAAATGTGTTTAGTCATAGTCATGAGTATATATTTACTATTCTCTCTATATATACCAATACTTTTAAGCCCTCAACATCATCATCATCGATGAAATCATCATAAGTAACCTCGTTAATCTTAACAATACTTCATATATACATTATTTAATCAAAGACATAATGTTGAAGGGGTGTTCGTTTTTGGCATTGCTGTCAGCAGATAAATGCAAAAAAATCCTTCTCCTTGTCTCCAATTTAATACGAAGCTCGACTTCAATGCCACCGCTCATTTTAGGAGTCTCGAAGCATCAGTAAACGTTGCGGCATCATTCTCCAGCAGATGTACATGTTCGTCTTAAAATGCAATGTCACACTAACTTAAAATGTAAATGACAAATAGATTACAATATATTGTTATCATAGCAATCATACATACATAATGTAGCCGCAAACTTGAACACAAATATTTTCATCAGAGCCAAATACACACCTCGCATGGCAAATCATTAAACTTATAACATAGTAAAAACCTTAAATTTCATATATTTAGTCGTCAAATTTTCACAAAATGACATGGTTAGTTTATTCAATATGACGGCCATTCTCTCCCGTTCCCTTCTGGTAAAACGTTGTTGAAATAGACTTGCAAAGGTGAGCTTTCACAGAATATGTTCTTCATTTTAATAGCACGAAAACACTATTTGCAATCTTCAAGACACAAAACTAATTGTGTATATCATGGAGTCCGAGAAAGTCCTGTTATTCTTTATTAACATCGTCAAAAACTGCTAATATTCAGTAAACCATTTGTTGATATTGCATCAAGTATATTGCTTATCGGACACACACAAAATAACTTATTTAAATATATATTTCTCCTAAAGTCAAATGAAAATTGTGTTTGTTTTTCTTTCACCTGCCGAAATACGTGTGCTATTATGATGGATTACACAGGAAGATTGCAGGTACGCTTAAACGCGTGTGAAAAGAAAAGTCGACGTAATCTAATCGAGACATTAAAAACATTAAATGTGCATGCAGTCCTGATTTAATAACCGACACCTGCGCCACGATTGTACTTATAAATAATTCCAACAATTCAAGAAATGTGAACTCGAAACAATTATATGCATTTATCCCTTATTCTCATAGTATCGGCCCTCCTCATAGTATTGTGACTTAAACGAAAATCCTCAGAAAGTGCTGGAAAATTATTTTTTGTATTATTTGTATCATGTTTAATTTATGTGATGGTTATCCAGGAATATTACGACGATCATTCTCGTGATGTCCGGTGTTCATCAGAAAGTAGGTCATGTTTATTCCAGGGTGATGCTATGCTTTTAAAATTACGTCACACACAATTATGTAAGTTTTTTATAGATCAATAGTAGCTTCATCAAATGTTTTATATTCCGCTTATTTTTGAATAAAATGTAAAAATATGTTTAGAACAACATGGGCAAGAGTTTCTGTTTTTCATTAAGATACTATGTTAAGACCAAGCACATGCGCATAGTTACAAACCTTAGCAAACAATCAGATGGGCCGATATTGTGAGACCCATTAAACATGCTACATATTACTACAGGGAGCTTAGTCTAGCCAGTATTTTGTCATAACTATGGCGAGTAAAATGCAGTTTTCGTTGTTATGTCAAATAATACACATTTAACTATATTTGACATCTAGCACATGTGTGTTTTTGTATCTGTTCACTGACAGATACTACACATAGACATTCTTGATGGAAAGGATTTGCAGTTCAATGAAAACGTGTCAAGTCAAAATTATTAACGTGCAATTACTTGCGAATGACATGCACGTGTGCGACATGTTTGCAACGCAAACACTTAAACTAAACATTTGATTTCTGTATCAATCGCCGATCTTGTCTTCTTTGCACCGTCGCAAAAAAAGTACTATAGACAAATAATGCGTCGTTCGTCTAACGACGATGTTTAAACAGGATTGCTTGGATGTGAATTTTTTTTCAAGGTCATAACACGCCGGGGATTTTCTGATGCAAAAACATCATGTGCAGACAAGTGAGTCGCCACTTCAGATCCCAACGCAATGGAATCGATCTTAAATTCATTTTAATCATTCTTTGGTACTTTCAGTCTCATTATAGACATCGATATTCACAAAAATACGTTGCGGAGTGACAATAAAGCAAGTGAGGATCTTGAAATCGTTTTCGATTTTTTTTTCAATTAGAAACCGTTACTTAATTGATAATAAGGTACAACGTTTAACTTCGTCAAACGAACATAATTATTTCTTTTTGGGAAAAATTTATGGCTCCTTGTCAGTTACCACATATAATGATCACTTAAAGATGCGTGTATCTTTGATTGAATATTCCTAGTAGCTATAGAGAAATGGTGTTGTTACACGCAAATGTTCATCCAAGTTTCAGCGGGAAAATTAAACAAAAGGAGCATCTGTTTTTCGTGTTGACACTTTTTAAAATAAAACTCGTTTATTGACGCCACGACGCATTATTGGTATGCAGGAAAATATCCACTGGGCTACCCTTAAAATAGACCATACCACTTTATTAGTGCAGCCAGTTGATATCAATTAAATACGTATAATTAAGAAACGAGCCTAAAAATGAACTGACTCAGATACATCAAGCAATATTTATAATAAGAAACACACGTTAAAATAATAATTTATGACAAATCCTAGTCAATCTTGCACCATCTTAAAAAGGATATATCAATATTTGCATGATAAAGCTTTCAAAAAGTTTTTTCACCTTTACAGTATTAGAAAGATGTTTTGACAGTTATCTGTTAAATCACCTTGAAATCGTGTGTAGCTTGAGGTATATCTATGTATACAAACATCTGAAAACTATAATATCAGATAAGAGGGTTTCCACGGCACTAGATCGCTTACTTATAGTACAGCTCACGCAAAACCAACAAAATCTGCGGGCGGACACACTCTTTTGTTTTTAAAATAACTCCGCATCCACAACGAGTATTCCCTCGGCATCGTGCCGAGGCACTCCGCGATAATTCGCGGAGTTACGCCGCGTCTGTTCCTGCCGAGGCATCGATCCGCGGCATCACGCCGCGTCTTTAAATAAACGATTATTAGGAACAGATACAAATAATACGTTGATATGTTTACTTCTGCGTGATTGTGTAAACCTTTGGTCAGCTTCTCTGCATACGAAACTTCATACATAATGATTTTGTAGGTCATTATAACCATGTCAATGAACCTTACACAGATTAATCCCGAACATGATCTCAAAAAAAAGATTTGCTTTAAACATCGAAAATAACATATTGAGTATCATAAGATTTGCGAAAATACATAACCAAACAACTATACACATAGAAAACAAATATAAATAATGTTTACAATTTGAATAAAAATTTATATGCGTTTATATTTAAAAATGATTAGTTTCACTTCGTCCCGATTTTCAGAAATGGCCATGTACATCTAAATATAAATTTAATAAACAAAATTATCGGGCAATATATTGGAAACATTAAACGCGGCATAAATGTGACTACCAAAATAATATTGTGACGCAAAACAATATCATTATTGTGACAATTAAATACACTTTGCTGTTCTCTTAGAAATTGCGCGAAAATAAAGATGACTTGTGTAAAATCACGTTATCCGCCTGGAAAGCGTGAGCATTTTCATTGTAATTTTAATAAATCTGTGCAAATAATACGAGGATATAACAAGTAATACAAGCGTATGCGAATGCAAAAGGAAATGCAGTGAGAACCCCGCCTTAAAATATCGAATTTTATACTGAAACATTAGGCGGTTAATCTGTTGATTTGTCGGCATTTTATTTTATACTGAAACATTAGGCGGTTAATCTTTTGATTTGTCGGCATTTTGATCCATTTCAGACTCCGTGCAGTTTTCAGATCATAATCTCAGTGCTTTATTACCCGAACTCGTTAGTTTCTGGACACGTGTGCTACTGGAAATAACCACCGGTTATGGCCCAAACAAGCACAAAGTGTCTAGTCTCCCGTGTGTTTTATCCCTAAATGTTAGATAAGCACGTGCACTATTAATTATTATGTTGGTCAGTACAAAAGGCCTTCTGAAAACCGTCGACTGCGTCTTTGTTTTATTGCTCAATCAAGCACCGATAATTCAATATCACGTGTATTACAAAATCACTAACTTTAGATAGGCACGTGTTGTCTGTCAAAACCATAATTGTATCAGTAAAGATATCGAAGTAATTCTCGTATTATGATCTCGGAAACGGGACTTGCTTTAAACATTTACCATTACGATATTTGTTTCATAAGATTTGCTAAAAACAAATGAGAACCAATCAAACATACACAGACAAAACAAAATATAAATAATTATGACACATTAAATGGAAAAAAAAACAACGTTGGTTTGTTTTCGAAAAATCGCCTTTTTCTTTCTCCCAATTTCCAGAAAATAACTTATACATGTTGCATAAAATCTAAATATAGATGACGCTGTTTATTGGTCGTTGTAAAAGAATATGAACCTTACACGGCACTTTGTGTGCAATCAGATACAATACAGTAATTGTTGCAATATTGAACGGACTAAAATATGAAAATGATACAGCGTAAGACTTTTATTTCATTCAGGAAAATTTCAAAATCATTTGCGAGATACCCCGATACTCAAATGGAAATTCACTACGAAGCTTTTACAATGTTGTCTGCGCTACGTAGTTTCTGTGTATAAATAAATACACCCACTGGACACGAAAATATCATGGGCATATACATGTATTTATTTGTGTTACCCTTGTCCCGATTGGACACCTTTTTCATCAAATCTTTAAATTGAAACGTATGCCGAAATTCATTTGATATTTTAGAAAAATGTTGGATGTCTGTGTTAATGAGTTTTCTTGAGCACTTTTCACGTCAATATTAATCAGAATTTGCATTTGAAAATGGACATTCGAAAAAATTCGCATGTATGTGGTAATCGATAATGACAGTAATAAACGCATGTATCGGGGAAACGATAGACTCGGGATTATACGCATCTATCAGGGAAAGGGTTAAAAAACTACGGTTTTCCTCGAAAAACATATGACCAAAATCCACAATGACAAAGCACACACATGCAAGTTATTGTTTTGTTTATGTTACAGTATATACTTTTTACGCACATAGCAAATTAATCTAAGCATATGCATTTGCGAATAATTTACAAACAATCCAGGGAGATTACTACCCATTCTTTTCGGACGAAATGTCTAGTAGTTATATTCCATGAACCTGTTACTTCCCTTGTATATGCGTATATTTGAACATTTAACCAATCGTAAACAAGACACAGTTGTATTGCGGATTGTGGTTTTCATATTCATTTTTGCTCCCCTTTCATTCCGCAACTAATGAGCGTTGTCATTTATTCAGACGCTATGTTTATCTTAACATCGTCTTAAAATGAAATATCACATTACAATCTATTATTATCATTCCAAGCATACACACTTTAAAATAATGTAGCCTTTTATTTGACCACATGTATGTGAATTTAGAGCCTAATACACACCTCGAATGGCGAATCAGTAAATATATAAGATAGCTAAAACCCATCAATTTTTATATTGTGTCGTCAACATTTTACAAAATGAGATCTTTTGTTAGTCGTCGCAAAGAAGTAATATAGACAGATAATGTATCGGTCGTCTATCGACGGTGTTTATACAGGTTTGCTTGAATGTGATGTTTTTCAAGGCCATAATACGCCGGGGATACTCTTATGCAAATTAATAAAAAAAATCATGTGCAGACGGCTTCGTTTCCACTTCAGATCTCAGTGCAATAGGATCGATCTCCAATTTATCATAATCATTCTTTGGTAGTTGAAGTCTTCTTATAGAAATCGATATGTCACTGAAATTCGTTGCGGAATGAAAATAAACCAAGGGAGGATTTTGAAATCGTTTTCAATTTCTTTTTCAAATAAAAAAACCTCACTTAATTGATAGTTAGGTACAACGTTTATAAAATGATTATGCAGAAAAAATGTCATTAACTTCGTCAAACAAACATAATTATTTCATTTCGGGAAATAATTTTAGCTCATTGTCAGTGACCACATATAATGATTACTAAAACATGCGCGTATCTTTAATTGAGTATACTTAGAAGATATAGAGAAATGACGTTGTTGCACGTAAATTTTCAATCGATTTTCCAGAGGAAATATACAGCAAAAGGAGCATCTGTCTTTCGTGTTCACACTTTTCCAAATAAAACTCGTTTACGTGTTAAAATAACGCCACGACGCAGTAATTGTTATGCAGGAAAATATGCACTGCGTAAACCAAACAATAGACAATACCACTTTATAAGTGCAGCCAGTTGATATCAAATAAAACATATAATTAAGAAACGAGCCTAAAAGGAACTGACTCAGATACATTGAGCAATATGTATAAAAAACACACGTTAAAATAATAATTAAAGAAAAATCCTACAAAATCTTGCACCATCTTTAAAAGGATATATCAATATTTGCATGATAAAGCTGTCTGACATTTTTTTCCGCTTTTACAGTATTAGAAACATGTGTTGACAGTTATCTGATAAATCACCTTGAAATCGTTTGAAGAGGTGTATCTATGTAAAAAAATATCTGAAAACTATAATATCAGATAAGATGGTTTACATGACACTAAATCGCTAAATTACTTGTGTTACGAGTTTAAGAGGAGAAATCTTTTTTTGAAGTTATTAAGCCTAAAAAGTCATGCATTAACGCTGTACCCTCGAGCTTTGTACAGTCTAATTTAAATGAATTGAAAGTACTGTTCCTTTTTGCTGCTGGAACAAAGAGCCATTTCAAACCAAATATAAAAATGGCATAATAAACCTTTCTGAGTTTTGCATACTTGTTTAGGAATAAGTATCATTCTGTATTTTAAAATAAATGGTAAAATGTCAGCATATCTACATTTAATGGGATATTATTAGTGAAACAAACAATTGTGGTGAGTTTAATTTGCATTCTCTAATCGAATTTTATAACGTGAATTTCGTTTAACCAATACGTTTGACCTTCTGGATAAGTCATATTCCAAAAGTAGGTCATTGTTACAGTCAAGATCAGGTCAATTGATGTTAGAGTCTTTATAGTATCCAAAGACAATTTTTGAAAACGAAAAGCCTTAAAAGCAAAAATGTTATTCCGTAACACCTTTTCTTCCTTGGCTGATGTTCACATAGGTATAACAGTAAAACGGGCCGATGATTTATTGCTCACATGTAATCATCTATCAGGGGATGGGAGTAAATGAAGAATGACTGTGATGTGATGTGTTTAAGGTTTTCAATGCCAAATTATGCAGAGGAGTTTCTACAGCAAATAGACAAATAGACAAAACATGTACAGACGAATACATCACGACTTCACATACAAAAACCCAGTTGAATATAATAATTTATTGCATCATAAAATTGATTTATCATTTTTCGTTAAAAAAACCCCCACAGAATGACATAAAAACATTAAACAAATATCGGCATTTAAAGCGTTCAACTTACATCGCATAATATTTATTTCTGGAAGTTAGTCTTTTGCAAAACAATATATAGATATACACTTAAGAGGTCTAAGTCACTTAAATTGAATCATTCGTTATCTCAAGTACAGGATATTTATGTAAACAACAACTGAATGTAACAGGGCGTTAATACGTTAAGTCCAGAAATGGTAAAAAAACTTGCACAATTATACTAAGACTTAATTCATATATAATACTACATAATGTTAAGGTGTTTGCTTCCTTTCGACAGTATTTTATACATGTTTTGTTAATCCCATGATGAATTGACCCTGAAGTTGAATAAAGAATATATGATTAAGTTAGTCAGTTATAATTATGTAAAACTAAACCTGACATTTCATACAAGCGTACCAGGATAATCCTACATCACCCACCGCAGTTCAGTATTAAGAGAGATAAACGTTTAATATGTGCATGTGCCTTGAGGTTTGGCCAGTTGTTACGCCATAGTAAGTAAGTAAGTAAATAGTTTATTAAAGTGACATGTGCATTTCATATAATACAAACAATAATATTTACCTATAAAATAAGCACCCGGCCAATAGGACCTATAAGTCACCTCAGCTGTTAAGCTCATTCTACACGTAAAACATAATGTAAAGTTCGGACAAACTGTTTAAAGATCCGCTATGCATTACATAACAAACAGCACACATTCACTGCATTATGTGAATTATAAATTATTGATGATAGCTCGTTCATGGCCCTTATAACGGCCAACGCACAGCTGCGTAAACATTCTTGTCAAACGACTAGGGTTACCAAGGAGACGTCGTATTATAAATAGTCATTTCTTCAGACATTACGCAGATAAGTCGACCTGGTGTTGGATAGTGCGTCGATATGCCATTTTATTTGTGTGAATTAATTTTGAATAGACATAACATGAAATGCCTGTTAAGGTTTGATTCATTCCGTATGTACTAAAGGTTGTTTTATTTCTTTAGGTGCACGACATGATTCCATCGGCGTTCTTGGTGGCGGTGGTATTTCTTTCGTGTTGCTACGTTGTGCGATGTAATGTGCTTAGTAAGTAAACCAATATTCTTTTAGCTTCGTTTGAATATCTTGACCAAATTAAAGGTATATTACGTATACTATGCCACGCGTTAAACTCCGTCGGAATGTTTGCACAAAATCTAGCACTTAGATGTTTTCTTAATTTATTAACTATTTATTCATTATTATTTATAATGCTGAAATACTCAAAAACCTTTTTTCAAACATTATTCCACGGCAATATCCGTAGAATGAATTACATACGAATGTCAAAATCATCGATTACCGTGGATCATTTCTTTATAATTGAGAGGACAAGGGCGGATGCTATTCTTTAATAGATTATATTTTCTTTCAGGTCCATGTAATGCAACGGTAGAGTGTGCAAATGATACCACAGTTTGTGAAAATGATTTTTGTCATATTCGTAAGTATTTATTAATTATAATGAAGTATGTCAGCTTTATTCTACATATTAAACAACTGACGCCGAAAATCACATCTGTTATATAACACGTATTTGTATTGAATGCTAAGCAGCGAAATAAACCGATTCATTTAACCACACACATCGGTTGACTTTTATTTAAAGATCATTGTCTTTGACTACTCGTTAAATCTGTTTTGCGTAATTCACCTGTATGATTTTTTTCTTATCAATGTTTAGGAGTCGATCATGTATGCACAAAAGAAACTACAACAACCGTCGCAATAACTGTAACAACACCTGCCCAAACATTCACACCCGCTGGACCAACCCAGCCAGGTGCACGTTCCCAAGCATCGAGTTCTACCTCGGCACCAACAACTACTGCGGCAACAACAACTACTGTGACAACAACAGCTACTGCGGAAACAACAACTATTACGACAACAACAACAACTACTGCGGCAACAACAACTACTGCGGCAACAACTACTAATGCGGCAACAACAACTAATGCGGCAACAACAACTACTGCGACACATACAACAACAACGGATCCTGCCACAACAATAGTGGCTCGTTAGTGTACCACTTGTAGTTATAATATCGGTGGTTAATTATGACATTATATTTATGATAATTATAATTCACTACGCATGTTTTGGATATTGTGTGAAAACTTAACCGTTAATGATCATCAGAAATTGTGTAAATTTTAGGTGCAAATTATTTCTCGTTCTCTGTATGGCTTCATCTCTGTTTCATAAAAAATAATTTTTTTGTTATATTTAATGCCTTGAATGTATGCACTTACTCTTGCTAATGTCATATTGCTCGTTTGCTATAAGACGATGCTCAACTTCAATATAACAATATAACTTTTTATATATTCATATGTAATAATATTAGTTCTTGTACGAAGCAACAGCATCAACTGCTAGCCGAAAACGAAGAAGACGTAGTACAAACCAACAAGAGTGTGTTTCAAACGCAAGCTGTGTATCAGTCGAACAAACAACACTGATGTGCGCGTGTTATGATGGCTATACTGCAGATAATGGAAAGTGCAACAAAGGTACAATAAACACTTAATGCACAATTTGTTTAGGTTCTCACTTTTGACTCACATATTATTAATAAAGCAGCAATAATATAATAATAATAGTACATTCAAAATGAAAACGGTGTCCAAATTATTTTCCGAAACATAGTCCCGTGGAACTAACGCCCCAAAAAAGTTCAATTTCATTTATTATGACATTGCAATATTCAACTTATTTTTTTCTGAGCCCGAGAACAGTGTCTAACTTACAAATTTTGCATATTTATAAAAATTATTATGTTGAGAGCTTTACAATGAAAATCATACTAACTTGATAATGATAATCAATCAATTATTAATTATCCTTCAAAGCCAATTTAATCAAATCTGATTAGCCCCCTTATCGATTTGTTTCCTATTCACGTTTTATGTTTATTCCAAAGACTCCTCTTAAATCAAACACATTTTCAAGCGGATGTATTATTTCCCGCTTATGAATAATGTATTCACTTAACGGCGATGTTCGCATTTTGGAACTGTATTTTGTAAGGTGATTAACAAACAGAGTCTATAATCTCCTATTAAATAAGTGTGTTTAACGTGATGTGCATATGTTTTTACAATTATATACAACATACCGTATACTTATTATCCTTTCAAATAACGTGTACTCAAAGCACTACACATAAATTGAAAATGTATTCAAGAAAGTTATATTATATATAAATTAGTTTAATTTTGAAATAATCTTCAGATCCTGGCAATGGCGCGGGACATTTGAGAGTGACGGACCTTTTTACTGTCATGGTGATGACAGTGCTGATGTTTCTCATATAGAAAACCCTTCAGTGCTGCAGTGGTCCATTGACTTGTCGTTACCATTGCCTACCGTTTGTAAATAACTCTATATCTTTAGGATTTGTAATGGAACAATTATTTTGTAAATACTAAAATAAAAAAAGTCGTGTGCAGGAGACCACATTTAGTTTGTATCTGCATATAAATTTGAAAGTTCATTTATCAATACAGAAAATATCTTTTTCAAACGCTAAAACAACTACAACAGAAACAAAACTTTCACAAACTTACGATTTTACAAACACAGAGCGCACACTTCGAACGGTGTGATTTCAACATTATTGATGCATGATCTGGCTTTGAAAGTGCGTGTCCCCCGTGTCTACAGACTATGTCACTGAGAGTGTACATGTATGAGAGTTCCGGTTATCTGCGCATGCCTGATGAAGCCGTTGTGCCGACCAACCGGCAATGACAGATCAACCAGAACAGTGTGTGTTTTTTTGAAGGCACTTGAGCGCCACTTTTGGTCGGATATTTCATGAAGCGAATAAAAGACATAGACCTACATGTTAATATTGTTGTTGTATCTGCCTGATAAACGAAGCTTTATATTATACATTTTCCACGAAATCTGGTATGACTACATTAATGAGTATTATTACACAAATAATGCATATAAATTATTATATTAATAATTTTTCCAACACGCAATGCAAAACAAAAGCATTCGTATTCAGTTTCTTTCTAAAAAAAATGTGGTTATGTTACAGTATTCGAATAAATTAAAATAAGCAATGGAATACTAACTAAAACAAATAATGTTCATTTATTGTTCGTTGTGATGATGTTTTAAGTAAAATTCATTACTAGTAATTCGACCTGAGTGCAGTAAGAGCATATTATTCACTAATAAATCGATATTTTCAAAGTGGAAACTACAGTTGGAAACATTCGCAAATGATGGTTACTTTCAACTTTAAAGCAGCTGGAAAAAATTGTGGACAAGAACAGTCATTTTTTTTTTTTAAGTGTCGGGTTTTTTTCTTCTTGGATGACACAATTTTCTATTTCTCAAATGCAGTGTAGTTAGAATGCTCTTTTAGAAAAGGCGAAGTCATGGTGTCCCTACATGCAAAATGTCAAAAAAATTTTTTTACTGAAGTATCATGGTTCCATTGTAACCAATCATATCCTTCAATAGCGATAAGCACACATCCAATAAACGTTTATTGACCTTTATCATTTTTAAGTTTTTTTTTATGATTTGACATGATATACAATTCAGTTCTCAAAACACTCGCATATTTTTTGTTTCGTGCGACCTACATTAATTGGTTACTAAGCACGTCAACTTTGATATACAATTAGCTTATTTGTATTAAAAACAGTTTCTAAAACAAACGCTTTTTTTAAACAACTACATAACGACGGTCATTCGTACGATGTCCGGTGTTAATTGTAAAGTAGGTCATGGTTATACCAGAATGATGCTATGATTTTTAATTCACGTTACACATAATTATGTTAGTTTATTTAATAATCAATGGTATCTTCATTAAATGTTTTAAATGCCGCTTATTTTTTAATAAAATGCAACGATATTTTAAGAATAATATGGGCAAGAGTTTTGGTTTTCCATTAGGCTACTATGTTTAGACGAAGCACATGCGCAAAATAACACCTGTGCAACCAATCATATGGGTCGAGATTATGAGAACAATTGTACATGGTACAGATTAATACATGGAGCTAAGTCTAGCCAGTATTTTTTCAAAACATTCCCGAGTTAAATGCGGATTTCGTTGTTAAGTCCAACAAAACACATTTAACTAAAAATTGACACATTCGTGTTTTTGTATCTGTTCACTTCCAAACTTCGCATGTATTCATTGAAAAGGACCGATACTACGGATAGACATGCTTGATGGAAATGACTTGCAATACAGTGAAAACATGTCAGATCAAAATTATTAAAGTGCAATAACTTGCTTATAACAAACACGTTTGCGACATGTTTGCAATGACAAACACTCAAACTAAACATTTGATCTCTGTATCAATCGCCAATCTTGTCTTTTTTGCACAGATGAAATAAATGAGATATAAAGCGAATTTTAACAAGAAATAAACGCTAATCACTTTCTAATTGATATGGCTGGAAAGTTAGCGTCATATAAAAATCATGTTAAAGTAATAAAGAGAGTAAAACGGCGAAAAATACATATCTCGGCACGGACGTTCGACATCTTGACTATCACTTGATGACCAACTCTGCATCTGCTTTTAAAGGTGAAGCGAGTTAATTTTACAAAAACACTCTTAAACTTGTGAATTTATTCATAATATAGTATGCTAATATTCTGTGAATTATTCGTTTAAATCAATTCGTTTCAGGAAATGGCGCAGACAATTTTAGAGGAGCGATACATTCGGTTATAATGTTGACATCAGTAATACTGTATCTCATCTAGCGAACATCTACGAGTGCATCAGCGGTCAATTTTCTCGTCGGCATCCACTGGCATATTTAAAATATATCTAGATGTTAACCTTAATACACTTCACAACGTTTTTATGTTTTTTACAAATACATTTTAATTACATAACGGACATAAAATGACATTTAAAAGGGTAACAACGATAGAAAAAAACTTTTGCCCACTAATTTTCTTAACAATGATTTCTTAAACACACATCAGACCATTCAAGCCTTGGGGTGTGTACATATATCAGATAATTCGAGCCATTGGGATGTGCATACTATTGAAACTTGATCTGGCTTTGAAAGTGCGTATGCCCTGTGTATACAGCATATGTCACCGATAGTGTACATGAATGGGAGTTTCTGTTGTCTGCGCATGCCTGATGAAGCTGTGGTGCCGACCAACTGGTAATGTCAGGTCAACCGGAACGTCTCTTGTAGGCGCATGTGCGAAACTTTTGGCCGGATTTGTATTATGAGAATAAAAATACTCTTAAACAAATAGTGTTGTCGTTAATATCTCTTTTCCAAGCCTTATTATTTTACATATACATTGAACCCCGTAACGACAATAGAAATTAGCACTGAATATGATAAAATAATAAATGCAACATATTTTATACAACCTGTTTTATACACTTAAAATATATTTATAAATGCGCATTCGATTACAGTCGTAATTTTCGGAAGACCGAGGTCAAGTAATATCATAATCCTATTTAAAGCACACTTTCAAAAACGTTTTAAAATTCGTGTATTCTGATATTTACCATCTTTATTTTCTTCACGTATTTGAAAATGCTTGACATTGCAGGTCTCGAACGATCAAATACTTTCAAAATGTATATTGTAAATAAAATGGTACGTATAGTTAGAATATGTGCCATAGTTTGCACGTTGACAAATAAGAGAGACGTTTAACGCGAATTTAGTGATGCTTTTAATACGGACACAAATGTACAATATGACAAGCATTAAAAGTAGTTAAATATTGTCGACCAGAACAATAGTATGGTAATGCAAGTTTGCATATGAATATTGCAGTCAATGCATGCATGTAGATTGCACGGAAATATTGCATTAAATGTCTAAATTACGGTTTTCCTAGAAAAACAACTGGCAAAAATCCACAACGACACGACACGCACGTGCCAATTATTAATTTGTAAAAAATGTTAATGTTACAGTGTATACAATTTATGCATAAAGGAACGTAATCTTAGCATATACATTTGAGAATAATTACATTCAATCAAGGAAGATTGCTATCCAATAGTTTCGGACGAAATGTGTAGGAGTTATATTACATGAAACTGTTACTACCCTTGTCTGTGCGTATTTTTGAACATTTAAACAATCGCAAAAAAAGACACGGTTGTATTGCGGATTGTGATTTTTAAATTCATGTTTGCTCCCCTTTTATTCAGCAACTAATGGGCGATGGAATTTATTCAGACGTTATGTTTATCTTTTTGAAACGTATAAGAAGATTTTAATTTGCTACTAGGCGAGACATTTGACGTTACCAAATATGACTCCTGGGGCATGAACCTTATCACATACATGACTACTTAGCGAAGTAATATCAAAGCGCTGAAGGCACTGATGTTGTTCGCTATTGCATAATCTAAGACGCAACTCATTTTTCAAAATAATGCTATAGCTTTTTAAAACGCAAGTTTTAAATGAACACAACCCATTCAAATTTATAAAGAGTATGTCTTAACGCACAGGTCAAAATGATTGTGCACTGTTTATCCTCATAGATAACTTAGACAAATTTACAACAGCATGTTTCTTTTTGGACGTTCTGAAATAATTTAAAATATTATGAACATGGTATAATGAGAATCAGTTAATATAAAATAAAATTTGCAATCACCATCATATTAAATGAATATTGTTGGAATATCGAATACCTATCACACGAAGAATATAATTTCATGTTGAAAATTTCCTTTGCAAAACCTTTTTGACACAATATACAATTCATAATATACAATAAGATAATTGATTAAAATAAAAAATAAAAAATCTGCGAGCAGTATTTTTTTACTCAAGAAGTAGGTAGTCATAAAGACAGCGCTGTTTACCCTTTCTTTGTTGTCGATGCATTACGTGTTACCCTAGTAGTACACACGGTGTCAACCAGTTCCTTACCTTAACACTGGTTAAGAACACTCGTTCCTTAAATGCTTTCTACATAACGCCAGCAGGCACGAATGAATACATTCGAATATTTTACAGGCCGATTCCAGAGAAATCACCTGAAATTTGGCTGCATCACTGTGTCTGTGCGCAACGTAAAGGATGTAACACTGTTCAATGTATGGAATTCCGGGCTACTCATTGCATGTTCAAACGACACAAAGACACAAATTGTGGCCCAGTTACAATTACGCGTTAAATTCCATCTCGCAGAATTTCAGGGTCTGTACTCGGTCACTAAATCGTCAGGGGAAGACATAATTTGACTTTTGATAAAAACAGGTTTGCTTTCAAGATGAGAAAAAACACTACCGAAATAGTAAAGTGTCACGTTTAGAGAAAATCGTTTAATTATCTAACCACATTTTTTTCCGTACTCGGTAAGCACGTCTGGAAATCGTTCATGAACGCCTGAATAGGCTACCCATATTTGCCAGTTTGCTGTGTTTGCTTTTTTGAATTCAATGTTATATCAAAATGCTTTGCGCTAAAATAGGCCAGTTACAACTCACAATGAGATTAAAAAAGGCCCACGTCATGCAGAAATGGGTCTTATGTCATAATCGCCCTTCATAGCTATAGCCCAACCAGCCTGCGCATCTCTCAGTCTGGTCAGAAGATACATAATGAAACCATAAAACTTTGAGTGATTTTATAGCAGACAGCATCGCCTCTGACCAGACTACGCAAATGCACAAGCTGGGCTTGAACTACGCTGGCCGAAACGCCATAAGACCCATGTTCGCATGACGCGGCTAGGAATGTGTGATTTGAATGTTTCAAAAGAAAACTATGAGCTAAATATTAACATACGATGTATTTCGATGGTGGAGAAATAAACTCATAATAAGCCATATAATGTGAACTCCCGTAGTACAATTTGTATCTACAATCACTAATGTGTGGTTTGGACTATAATAACACACATTTCATGCGGTGAATATGCGACTTACAAGTGAAAAAACACACTCAATAGTTTAACTTTTGTTTTCAATTTAATAACATGTATTTAGAAACGTAAATATCAAACTTTATTACAAAGTCAGCATTTTTGTAGCTGATGTTCACCCTTTTATAAATCGAGAATTGTAAATATAAACAAGCTTAAACTTATACTATTGCGTAGCTATCACCCGTGCAATTGAAAATACATGAGATATCGTCGCTACCTGTTGAGAACAAAAGAACGTTTCCCCAGACATCAAATTTAACCCCGCAGATAGTGGACTATTTTAATCATTTATAAATAATCTCTTCCGCGACACGTATATTTCTAACATTCTGTATTGATTCTTTTCTATATACGCTCTATTAAAAAATATTCCATTTAACACGATATTCACATTATGTTTCCATTTGTAAATGAACAAAGTTGAAGAACTTGAACCTCTGGCATAAATTATACAACTCTTTCTCGGCGTGGATGCGGAAAATGCGGCAGTTATCAGGTTTATCGTTGTTAGGAAAAACTGGCTTGAAACGGGTGGTACTACCCTTAGTTGTTCGCAAGCGAACAACTAATAACCAAAATATGTGAGCATTTGGATTTCATAGATAATGTTATAAAGCGTTCACTCTTTAAATACATTTTTTACACGAATCCTACATATGCAAACAACTTTGAAAGAAGTTTACCAGAGTATCATTTCTTTTAATGTTTACCAGCGGTTTATGAACAGTTGTTATAAAGTTTCCTCAAAATTAGAAGTCATCATTGAACAGTTACGCGCGCCATAAGTCCAAAAATATCATATATGTTAAAAAAGTATATTTTCGCGCTGAAATAGCCAGGTGCGTTAAAAGTCACATGCCGATTAATATGTTTAAACAAATTTATCATTCCACCAATTATTTTGTTAATGCGAACCATAAACGTCCGAGATTAAACGTGTTTACTCATAGTAATGAGCATATTTATTATTCGCTATTATATCAATAGTGTGCAATCATCAATTTCATCATCAATGAAATATTCTTTAGTAACCTCTTTAATATCAACAATACATTCCATATAAATAATTAAACAAAGACTAAATTAAGAACGGTTGTTCGTATTTGACATGGCTGTCTGTATATAAATGAAAAAAATCCTTCTCCATGTCTCCAATGTAAAACGAAACTCGACCTTAATGGTACCGCTCATTTGAGGAGTCTCGAAACATCCGTAAACGTTGCGACATCTTTTTCCAGCAAAGGTAACTGTTCGTCTTAAAATGAAATCTCACATTAACTTATTACTGAACTGACAATATATTTAAATCTATTGTTTTCATCGACACTTACACACTTTAAAATAATGTAGCCGCTTATATGAACACATACATGTGCATTAGAGCCCAATACACACCTCGAATGGCGAATCAGTAAATATATAAGATAGTTAAAAACATACATTTAATACATTTAGTCGTAAAATTTTCACATAATGACATCTTTTGCAAGTTTACTCAATATGACGGTCATTCTCTCCCGTTCCCTTCTGGTATAAACGTTGTTGTAATAGACTTGCATTGATGAGCATACACAGAATCTTTTCTTCATTTTAATAGCATGAAAACGCTATTTACAATCTGATCGACACTTACAGGATATTGTATATCATGGATTCCGAGAAAGTCCTGTCTTTCTTTATTAACATCTTCAAAAACTCGCTAAATTTAATTCAAACATTTGTTGACATTGCATCAAGTATATTTCTTATCGGACACAAGAAAAATAACTTATTAAAATATATATTTCACCTAAAGTCGAATGAAACTTGTGTTTGTTTTTCTTTCACCTGCCGATATACGTGTGATATTATTGTGGGTAACACAGGGAGATAGCACGTACTAGTAAACGCGTGTGAAAAGAAAAGTCGACGTAATCTTTGAATAGTCGAAATATGAATACCATTTTATGTGAATGCAGTTCTGATTTAATAACCGACAAGTGCGTCACGATTGCACTTATATATAATTCCAACAATTGAAGAAATGTTTACTCGAAACAAATATATGTATATATCCCTTATTATCATAGGATCTGCCCTTCTCATAGTATCGTGACTTTAACGAAAACCCTCAAAAGGTGCTGGAACGTATTTTTTTATCAGGTTTAATTTATATGATGGTTATTCGTGACTATTACGACCATCATTCTCATGATTTTCGGTGTTCATTTGAAAGTAGGTCATGTTTATTCCAGGGTGATGTTTTGATTTTTAAATTACGTAACACGCAATTATGTTAGTTTGTTTATTTATCAATAGTAGCTTTATCAAGTGTTTTATATGCCCTTTACTTTTGAATAAAATGTAAAAATATTATACGAACAATATGAGCAAGAATTTCGGTTTTCCATTTAGATACTATGTTTAGACCAAGCACATGCGCATAGTAACAAACCTAAGCAAACAATCAGAAGGGTCGATATTATGAGAACCATTGAACATGGTACAGATTACTACAGGGGGGGGGGGGGGTAATTATAGCTAGTAAAACATGCGTGTTTTTGTATCTGTTCTCTTCAAAAATTCGTATGTATTCATTAAAGTGACCTTTTCACAGATTTTGGCAGATATTGAAGTTTGTCTTTAAATGCTTTGTATTGATAAATGTAAACATTTGATCTAAAAAGCTCCAGTATAAAACAATAATACAATTAAAGAAAGAAAGAAAAGTAACCCTAAACTGAGCTAGAACCACTGACCCCTGGAATAAAAGTCTAACGCTTAGACCACTCGGCAAGCCGTGCTCATACAATCAGTGATGTATTTTATACGTTATATAAGCAATCCTCGTAGTGTCACAAAATATAACGACAACAACATAACTCTCCAAATTATGCAATCGTTACGCGTTGCAACGCTTTATCATTTTCAGGTTATTAAATCGTCAAAAGATGCATATAATGGATATTTTAGAGCATGGTAAATGTTCAGTATTACTGTTTCCTCACAAATATCATAACAACCACAAAAATTTGTGAATCTGAAACAATTTTCTTTAATTTTGTCAATTTACCAAAACGTTGAAAGGTACCTTTAAGGTGACCGATACTACGCAGACATGCTTGATGGAAAGGACTTGCAGTACAGCGAGGTCATGTCAGGTCAAATTTGTTAACGTGCAATAACTTACTTATAACATACACGTTTGCGACATGTTTGCAACGACAAACACTCAAACTAAACATTTGATCTCTGTATCAATCGCCTATCTTGCCTTACTTGCACCGTCGCACAAAAAGTACTATAAACAGATAATGTATTGGTCGTCTATCGACTGTTTATACAAGATTGCTTGGATGTGATGTTTTTTCAAGGACATAATTTCTTATGCAAATATTAAAAAACATCATGTGGCGACGGCTTTGTCGCCACTTCAGATCCCAACGCAATAGACTCGATCTCCAATTGATATAATCATTCTTGGGGTTTTGAAGTATCATTATAGATTAATAGACTACCACATTGTGATCCACTTCATCCATTTTTGTCTCAAATGAAATAGATAAAAATTTAAGAGGCCCTTATTATTGAATCTCTACTTACAGATACAACATATAAAATAAAAATAAAATAGATAAAAATGTGAAAGAAGTTTAAAGGAAGCTACTCAGTTAAAACAATAAATATAGATTAACAAAACGTTAATATCAAGACTTGATAAGACCACATGTCAAATCGTGCATATTGCTAAGGCCGCTTATCAATATTTGCGTACTTAAGCTCCCTCTTTCCGATTCGACAGTATTACAATTATCGATGTTCAGTCAGTCATCTGATACTATCACTTTAGTAAGGATGTCTGCGATAGTTAGAGAAGTGTAATACTGTAAATTTAAACCCGAAAAATTTAAAGTGAAAACAAGAAGGTTGAGACGGCCCTAGATCGCTTGTCTGTATTATAAATTCGTGAGAACATGTGTTCAAAGTTATTTAAATTAAAATGTCTACATTAACTATGTGACTAGGTCGTTCAGTTTTTAGTCCAGATGCATGATCTGGACATTCACACTTATATAGTGCCACCCAATTTTCTTTCCCTAAACGAACTTTAACACCCTAAAATAATAATGTATGACAAATCCTTCACAATCTTGCATCATCTTATAAAGGATTTATCAATATTTGTATAATTACGCTGTCCTAAACGTTTCTTCCGCTTTTACATTATTAGAAACATGATTTGACAGTCATCTGACATAATCACCCTGAAAAGAATATCTTTTAAATCTAGAGGTAAAATCATGTAAACAAAAATCTGAAAAATATAAATTCAGGTGAGAGGGTAAAGATTGTGTTACGAATTTGAGAGGAGAAATCTGTTTCGAAGTTATAAAGCCTAAACAATCATGCATTAACCTTGTACCCTAGAGCTTTGGACAGTATGAATCAAATGAATTAAAAATATTGCTCCTATATGCTGCTGAATATGGAACAAAGAGCCATTTGAAACAAAATACAATATTGACAGTATCTACCTTTTTAAGTATAACATACTTTTTCAGGATTAAATATCATTCAGTTTTTTTAATAAATGGTTAAACGTCAGCATATCTACATATAAATAGATATTATTAGTGAAATAGAAAATAGTGGTGAGTTTATGTTGCATACTCTTTTCTAGCGTCAATTTCGTTTAATCAATACATTTGACCTTCTAGTAAAATCAAATTCCAAAAGTAGGTCAATGTCATAGAAAATATCTTGTCAGTTGATGTGAGTTTCTTTGTAGTATCCAAAGACATTTTTTTTAACAAAGAGCCATCGAAGCAAAAATGTAATTCCTTTATCACTTGCCTATCTTGACTGATGTTCACGTTGGTATATTAAACGGTTAATTCGGCCGATTATTTATTGTCAACATGTATTTATCTATCAGGGGGTGCGGGAGCAAAAGAAGAATATGATGTGTTTAAGAATTTCAATGCCAAACTACGCAGAGGAGTTTCTACTGCAAATAGACAAAACATGTACAGACGAATGAATCACGACTTCACATACCAAAACCCAGTTTTATATCATCATTTATTGGATCTTTGCATGTGTACTCGTAAAATTGACGTATACTGTTTCGCTAAAAATATTCACAGAGTGACATTAAAATATGTTTTTAATCGGCATTTAAAGCGTTCATTTTGCGTCGCATAATATTTCTCTCTGTAAGTTAGTGTAGCATGTAACTATAAATGATCATTAACGAAGTCATTATTGAAACGCGCGCCAAAAGTCCACGAATATCATATATGTCAAACAAGTATATTACCGCGCTGAAATGGTCAGGTGCGTTACATGGCGATTAATATGTGTAAACAAATTTATCATTCCACCAATCATTTTGTTAATGCGAACTAAAAATGTCCGAGATGAAACGTTTTTACTAATTGTCATGAGTATATTTATTATTCTCTTTTCTATAAAAACTGTGAAATCCTCAACAACATCATCAATGAAATCATGATTAGTAACCCCGTTATTCTTAAAAATCTTTCCATATAAATAATTTAACAAAGACAAAATAAGGAACGGGTGTTCGTATTTGACATTGCTGTCTGCATTATAAATGAAAAAATCCTTCTCCATGACTCCAATTTAAAACTAAGCTCGACCTTAATGGCATTTGAGGAGTATCGAAACATTCGTAAACGTTGTGACATCCTTCTCCAGCAATGGTACCTGTCCGTCTTAAAATGCAATCTCACATTTTATTGAAACCGAACTGACAATATATTACAATCTATTGTTATAATTTTAAAGATACACAATGTAAAAGTGATTAAGCCGCTTATTTGAAGACATACATGTGCATTAGAGACAAATACATACATCGAATGGCAAATCAGTAAATGTATAAAATAGTTAAAAAAACCCATAAATTTTATATACTTAGTCGTCAAATTTTCAAAACAATGACATCATTTGTTAGTGTTCTCAAAATGACGCCATTCTCTCCCGTGTCCTGGATAAACGTTCTTGTAATAGACTTGCATTTGTGAGCTTACAAAGAATATTTTCTTCATTTTAATAGCATGAAAACACTATTTACGATCTTAACGACACTTATAGCATAGTGTATATCATGGGGTCCGAGAAAGTCCTTCATCATTAACATCTTCAAAAATTCCATAAAATCAGTAAAACATTTGTTGATATTGCATCAAGTATATTGCTTATCAGATACAAGAAAAATAACTTATTAAAACATATACTTCAGTCTAAAGTCGAGTGAAAATTGTGTTCGATTTTCTTTCACCTGCCGAAATACTTGTGATATTATTATGGATATCAAAGGAGATTGCACGTACGTTTAAAAGCGTGTGAATAGAAAAGTCGACTTAATATTTGAATTGTCGATATTTGATTTAAATTTTATATTCCACGAAGTACTGACGTAATAACTGACACGTGCAGCACGATTGTACTTATATATCATTCTAACAATTAAAGAAATGGTATTTCGAAACAAATACATTTAAATAGACGGACAGAACTTGCAGTAGAGTGAAAACATGTCAGTTCAAAATAAATTACATGCAATAACTTGCCTATAACATACGGACAAGCTTTCGACATTCTTTTCAACGACAAACACTCAAAATAAACCTTTGATCTTTGTATCAATCGCATATCTTGTCTGATTTGCACCGTCGTAAAAAGTAACATAAACAGATAATGTATCGTTCGTCTTTCGACGGTGTTCATACATAATTGCTTGGATGTGATTTTTTTATCAAGGCCATAATACGCCGGGGATTATCTTATGCAAATCTTAAAAAACTATCATGTGCAGACGGTTAAGACGCAACTTCAGATCCCAACAAAATAGGATCGATCTCCAATGTACTTTAATCATTCTTTGGTACTTGAAGCGTCATTATAGAAATCGAAACAATATTTCACAGATATTCGTTGCGGGGTGAAAATATAGTAAGGGATGATTTTGTATTCGTTTTCACATTTTTTCCAAAGGAAACACGTTATTAAATGGAGCATAAGGTGCAACGTTCATAAAATGATTATGCAGGAAAATGGTTTTTACCTGCGTTAAATTAACACTGAACTTACTATGATACAATGCAGTCATTTTTTACCTCAAACTAGATAGCGTAACATATGAGTTGCCATACAAATGAATAATCAGTACTTACACATATAAACATTGAAAGAAAAAACTTTGAATGAAGTTTAACGGAAGTTACGCAGTTAAATCAAGAAATGTAAATTAACAAAACGTTCAAATCAAGACTTGATAAGACCACATATCCAATTGTGCATATTGCTAAGGCCGCTTATCAATAGTTGCGTACTTTAGCTTCCTTCTTCCGATTCGACGATTTTTGTTTATCGATGTTCAGTTAGACATCTGATAACATGACCTTAAAAATGGATATCTGCAAAAGTTGGAGAAGTATAATTATGTAAATTTAAACCTGTAAAAAATAAAGAACAAGAAGGTTGTGATGGCCCAAGATCGCTTACCTGTATTACGTGTGTTCAAGGTGATTTTGCTTAAAAGGGTTATATTAACTATGTGACCAAATGCCTGGACGTTCAGTTTTAAGTCCAGATGTATAATTTGGACATTCACACTTATATAGTGCCACGCCATTAATGTCTCAACACTATTTCATCAAGGCCAATTACTTAATTTTCTACGAAAACCAACGCAACACACATTTCATGATTATTTGTTAAGTACATTCCTCATTCTGAAAAAAAATCAGTAAACTAATAGGTGCCAAAAGACATTGCCCTTTAATTGTCTTCAGCTTTTATAGTATCATGCGAAATTTCTTTTAGTGACAATACACTTGACCCCATTGACATATTTTAAGCTTTATATATGTAGTACCCGTAGTTACAATACAGAACTTAAAAACAGTTAATACTTACCTAATTTTTCTTACTACAGAGGAAGCTGTGTTCAATAAAAACACTAGCTCTTCTTGAATGCTTTGAGCTTTTTATTTTAACATTTCACCCCATTGTAGGACCTTCACCTTGACCCTAGAGACTTGAGTCTTACCCGTGACACACAGACAGAGAAAGGACAACAAATGTAGAAAGTTATTTCAGAATCCTTTGATACATAGTGTAGTAATGGCTAAATTATGAATTATTCATCAATATTAGTGCTCTATGACCTCAGTGTATGGCCTTGAACTTGCATATATGGTTATGGGTCTTGCATATAACTCAGCCTCAGCTGATTGAGACCAACTGTGGTAGGTTTCATGGCTGTATTACAGATACAGCTCAACACAGAAACAATCCTATGTCAAAAGGGAATTTTCAAGTCAAACAGGGCCATCACTCCGTCATTGACAAATAGTTTCGGTTGTTATTTGACGTGCATTATCTTCTTATCCATATATAAACCCATATACCAAGTTTTAATTAAATGTTCCCAAGCAGTTCCAACGTGTGACTTTAATAACAAACGCGTGCTTATTTGCCAGTCAAAAGGGGCCATAACTCCGTTATTTGCAAATAAAAATTCGACGACATTTGACTTGCTTTGTCCTCTTATACATATATTATATTATATTCTCATACCAAGTTTCAATAAATCTGTCAAAGCAGTTCCGAGATATGGTTCCGGACACAAAAGTGGACGACAGAAGGAAAAACGGACGGACAATGCAAAAACAATAGGCCTCCGCCAACTGCGGGGTGTAATAAACCAACCGAGATTGTGTGAATTATTTATTGTACACTGAACTGATAACCAAAGTTATTTGTTCACTACCGTTTAATTTTAATAATGTCAAATCTATGTCTTTTAATCGTAACCTTTAAACATTACGACAGCTCAGGGCTTCTCGAAGCTCATGTTGAGACCAACGCGCAGCTCCGTAAACAGATAAGAGCTACCATGGAGACGTCATATTATAAATAGCCCTATCTCCAGACCTTTCAAAGATAACTCGACCTGGTGTGTGTAGAGTACGTCTTTGTTCCGTCTTAATTGTTTTAATTTTTATTTAAAAAAGAAGTAAATTCAAAGGACTTGTACGTTCATTTCACTGTGTAATACGTATAATCTCTTCTGGGTGTTCAGCATGATGCCACCGACGTTTGTGATGTTAGTCCTGTTGTTGTCTGGTTCGTTCATAGTGCGATGTTACGGGATAAGTAAGTCAATCACTGTATTAGAATTTAATATTTACCAACAGTAAACACGTTTAATATAGTAAATATCCAAAGAGGTGTTCGTGGGTTCGTCATGAATATAACTAAATGTATTTTACAAATATCTTAAATGCAGGAGTTGCAATTGGGAAAAATAATTATACGAATAAAAGTAAGTAGTAATATTAAACACTTGGGTATTTTGTTAAACAAACATGAACCCATTAATAGCAAACTAAAAACGATCCGTTTTGGCGAAGACATACAGATAACTGTCGTATCATTGAGCGGAAACTTCATAAATCAAGTGTCATAATTTTGTGGTTCCAGAAACGATCATAGCACTGTGCTAAGACACTAACGTTTTTTGCTCTTAAACGTTATGGTCAATCTTCAGTCACCTTATTTACAATATACCTCGTAAGATGTTTTACCACGTTTACGTTTGACAACTGCGTTTCATGAAATTCATAATAAAATGTATGTAATTATACCTTTTACTGTTTCAAAAATGGGTTAATAATATACTTGAAGATACGAGCATGTCCAAAGTTGATAAGCTTATTTTATATATTGATTTTTTTCTGTGCACTTTTCTTTGTTGTTGAATTTGTTAGCAACGTATAATGCATATGCCGCATGATTTATCTTTAAAAAAAACGTATGTAAAATACCTTTTTCATGCAAATATGAAGTGTGCAACTAAAGGTATGTATAAGTTGCATTTAAGTTCCAACTCTAAATGTTACTGTAATTTACCAAACATGACATGAAAACCCAAAGTGACGAACATGTCACAATTTTAACTTATGATGATAAAAGTTGAAATATCGCTTTATGTTAAACGTTATTATTTGTTATCTATATTTTTTTATGAAAAACGCGTTATACATGCAATATGAAAAATAAATATTCATCATATATTTGGAAAGAAACAATCTTAAATAGTTTTTTATTGACGAAAAATATTCCGTTTAATACTATCGACACTGTTCAATTAAAATATATCCCTGCAGAACGCTTCATGTCAAGGTTTTCAAATAATAATGGTATTAAATAGTTAATATTATCTTTGCAATCAAATGACAGTTATAATTCTCTAATTAGCATAAATGCGAACCATTAAAAAAGTCCATCATGATATAGAAAATTCAATTGATATTTTTGCTTTCAGGGACATCGAGACGTCGCGAAAACTTAATTGCTCATGCTTATTATTTACAATAGTGTATTCATACGTGAATATTTGCAATGAATTAAACAACTAAAGCACGTATAACTATTTTAAAAAACACTTAAGTTCTTTTGAATTGCTTATGGATCAGATATACAATTATTTATGTTTATTGTTTTAATTAAATATAGGATATTTATTGGATTCGATGGAATATCGATTTTATTTCACGAGTGAATATATAAAATAGTATTTTCGCCACGAGTAATATATTTTTTTATGATCACGAGTGAATTAAAATCGATATTCCATTGAATCCATCAAATTTCCTTTTTATTTTAAGCTTTTTCACCGTTTATTTACATCGTAAAAGAGTTTAACTGGATTATTTTGCTGGAGTTATGACGTCATTTCGTCGAATAAATGACGTAATTTCACAGTAAAACAGTGAAAAATACCGATATTCTTCGGTGTTATTTTTCATTGTTTGAAACAGTGAAATATCATTTTTATTATGCCCCCCTTCGAAGAAGAGGGGGTATATTGCTTTGCTCATGTCGGTCGGTCGGTCGGTCGGTCGGTCGGTAGGTCGGTCGGTAGGTCGGTCGGTCGGTCCGTCCACCAGGTGGTTGTCGTATGATAAGTCAAGAACGCATACGCCTAGGATCATGAAACTTCATAGGTAGATTGATCATGACTTGCAGATGACCCCTATTGATTTTGAGGTCACTAGGTCAAAGGTCAAGGTCACGGTGACCCGAAATAGTAAAATGGTTTTCGGATGATAACTCAAGAACTCATACGCCTAGGATCATGAAACTTCATGGGTAGATTGATCATGACTTGCAGATGACCCCTATTGATTTTGAGGTCACTAGGTCAAAGGTCAAGGTCACGGTGACCCGCAATAGTAAAATGGTTTCCGGATGATAACTCAAGAATGCATACGCCTAGGATCATGAAACTTCATGGGTAGATTGATCATGACTCGCAGATGACCCCTATTGATTTTGAGGTCACTAGGTCAAAGGTCAAGGTCACGGTGACCCGAAATAGTAAAATGGTTTCCGGATGATAACTCAAGAATGCATACGCCTAGGATCATGAAACTTCAGGGGTAGATTGATCAAGACTCGCAGATGACCCCTATTGATTTTGAGGTCACTAGGTCAAAGGTCAAGGTCACGGTGATCCGAAATAGTAAAATGGTTTTCGGATGATAACTCAAGAACGCATATGCCTAGGATCATGAAACTTCATAGGTAGATTGATCATGACTCGCAGATGACCCCTATTGATTTTGAGGTCACAAGCTCAAAGGTCAAGGTCACGGTGACTCGAAATAGTAAAATGATTTTTGGATGATAACTCAAGAACGCTTTTGCCTAGGATCATGACACTTCATAGGTACATTGATCGTGACTCGCAGATGACCCCTATTGATTTTCAGGTCACTAGTTTATTCTGTTTTTACACTGTCCAGTAAAGAGACTTACAAATTGAATTTTTGAAACATGTTAATTCATAATGATGTATAAGCCTTTGTTTCTGTGCCAGTAAATACTATGTTTATGGAAATGACGTGAGAATTCAACATTTAAAAAACCAATGTAATATGATATGTAATATTATATGGCAACAGGACAGTTGTGATTTGCTGGGTCAATTCTATTTAGCTTGACCATCCAAGCGGTTGATAGCTTTGACAAACTGGTGGTCTGAAACATTGAAAAAATGTCACGATTCACTGACAATAAATCAAACATGTAATTCTTGCTACGCAACTTGCATATAATTTTGTCAATTCAAATTATACATAAAAATATAATTAATTTTTAATCTGCTTGTTAATTGAAAAACAGCAACACAGTTTGTATGTTTAAAACAATGTTAATACATAAATAGGATCAAGCATATTAAAATATCAACTTAGATTTAGTTTCCTTTACTGTACAGGATTTGTAAAGTTAGGTTAATATTTGTGTATTGAACAAAAATAACAACAGTGTAAAGAAAAGTTAATTTGGGGATGTTCTATCCAAACCCTGAGAGTTCAGATTTCCTCAAATGCCAAGTAAAGATTGTAAATTTCAACCCACTCGTCTGGTTAGTTTTCAGAGGCACATATAATTAACTTTTAGGCTTAGTGTCTCATTTGTACATGCATTACTGTATTAACTCCAAATCAACTAGTACAAGTGGTAGGCCAGTATTACATGGACTGGTGTTCACTGTTTACACAGTTTCACAACCCCATCTGATACTGGTCAGTATCTTGGCAAGTGGCCAAAGTTGGGAGTGGAATTAATGGTCTATTACATAACTGACTTCTGTGTGTGGTAAACACATGATACTGGTCATGTGGTCAAGTTGCACTTATATACATTTGCCCAATACACAACACTAGCCTTGGCTATTTTTAATCAGATTGCATTGCTATCTATGGTGGTCATTGACTAGGGGAGTTAACTGCTATAAATAACATGTTTCATTACCATTAATAAATAAAACATAACAAATTGTGTGCACGTTTCACATATTGTCAAATAAGTCAAAATGTGTGAAAGGAATCCAAAAAATCAAAGACTCAATCATATAATGGATATAATTGATTAGTATAGGTCCTGATTGGTTTTTGCACTATTAATTGGATACATTTCACAGGTCATTGACATACAGTGACAAAAAACATATTCACACAATGGCTGTAACTACAACGGATAGCCCATATGGGGGGCATGCATGTTTTACAAACAGCCCTTGTTTCACTGATATTTCTCTATTAACCACCGGAAATCATAAAATAAATAGAGGATATTTGTTGATGTCAGTGTAAGAGCATTTGATATTTCACGAGTGATCATAGAACATATATTTTCACGAGTGGCGCATCCACGAGTGAAAAAATTATTTTTCTTTAATCACGAGTGAAATAACAAACGATCTTACACTGACATGAACAAATTTCCTGTTTTTTGTATGCCCCTTTTTCAAGAAAATAATTAACAGCTGTTTCCCTTTCGCTGAAAAGTTACCCTTTCTCCCGTGGCGTGCCTCAATACATTACAATACACAAAATGACGTCATTTTTTTGACGAAATGACGTCAGTATTCCAGCGAAATTCTCCAATGAAACTCTTTACAATGTAAATAAACGGTGAAAAAAAAGCATTAAATAAAAAGAAAATTTGTTGGATTCGGTGGAATACCGATTTTAATTCACTCGTGATCATAAAAATCTTGATATGATAATCTAAAAATAGAAAAAGCATTTCCGAAAATTTGTTATTTTAACCTGTGAAAATAACAATTTGTTTATTTTCACTGCTGTTATTTCACTGCAGAAATGTCATATTTTATCATTAGGTATAAAAGAAAACATTTAATTTTGGAAATTTTGCTTATTATCAAATTCGCAGATTAAATTATCTTCAAACCTATTTATAGTTGTTTTAAATCCCTATTGACATTCTCTTAATTTCAGGTTTAATTGCATGCAATGAAACGACACCCTGTATAGCTAATACAATGATTTGTGATGGTGGATCCTGCCACATACGTAAGCATTTATACATTACAAAAGAAAAATATATTAAAGCATTTGCGTTCAATGCTTAATTATACAAGAGTAGTATATTTTATTTTCAGTATACACAATGACCAACAAAACCACATATATTATTGAACATCCGAGATAAATGTATCCGTTTGCATATTTAACTTTGTGGGTTTGTGATTTTTATAATATTTCAAAATACGCTTATCAGTGCATACAATAACGCCTTTAAATGTATTCATTTTCACAAAAAAGAACGTATACTATTGTTTTAGAGCTCACGTGACGTAACATCAATAAATGTAAGCGCCGTTTGCTATTAATTACTTGGCTAATTTCAGAGCCTGGTCAAATTTGCACGATACCACCAACAATAACTACAACATCTGTATCATCAACAACCCCAATAACTGTATCATCAACAACCCCAACTGTAACAACAAGTAAATCAACAACTGTGACCAAGCCATCCAATACAACGACTACAAATGCGACGAGTAATAACCTGTTATTATAATAAAGTTGTTTATACAAATAACATAATTAATCAATTGTTAATGGATGTTTGATCATGATAGATATGAGTATGAACATATTTATATAAATATTTTAAGTAATTTTTCTGAACACTGTTTGTATTGTTAAATTTTACGTATTTCTCTCGTTGCAAAAAAAGTTGTCAATTTGAACATGAACACATGCTTACTTACTAACACTGTTTGAATAGGTAATGCACGAAGCACAGACCAACAAGTGTGTGTTTCAAATGCAAGTTGTGAGCTGAACAAACAAGATACACCGATGTGCATATGTAAAACGGGCTTTTCCGAGGTTAAAGGATTCTGCATTGGTGCGGTAAACTCGTAATATTTGGTAAAATATTTTAAGAATCCACCCTTTCAATATCCGAATATAACGAAAGGTATTTTATTGTTTACAACTGAATGACTTTGTAAAACAAATACCAATGTATAATTCGTTGTTCTCTATGAAAGCATTCCTTTTGAAACGTGTTATCAACATTTAATATACATGCATGAGTCTGTATAAATTGCTTTTTTATTTCACTGTGTCGATATTGCACAAAATATTCATTTTGATCAATCAGCAGATAAGGATACAGTTTTCAGTTAAGAGCAATAGTACGCATGCAAAATTTATAATATTGCATACCTATTAACTTACATGAGTATAATTATGTTTATCAAACTTGTATTCGTCATTTCCTCTATATGCTTTTAACGGTATACGGAGAATATCTTTTAAAACAACATTCGTACAGTTTAGATAAAATAGAATGTTAGCATCCTGTTAATCGTTTGCTTAAATCAACTAGTTCCAGGTAATAGCGCGGACACTTTGAAAGGGGCGTTACTTTCCGTTACCACGGTGACATCCTTGATGCTGTTTCTCATCTAGCAAACATCTTCTAGTTCTTCAGCGGTCGATTCTCTTGTTGACACCAACGCGTGACATTTGCAAAACTCTAGCCACATCTCCAGACGTGTCCATAAATACAAGTCACAACTTATTTATGTTTTTAGAAATAATTTGTAATGACAAACATGAAAATAAAGTACCATTTTAAAGGCAAAAGAAAAATAGAAGTAAATTTCCGCCAACTAATATGCTAAACAATGATTTCTAAAACAGACATCAGAGAATTCGAGCCTTGGGATGTGCATAACATTAAAGCTTGATCTGGCTTTGAAAGTGCGTTCGCCCTGTGTTTACAGAATATGTAATCGAGAGTGTATATGTGAGGGAGTTCCGGTGGTCTGCGCATGCCTGATGAAGCCACAGTGTCGATCAACTGGCACTGCCTGGTCAACCGGAACTGCGTGGTTTCTTGTAGGCACTTGTGCGCCATTTTTTGCAAGATTCTATATTTAGCGAATAAAAAAGAAATACATTTTAAACAAAAAGTGTTGTCCTATGCTACTTATATTCTAGCCTAGGTAGTGTTCATATCCCTGGAACCCCATGGCGCCTGTACATCTGCGTACCGACTGCCACTAAATAATAAATACAACCTATGTTCGTATACAATTGTTTCGTAATTTCCGTTAAATCAAACTCGCTGTCTTTATCATAGTCAAATGGTTATAAAAATACAAGTATATAATATCCTAATTCCACTTGAAGCATATATTTAAGAAACGATCAGAAAAGTATGTATATTGACATTTATCATCTTGAAGTGTTTGCATTTTTTGAAATGCTAGACATTTCAGTTTTCGTACGATTAAACGTTTTATCGTGCCATTAATAAGTTACAAAGGACGTCATTGTTATTTTACATAATCTTTTGGCTAGTTTGTATTTTATAGAATCTCATAAATACAAGCTTTTTCAATCAACTACGCAATATCTAGCTTACATTTGTTTTAATGTTTTAACACAAAATAGTAAAATAGTTGAACGATCAATCAGGAACATATACATTGCAGTTTGACATCAATATAATAGTAATATTTATAGAAAAATAAAGTAACAACAATATTTTCCCAGATAAAGTGTTTTGAAATCCAGTAATGCACACAAGGGAGATAACTATCGGACAAAATTTGTAATAGTTAATACCGTTGTTACTTCTATTGCATTTACATATATTTCGACATTATAAATGCTTTGTAGCACTAATTCATTGTTAAAAACACACTGTTATTACGCGACTAATACGTGTTTTCATATGTCTTGACGTCAAGCATTATTTATTTTCGGACATTTATGTTATGAAGTTCAGTAGTGCGAATGAGTTAATTAGAAAAAAACATGGAACATGAACAACTGTACCTTTTGTTTCCATCTTACATTGTGTCTCATTTGTGTTGACTTATTGTCGTCTACTTGAATATATAAATACATAGGTGATGCACGTCTAAAAGCACAGGTTCCTATCCGGAGCACCTGTAATTTCTGCTAAAGCGCATTATTATATGTTCACTGAATTCTTGTGTTGAACAAGATCTTTTCGATAAAAATATCATGTCAACAAACTGCAGTTCAAGGTAAAACATAGGCTTCTCCGTCAAGTAATTAGGTCTACCGATACGTCAGAGGCAGCTTACTTTTGCTGGCCTCTGCTCTTGTTTGTATTACTATCTAACACATATTTATACATGCTTGACACACACGTGAATCTCTAAAAGTTTGCACAACAAAGATATTTTTTTATAATAAAGTGATTTCTTAACTAATTTATTGGATGTAAGAACTTTTAAGAAATACTTAAATTTAACATAAGTATCACGCCAATGTTTTGAACATATTATGACATAATTATTACACAAGATTTTTCAGGAGAGGTTCAACGAGCCGTTTTGAAATAGATATAATTATAAAAAATGTATTGTAGTATTGTACCATAAATTCAATGATACTTAAACAAAACATTTAAAACAACCATGTGTTTTATATAATATGATCGAAGAGCTTCTTTAGAGACATCTAAATCATAGCAGCAATTGTGTTTAAAAAAGTATTCAAAATAATATTGCAATAATAAACTTTATTATAAATTTTAAACGTTTAAACGACAGAATAATACCACGAGTAACTCGGGACATGTGACAATTTGGTTCTTGAGCTTGTTCTTACAGTGATATAAATCGTGTTAAATAATTAATTCGTTATATTAATCGGAACACAAATTTGTAATTGCAAATTGTTTATGTGACATATTTTTTTAACAAAACAATGTAGCAAAACAAAGTTCGTTAAGATATTAAAATCAAACATTTACAATTAATTACAATAGCAACAGAGATGCGGAGAAGTTTACGTGATTATGATGTCTTGTCAAAAAAGAACCACGTTACACATTTAAAAAAATGTCATTATATGTCATTTACATGTACGTTTACAAATAATGAAAACCCTATTCAAATATCAAACCCATTTAATCCCTAACGACTTGCAAGCTTATTTTGATTGGCATTATTCAGAACTATATTTGATCCCATTAAAACAATCAATTCTATATTCACTGAACGTCGGCAAGTGTAACATAGTTTCTAATTATTTCAGAAAAAAATCTATTTGTAACGTGTGCATCAATTCGCTATAAATCGAGTCGATTGGAATATTCCACATTGAACACGTAAGGTTGCACATTCGTTGGTTAAACAGTTTACATCCCATACAACAATCCAAACAATAAGTTACCAGTAGAAATCCATTTTGGAAAAGACAAAAGAACGTTGTACACAAATTTAAGTATTGGCATTTAAAGTATATTTGACAAGATGACATAGTTTTTAAAAGGCAAGCGACCAAGATTCTAGCTCAGCCTAGAAAATGTTAAAATAAACATTCTGACCAAGATTGATTTATAGATTCCACATATAGAGCGGTAACAACCAAGTTTTTCTAAGATTTGACCTCGCTACCAAGTTTTGGAACGAACGTTACAAAGATAAAAACTAGGCCAAAATAGTTTCAAGATATACATTCTGACCAAGATTGATTTATAAAGTCGGACTATAGAGCGGTAACAACTTAGCTATTCTCAGATTTGACCTCGTTACCAAGTTTTTGCACGAACTTCACAAAGATAAAAACTAGGCCAAAATAGTTTCAAGATAAACATTCTGACCAAGTGTCATGTAGTCATTGGTACACGATACACGTAGACAAGTCCATTTAATTTGCATTGCGATATTGGTTTCCTTATTTAATTTTAATACGACGTTTTCCAATGTTGCTACAATATAACAGCAGGACCCTTAACGGGCCTCTTAATGTTCGTAATGTACAAGATAACAACAAGACCCTTCACGGGCCTCGCCTGCGGCAACCAGCAATTACGACTTCTCTGTACAGCGGTCAATCGTGGACTGTCCTCCTTTATTTAATACAATTAGTGACTGGTTAAATACCCATGATACACAATACGATAGAATGTAACATCAGGAAAAGTTCAGCTAAATACCAAAGGAGTGTAACTAATAAATTACATTTTGGCCTTTCTGCTTGACAGTACATGGGGAAGTCGGCTAGGAAAATAAGTACATAACTTGTCATAAGGTCACTCCATTTAATGATTGCTTATTTAAACATAAGGCCACACCATACAGTTGTTCTTTTTGTAAATAAATAGTTGTTCTTATGTTCAATTGATCATGTTCAGATATTCGTTACGTTACTCCATTTTATACATAGATGGTGACGTCACTACGTTATTGTCACCCTTATACTAAGACGCATCACATTCCCCTGGTTTGGTGAATTATTCCTCCGCCAAATAAGTTCTGCGTAGGAATGAAAATGTTAATAATAAAAGAAAAATCATTTTTTTATTGTGTGTTTAAAACGGAATTTTGTTTAAAGAAATGTTATGTAATAATGTTTAAATGTGATTTTGAATCTCTATTAAGACTGATAGCGATTATCGGAAGCACGATTACCTGACCTACTTTCGCTTTTACTTTTCACTCGTTAAAGAAGTGCTTCCCACAATTCCAGTAAGACCGGTGTGTACACAATGTACGTTACTCAAGATTTATCAAGATTGAGCCATAAATAAGGCATCAAGAGTGGTAACATCGTTTTTCTAAGACTTGACCTTGTGACAACAAGCTTATGGTAAACTTCAGAAATATTATCAGGGGAGACATTCTTGTCAGGTAGTCTTTTACTTAATTAACATGACAAATGGCCTCTACAATACATGACAATACCTACAATACAACATTTTTCACACTGCATAAATCACGCTGCAGTCAGCTGGTGTCACCAAATTTGAACGGTCAATGCAAAGTATTTGTGGTTTAATCGGTTTAAATGTATGCCAAATCTCGCACTAAGCCCGCACATGTTCAAAAACCATACAGGCGTTAATTAACATTAGCCTCGTAGCATATAATTGCAAGAACAAACTTTAAATTAAAATTTATAGAAAATATCGATTGTATACCATAGCAATTTAATTACTCAATAGTGTGAAATTCATCACAGAAGCAGGATAATATCATTCTAAGTGTAAGCTTAATCCACTCAATACGCTTCGAACTGTATACCGTTACAGTATAAAAAAAATTGTCCTAATTTTAGGTTATGCTAATAATCGTGTGTGCATTAATATAATGACATTACTTTTTTATATGACATATACACGCGGCACGAATACTAAAAACTCTTAAGTCGATGATAGCGTACTTTTGTTACCGGTCTTTGTCTGTCGTCCGTCCGTCGTCCGTCCGGCCGTCGTCCGTCCACATTTGTTCATAAACACTCTAGAGGCCACATTTATTTCCGATCTTCATGAAACTTGGTCATTAGATTTGTCCCAGTGATATCTTGAACGAGTTCGAAACTGCGTCATGCTGGGTCAAAAACTAGGTCACTAGGTCAAAAAACAGAAAAACCTTGTAAACACTGTAGAAGTCACATTTCATGCCCAATCTTCATGTAACTGTGTCAAAATGTTTGCCTTAATGATATGTTGATTGTGTTCAAAAGTGGTTCCGGTCTGTTGAAAAACATGGCCGTCAGTGGGCGGGGCAGTTTTCCTTATTTGGCTATAGAAAAACCTTGTAAACACTCTAGAAGTCACAATTTATTGCCCAATCATCATGAAAGTTGGTCAAAACATTGGTTTTATTGATATCTCGGACGAGTTCGAAAATGGTCCAGATTGGTGAAAAAAACATGGCTGCCAGTGGGCGGGGCATTTTTCTCTATATGTATATAGTGAAAACATGTGGACACACTAAAAGTCACATTTTTGGTCCAATTTTCATGAAATTTGGTCAGAACATTTGTTTCTTTGATATGAGAGTTGAGTTTGAAAATTGTTCCGGTCAGTTGAAAAACATGGCTGCCGGGGGGGGGCAGTTTTTCTTATTTTGCTATAGAGAAACCTTGTAAACACTCTATAGAAGTCACAATTTTTGCCCAATCATCATGAAAGTTGGTCAAAACATTGGTTTTATTGATATCTCGGACGAGTTCGAAAATGGTCCAGATCGGTGCAGGTTTTTTTTTTTGGCCCGATTTTATAGCCAATATTCGGCTATGTTCCCAATCCCAAAAAGTATACTTTTTTCCCAAAATGTGGCAAAAAATTCCCAATGTCAAAAAAAAAATATTTTTTTTTTAGAAAGAAGTGTCTAATGCGTATTTTATCTCAATTTTAATTCAATTACAACTTACAAAGTATTATATGATTTCGTTCTTTTAATTTGAATGATTATAAAGAGTTATATCAAATTTAGTATTTCCCTAATCAGTGGACTTTTCGTGTGGAAAAAAAAATCTAATCAATTTATTTTCCCAATTTCATGAAAATGCCGATAAAATTACCAATACCAAAACCAAGGGCTATCTTTCCAAAAAGTGAAAAAAAACCTGCTGTGAAAAAAACATGGCCGCCAGTGGACGGAGCATTTTTCTCTATATGTATATAGTGAAAACATGTGAACACTCTAAAAGTCATATTTTTTTCCCAATTTACAAGAAAATTGGTGAGAACATTTGTTTTCTTGATATGAGAGTTGATTTCGAAAATGGTTCCGGTCAGTTGAATAACATTGCTGCCGGGGGGGGGGCAGTTTTCCTTATTTGGCTATATAGAAACCTTGTAAACACTCAAGAAGTCACAAAGTTTGCCCAATCATCAGGACAGTTGGTCAAAACATTAGTTTTATTGATATCTCGGACGAGTTCGAAAATGGTCAAGATCAGTGGAAAAACATGGCCACCAGTGGGCAGGGTATTTTCTCTATATGTATATAGTTAAAACATGTGAACACTTTAGAAGTCACATTTTTGGTCCAATTTTCATGAAATTTGGTCAGAACATTTGTTTCCTTGATATGAGAGTTGAGTTTGAAAATGGTTCCGGTCAGTTGAATAACATAGCTGCCGGGGGCAGTTTTCTTATATTTAGAGATCACATTTTTTGCCTAATCATCATGAAACTTGGTGCAAAGATTGGTTTTATATATATCACATAATTAATGCCATAATTATTGCCCTTAGATTGTCCAAATTTTCACTATATTATACAAAATCGTTGTAAACACTCTAGAGGTCACAATTTTGTTTAAGATTTTATGAATCTTGGTCATAATAGTTATTTTTGTATGCAAAGTTTGATGCTTGGTAAGGGGGGTCAACTAAAAATATAGATCACCAGACCAAATCTTACAAAAAACAAAAAACACTCAATAGGCCAGAGTTTGGGTTCAATAATTATGAAACTTGACCAGGATGTTTGTCTGGACAATATCTAGGTCAAGTTTGACGTATGGTAAAGATTGAATGAACCGACTCCTTTCAGGTGAGCGAACTAGGGCCATCTTGGCCCTCTTTTTTTGTGAATTTACCATAAAGGTAACGGTCTGCCAATTCCCTCGCACCGTTAAGCAAACACAGAATCTGTTCACGTTTAGGTAACATGAATAAACCACTTGCAATATAAAGGAAACATAAAGCATAATATATTTTATGAGGTCCGAAAAGACGCGTACACGACCATAGTTCTTTAATTATAGTATGTGTTCAAAATTGTCAATACCGTTTTAGTCAAAACCGTTCAATGACTCAAATTATTGGAAAGAGAATAATCAAAAATTACAAGTGCAACTTCATAATTAACAATTGTTTCACGATGACTCTCAAACTGTCACAAATTATGTGAAAAAATAGTAATATAGATTTCAAAATATCAGCTGAAAATATATATGAAATGCTAAAATTGAGATGTATTGTAGTAATGTAATTTTATTTATGCTGTTGTTTTTTTTAATTCAAGCACATACTACACTTAAAGGTACGTCTAATGCAATATTTGTTTCATAGTTTCTCGATTATTTATCATTCAATTTCGTCAAAATTTTGAATATGAGCAGATTAAACATATTTTTACGTCTTAAAAACACATTTTACTAGTAAAGATCATTACTATTTCGGATAGTGTTTATGGCAGAGCTAATATTAGAACAGATATGTTGTATCATATGAAAATAATATTATTAAAACGAAAAGCGATATTGTCCGCATACTTCCATTTGCATACGCGCCATAACGAAACCACACCGGCACGTGGTACATAAATTAATGAGTCATAAATGATTGATTTAAAGCAATTTTATAGAAAATATTCTCAAGCAACAATAAACGAAATGTCAAGTTGACAGCTTACGTCGTTTTAAGTGTTTTGAATTATAAAAAGAATGCGTTTGAAGTACCTTTAAGTGTATTTCAGAAATTCACCCAAATATGGGATGATAAATCATAGCATTGACATCAAGCTAAGCAAATCTTCCAACAATTTACAATTTGTCTAGGCGCTGTAACGGGATTTTGGGTTCGATGCAGCGGCGTTTCGAATCGCTAAAAGGCATAACAAAGTGTAGATAACATGCACAATCGAATAAAGGGCAAATACATTAACAATTAGAAGCAATCTAAATGTGCGTTGAACTACATACCAAAGTGAAAACGTTTCCAAACTGTCGAATTGTTTTTTTTTTAAATGACGCATCGCTTTGACAGTAAAACTTGGTTAAATTACGCATTAAAACGTTTTCTATTGGCTACTCATAGAGCCGGTAAACGGGGTTTACATAGGCTCGAGTTCGGATGTACAACATGTCTCGATGTCGGTCCGCCATTTGCATAATGCCGTTTTTATGTCGAAAAATGTATGCTATGGTAATTATGATGATTGTATCAACTGTTGTGATTTCCTGCCTAAATATGTATGTGTAGTACTGTATACTCTGTGATATATACATTTCTGATTTACAAAAACGACACATGTGTTACCTGTACAAAGTTAGTATGATTAGTATAATATAAAATATATATAGGGATCGGTATCTGGTAAATCCGGGCTTAATGCATATGCGTAATGTCGTCCCAGATTGGAACAGTTAAGAAAAGACTTCTATTTAAAAAAAACTTCCATAAAAATCGAAAATATAAGTGTTAACTTTTGAGAAACTTCATTTACATAGTTTACATTGGAGAAACTAATACAGAGAAATGTGCGGGAATACATTTTTTACGTAGCACACTTGCAATATACAATACACTTGACAAATAACTCAGGTTATTTTTCACATCGAGAAGCACTCAAAGTAAACCTTTAATTTTCAAACCGATTGTCTGTTTTGGCGACTGTGTTCTCAAGTGAGATTAAAAGTAAAACTCGCATATCCTGTATTGCTCAAATAAATTGATGTATCGCGTTTTTTTTTTGTAAATGATTACTTGGATCGAGATTTTAATGGCTTTTAGGGCCACTAAACACTGTTGACTTTCTGCATAAGGTGCAGAAGAATGAGTCATACCTTTAGATACAGAACTCAAGTTTAATATTCTCGTTCTTGACTACTGTCCATGGCCAATGCACATGAGAAGTATCAAACCAATCGGTCGATTCGTTGACGAGTTATTGATTAGAAACGATTTTCCCACGTATTGTGACAGTGACCTTGACCTTTGACCTAGTGAACCCAATTTCGATAGGAGTCATCTACTGTCCAAGTCCAGTGCACATGGGAAGTATCGAGCCAATCGGAAAATTTGTTGGTGAGATATTGATCGGAAACAATTCACACTTATTGTGACAGTGACCTTTACCTTTGACCTAGTGACCACAATAGCAATAGGGGTCATCCAAAGCAAATGCACAAATGAATGCAATGCACATAATATAGAACCATCGGACTTCTTTATGTGATTAATTCTAGAAACTTGATTGATTTCAAATGGGATATCTTTATATGAAAATGGTCGGGCCACTTTAAATTGAACATTGAGTTACCTAAGATACATACTTTATTTAACGTTACTCCAACATATAACCAATAAGGAACATGAGTTTAATCAAGGCATCTGTAAAACAAATACAACAAGTATAATTAGCATGTGTTTCAGTAATATCGGCCCTCTTAATAAATGCATCTTAATATTTTAATTTAAAAGATTAAAAACAAGCATGTTTATATGTCAATCTATTATTAAATGTGTACTCTTTGACGCAACAGCAGAAACTGCATTTAAAACGTAAATGTTTTGTCAAACTACTGTGCTTGTTCCATAAATAGTTGCTTTAAAAACGAAACGCTTTCTCATGTTGCTCTTTATATATCTTTTCAAAGTTGTCAACAATAAGCGGCTTATATAACATTCGATTAAGCTACTAATAAACCATTAACAAACTTACACAATAATGTGTAACGTAATTTAAAATTCATAGTATCACTCTGAAGTTTACATTACCTACTTGCCAAAATAAAGGTAATCATTGCCGTTATTGCCATTAATAAACAGTAAATACATTAAAACTTTTTTTAAATCACGTGGATTCGTTCATTTAACGAAACAATGAGGAGGGCCGATACTATAAGAATAAGCACTACACGTAATTCATGTAAACGTGTTCATCCTTAAAGGATTTAAATCAATATTTGCATATAATACAGCTGTATATAGACTTTTTTCACAGTTTGACAGTTTCATAAACAAGTTCTGTTAATTATCTGATAAACTGACCTTGAAGCTGAATATCTATTTAGATAAGAAAAATTAAAATATGTAATATTAAACCTAAAAAGAAATTCAAACAAGAGGACTAGGATGGCCCTTGGTCGCTTACCCATTCTTTGTGAAGAGAACGCTTTTTTCGAAATTATTTTGCATAATATGTCTATGTTAAGCATGTGCCATGAGGCGTAGCCACTTTCAAATCCCCATGGTTAATTTGGACAAACTTTGTACGGTTGTACGTACCAATCAGTAATTTTCTGTGTATTACGGTTCCAGAAAAATACTTTGTTTATATCGTCTAATTATCCCCACGTTTTTTTTTATAAATCGTGGGGATATTGTGGTTAGCTCCGGCGTCTGTCCGTCCGTCTGTCCGTCCGTCCTGGTCACTATCTCCTAATACACTATAAGCACAAGAACCTTGAAACTTACACACATGGTAGCTGTGAGTATATGTGCGACCCTGCACTATTTGGAATTTTTATCTGACCCCTGGGTCAAAAGTTATAGGGGTTGGGGTGGGGCCGTGTCAGAGATTTTCCTGCGACCGCGATTCGAAAAAGGCTCATAACTACTGTGCCCCTTCAGATATTGCTTTCATATTTGGTATGCATGTGTATCTAGACAACACCTATCCATGCGCATACATTTTTTGTACCCCTGTAACCTTGACCTTGAACGTGAGGTCGGTTTTCAGGTTTCGAATTCTGCGACCGCGACTCGAAATAGGCTCATAACTACTGTGTCCCTTCAGATATTGCTTTTATATTTGGTATGCATGTGTATCTAGACTACACCTATCCATGCGCACATAACTTTTATCCCTATGACCTTGACCTTGAACTAAGTGTCAGTTTTCAGGTTAAGAAATCTGCGACCGCGATTCAAAAAGGCTCACAACTGCTGTGTCCCTTCAGATATTGCTTTCATATTTAGTATGCATGTGTATTTGGACAACAACTTCCATGCACATGAATTGTTTTACCCCTGTGACATTGACCTTGAACTTGCGGCCAGTTTTCAGGTTCTAAATCTGCGATTACGATTCTAAAAAGGCTCATAACTACTGTCTCCCTTCAGATATTGCTTTCATATTTGGTATGCATGTGTATCTGGACAACACCTTTCCTTGCGCATACAATTTTGACCCCCGTGACCTTGAACTTGAACTTGAGGTCAGTTTTCAGGTTTCTAAATCTGCGACCGCGATTTGAAAAAGGCTCAAAACTATTGTGTCCCTTCAGATATTGCTTTCATATTTTGTATGCATGTGTATCAGAATAAACCCTTTCCATGCACATAAATTATTTTACCCCTGTGACCTTGACCTTGAACTTTTGGCCAGTTTTCAGGTTTCGAAATCTGCGACCGCGATAAGAAAAAGGCTCATACCTGCTGTGTCCCTTCAGATATTGCTTTCATATTTAGTATGCATGTGTATCTGGACAAGACTTTTCCATGCGCATGAAATTTTTGACCACTGTGACCTTGTTCTTGAATTTAGGTTCCGCGTTTAGATTTTGAAATCTACCACGTTATCTCCGCCGTCTTTCCGTCCGCCCGTCCTGGCCACTATCTCCTCCTACACTATTAGATCTAGAACCTTGAAACTTACACACATGGTAGCCATGAGCATACCGTATGTGCCACAGTGCACTATTTGGAAATTTGATCTGACCCTTGGGTCAAAAGTTATGGGGGTTAGGGTGGGGCCGGGTCAAAGATTTTGATTTATTTTTTTAGGTTATTTTACATTTTACATTAAGTTAACTTCTTCATTTCTACACCCATTTACTTCAAATTGATACAGAATATCTCTTATGACAATACGGTCAATCTCAAGTATGCATGGCCCCATTACCAACCCTGTGGCGCCCCTGGTCAAACATGCGGCGTGGGGATACGCGTCGTCCTCTGCCGCGCCATTTCTAGTTAAAATGTTGACTCCATTGGCGTGTTCAGTTTACACAAATGCTATTTTAAATCGAGTTTGAAAGATGTTCAATTTCTGATGCCAATAATCAAACAACAAAGGTTTTGAGTCTTGTGGTTCGAAAATAATACTTTTATAAATAACTTTTTTTAAATCAACAAAACATTTTACCTTAACCGCGAAGGCAATTTTGTACCAAGGTCATATCTGACGAAAAACCAAATAATCACAATTAGATGTTTAAAATAAAAAAATAACCTATGAGCCTTTGGATTTTATAATACATTGTATAAGGTCCTATTTTTAAAGCACATGTCATGCTCAGGTGTACCAACTATGCAGAGGATAAGAACGATTTGAACAACTTCATTAGATGGTCATCCATTATCATTCATGTGCTTTGACGTCAAAATATGTGCAGTGCTATATGGGGAGACGTCGTTTAAAATCAAATCGAGATGAAGCATGAATCGACACTTAACAAGCGATGGATAAACAGATTGAACACGGATGAGCTTATAAGATTTTGGTAAACATCTGTTCCACTGAGAACACTTGCAACGCTTATCCAACAAACAAATTAGCCTCCAGTGTGACGACATCATTGACTTTCATTGATGTGTTTTGGTTACATGCATTTAGTTCAGGATGCTTCAAAAATGAAATATCAGAAAGTAGGGCTCACACGGGTCAAAAATATTATTCGGGTCGGGTGGGATCGGCGGGTCAAAATTTAAATACCCGAGAAAATTTGGGTCGGTTTGGGTCAGATGATACATAAGTTAATTAAAATAAAACTACATTAATTGTCATAGCATGTTTTAGCGTTCTTTTATATTCAACTGTTTGTCAAGTATAATGTTTAGAATATTATACTTTTTATTGTTTTGATTTATTTAATTATGAATGAAAAACTGAACTGCATATAACCATTTATTATGTTTAAACAACGTTGTTGAACATAATCAGCAAATGTTAGTATTACTTGGAATAGCGATCAAAAGTGTATGTATCGGAAAAAACAACCTGTCGAGCAAAATTAAAGCTTGTCTTATTTTGAGGAGAGAAGCCAAAATTACTTTCACTTTAAGCTCTAACTGCCTTTTCTAATTTGAAGTCGATATATTTTATAAGACAAGCTTTGTTTTTTTAACATCGCCATTTTGGGATGTAAATAACAAATTAAACTCGACGAAAATGCTTTTGGTGCGTCACTTCTATTCTTGTATGACTATTTATAATAACAACAATCCTTAAAAATGATAAAGGATATAATGTTTTCTTCACTTGTTGGAAATAGATGATTTGACTACACGTTCAACATGTTATCTTGTACTTTGTAGATTGCGACCCGAACCGGTATCGTTTGCAGAAACTTTGACCCGGATCCGCCGGGGGGGTGCCCGCGGATTCGGTTTTTTGTCGGGTAACCGTTTGAGCACTATCAGAAATGTATTTTCCCTTACCAAGCAGAGATTTAAGGCCCCGCAAAAACAGTTAGATGAGGACTTTGTAAAATATGCTATCTGTATCATGGGCAAAGTGTTGATGAAAAACGTATACCAGGACACCAGAGAAGTCCCCTACCCCAAAAAGAGGAAATAGTAATTCGGTCTCAGTTCTAAGAGCTAATTAATATTTTACTTGCTCTCTCGCATAAGTACCCCTTACTTATGTCGTAAATCAGCAGAAATAAGCACACCCATACGTATGTAGGTACATGCAAGCATAGCAACTACTCAAAAGACAATGAATGCATAAACAAGATCTATAAATCGTACTTCGAAGTGTGCTTTACTTATTGAGTGCATTGCAAAACAAATATCACCTTAAAAAGTTAATTCCCCGGGCATTGTTATATATTTACTGCTGTTTATTTATCGCATAACCAATTATACTTAAGTTGGCACATGAACGAGCATGATGGTTTTAAAACAGAAAAAGGAACAAATTAATGCCATCTAAGATTTATATTCAATTATGACATATAAAATATATTACCCTTAAACTGGCCCTCATGTGTCTGTCTCTAGTCTGGTTACATCATTATCTACGAAAACACTGTACATAAAATATTGCAAGAATAAAACTGTCGTCTATTCGAGTACATATAAACTGAGTTTTCACAATCCAATATTAAGATATATGTAATGTTTCAATGCGAATACTTTGCTTTACCATTTTGTTGAGGTCGACGAAAGGTTTAGTAGAATAAATGTAACTATTCGTGAAATTGCCGATTAAGGATACGGTAACATTACGCTTGATCATTTAACCGGAACGACATGATATCCCGTCTGGTATATTACATTACTTGAAAAAAGTTCATATTTTCAGTATATTCGGTAATAAAATTTCGCGATGTGAAATCGAAAGTACATTGCGAAAATAGGTGACATATCGATATACACACTATTGATAACGCAAGCAGATTGATCATTTTATATATATATAATATATACAATTCACTACGCATGCACAATTTGCACTTCTGGGTTTACCACGTGATGATGATGATCAATCTACTGGCGTTAACTGGTAGTTACCTGGTACCGGTACCCAGTAAAATTTATTACCGAATATACTAAAAATGTTCATATTTTCAGTTTATTCGGTAATAAAATTTCGCGATGTGAAATCGAAAGTACATTGGAAAATAGGTGACATATCGATATACACACTATTGATAACGCAAGTAGATTGATCATTTTATATATATAATATATACAATTCACTACGCATGCACAAGTTGCACACCTGGGTTTACCACGTGATGATGATGATCAATCTACTGGCGTTAACTGGTAGTTACCTGGTACCGGTACCCAGTAAATTTTATTACCGAATATACTGAAAATATGAAAACTTAACAACTGTTTTCAAGTAATGTAATATACCAGTCGTGATATTTTAATCAATATAAACAAATAATTGTAAAAAAAATACGGTATTTTACAACTTTTCTTTTCTTCGTCGTCGTGGTTGACGGTACCTTTAAACAAATTTGCTATAAGTAAGTTTTTTAAAGACTTGTTCTGTCTACAAATTTGGTTTATATTGCAATGCTCGGATTAGAAAGCTCATCGATTTTGCGACCTAAACATTAAGACGAGTATCTGTAGTTGTTGCTTTGTTATTGTTTTCGATAAAACATTTGCTCTGCATACATATCCAAGCATTTTATTAAATAAATGTGAAAACAAATACCAACAATGTTCTTTTTTGCGACCAAATATGATAATATACAAATAGTTTTGATTCTCTGTATTCCTTTTTTATATTCCATTTTAAAATAAATACAATTCGAATTACAACCTTTCACTCACGGTACATGAAATAATTAAATCAAATAGTTACACGAACATATTTAATTATAAGAGATCAACGGTGTTCTGTAATCAACAACATTAGTAAGTTAAATTGGCATTAACCCGACCAACCCCCCACTGTAACCCAACATTAAGTCATCGCAAAAAATTAATATATCAAAAGTTTCATCAAAAGTTATCCAATAAAAATAATTTATCGACCCGAATCCACGTGTCTTACGCCGCCTCCCACCGTACCCATAACTTATAACATGAATTTTCAACAGTTATTTATTACCAATAATTGCAGCATTAATAAGTGCTTCCCCTGGCTTGTAAAACGACCGCTGAACAGCTCCGTAAACATCCTTGAAACTAATAAGAGTCGCCAAAAAAAAAACGATTTAAAGACTTATTTCTCCAGATACTTCGCAGATAACTGGACGAGGTGTTGTGATAGTGAGTCGATTTTCTTCTCTTCTTTTAATTGGAATAATAATTAAATAAAAAGAATATTGAATTGGTTTAATTGCGTGAATATATACCGTATTTTTTGCAGGAAGTCACCATGATTCCACCGGCGTTCTTGGTGGCGTTTGTATTTCTTTCTGGTTGCTACGTTGTACGATGTGAGGTGTTTGGTAAGGAAGTTTAAGTAATTTTAACTTAGGCTTAACGGTTTAACCATACTGGAAGTACCGAATAACATATCCGATCACATTAATGATCCGAGCGCACGTTTCGGATAAAACAACTAGCTGTCAAATAAAAATCTCGTCAGGAAAACGATGGCTTGTTTATTAGTTTATTTAAGTCTCATCCACAATTAATCATAACAATTATTATTACAATAAATGATGCATAACATGTATGAATGTGGCCATTCTTTGCGAATTATAAGAGACTATCAGTATCACAATCTCATAAAAAACTGACATAAAATACAGCATAACATAATATAATACACTTATCAAACTTAAAAGTACATGTATATGTTTAAGGTTTTATAATTACGGTATGATGTTCACTTTAGAAACTATACTAATGTATTTACATATTAAAAAACTATATTTATTTCTGCTAATTAAGACATTTAGGTATTTGTCTAAAATGGTATTAAAACATGGCATTTACAATGCTTCTTACCGATAATTAAGACCGAGCGGTTGGAACACCTCGACAAGCTAAAATCAAAGTGGCGTCTCTAGATTATGCGATATTCGCGTTAATTTTGGTTAACATTTTGTGGTGTTTCAACCCTTATAAATAAATTACAGGGTTATTCATCGTTTTTTTAATTTTGAAAATAGAAAACAATTCTATTTCAAATAGCATATGCTATGAATGACGGGGATTTCGGTAAATTAAATAACATGTTCTCAGACGCTTGCGTGATTACAGAAATCCTTATTGTTTCCGTGTGTAATGCTGGTATTATCAGTGAATCACATTTCTAAAATGGTATTTACCGATTTTATTTCCAAAAATATTAACAAAACTTGTTTTTAATTGTATCTGCCAAGAAATATCGATTTTGCAAAGTTAAACATGCTTTCCGACGCTATCCCAAATGTTATTTAACGTGAACGTGATATTATTTATACTAAACATTCCTTATTTGATATATATCAATCGTTTTAATGGAAAAAGTTATTCAACCAATCAGTTAGGTCATTTTTTGTAACAAATTGATGTTCAACAATGGTGATTTTGGTAATTCTACATATTTAAGATGCCACTCGCAAATGTCGGGTACCGACATCCACTAGGTTACTACCTGTAATGGTTGTTGACGTCGCTCTGGATAGCAGCGACTAGAATGTAATGCAATTTTTTTTCGCTTATAGTTATTTTACTGATCAATGTATATATTTTTGTTTTAAGAATATCTTGCATAGTGGTGATTTTTTGTGTAAATTGGTGTAAATAAGTACTGCATTTGTGCCTTTTACATCAATTACAACGTGTATTGCCAATGATGCAAAGCTAATTGTTTTAATTAATAACTGATCCACAACTGATCACAGGGGAAAGATCACAGGGACTGGGCAAATACTGGAAACTTTCTGGTTTTGTATAAAAACAAAACATAATCAAACTATATTTATTTTGTGTTTTTTCTAATTTGCTTATTTAGTGGAGAATCAATGTAGTACGATATTTGACGACCCATCGCGCAAGCAAGTTTATTAGAATGCTTAGTGGTACGAAAACGTACAATGTATTAGTTTATTAAAAGGCATATAGTAACGATCGCTACACACAACTTCACCAAATAGCAGTACATAAATTATGTCAGCCGGAATAGCTCAGTTGGGAGAGCGTTAGACTGAAGTTATTTACGCAACAATTATCTAAAGGCCCCCGGTTCAATCCCGGATTCCGGCACGAACGGAACAGCTCAGCGGCCGACATTTTTTTCAGTCAGGTAAATAAATATAATAAAGCTTTATTTTATGTAGACATTTTAAATCCATTTCACTTCAATTGGACATTTTTATTAAAATTAATGGATGCCGCGTGGTGAAAACGTTAATTAAAATTTCTTACATCACTTAAATATCTTATAAAAAATACACGTGTTTTTATATTAACAAATAAATGCAAACAACACATCAATTATCCATGTATTTTTATGGTTGTCTATCATAGGCCCTAAGTACTATCCCTACCACATAAAGAGCGCGAAGCGCGACACGTATTATTGATTGTTACAATGAGTTGCGATAAAGGAAGCAGCCACTTATCAAGGAGGAGCTGTGTCCCAGCAACCCGTTTCCCTAGAGTCAAGCACTCCTCGGAGGTTTTTTTAAGAACCACATATAGAGCGCGAAGCGCGACACGTATTACTATCCAGGTGGTATGGGCCCTTTAGCATTATCCGACCATTACGTCCATAGTTATCTTCCTTAGATTTGAGAAATTTTGAAATCGTTGTTCGAAGTCAAAAATTTTCATCCGATTGTTCCCAAACTTGCACAGGTTTTTTTTTTATAAATGAGGACCCAACCCAAACTTTCTATATGAGCAATATCGGACCATAAGTCAAGAATTATGTCTCTTTGAATTTAAAAATAAAAGTGAAAAACTGCTTGGTTAGGTGATTATGTCAACATTTTTCATCAGATTATTTTCAAACTTACAGTGTCTTTATATCAATGAGCATGTTTACCTCATTAAAAATGAGAAACATCGGGACAATAAGTCCAGAATATTTTTCTATTAAATTTGACAAAATAAACAATGTCCACTTGTTTAAAGATTTCACAACTTTCGTCTGAATCTTTCCAAACTTGTTATGTGTTTTTATATCAGTATTACTCGAACCCTATTGAAAATGATGAATATCGGAGCAATAAATCTATTATGATCTTTTACTGAATTTCAAAGTATTGTGAAATGCAGCTTCTTTATGCAATTTACAGTTTTCATTTATTTTTTTTCAAACTTTTACAGTGTTTTGATATCAATGAGTACTCAACCCCTATCGTAAATGAGCAACGTAAGAATAAGTTCAGAATCATCTCCCCTTGAAGTTGAAAAAAAAATGAAATTACGCTTACAAGATGAAGCAGATTTTTTAAAACCTACACAGTTCTGTTCCACTAATGAAAACTGGACACGGATGCCAGTAAAAAAAAGGAAACCAATGTAAATAAAATGAACTATGAAATATTTGGGAGTTACAACACCAAATCATAGATAATGGTTATATGGGGGTTATAACACAACATCATAAATAATGGTTAATTGGGGGTTATAACACAGAATTGTAGATAATGGTTATACCAGTGTCTTTTTCTATTTTGTTTAAAATAATCGGCCAATATATTAATATTTACAGTAGAAAAAAAAATCGTTCCATGTAACTTCATTGAGTGCCTTTTACACTGAAATTCCCGACGCCCTTTGATGCTTTGCATCAATACTAATCTTGTACTAGTCATAAATAACAATTATACAGTGGTATTTGCCGGTTTTCATTATAAACAAAAAGAACACAACATTCTTTGCACTTGTTTCTGACAAACACTAGCAATACATCATGATTTCCGCAAGTTCCGCAGAACGAGTACCGAAATAAAAAGGTATTACAAACTAGTTCAAACATACGTAAAACGGATATTTAGTTATTCTAAATAGCTGCCACTAGCATTTGTCGCGATCAGATTTCGGTTTCGGGAACGGCATAAAGAAAAAACGCCCACAAGTAATCAACCTGGATACTTACTGTTCGAGTAACATAAAACAGATTGACACCTTTAAACCAAATTTCATTTACATGTTTTCAAAAAAATAAAAATAAACAAAATCGTACCCGTGGTAAAAAATGTGAAACTCAACATTCAGCTTGTCGATCAAAATGGCGGCGGAGCCGATGGCATGCGGCTACCTGTTTTATCGATTGATATTTAGATAAGATTTTGATTGACAAGTGGCGAGATAATAATTCGCCATTTAAGACTTGCAATATTCCGTACTTCCCTACCCCTCCCCCCTCCAACAACAGCAGAAAATAAGAAATGGTATTAAATAAGAAAAAAGATAATTTACTCCAAACACATTATGAAGATCCAGCTGTCAAAGCCTACGTTGGTAGTGTATGAATATTGAGTCCGACAGAGCATTTCTTGAAAATTTTATGTTAACTTATTGAGCAATTAATGACGATATTTATGGACCTTACTGTTCATTCCGTATTACTTTATTTCAGAATCATGCAATGCAACGATAGCATGTGCAGATAATACCACAATTTGTGAAAAAGAAGTCTGCCACATACGTATGTCTTCATAGTTTATATACCTTTTATCAAGCAGTAAAATAAATAAATCAGTACATTTACAATACAAAATTTGCAATTCGTAAAATAGCATTTTCTTCGAATGCTCGTTAATTAAAATGTGCGACATTTACATTCTGGTACAGTATGTATGAGTTTTTACACACATGTTCAGAGGCTGGTAAAGAATGCGTAAATGAAACTACAACAACAACCGTCGCAACAACTGTTACAACTGCACCAACAGTTACTACGGCATCAACAGCTAATACGGCATCAACAGCTAATACGGCATCAACAGCTAATACGGCAACTGCACCTACTGATGCAACTACAACTACTGCGTCAACTACACCTACTGAGACAACTACAACGACGGCGACAACGGCACCTACTGAGACAACTACAACAACTGCCGCAATCACAACTACTGAGGCAACTTCAACTTCTGAACAAGCAGGTCTTTAAGTTTAATACTTGTCATAATATCGGTGCTAAGGTATGACAAAATATACAGTCATGCTAATGCTTATTCGCTATGATTGTTTTGGATACATTGTTAAACCTGAAGCGTTTAAGATAATCAGAAATTATGGCAAATTTTAAGTGCAAATGAATGCAAGTTCTCGTTTGGCATTAAGTGCGTTACATTAAGAATATATTTTCCGTTTACACAATGCTTATAGCACGTTGCTTTTTCGCTGTAAGACGAATGCATAAATAAATACATAATCTTATTCAATAAAAATAAGTACTTGTACAATGCTTCAGCGGGCAGAAAACGAAGAAGGCGCAGTACAGACCGTCAGGAGTGTGTTTCAAACGCAAGTTGTGTATCTGGCCAAAACAACAAACTGGTGTGCGCGTGTAATAATGGCTATACTGCAGATAATGGAAAGTGCAAAGGTAGAGAAAATACTTACAACGCAATACTTGTCTACAAAGAACGTATCGCCGGTTTCTTTCCCGAAATAATGCCTAAATATACACATGTATTAAATAATTCATAGTTTCACTATTGACTCACATTCATTTTACAGCAATAATGACACGATCATCGTTAATGAAAAATATAAACAATGTCAAAACAATTCCCGAAACAAGGTCTCAATGAGATTCGAACTCGCGCATTCGAACTCATTTTCATTCATAACAATTTAACTTAAGGGGTGTTGCTGCAGTTTTGATGATTTTTTTCCATCTAATAACTTTTGCTCAAAATTTTTATTCAAGTACTACATACAAATACTAAATGAAAAATGCAATAAAAACATAGGGACTATGGATTTTATTCACCATTATATAATATGTACTTTTTCATTAAAACTGAAAAATCTCTAATTGCATAATAATGATTAATAACCTATGAAATTGGAAACATGTAGAGATTATATAAGCTAATATATATCATATACCATTTTAGTAAACCACAAACAACCAAAAAAATGGAGAACACAAGTTAAATTTTAAGAAATTTAATTTTTTATAATTTTTATGTCACCCAAAAAACGTAATTTTTTTACTATTTTTACCACAAAAATGGAATTTAAAAAAGTTCTATCTAATAACTTTTTGCGAAACTTCTCAAATATGTTCATCTATGTATTGTTATCATGAAACAAAAATAAAAAAGGGGGTCACCGCACTTTTAACAGAGATTTTTTTATTTAACCATCCCTACCGTCTTGAGTAAAATTTCACAAAATACAGCAATTAGGCCAAACCCAAGTACCAGTACATACATTGTTAGAAATATGCATAAACATTAGAATTTTTTTTACAATCTGAACTGGGATCACAACAGCTTACCAAAAGACATTGATAAAAAACAATATTTAATCACAACCATAATACCATTCAGTATCAAACTCGACCTTAATCATTAATATCTTACATATACTTGTTCACAGATTTCGGCTTGTTTTGGAGTTTGGGTTTAGATGCTTTAAATTGATAAATTTAAACGACATGACTAAAAAGCTCAAGTATAAAACAAGAATGAAATTAAAGAAATAAAAAAAAGTAAAAAAAAAAGTTTACCCCACCTTGGATCGAACCACTGACAATTGAATTATGAACCAACTCGGTCATTTCTGATGATACTGACCACAAGAGTATTGAGTTGTGATAATAGCATCATCGGTGTTGCTATAAATATATTATCGGTTAAATAAACTGCCACAACACCCCTTAAATAACTTAATTTATAACGAAGTTCAATTTAGTTACCATTCCAGGAGTATGAGTAAGGAAGTAAGGTAGAATACGTAGCATATGTATAACCTAGTTATATCGTGTGTTGATCTTGAATCATGACCATTATACAGGTTCTAATGTAAGTTTCAAACGGAGACCTTGAGAAATTAAAAGAATTTTTCAATTTGAAGTTAAATGTGAACATGTACATGTAATTAGGAGTATAACTATATCGACAATAAATATCGTGGTACTGATACTGATTTTATGACATTTTGACATTTCATTTTAAAACATAAAATCTCTTCAGCTTCAAATTAGACACCTTTTTAATACAATATGTTACCTGTCCGTGTATCATAATGTACGTTTACAATGTACTGCTGAGTCAAAATCAAAACTTAATTATGGGAAATATGGTACTTTACTAACTGCTTATTCGAAGTTTCAAGTGAAAAACGTACGTAGTATTGAATTTTTTATCGGTCGCCGCCAGGGCAAGCAATATCTGTAACTGTTTCAGTTGTATGCTCTTATATTTTATCGTTCATGTTTTATTTTTTAATAACATTCAAACAACTTTAAGGTTATGTATATATGTTATGCGCGTATGTTTAATTTTTTATGTAACTTATATTTACAATTTTCAAATCATATATGCATTTATAATTGCCAATTATTAACGTAATGCTCAAAATCTGAAACGTAAAATGCAAATGCGATCGAGTAGTTATCTTTATTTCAAAACTATTATTAACATTTTTTTTTTAATTAGCTTCAGATCCTTACAATGGTGAGGGCTCTTTGAGAGGAACGCTACTTTCAGCTGCCATGGTGACGACATTGATTATGTGTCTCATATAGCAAACCCGTTTCCCATGTTACCAGGATGCAGGATCTACGGGAATCCCAGGGGCTTACACACGGGCTGGACAGAATGAAAACACACCGTTAAGAACATTATTTTTGCAAATAATTCAACTTATTGAAATATGTAAGCAAAAATCTTTAACGCTGAAAAGCCAGTTTTTTCTTGAAGTTTGTGCGGATATCTTAAGATTTTAGAATACATTATTAAAAACGTCTGAAATCGGTTCCAAAATTTCCCGTTGCGTGCAGCAAAACGGTTTAATGAATGTTGCACACATCGAATTGTTGGCCAAGATCACATGATTATCAAATGAAGTAAGTCTGGTGTTTTTCACATTGCCATAAGTCGCATAAAAACTGTCTTCTATTCACTGGTTGAAATTCTTGAGAAAAATTGTTAAAAAGTTATTTTTGTAAAAAGCCGCACTTATCAGTGTGTTTACATCCATGAACATCCATTCCTGAACCCCATAAAGCCACGTGATCCTGCACCCTGGTTACAGCGGACAACCGATTCAAATTCACGCAAACCAATGAAAAACAATCATCTCACAAACGGATAGTATACTTTGAACGGTTCGATTTGCACATGATTTACGCTTGATCTGGTTTTGAAAGTGCGTGTGCCATGTGTCTACAGTATATATCTACGAGAATGTACGTGTATGGGAGTTCCGGTTGTCTGCGCAAGCCTGATGAAGCTGTAATGCCGACCAACTGGCAATGCTTGGTCAATCGGAACAGGGTGTTTTTTTGTAGGCACTTGAGCGCCACTTTTGGCCGGATTCTTTATTTAACGAATAAAATAAGAGATATTAAAAAAAATGTATTCTTGTATATTCGACTAAGATATCCTATAATTTTCATTGTAATTGTATGTAGAGATTAACAGTTTACTGCCTGGTAGTTTTGTAATATATCAGGCGAATAAAAAACAAGATGTGTTTTGAAACACTATGCCCCCCATATGTTTGACCTTTTACCTTGAAGGATGACCTTTACATTGACCTTTCACCACTCAAAATGTGCAGCTCTATGAGATACACATGCATGCCAAATATCAAGTTGCTATCTTCAATATTGCAAACGTTATGACCAATATTAAAGTTTAACGCAAACAAACCAACACACCAACAGAAAGGGCAAAAACAATATGTCCTTAAGACTGGGAGACATAATAATGGAGAGGCTTGCCGAGCCGTTATTTTATTCCTGTCGAGCGAGATATATTACAAAACGACAAGGCAGTAATCTGTTGTTTTTATTTCTTTTATTATACCTCTACGTTCCACTTTTTATAAGAAATAGGGAATAAAATCACTACGACGCTGCATTTTTTGCGGGAATGAATATGAATGTTGACGTTTGTTCATAATGACGCCACGAGGGTTTGAGCTTAATATTTGTAAAATATGTTTTTTGCTGTTAATGTTGCTTTTTGTGTATACAATATATAACATCTTGGTATCAAATTGTTTGTTTTGTTGAATCTGATTTTATTTAACTAAAAATGATGACTTTATAGTTCATTTCGAGTAACATGGCGTACCTCCAAAATTGACTGATTATAAGCCGAGCCGTTATTTCATTTCGTGCCGAGCCTGATATATTGCAATAACATCAGGCAGTAACCTGTTTTTTGTGTTTAACATACCTCTACATTCACGATTTTAAAGAAATAATGTAAAAATCGCTAAAAAGCTGAAGTTTTAGCGGGTAAGAATATGACTTTTGTCGTTTGACGTGTTAATAATGACGTCATGAGAACGCGCTTAATATTTATAAAAAAATGTTTTTGCTGTTTGTGTTGCATTTTGTATTCAAAATATATATCATCTTGGTATCAAATTGTTCGTTTTGTTGATTCTGATTTGATTTCACTAAAATGATTAGTTTATAGTTGATTTTGAGTAATATGACCATCCTCCACACATGACTGATTGATATACGAACTTCTTGATGACCATGATTTAAAAAAATATATCAAGTAACGTTATATCGGATTTGTTTGCAGATTAAAGGTGCTGAGTTTGGATGGTTGGAGATTTATGGTCTTGCGTTTGAAAAATTGACATGTTTAAGTCTTTAGCTTGCGTTTGAATGATTAATGTTTTTAGGCATGAGTTTGAGGCAATAGCCGTTTTGGAAGTATTAATTGTTTGACGATTGACGTTTTCAAGTCTTTGGTTTGAAAGGATTGTCGTTTTTAAGTCACCCCGTGCTTTGCATTGACCGTTCCAGGGTGGTGACCCCAGTTTTATTCTACTAGGTGTGTATGTTGTTTCGTATTGCGCTGTTTTGTACGGTTTTGGCATAAAGGACCACGAAATTGTGTATAATGTAATATGGTTAATGTGTTTAACATACCTCTACATTCACGATTTTAAAGAAATAATGTAAAAATCGCTAAAAAGCTGAAGTTTTAGCGGGTAAGAATATGACTTTTGTCGTTTGACGTGTTAATAATGACGTCATGAGAACGCGCTTAATATTTATAAAAAAATGTTTTTGCTGTTTGTGTTGCATTTTGTATTCAAAATATATATCATCTTGGTATCAAATTGTTCGTTTTGTTGATTCTGATTTGATTTCACTAAAATGATTAGTTTATAGTTGATTTTGAGTAATATGACCATCCTCCACACATGACTGATTGATATACGAACTTCTTGATGACCATGATTTAAAAAAATATATCAAGTAACGTTATATCGGATTTGTTTGCAGATTAAAGGTGCTGAGTTTGGATGGTTGGAGATTTATGGTCTTGCGTTTGAAAAATTGACATGTTTAAGTCTTTAGCTTGCGTTTGAATGATTAATGTTTTTAGGCATGAGTTTGAGGCAATAGCCGTTTTGGAAGTATTAATTGTTTGACGATTGACGTTTTCAAGTCTTTGGTTTGAAAGGATTGCCGTTTTTAAGTCACCCCGTGCTTTGCATTGACCGTTCCAGGGTGGTGACCCCAGTTTTATTCTACTAGGTGTGTATGTTGTTTCGTATTGCGCTGTTTTGTACGGTTTTGGCATAAAGGACCACGAAATTGTGTATAATAAAAATGCAATACTGCTCCAGCAGCTGGAGTTTCACTTCTTTATATTGCGTTTGAAATGATTGCAGATTTAAGGTCTTGAGTTTTAGTGGGATCATATGGTGAGACGATTGTTCACTTTTTGATAAAAGCAACAAACTTGGCACATTTGTAGATCAAAGTATGTTATTCAATTTTAGCTATGGACCCATCTCCAAATTTCAAAATGGCCGCCATTATCATGATGGCAGATTTAAGGTATTCCGTTTGATATGCTTGACATGTTTAGGTCTCAAAATTGAATGGTTTCAGATTCGAGCTATCAAGTCGGACATGTTCTGAAAACGTTTTGGGTAATAATGATTGCTGTTTTAAAGTCTCGAGTTCAAATGATTGCAAATATAGGGCCTTGAGTTTGAAATGAGTGTAGATTTAAAGTCTTGAATTTTACATGATAGGAGTTTTAAAGTTTGACATGATAGCGGTTTGAAATGATTGAAGTTTTAGGGTCTCGTGTTTGAAATAATAGCAGTTCAAAGGTTTTGAGTTTGCAATAAAAGCAGTGTTAAAGTCTTGAGTTTGCAATTAAAGTAGTTTAAAGGTCTTGAGTTTGAAATGATTTAATTTAAGGTTTTGAGTTGAAGATGATTGCAGTTCTTAAAACTTGAGTTTGACATTATAGCTATTTTCAATTCTTGAATTTGATATGCCAGGTAACAGAAGATGTAAGTTCTTGAGCTTAGAGTGATGTTGGATCATTGTGTACAAAATGATTGCATCAATATGCATGAAAATGATGTACAACATTATTTAATTAACAAAAATAACGCACTCAAATGGGCGTGATTTCACAAACTGTGTCAAGATACAACTTGCGAGCAAACTGTTAAAGGTTAATTTGATATCACCATGATAAGTAGATCTTACGTTTAAAGACTATACTCACACCAGTCATGGCACATGATGTGCCCTGTAGTTGCCGACATTCAAGATTAGTGGGCCAAATGCACTAAGGCGTTCACTGGAGACACCGAAGAACATGACTGTTCTGAGTAGGCATTATCCACAACATTTCTGAATTGACTTATAAAGAAAACTTCCCGAACTCTCGATAAACATATTTTAACCCATTTATGCCTAGCGTCTAAAAAAGGCCTTGGCAAACAGCGTAGACCCTGATGAGATCATGCGGCGTCTCATCAGGGTCTACGCTGTTTGCTTAAAGGAATTTCTGTAAGAAATATTTTAGATATGAAAATAAATATACTAGACATCCCTAATTTTGGAAATAAATTGATCCAATTAAGAAGGATGGGAGAGTCCTCTAGGCATAAATGGGTTAAACAAACCACTACATTTCTTTAAATCAGCCAACGTACTTGAACATCACATGTTGTTTTCGTTCTAGCATGTTTCTCGATGAGCGGGTCAACACATGTGACTTTTAAAGTGTTTGAATAATTTTATTATAGCCACATAATGAAAACTGCACCGCCGCATAACGACCGTGTTTTAAAATACGTAAAACCATATCTCACTCGGCGGAAACAGCATAAGAACAAATCATCTGACCAAGTTGAATACAGATTGAGCAACAAATGTGACACGCTTTAACAAGCTCTTTCTTTCATTTGACCTAGTTTGTGACCTTTCTTGGCCAAGTTACATCTGAAATCATTAGGACAAATAATCGAACCAAGTTTAATTAAATGTGGTCTCCAAAATGTTCAAAAGCATTTTGTTTCATTTTGACCTAGCTTCCCACCCCAGATGACCAGTTTTGAAATCGGCCGACATATCATTCGACTTATGTTGTTACACAGTTTTATGAAGATGTGCCGTAAATGAGCTATGTAGTTTTCAGAAGCGTTTTATTCATTTTGACCTTGTGACCTAGCGTTCTACAAATCGTAATCCATTTTCGAATTCGGTCGATATAGCATTGAGACAAAAGTTCTGACCAAGATTTGTGAAGATTTCGCAATAAATGTGTCCTCTTAAGTGTTTAAAAGCCTTTCCTATAAGTAAACGTATTTTTTTTGTTACGTTGAGCTTGTCGCCGTTTTAACAGTATCTCAGTCATATCGCGAAGTTCAGTTAAGCAACTCACACTTTTCTTTCTTATGTGATCTGGTTTACCAGTTTAAGTGCACGTAGTTACGCCCGTACCTGAAAATTGACCTAATTGAATCAGAGGTAAGATGGATTGTATGACCAATCACCACACAACTAATGTGGCGGGGCCGGGGATCGAATCCGTGATCCTCGCATTTTTTAGTACAGTACTCTTCCAACTGAGCTTGTCGACCTGTTAACTATTTGTTGATACCACGTGACCCACGTGATCTTGTTCTGCATTCGGCGAAGATATCAAGGAAACACATATTCTGACCAAATTTGTGATGTGTGGGCAATAAATACAATGCATATATATAAGAAACGTCTACAGATATACTTATTTGTATATAACGCCACTACAATAGGGAGTGTTCGGTTAAAGTTTAAAATAATGCTTGCATATTATACATTTGTAATAATATTATTATAAATAATGAATCATTTTAATAAGTGTTGTTAACTACGCAATGATTTTTTACTTCTACTTCTACTTTGTACTTCCTACAGTCAATTGCTAACTATTACATGATGGCTTGTTATAGGCAGATATGGACACTGTCAAGTCCGTTTCCTGGGAAGAACCAGTACATGGTGTCTATGGAGGAGATATGTTGCCAGGCTGGGTTGCATGGGAATCTTGCGCACAATTTTTAACGATCGGTTTTTCCTTGTTGAGTAAAAGTCCAAACGAACAATAAAATACAACACACATATAGGTATTAAATCGTTTTGAATGTATCGCTTTCATATTGATGCACTAAACAGCGTTAAATTTATTAACATTTGCAAAGACACTTCATGCTCGCATTTGATTTGGTATGTTGTCAAAATCACGTTGAAACACAAAAGGGAGATCACTTTCAAAATATTTCGGACAAAATGTGTACGAGTTATTTTCAAGGAACCTGTGTGTACTTTCCGAGCACATGGCTAACAACAGCACAGCAACATGCTAACGTCACTGATTATTATTGTGAATGTCATTTTTTGCAAAACTTTATGAAGCGATCTATAAGGGTTGTAATCGTTTTAGACCGTAGGGTTTCTTTGTTTTAAGCGTTAAAGGCACGAAGTTCAGATATTTATTAAGACAATATCAAAATTTCCATTTTAAGAAGACTAAGAACGAAACAAATTATTTTGCAAAATTTTACATAGTTCCGATTTGAGTAACCAACTTAAACTATTCATTGTTTGCTCGTTTGTTCATTTTGATTTATTTCGCCGCTGTCAATAGTATTTAAGTCTCTTTTATGAGTACATTGTGCAGCTCAGAGTTCTTCCGGTTAACCGCAATTTTAATGTAAAAAAAATATGTCTCATGTATGACTATAAAATGTAGTTCAATATACCTGATACATCGTAACAAAAACAATATCATCGACATCAATTGGCGCGTCATTTGTGGAGAAATACTGAAAACAAAAACTTATCACAACAAGAGGGCCTGAAAGGCCCAAAGTCGCTCACCTGAAACACAGTGGAACTGACCTGCTCAGTGCAGCCCCAAGATATCATTAGAAAAATGTTCTGACCAAGTTTCATGAAGAGTGAACTATAAATGTAACTTTAAGAGTGCTAACAAGGTTTTACTACAGCCATATTAGGATAAATTCCCCGACCCATGGCGGCTATGTTTTTCAAAAGACCAGAACTATTTTCAAACCAATCCAAGATATCAATAAAACAAATGTTCTGACCAAGTGTTATGAAGATTGGACTATTAATGCGACAATTAGAGTGTTAGCAAGTTTTTACTATCGCCATATAAGGAAAAATATCCCGCCCCCTGGCGGCTATGTTTTTCAACCGACCGGAACCATTTTCGAACTCGTCCAAGATAGCATTAGAACAAAGGTTCTGGCCAAGTGCCATACAGATTGGACAACAAATGTGACTTGAAGAGTGTTTACAAGTTTTTACTATAGTCACAAAAGGAAAAATGCCTCGCCCACCTGGCTCCAATGTTTTTCAACCGATCAACACCATTTTTGAACTCTTCCAAGTAATCATTGGAACAAATCTTCTGACCAAGTTTCACGAAGATAGGACAATCAATGTGGAATCTTAAGTGTTAACAATGTTTTACTATTGCCATATATTTAGCCTATAATGAACTATAAATAGCGCGACAGAGGCCGACGCGTATCCCCACGCCGCATGTTTGACCCAGGGAGTGCCCTAGGGTTGGTAATGGGGTCATGCATAGTTGAGATTGACCGTATTGTCATAAGAGATGTTCAGTATCAATTGGAAGCAAATCGGTGTACAAATGAAGAAGTTGATGTAAAATAACATAACACAAGAGATGTGTTTGTCAGAAACACAATGTCCCCTACTGCGCCGCTTTGATTTTTTTAAGTTATAATTTGACAGGTTCACCAATTACCTCCCTTTAAAGCTTATTACTTCCCTTGGATTTGCTTTTTTAACTTTGACCTTAAAGATGACCTTGATCTTTCACCACTCAAAATGTGCAGCTCCATGAGATACACATGCATGCCAAATATCAAGTTGCAATCTTCAATATTGCAAAAGTTATGGCCAACGTTAAAGCACATAAAATAAAAAAAATGAGTGAAAATCTCTGACCCGGCCCCATCCTAACCCCCATAACTTTTGACCCAGGGGTCAGATCAAAATTCCAAATAGTGCAGGGTCGCACATATGCTCATAGCTACCATGTGTGTAAGTTTTAAGGTTCTAGTGCTTATAGTGTAGGAGGAGATAGTGGCCAGGACGGACGGACGGACAGACAGACGGATGATCTGTTTGTGTTTATTTTTGCCAGAAAATAGATTATGTTGCTAATATTACCGATTAAAGTGCCGCCTGGATTCCGGGCGGCACGTTTCTATGACATATCTCGTTACCAGCTACAAATCCCAGCGACTAGGAGGGTCAAACGCTGGAAGTTGGATTATTGCGACGTCATACAAGTAATACGGCCGGGCCGAGTATCAACCCCGCGATTCATTGGATTTTTTGTCCAACGCTCTACAACAATGTTAGCCGGCACGGATTGACTCGTGAATTAAGTACATCTTTAAGCACATGTTCCTATTGGTAATACTTGAACAATTTTTATGTGAAACCATTATTATTCGTCAGGCATTACTTTTCGTCTAGTAGTAGTATAATGACTGTATTCCTTGTAACCTTGTGTTGCATCAGCACCTCATCTTGATAAGTTACAAGATATTGCAAACAGTCTGGTTGACATCTCAATGTGAAACTTACGCTTTTGCCTCAACAAGTAAGGTCGCAGCTTACGTTTGATTGCATCTTATGTCGTTTGTAACATCGTCATATACGCATTTGATATGCATGGCTTAAACGTGTTCGGATCTTTAACACGTGTTTCTTAAGTTGTGTGCAAACGTATTTTCTGATCGAAAGAAATTTGCAGAAATTATTATATTATATATTATATTTCAGCACGTCAATTATGACATTTATCCTTTTTTTTGTGTGTTAGCGACTTTCAATCCCGCCAAAACTGCAGATAGGCAATGAGAGGCGGTAACATGACACGTATGTACCTATCTATTGTTTTTAACTTCTCGTGTTGGCGCTTCTCATTTGTCGTTCTGGCGTGTTGGCGAGTTTGAAAGGGGCCAACATGTCGTTCTTTCGTGTTGGCGTGATAGTGGGTTTACAATGCATCATCAAAGCGATAACACACAACCACAAGAAAGGAAAATGTCATATGTGTCGTGTTGGTGCATTTAATAACCCATTTATGCCTAGCGTCTAGAAAAAATTGCCTTGGCAAACAGCGTAGAACCAGATAAGACGCCGAATGATGGGGCGTCTCATCAGGGTCTGCGCTGTTTGCTTACAGGAATTTATGTATGAAAAAGTTTAAATATAGAAATAAATATACTAGACACCCCTACCTTTGGAAATAAATTTATCCAATCTAGAAGGATGGGAGAGGCCACTAGGCATAAATGGGTTAATTGATCTTTAGTGCTGGTGTGTGTGCGTCTTTCAACGTTATAGATTCGTAAGCATCCGTGTACAGCAATCTGGGTGGTTTCCGTGGAGGGTCAACCAGTTTGCTCGAAGAAACGTCAGTGTTGTCAACTACATTCGGTAAACTGACGGTAACGTGAACACCAAAGCCACAGTCCTCGATGAGATTTTCCTCCTACTTGTGACCCTGAGACTTCCTTGAGCGGCGCGTTGAAAGCGATCTCCAGAACTTCAAGTATTTCTCATATGTCTCTTGTTCTCTTCTAATTTTGCAATTGTGTCATTATTATTCTTGTTCGGCGTTGATTTTGGAAGATCTGAAAGTAAAGGAGAAATACATTTCAATAGATTTGTGCATGTTCTGTTTTACGACCTTAAAAAATAGAACATAACACGCTTAATAAAACCATAATCAGCTCAAATATTTGCTTATCTCAATGGCTATGCCTTATGCCAGGTGAAGTATCCTTCAGCATAAAAAAGGGGATGGCAAAGCGAATAGTGTTGCAACACCAACTGATGGATATACATCGACAATATAGTTGGCTTTGTTAATAAACATAAGCGGATACAATTCCTCATCGAAACCACATGTAACACAAAACAACAGCACAACCTCATGATTCATTTTGTTGCGAACTTCTTTTTTATCAGGCGTTTCCACCTGACTGCCAAGCAACAATTACTTTTTCTAACCAGACCCATTGTTCCTCGTGCATGCACGTGCACGCGTACCTGTCATTGAAACGCTCTACGTATCGCGGAAAGACGACATGCCAGATGGCGCTTTCTTGGAAAAAATTGAAATCATACATTTGCTGCATTATTTATATGATAAGTACCATTAACCGAAGCGATGTAATTTGTATTATATTCTTCTCTATGGCTCTATGGTTTTAATATGGAGTTTCCCGTTTTTATTTGAATACAAATTTTTCACTAGGGCTATACGGTCATGGAGTCTCCCGTTTGTATGTGAATACAAATTCCATGTATCATGCGTTGCCTGCATAAAAGCAGACACAAAAGCACATATGAAAACTCTTACTACAAACATGATAAACTGGCATAATATTTATTTATCGGCGTGTCTGCACATTAATCCATATATTTGAAACGCATATATTGACTTTTAAGTTTAATTATCCTAAGGGATATTAAATGATTATATAATTATAATCAGAGAGTTATATTGAAATTAATAGTGTGCCAAGTATATTTCCCATTCTCTTGAAAAAGAGCGCTGTGTTTCAAACGTGATTTCCGCATCTAAACAAATACAATATCCGCTTCTAGATGAGAACACGAATCAAGTTGCACCGAGGCACGCATTCAATTATTGTTTCACGTGTTAAACAAGTCACCGTGACAAAGGTTTTGAATGCTTCACGCATTCTACGCATTCTACGCATTCCACCCTAGATCGCCAAAAGAGAAAATAAACAACAGGCGTGCAATATATTTAACTGTAAGAGTTCGTGATTTACATTAGATAAAACGTGTAGCAGTAACAAGTCGTCAGGAAACATAACCAAATGTGAATGACAATTAAAAGCTTCTTGTTAAATCCCAAATTCATTTATAAATTATAATGTTAATGTATACAGTACAGAAACAAACAGTTCAATAAAGTTCAAATTCTAATTCAAACCACGTCTAACCACTTTAAATTAAATAATATTTAATAATGTTATATATGTACACTTTTCCAATTATTATAATATTGAACTTTAAAACGCATTCATAATTGCGACGTCATTACGTCACATATAATCACCGACGTCATATAAACTTCATCACTTCGGAGAATTGTTCAGACATCTAGCTCTATGTTTATCTTAATCATAAATATTTAATATTCGTCAGATGAATTTCAATGCATCGTAATTTTCAATTTATTGAAATACCCAATAAAGACATTCATGTTCATGCAATAAAGCATACATTACCAATGTTGCATATATTAAAAGCAAAGTGCAAATGGATTCGACATCCTATTTGCCCTTAAAGTAACTTCAGCTTTAAAGAACCGTAAAATGTCAACTTATTTACAGAGTGAACAAATCGTGATAATTTTTAATGTCAAAACACAAAAAGTGCTCAAGACGCTTCCAATTAAGCAAATTAGCTGTAAGGAATATAAAGCCCTTATCTTAGTACTACGCAGAATGCATTCTAATTTGGTCAAACACATGCCTTGAAAATACTCTAATGGTAAAGTAGTTATTTGGTACCGTATTACTGAACTAGCTAACTGGTTTTGGAGCCCTGATGTATTTGCAAACATACAGCGTGCATGTTATAACTGAGAAGTAACATCGATTTAGCCGCGGTCTGGGAAAACTGGGATTAACTGACATTTTTCATTTTTTGGAAGGCTCTTATAAACGAAAAGCCAGTCTAGGCGGAAAACTATTGCGTACCAAAGGGGTCGAAACTATAACTTCTGCTGCAGCAGAAAAAAAGATAGATGCTGCTCGGGCAGCAAATTACTGCTCGAGCAGCATATTTATTTGCTGCAGCAGAAGAATCCTGCTCGACCAGCATTTATTTTTCGATTATTGCATCAGCCAATCAGAATCAGATTACACATAGGCATAAATCATGTAACGTTGTTCCAGAGCAATTGATCAACCAAATTTGCATGTTCCTACAAGACTTATAGATTTTAAAGCTTAATTATTATTTTATGAACAATTGCGAAAAAAAGGATGAGAATTTAATAATAATTGTTTGAAACACAGATTATGAGTTTGTTGCAGTTTTTCTAAAGTTATTGTCAAGTCTATTTCGTTTCCGTAGAGGTAGCTTATGTCGTCCGTTTGTAAGCTCAAATTTGATTGGCTGACGGGTTCCAGGGCTTATTCTTAAAATTAATGCTGGTCGAGCAGGATTTTTCTGCTGCAGCAGAAAAAAAATGCTGCTCGGGCAGGAATTTTGCTGGTCGAACAGCATCTAGATACTGCTCGAGTAGCAAATATGCTGCTCGAGCAGTAATTTGCAGCTCGAGCAGCATTTAAATCATCAGCAGCAGCATTTTTTCTGCTGCAGCAGAAGTTAAAGTTTCGACCTCTTTGGTGCGCCATCGTCTTTGATAAGCCTGAGCGGACTCCAAATGTTAATCTGGGGCGACAATTTACGTGCATGCATCAAGTCAAGTTTTCCGAGAACGCGGCGCAATTATGCTTTTTTATACCGAATTCACGCTATTTCCAATTCATGCAGTATGATTCAATGTTCAAAGACATACGGTTTTATATTCGGACTCAGCACGCATGAATAATATAGCAATACAAATTAAGAAAATATAACACAACTTATTCATCATGTCATATACATATATTAACGCTAATTGTATGTACTTTTAGTGGAATAAATGCTCGTAAAGACAAAGGCTTAGATTTAAAAAAATTATGAGTTAACATGTACAGCGCAGGACTATTCCTAAAATGTTCATTATTTTTCGCGTGACATTGTAATACGATATACTATATTAAATTGCTCGTATCCGCAACGATGCCGTTACACATTTTCGAGCACGAGAAAATAATGCAAATGTCGGCATGTTTGCTAATTCATATCTCCAAGCAATAATGCTTACGTTAACCCATCGGAGAGCCAGATGCTTTTGTGTTTCAATAATCGTGTCTATTTCAATGATATCTGTAAATGTTAATGAAGAAACTCGTGCTGTTGTGGATATTGATTTGACGATGAAGATGATAATGATGATGATGATGAAGAAGAAGATGATGATGATGATGATGATGATGATGATGATGATGATGATGATGATGATGATGATGATGATGATGATGATGTTGATTTTGATGATGATGATGATGATGATGATGATGATGATGATGATGATGATGATGATGATGATGATGATGATGATGATGATGATGATGATGATACTGATGATGATGACGATGACGATGACGATGACGATGACGACGACGAAGACGACGACGAAGACGACGACGAAAACGACGACGACGACGATGATGATGACGATGATCTGTGATAATATAGCTGTGTTTTTGTTGTTACGAAAACGATGACTGTAATGATGCTGAAAAAATCAACTCTTTCTTTCAGAATCATAGCTTTCAAAAAGATAACGATCATTGCGATCGTTTTTGTTTTATTGTTCTGGCAATCGATGTAGGCTACGTCGATTTCAATCAAGGTGAAGAGGGAAAAGAGCGAGAACAAGGAGATATATACACTTAGCTATAGTCTAGTAGGAACGGAGGTCCACGGTGCATGATTGGAACCTTTTTTAAATATGCTGATGATGTTCTACATTGTCTTTGGTAAAAGAAAATGTTTGTTCCCAAGAAAAATTTCATGCCCACGGGGTCTAAATCCAAGATGACCGCCAAGATGGCCGACCAAAAACATAGGAAATGCCGTTTTCTCGCAAATGACACAAACAACATATATTTTATGAAATATTATATATTTATATCCTATTGTCCCATAGGTGTTTATAAATGTAGTTAGGATAAAAATTGTATCTAAACTGTTTTTTAGATACAAATTGAAACATGTTAAAAGGACAAAAACGCATGTTTTTTTTACCTTTTTTTCATTGATATTGTCATTTTTTTCATACAATGTTTAATTTTTCACCAAAAAACTTATTTGTTAAATAAAAATAATATGTTCTCAATTGCTTAAATTAAAAAGCTTACCAAAATCATGGAAAATATATGTTGCTTGTGTTATTTGCGTAAAAACGGCATTTCCTATGTTTTTGGTCGGCCATCTTGGTGGCCATCTTGGATTTAGACCCCGTGGGCATGAAATTTTTCTTGGGAACAAACATTTTCTTTTACCCAAGACAATGTAGAACATCATCAGCATATTTAAAAAAAAAGGTTCCAATCATGCACCGTGGACCTCCGTTCTTATAGACTACTAACACGTGTAGCCGGTAAACGTACACGGACCGTTAACAATTGAAAGACTTCTCCACACGTGTCTCGTTAGTTCGGCCACGCTTCATCAAATTCACTTTTCTGGAAAGAGGTAGAAAAACCCGAAATAACAGACTCGATTAGGACAATCATAGCGGTAACGATTTCCCCTAATGTTACATATCCTGTAACAGTGCATGTAAAAAACTTTATCGTATAATGGTGCTAATATGCGGTAGATTCGGCGGTTCGCTGTACTAGTGTCATATTGAAAGTTCAGTTAGCATGAAATGCTGAATTACATGGCATTCACTGGGAATGCTGATTACTTGTTATTATACTAAGTTGTCAAAAAATATAAAGAACTGATGTTGGACATCGTTTTCGTTATCTACTCTCTTGCTTTTCAGAAGGAAATACTATTCGACATTCGACATACGTGTTTTAATGACATCTGTTACATGAGAATAAATTAACACAGTTACATAAATATGCACATCTTTTTGTTTGGCCTCAATGGGTGATGCTATCATATCTGTCTATACGCGAAAAACCTAATTATAAAACAATAGAAACAGTTACGGTCTGTAAACATAATAATTATGATCCCAATCGTAACCTCATTGGTTTTGGTTTATGTTGATAACAACCCACCCGACCTCATTAATGCTAGCATACGTAGATACAAAAACAGCCTCATTAGTTCAAGTATTCAAGGATAACATTCCCTTCATGTTTCTAGTATAGAGATGGATAACATCTCCCCCCCCCCCCTTTGTAAGTTCTAGAATACCCACCCCCACACACACACTCAACACTGGCGATCTATGATCGATCCTTCGTGGACAAAGTACTAATATCCTGATTTGAATATACCATCTTTATGCGTCAGTGCATGAAATGTGTACATACTGGCATAGTAAACTGCATTGAATATAGTGAATATATTAAACTGAAATGCACTAAATTTATATTTTTACACTTAACTGCAATATACAGATTTTATTTATTGCGATTATTTGCACTGAATTTGTGTGAGTCAATCTTGAAAACAATGGTAATTGAAACCTTTAAGCACAAAAATAGTCAATAGATACGTATACGAAACGAATGATACATTGTAGGTAAAATAACTATACTATATACTAGGGATTCACGCCAGATGTATAAAGGCAGTGTCAACTAATGAGCACCGACGAGTATTGGTGTATATAATATTTATCATACCGCTGCATTGATATCTGCCTGATATAACGTTGCATGATATATTTTTATATCAGTGAAACAGAAAGTTCTTATATCAGTCGATGATAGGAGGTAGGTCATATTACTCGGAATCATCTATAGATTAATCATATTTAGTAAAATCGAATCAGATTCAACAAATTTAAACAAAAAATTTGATACCAAGATGTAATATATCTTAAAAACAAAATGCAACACAAATAGCAAACAAAACATGTTTTACAAATATTAAGCGCAAGTGCTCATGTCATCATTATTACCACGTACAACGACAAAAATCATATTCTGTCCCGCTATAAAATGAAGATTGTAGGCGATTTTTTTTCATTATTTCCTTAAAATCGGGGACGTATAAGCATGATAAACAGAAAAGCGTGTTACTGCCTGATTTTTAGTTGTGAGCGTTAGCTCACAACTAATGTTACAGAGCAAGTTTTGCAAGTCAGTATGCGCTTAGCTACGCTAAGAACGATAACCACAGCCTTGTGCACTACCTGCAGTAAAATTATGCAGACGACGAATGCTAGGAGCGTCTTCTCTACTACGCTAGGAACGATAACCACCGCATCTGCCTGTTTATAGTTCACCACTGGTACACTGCAGTGTGTGTGTGTGTGTGTGTGTGATCAATAGTGTTTAACAGCTTGTAAGACGACATTGGCAAGTATAGTGTTTATCATTGAAATCTGTACATATTGGCTGCTTTCAGGGAAAACGGGGCTTAATGCATGTTACATAAGATTAGCCTGTGCACACTGATTAGCCTGTGCAATGCGCACAAGCTAATCAAGGACGACACTTTCTGATTTTATGGTGTTTTTCGTTTATAGAGAGTCTCTGGTACTGGGATGACAATTAATGCATATGCATTAAGCCCTGTTTTCCCAAAATGAAGCTTTAATTATCTTTTTTATTAATGATTTGAAAAAAAACAACTCATCTTGACCTTTGCTTTAAGCGACACTCTTTATAAATTAGAATGGGTTGTGTTCATTTCAAACTTGCGAAATAAAAGCTTTAACATAATTTTGCAAACTGAGTTGCGTCTAAGATTATACATGACAACAGCGACCAACTTCAGTGCCTTCAGCGACACGTTGACAGGTTGTCATTTTTGACAGTTCTACTTTCACTTTCATTTTGTGATATTCATTATCATCAAACTATTAACAATTATGTGGTTGAGAAAAATATCGCCATTGCTTATTTAATATATTTTCTGTACATTTCTTCAATAAACTTACATCAATACACGATTTTCTTCGTTAATTCAAACATTCCTGAAAGGCTACCGCTTTGTTTAAATATTTCGCTTATATTTTGACACGCGTAGGTACGACCGCAACACCGCTTTCGAAATGTGTATTCATACTATTGCCTTCGAGATATTTATCCGATGTTTGGCGGAAAGGGTTGAGAATGTGCGAATGGCCATTAAATTGCATTTACTTCCGGTATTGTCAACAGAAAAAAAACGCTATGTGAAATCACCTGTGTAATCGTTAACTAAAGAAGGCCTGCGGCCGAAATATTTAATAAAAGAGTGACTGTATCAAGTTTTAATAATTTCCTCCCTCTGGAGATCCAATATATAGAGTGTAAAGTAATTTGTTGTTTTTTTGTTATTAAATATAATGCTAAAACTTAAATCAGTGTTTGAGTTTATTTCCGCAAAGGACTTAGGAGTATTACACAGTAAGGTAAGGAACTTCTTTTGTGATTTTTTTAATGTGAAAATTAAAAAAAAAATGTTTCAAGCCCCATTACTTCTCAAAATCAACGAAAATTTCGTACAATATTTCGTAAAATAAAGTTAAACAATTAAAAATCAGTGTTCCGTATGGCAATTGACGATATTTCAACGCAAGATGTGGTCTGGTAAAATAGATGTTTGTAGATACCAAATGCTCGTTTTTATTATTGTTTTGCATAGATGATGAAGAAGAATAACTTTTATTTCGACAAATACATACGGAATATCACGCTAGTCGATTGTTCCAAGAGTTTGTATCACTCGAGTGGCTTGTGTGATGACGTATCACACGAGAGGCGGAGACTCGAGTGTGATGCGAAATAGCACAAGCCACGAGAGTGATACAAACTCTTGGAATAATTGACTAGCGTAATATTCCTTTTATTATATACAACAACTAACGAAAACAGTTAACAAATGTATTTTTTACTTTAACAAAACTGACAAAACAATGACTAAAACGGTACGCCATAGTTTTTAAAGACGCGTATGAATACAGTTTATGTAAATGAATGTGTAAACATTCGAACCGGGAAAACACAGGTTTCCGACAAGCTTACTTTAATGCCATCGTTAATCCAATTTTTATAACAATTAAGTTGACAACTTTAATCCTATGTTTATAACAAAACCGTTTAAACGATATGCACTTCCATTTCTATCTTCCATGTCTTTATCGAAACTTAATTTAAACCACACTATTTTATTGTATTCCTATCGAAATATACATTTACGCATGATAAACACACACTCCAAAATACGTTTTTAGCAAATAGTTTACTGTTAAAAAACACCACGTCCGACAGAGTTTCGATAAAACTATTGTGTTTTGTCACAGAAATGACGTCACACGATGAACTACGTAATATATTTCGTAATATAAAATATTTCCATTTTCGGTGCGTGTAATAATGTGACGTCATAAAAAGGGGTCGAAGTAGTCCGGCTAGTATGGTAATACGGAATTGAAACAGCGAGTAGCGTAATACGGGATTTTTTATTTCAACGATTGATACAACCTGTATTTTGTTAAAAGCATTAAACAGGCATATAATAAATATACATATTTACACAGTTGAAATAGACCTTTATGGTCCTTGTTCAACACATATCTCATATCACATATCATGATGTAATATTTATATTATATTATGGTCCTTGTTCAACACATAACACATATCACATATCATGATGTAATATTCACATTATACTATGGTCCTTGTTCAACACATAACACATATCACATATCATGATGTAATATTCATATTATATTATGGTCATTTTCAACACATATCACATATTATGATGTCATATTCATATTATATCATGATCATTTTTCAACACATATCACATATCATGATGTAATATTGAAATAATATTATGGTCATTGTTCAACACATATCACATATCATGATGTAATAGCCATATTATATAATTGCCCTTGTTCAACACATATCACATATCATGATGTAATATTCATTTTATATTATGATCCTTGTTCAACACATATCACATATCATGATGTAATATTCATATTATATTACGAGAACATACGTACAATAATTCTAAGGTGATGAGACTTGAATAAACTCATCAATGACCCTGTTATCATTTCATTTCATTTTGATTTCCCGCAATGATATCTATTCATACGACACATAAAAACTTACAGATTACCATTTTAGTGTTTGTATGTCGTATGAATAGCTTTATTAGCGGGAAATTAAAATGGAATTAATTGTGTCACAAATAAATAAAAACGAGCATTTTGTATCTACAAAAATCTAAGTAATCATACCACATCTAGCGTTGAAATTGTGGCAATTGCTATAAGGAACACTGATTGTTTAGGTGTTAACTTTATTTTACGAAATACTTTACGAAATTTTCGTTGATTTTGAGCGTTATAGAGGCTTTAATGTACATTTGCTACCATTGCAACCAAATTATTCAAATGATAACATTGTTTTGTTTGTGCATTTTGAACACAATCTTAAATCAAAATAGTCACATGAATATATTGATCAATTATGAGATAAATTATCAAACAATATAAATAAAAATGAGAGTGTTTTTATACTAAATTTAGTGTGTTTTTTCGGACAATTAGCGAAATCGTGTATGTGTTCAGACATCAATATATCGAACTATTCAAGACTGGCACGTGACAATTTAGATTTACAAACTTTTCATACATGACTGCAGCAGCTCAAGGCACAAAAGTGTGTTGCTATATTGATACCATAACAATAAATACCACTGTAGCTTTAATACCTCACAATACAGTGTGTGTGTTTTTTTCATAAATGATCTTTCTTACGGGAACTTCAATGTGAACATCAATGCATAAAAAAACTTATACAGAAGGAGTAATCACGTGACAAAGAAGATGGCGACGTTCATATCGAAACAAGTATTTTTGCCGTCTTATACTCTTTATTAATTGCATGAATTGTTAAATTGCCGCTTACTTCCCAGCCATATCTGAAAGAAAGCGATTAGCGTTTGTATCGTATAAATTTCCGCTATGTCTCAACTTGCCTTATTTCTTAACGGTTCACAAAAGTACAGCTCACGCAAAGGAAATTCGCAGCAAGTAAAGCGTAGATAAAGAGCAAATACGAATATTCGAATATTAATCACTTTCTTGCTGATATGATTGGAAAGTGAGCGGCATTTAAACAATTTTTATAAGTAATAATTGGTATAAAACGGCGAAAAATATCTGTCTCGACATGGACGTTGCCATCTTGGGTGTCACGTGATTATCCCCTCTGTTATAGGACATTCTGACTAATCTTTGACTTTTTGTTTTCAAATAATGAGAGTAATAAAGCTCTCTTTTTTTAAACATGTATACACATATTGAGTTTCTTGTTTATATCAACATATGTCTGCAAATTGAGCGTTAGATCTATAAAAAAAACGAAACCATTGGTATGTACCCTCAAAATATTTTTTCAAAAAGAAAGATATTGAACCAAATAAATATTAAAGTCTGTAGTTTTTTTAAAGAATTATATCCAGACCAAGCATTTAGTATTGATGCAGATATTCCAAAATTTATGTAGGCATTAAATAAAAAAAATATCAGACCATATAAGACACAGTGCAAATCTGTAACATGAAATTATAAAAAAATACTACCTTGTTTACAGAGGGCATTACTGAATTGGTCTTCTACTGTTTGGATTCCGTTCTCGCGATGGCGTGCGCCATTCGAGCCGTTTGCGAAAATAAAGAAAATTTAGCTCAAACAAAATCTGATTTGCGAAAATGCTACAATCTCGTAAGATTTTCGTAACAACGTCCTCCATTTTGAATATGACAGGTTTTCTATGTGTTTTTCTTTGTTCCAATCATAGCGTTCGCAAATTAAACAGTATCGGCAAAAAGTTGTATAATACACAGGTGTGTGTTTCTTCAGTACTATGGGATTTTAAGGTTTGTTTGAGCGCATTTTTCACCAAACTGTGCACTTTTTTTAGATAAAGTGATATTATGGGCATCTAACAGTTTATAGGTGTCTATCGCAACCGTTGTTTATTTTTTTGTGTTTTCCATTCATATACACGTATATTTGTTAATGCAGCATCAACAAACTAAAACAATATCCCGGAAAGAGAAAAATGATGCATTTGAATATCAACCGTACTGTCTTTTTAACAACTGACGGCAAATAATTCGATTTACAGTGTGAATCTTAATTGAGTTTTAGTGCAGATTTGTTCATACGACACAAATACACTATTTTGTTTTACGGATCATTTCGGCTTACAGGACCCACCAGTCATGTAAAATATCGAATATAATATATATTTTTTTTACAAACAACTGGAAGCATGATGAGTTGCAGATAATTGGTCAGTAACCATATTTTAACTAACTCTTTTCAGCTGTTAATTCTTTTTAGCTCAATTCAACAGCGAAAAATGCCCATAATATCATTATAAACGATCTCATTTGTAACATCTACTTGGACAAAATTGTGTATTATATTGAAAATAATTAAAAAAATATATAATAGAAAACTGGACGCGCACCCATTTTGTTTTAATTTCTACTGGATTAAAGATAGAGAGATATTTCCATGCAATTATTTTCTCGCAGTTCGTTTAAAGGGGCCTTTTCACGCTTAGGTAAATTGACAAAATTGAAAACAATTGTTTCAGATTCGCAAATTTTCCTTGGCGTTATTATATTTGTGAGGAAACAGTAAGACTGAACATTAACCATGCTCTTAAATATCCATTATGTGCATCTTTTTACAATTTAAAAACCTGAAAATTATAAAGCGTTGCAACGCGAAACGATTGAATAATTTGGAGAGTTCTGTTGTTGTTGTATTTTTTGATACTACGAGGATTGCGTAATTAAAGTAAAGAATACATTCTGAATGGTATGATAGCGGATGGTCTAGTGGATAGAACGGTAGACTTTTGCTCCATGGATCCAGGGGTCAGTGGTTCGAGCCCCGTTGAGGGTTACTTTTTTAATTCTTCAATTGTATTCTTTTTTTACTGGAGATTTTTAGACCCAATGTTAACATTTATCAATATGAAGCATTTAACGACAAACTTCAATACATGTCAACATATGTGAAAAGGTCCAAACATTTATCAAAAACAGTTTCCTCTCTCTTACAATCTGTATACTGATTGACTTTCGAAAACGATAGATCTAGAATCAATCAAATTGCTTGTTTCATTTACAACAAATCGGCAATCTGCTTTTACATTTGAAATATGATGTCAATAACTTGATTTACCTACATAAGAATTTTTAAAAGCTTATCACATGTATTAACAAATTGATGTTCCTTTCCAAAATTGATTAAAGAACACAATTTATCTTATTGTATATAATTATCTTGGAACCATAACTGAAGCACAGTACCAATATACAAAATGTTGTACATAATCCTCATAATTGTTATTATATAATATCATGTCAAACAGTATGATCGAGCAATGGTTTGAAGCCTAATATAAATAGTTCTTTCTTCCAAGCAGATGCTATATTTGGTTTTGAAAGATTCTCGATATAAAGAGTTCCTGTACACAGAACAGAAATTAGTTAATTACCGTTTATTTTTTATGATCGCGATTAACTTTAAAAAAAATTTCTTTATCTACAGAAACAGACGCATTTCTGTTTATTGTGTTTTTATCGTTTGTTAAATATGTGTTAAAACATGGATTATTTCGCTGGAATAACAACGTATCACGTCACAAAATGACGTCATTTAGTTATATTGAGTCAGCCATCACTCGCGGTTATAGTATATCATTGAAAGTCGGAACCGTTTTAGCTGTTTTTGTTTGTGTAAAATTACACACAAAAATGCACACACAATACCAACATATAATCACTGATATCTGAGAAATGTATATAAGGCTTAGTGTAGTTATTGTGGTACAGACATCATGGTTTAATTTTAAATCATATTATCATTTTTATCAAGCCGTTATGGACATCTTCTTGCTGTTGGTGCCTAACTTATCATTTATCTCTAATAAGGAAGTTATTATATTTGCTTTACAGATGGACATGGTAAAATCGGTGCGTCCGTATTTGAAACCATTGTTGGCTGTGGTGGCGTTTTTGCTCGTGGTCCTCTACGCAATTTCCGGAAGAAATGCGGTGTGCTATCATTTGCCGGGTATATATTATCACTGTAATACTTCGCAATTGCATACAATAAAGAATATACTATCGCTAAATTAACTTCATGGAACTCATCCAGATATATGCTGACCCTCAGGTGCATTTTCCTTTATAGAATCGGTTCCGAAAATTGAAGAAAGTTTATAATCCCTTCAGTGTTGTTCTTTTCTCGTCAGATTCCAAAGTACGCGTGTGTTTTGCATAAAACATTCTGTTTTAAATCTTGTGTAAAATAGCGCGTTTTTTTCAGGCCTTGCAATAGACTTGCATCAGCATAATGACACTTCTATGGTCAGTCAATTTCAGGAACTGGAACGAAGGTCAAGGCATTTAAGCACGTCGTGTTTCAATAACGATTTACTCAACGCAACTACAAGAGAAAAGAACGCGCGCATGTTTTTTCATTCTAAGGTCTACAATGTCGCATATTGCAAGGTACCAAAAGTCGGGTCCACTTTTTGGACTCTTTTATTCACAATTCTTGACAATGGAGTCAATTTTGGCAAGAAGCTTTTAGAAGAGAATCGAGATTCTATACACAGGAGACAGTACACGTTTTTTTCGTCATTCGAGTACGTAAAGAGTCAACAAGACCCAACAATTCTCCCAGCACGTGACCCATATTCTCGGCTTTTCTCTGCTTTCATCGACAAAATCTACTTGCCAGTAAGATTAAACTATAACTACGTCATCTTAAGCATTCAAAACAAATCTGTGTGCCCGACGAATGTGTCTTTTCAAGACTTTCTCCAATGGATTGTAAACGAAACGAAAGCAGGCAAATCTTCAAATCAACACTGGGCACCGATTTATACTATTTGCGGATCTTGCGAGATTAACGCTCAATACGTTGTAAAACAAGAAACATTTGCAAAAGACATCGACGTCGTTTTACAGAGGCTTAACGTCTCCTCCGAAAAATACGACTTCATCATGAATACGCTTGAAGGAACAAGGATTCAGTCATCCTTACCGGGGATTGTAGCCCAAATTTTTGAAGGGACTTCCGGGTCCAATGTGAGACGTTGTATGCCATGGGTGGAGGTCACACGGAGGATATGGCACTCTTTCCAGATACAGGGCTACATTCGCGAGGACCGGGGTTATCCTCAAGGCACGTTCGATTCCATTGGGGACAATTTATCTCCGTCCCTAGTATCCGATTTAATTTTGGCGGAAATATTCAAGTATCCTATGCCGTCGGAAGAACGTCAAATACAACGAGAAAATGCGTTGAAAAGAGCGTATGAGGGCGTCCGCAAAGATGTGGTTGATGCGATCATAGACGTCTACGCTTTGGACTTTTCATTATACGGTTATTCTAACTTACCGCCAAATGAAAGATAAAACGATCAATATAATTCCTCTGGTGTGAATCAAAATATTTTCAGATTATTTCTTCAATGTGTGAGACATTATATGCCAACAAATAGCCTTAACTCAAATGTTTGTTGTTCTTATATGCATGCCTTTTAACCTCCGGATTGTATGACGATATCGTGTACATGTGTATACATGTACATTTATTTCAGTATAATATGGAACTTTTCGTTGATTATGTATTTTACATAAACATGCGTTGGAAAAAACTATCAAAAATACATATTAGCGAAATCGAATTAAATTAATTAACAATCAAACGAAATAAGTGCAACAATCGTATGTTAATACTGGGATTTTTAGATCTACTTGAACATGAATGCGTGTTTATGTGGGCGGCTTATCTATGACGTACCCTTGTCTATTTGGTATGCACGATTGTGTATACATATTATTAATAAAACATACCTTCGAAAGTACCATCGAATGCACTTGTTAGCGGACTAGAATCACAGGTCCATTTAGGTCGAACATGACAACGTTTTATAGTTCATTGGCTTCAAGTATTATTATTATTATTATTATTAATTATTATTATTATTATTATTATTATTATTATTATTATTATTATTATTATTATTACAGCTTTCTAGAAATTTCAAGCAATTATCATCGTAACTGAATCTTTCAAGTCAAATAAAAATATTAACATGCATCAAATAATAATATTTGTTTATTTACTTCAATTCAATATAATGAAGCGCATGTTTCAAGGGATATGTAGAAGACAATACAATCCCTATTTGTTTCCATTGATTAAAGAACAAACGTTTCAAGGAAGGTCGCCGTGAGAATGAAAACCTCACAGCAGTATTAATCCTTATTGGTTTACGATTCTTTTCTCGGAACTAGTCTACTGTCTCATGATGCAATAAACATTTCAGCAACGTCTTTTATAAAGTATATTATACGACTTATTATTTATTTTGTGATTATATAATTGGCTATGACAAATGCAAAAGTAATATCATAATTTTTAATTTATTAATTTGTTATAAGAGAATGAACATTAATAACAAGAAATTTATATTTACTGCATAGAAAAACACACAAGCGAAAAACATGTATGTTACAATTGAATAAATCATTATTATTTACATATACGATATCAAGTGTATGAAACCCTAACTAAAGGTTTAGGTTATTTCGAACTATCACTTATGGTCACTTGTTGTGCATATAAAAACCGTTTGAACGTAAAAATAATTAAATGCGTCAAATCATAACAAATGCAAATTCTGTTTCGTAGAATTGTCACTGTTTTTGCTGTATGTTCGATCTCATACGAGCCGCGTTCTGAGAAAACTGGGCTTAATGCATGTGCGAAAAGTGTCGTCCCAGATTAGCCTGTGCAGTCCGCACAGGCTAGTCAGGGACGACGCTTTCCGCTTTTATGGTATTTTAAGTTTCAAGGAAGTCCCTCCTTACCGAAAATCAAGTTTAGGCGAAAAGCGTCGTCTCTGATTAGCCTGTGCGGACTGCACAGGCTAGTCTTGGATGACACTTGACGCAAACGCATTAAGCCAAGTTTTCTCACAACAAGGCTCATCGTTCGGAGGCTGACGTTTGGTCAGCGAATTTGATACTGAAAGGGAAAACTAGAATGACCAGACTATTAAATCAAAGCGCTGTTGGCGATGAAGGCCTGGGGCTAGATTTAGTGTGGCGTAAAATGCATTCAGGATGTTTAGTCCGAATTTCTCCCTTTGTCCGAATGTATACGGATTGACCCTAGCGTTTGAGCGCAAAAGCTCTGAGACTATAAAAAAAGACAATATGTGTGTATATACTACAGTGTACATAGACAGGTGGAGGACTACACGATACTGGTGAAGGAAACGATATCCTTTTGTTCAACTCTACAGATCTGATGGAGGTTCGTCTACATTGGCGGTGAAGATATACAACACCAACAACAACACCAACAACATGGCCTAAAAAAACTGTTATTGTTGGCGTCAAATTAATACATCATCTTTAATAGCCTAAAATAGCTTTCTATTACATAATTTACAGATCAGGAAAACACTCATACTTCATTTTTAATATGTATACAAAAGAAAATCCACTTACCCTGATACAGATCGGTGTACTGATTGTGTAATTTGTCTCACGTAGAACTTTTCGCGCTCGATTTGCGCGCTCGATCTGCGCAGTGAAATACCATATTCGGTAACTTCGTCTATTTCCGGGAATGATCGTGAATATTTGTTTTTTTGTTTTTTTCTGGAATGTCTTTTTAACGCAAAATAAATTAACAATATTTTAAAATATGTTTATAAATACCAAATATGATTCTTCAAAAAATGTCTCAGAGAAAAAATCTTCTTACTGTCTCCGTAAACACTTGTATCTTTTCGGCCTAGACCGTCAAGTAAGGAACTTATTCTCGCATGAATATGTAAGCAATAAAAACAATGTCGTAGCCAATGTTTAGCAATTTGGCTTCAATATATTGTTTTTTCACTTTTTATGACACTGTCATGTTATATAGTGATGTTCTGTATTTCCAAGGCGGGTAATTGAGATCTGCAAAGAACTTCTTTTAGTCCGCATGAATTAAGTGGTAAATCGGACTTTTGGGAATTTGGTTTTTGGCAGCCAGCCACTTCGGATAGGCTCAGAAAATTTGTATCATTACTGTGGCCTTGGGGCTACGCCGCAAGGCGTGTTGAAGGTTCAATAATGTAATACTGATACGATACTTTTCCGAAATCGTGTCTAATGGACATTAAGCCGAAACAAAAAAAGTCGCGCTGAAATCAGTCAAAATTAATACGATTTTATACTTATTTTTCGTATTGTATTGTATTTATAATCGTTACTAATAATGCATTTGGAGATAATTAAGAATACGCCGTTTGCACTGGTTAAATGTCAATAGTTTGTTTTTCTTTTGTACAAAGTTGTCGGTTTCTACCGCCTCCGATAGCTACCTTAGTTTCAGTGTCAATATGAGTCGCTTTCTGAGAAAACTGGGCATAATGCATGTGCGTAAAGTGTCGTCTCATATTAGCCTGTGCAGTCCGCACAGGCTAATCAGGGACGACACTTTCCGCCTAAACTAGATTTTTGCTAAGAAGAGACTTTCTTTACACAGAAAATATCATAAAAGCGGAAAGTGTCGTCCCTGATTAACCTGTGCAGACTGCACAGGCTAATCTGGGACGACACTTTACGCCAATGCATTATGCCCAGTTTTCTCAGAACACGACTCATATAGTCGTAAAGGTTACTTCCGGCCTGCGTTGCGTTGTCCTCCGACACATACGTGTACACGGATGATTGACGCCTACCGAGATCACGTGGTTGCGTGGATTGGTAGATGTAAATCTAAGTATGGAAAAATCTCTAGTTCAAACAGAAAACAATCGAGGATAAACGTGGGTCAGGGCGCAGATCTTAAGCGGAGCGTTGTGGAGAACTCACACAGCGTATTTTTATTATCGAGTTATTGACCAAATCTTTTTATATTTTTTTATGACAATTTATTGTTATAAATAAAATGTAAATACATTACTTTTTTCTTTTACATTTAACTATTTAATTTGTATTTGCATTGTTTTTATCTTTCGTCTGCGTTTGAGGCAGATTGAAACTGTCGGGCGGTTTCGGGACAAGACATTCTCAAGCACGTTCTTACGCGTACTAAATAAATAAACGAAATGCTTCTTTATGTAAGAATGCGTTATATAACATAATGCCTGATACTTTGATATAATTATGATACTCATCAATAACCCCCGATCCAATGTACACAAGTATATGTTGTTTATTTTTGCAACAATAAAGAACTTATGTATCCTCGTACCCTTTGCATCTTGGAAATCCACTTATTTTTTTTATTTCCATTTTAATAACATTTATAGGCGTTTTAGTGTACGCCAATTTATAAAGGAATAATTAAGATCCATAACGTATGTTTTTAATACATCTCAAGTAAAAAATATATATCAATTGTTAAATGCTTCACATTAACGTTCGCAATTAAAGTGTATCCGATTGCTTTTATTTATTAGTTAATTTTATTGCTGTCGGAGATACTTCAGCGTTGGTGTTCATGTCAAGCGCAAAACAGTCCCGAACAAATACAAAATTAAAAATAAAAACATACATTGAAAGGCGCATTCACCATATTTTCCACAATTAAAATTTTTCTTAATTTATCATAGTACCTTACAGAAGCAAACCGTGCCATCTACGGCGTAATGCGGCGTACCCGGTAATCAAATATCGAATTAAACAGTATGCGAAATGTTTTAGCTTGAAAAACGGGTTAACTGCCACATGATATACAGCTCAGCATGGGTTAAACACCTACGCCGAAAAATGGAACCCTGTGCAGTCTACTGCGATGTCAACGTATTTGCAATGAGCTTTTATACATGATACTGACTTACAAGAAATTGATATTTTAAGTGATAGCTAAATAATGATAAACGTTATAACATTATGGCATAACCAAATATACACGGCCAAAGATGTTAAGAATTCACTATTAAATAATCAAAATTGTTGCCGAATGGGGACCTACCATACGATTTTATAAATATGAATCATACATTTATATTACTAGTACTTTACATCAATATGTAGACCTTATAGAAAGTTTGTTTTGCATTCTGTAGCCGACGTAAACAAAAATGTTTGAAAATCGATCCAAGTTCATTTTATGAAGAACATCTTAATCAAACCACAGTTAAAACAGAATAGAAGGTTCGCCTCTATAAAGATTCTAACAAATCTAACTTGTGAATAATGAAGGAGATCATGGGCAAGCGCGTCTACATTAATTTGATGCACTAGCTACAGATAGCTAATGACATGCTAAACATCAAAAGAACACACACACGTTTTTGTTTTGTTCCCACGAGAGTATATCATCAAGATTTTCAAGGGAGTGGAATGCGCGGAATTCCGAATTGTAGATGTTTGATGAAAATGATGTTTGGAAAAATGTGATTCACAATTATCACGTCGACTGAAGCTTGCACTGATGCGGATTATGGTGCACTATTGCAAAGCAGTTGCAGTAATATTCCAGCTGACATTCGTAGTGTGCATCTGGCAGGAAGCCATGGATGCATTGTAGCGGCTTAATAAAGAACACTTTACGTCCATGCGAAAATATATAGTAAGAATCTGAGTCGATCGCTGAGTGTTCAGTATTAAGAGGTACTAACTGGTATTGTTGTTACCTACATATATATCCTTTTTGATTTGTAATCTTCAGTCTATGACAAAACTAGGATTCCGAATAACAGAATACATTAATGAGAGGAGAAAGAAAATCCAATTATTTAAAGAAAATGTATAAGCATACCAAACGAGGTCAAATTTACTACGACCATGTGTACCACCAACTCAAATTGTACGAAAACTTAAAGGAGTCTAGAAATTTAAATACATTTAGAATGCAACAACTTCAACGTGTTAAGCTTCATAGAGATGCGTTATATATAAAATGAATATCGGACCGGTAAGTCAACAAGTAACTATTTATAATAGCAACTACTTAACCAATGAAATCGTATTTAAATGTTTGACTACAAGAAAATAAACGTTATTCATAACAATTAAAATAATTTCGTCCATTCATTTACGTTTCGATGCACCAACCAAATGAATATGACACCACATGTTAAAGTTGCGTGGAAATGAATAAAAATACCATTCTGCATATTGGATTATAACATGACAATATATTCGCTTAATTGATTCCAATGGGCTCTGCTTTGGAAAGTGGACATGTCGATTATAAACATATTCATTTAAACTAAACTGCAGCAGATTTGGGTCCCTTAACTCAAGTTTCAAAATCAAATTCAATTATGTTACCCTACTCTGCGACTATAATGTGGCGACTTTAATATAATGTAGTATGACCATCACTACCAAACAATTATTCGTTTTTCGTGTCTCTGCAATGAAATTCGTAAAATATAGGCCTTGCACACATACCTATAATTTAAATCAATCCACAATCAAACATTACAACAAACAAGGGAAATTCCTTATAAGACAACACTTGAGAACATGAACCTGTCAAAACAAACACACTGATATTTATATACTTCTACATGATTTACTGCTCATATACCAGATATTTAATGACCATCCTTCTTTCTTGACATATTAATACCTGCTGTTACAAATGACCTGACTCAGTAATTGCGTTTGTCCGACCACTTAATAGCTGTCTGTACATGAAAATTGAATATTAATTACAACGCAGCCCTAGAGATAATATACTGACCAGTGTAAACTCAAAAAAGAGATATAAAATATAAAGCCCGACTCTTTTCGGTAAACATGACAATTGAGGAATTTTAATATTTAAAAATAACTTACTAACGAGCAACTAGCAATAACTGTGTGATAAGTAAACGTACCAAATCATAGCTTTAACAAGCGTTAGGCAACATTAAACATCATTTCAAAACATGGTTAAGTCCAAATAGCAACAGGAGAAATATGGAGCAGTCTTTATTGTAACAAACTAAATGGAATTTCGTTGATAATTGAAAAATATGTTTCTGGTGAGAACTGCGGGAGTTTAAGAAAAAAGGACACTTACATGCATGGGCTGACAGGTTTGTCTGTGCTCATACAAAACCAGGCAAAACGTTAGAAATAAGGACATGAAAGCGATGGAATTACTTCGTCGTTTATTGGCATCACATTTGTGCTGGCTTTAGCAGTGGTCAGTATCAGTTAATGCACTTGTAGTCTCAGTATTCAAGTGGGATTAAGTTAGACTACAGGGGCTATGAATACACATAAAGGTTCCACAACACATAGCCGATAGCGAGACACCAACGTCACTTTGTAAGCATTGCCAATTATGGCATTTGTCGTTTCTTCGCGTTATCGAAGTTAAAACGCGCCAAAACACAAACAGCTATATGTATTAATATGGATAAGTTTAGCCATTCAAAAGATAACCTTATTCGGATAAAGATAACCGAAGTCAAATACCGTGGCTAAAGCGTATCTAAAACTTAACCAAACATGCACCTGTTCGGATAACGATTTTGTTATATAATTGCTGACCAAAAATATTTATCTTAAAATTGAAGATAACCAAACGTAATCCGCTAGTTAAGAGTTATACAGATTTATACAATGGGCACCAGCTGGACGAATGAAACGCGGTAACACGACAAGTGTGTACCCATAATTTGTTTGCGTGGGCAGCCGGAACGACGTATAAACGCGCCAACACGACCAATATGATATTTTGTTGTTCTTTCGTGTAGTCATGTTGGCGACAGAAAGTCACATGTCGTATTTGTCGTGTTGGCGCGTAAGTGGTTGTTCTTTTGAGCTTGATTGTTGGCAACTTTTAAACTCACCAACACACAATAACGAGATATTATATGCGCTTACACACCAAAACTTGTTGAGTTGGCGCCTCTGATTTTTTGCTTTGGCGTTCACGCAAACACGAAAGAACAATGTCATAATTGTCGAGTTTGCACACGAATGTTATGGAAGAAATGAAACACCAAAATTAGGGAATTTACTTGCAATTTTGATGCATATAAAATAAATCCTCGTGTACCACATTCAGGGTAACTATTACAATAGTCGACAAACTTTTGCTTCTAATCAAGTATGAAAAATAACTAAAATTTTCGAAGAGTGGCGTCATGGAATTCCTAGAATCAAATACAAATGAGGTTGTAATAGACATCCTAATACATAATTACGAAACAATTGGAAACACCTGTTTTATTCCAGTAATGTTCAGGACTTTACAATATAGCGATTAACGTGATGTCACAGTTAAGTTCTATGAATTGATCGGATGGGATTCTAGTAAAATCGCAACACTGTCAATCCGTAAGTACATGAATGTATATCAATGACAACATTATTCAGAAAGAAACCGGTAATTTTACCATATCGAAATAAATCAATTTGGCATAGACAAGTATACGATTGTTTACAATATTTCATAAATGCTAAGTAGCAATAAGAAGTTGATTTTTAATTGATCATTTATAATAGAATCATGTCTACTGAAATGCTCTATATCAAAATGTTATGTACAATTGCTGAACATTTAAATTAAATGTTACAATTGCACACACTCTGATAACAAAAAAAAACTTAATATAGCCAATGGGAATCACAAGTACAAAAATCAGATGCATTACAGTGACCGCAATGTATTACCTGTTTAGAAAGGCAAGTTAGTATCGTCATAGAGGAATTGACGGTATAAAAAGAATGTCGGTTGCCTGTTCGGGTCACACACACACATAGATCACATAGATATATCTGCAACTCTACTAGATGAATGTGGTTCATCAAATGCGTTCCCCAACAGCAACAGTTTTAGTTTTGAATTTGATGATGTTACGATTCGAATGCGGTATTTCAAGTTGTCTGACGTCGCTTCCGGGTCGACGTGTTCCTTTCCAAGGCGATTATAGCAGAGCTTCAACAGTGATAGAGTTGTGTTGCTTTCTAAAATATTCAACAACTTGGAGAAGCCGTCGTTCGATATGCCGCACATATTTAAACCGAGAGTTTTGATATGTTTGTTTCTGACCAGAGCATTGGAAAGTTTCGCAATTCCTTGGTCCCAAATGAAATTCACACTTAGATCTAAGTGACGTAACGATTTGTTCGTTAAGATGACGTCAGACAAAATCGAACATCTGGTGACAGTTATACCACAATTCTCTAGGTTAAGGTCCCTCAAGGAAGAATCGTCCTTCAAGTTAGTAAGTAACATGTCGGCCCCGGCATCCCCAATGAAGTTTCGACTAAGATCCAGTTCTGAAATCACTTTCCTAATTTCGATACCTTCCAAAAGAAGACCACATCCCATCCAAGCGATATTGGAACTTCGCAGACGTAGTTTCTTTAAACAGCGATTTTGTTTCAACATATCCCTTAAAGCCACACACCCACTGCCGCCAATGTCAATGAAACTTTAATCTAGATCCTCCAGACCTACATTTGTACGTAAAGCGTCCGCCAAACAGTTGACGCCATCAGCGTCGATTCCCGTAGAGGACAGGTTCAATTGACGTAACGTCTTGTTTGACGTTAACGCTTTGACAAGATGTGCAGCGCCTTCGTTCCCGATATTGTTTAAACGCAGATCTAAAACCCGCACGGAGTAATTTTCCACAAGGGCGGCGCTTATATGCGACATGTCCGTGCCACGAATGTGCGTTTTCCCGATGTGGAGTTCCAAAATACTGTCATGTGCTCTTAGGACGTCGGCAATGGCCTTCGAGAGACATAGCGCGTGACCCGACACAGATATGGTAACCATTGGCAACCCGTTTATGATAATGTCTTCACTAAATACACTAGACGCCTCACTGGAGAGAGACTGGAAAGAGAGTCGTGAATTCCTCTTGAACGATAGAAGGTCCCTAGAGTGTCGTTTGCTTTCTGTGTTTCTCAGTTTTTCCAACTCGACCACAGATCGAATTTTGCCGGTGTCCAGACTGTAATATACAACGAAACCGACTTTTCATCATCCAATATGGGCGATGACTCTGGGCCACCAGTTAGCACCTCGTATATGACGTCATATATTGCACGCATGGCGTCTTACACAGCTGCGACGGTTGTGAAATCAGCAACGCTCCTAAGGATATCACAAAACTGTAAAAACGTCGGGTACTCCGAGTCCATCACGGTTTGCACGACGCTTTCAATAATGTACCGGCTGTCCACAGGATTTTTGTAGATATTCAGCGCCTTTGGATCGAGTAACTGAGTTTCTGCTAGTTTGTCGAGTATCATGAACGGATCCACCTTTTGTCCAAGAAGTTCGACGGAACTCTGTTATATGAGGACATGGCGATCTTTAGCACTAATCTCAGTGGATTTCTTTCTGGATTTCATGACAACCTTTCTAGAACGTTCAGGCGAAACAATTTTTATTTTCCCGCCAGTGATTGACTGTTGGCGCCTCTGAAATGTGGACGGCAAATAATAGTTCGGAAGCGAGTTCGTTGTTGAGGAGGCTGTCCGCGGACCGAGAGCCGATTTTGGCGGTAACCTCGATGGCGAACCCGGTGGAACACTGATAAAAATTCCAGAAGAGTCAACACTTTCATATTCTTTCACAATTTCGGTCTGTGGGGAACTCACAATGTGTGTGCCACTCAGCTGCCTCGGGAATCCGTTCTGATAAATCGGAGCCGTCGTCATGGTGATTGGTTAATCAGCATCATTGTGCAGCACTCTGGGCGGTTTCAGTGGAGGGTCAACCAGTTTGCTCGGAGAAACGTCAGTGTTGTCCACGACGTCCGGTAAATTAACGGTAACGTGCACACCAAAGCCACCATCCTCGATGGGTTTCGCCGTCCCATTCTGAAGCAGAGACTTCCGGGAGCGCCGCGTTGACAGCGATCTCCAGAACTTCCATGATTTCTCGTGTGGCTCTTGTTCTTTGCCAATGTTGGTGCTTTTGGCGTTATTATTATTGTTCGGCGTCGTTTTAGGAAGATCTGAATGTACACACAAAAACAACATAGATTATTGTATGTTCTATTTGTACTGCTCTAAGATATGGACGCATGCACATTAAAGATGAATAAAACGCTTCATAAAATCATAATCAACCCCAACATTTCTTAATGGCAAGGATAATGCATAATGCCAGGTAAAGTATCCTTTAGTATACGATAGCAGGAGATGGGAAAACCAACTGATGGATACATCGACAATCTAGCTGACTTTGTTTATAAACATAAGCGGATCATTTTTCACTGGAAAAGCTAAATTCCCTAATGTCTTAGTACAGGATCATACCAACACTTAAAACACAAAAACCAGAAGAACTTAATGATTCATTGTTTACCGAAATTATGTTTTATCTGGAGTTTCCACCTGACTGCTAAGCAACAAGGACCATTTCTACCCAGACCCATTGTTTCTCGTGCATGCACGTGCACGCGTACCTGCTATTGAAACGCTCTCCCGTATCGCGAAAAGACGACATGCCAGATGGCGCTTTCTTGGTAATGAATTGAAATCATACGTTTGCTGCATTATTTATTTGATTAATACCATTAACCGATGCGGTGTAATTGTTAAAATATCCGGCTATACGGTTATGGAGTTTTCCGGATTGTACTTGATTACAAATTCCGGTATCATTTGTTGTCTACTTGTACTTGAACACAAAGGCGCCGTTGAAACCTCTTCCTACAAAAATTATGCTTCGTTTGCACAACATTATTTATCCGCGAGTCTGCACATTAATCCATATGTTTGAAACGTACATATTGATATAACGAGTATGCCAAGTATATTTTCCCTCTTGTTGAAAAAGAGCGCTGCGTTTCAAGCGCAATTTGCACAAAGCGGGATTCTTGCAAACAATACAATATCCGCTCCAAGGTGAGAACACGAATGAAGTTGCACCGAGGCACGCATTCAATTATTGTTTTACGTGTTTAACAAGTTACCGTGACAACGTTTTTGAATGCTACACGCATTCTAAGCATTCCACCCTAAAGCACCCATACTCAAATTAATAACAAGCGTATATCATTTTAACTCCCAGAGCTCGCTGTTAACATGGAAACATGTCAGTCACCAGGCGTCAGGAAACACAACCAAATGTCAGTGACAATTTAAAGCTACTTGCTAAAATATTATGTTGTTGTATTCTGTAACGACAAAAAAAGTAAAATCACGTCTAAGCACTTACAATTAAATATTCTCGTACAAGTCTCTAAATATAATAAGATTGTACTATAAAACGCATTTATAATTGCGATATCATGACGTCATATTATATGTGGCTTCGGTTCTAAGACCCCTGGCCTAATTTTCAGGATTTTAAATTATTTGGGACAATCGACACCACTGTTAAGTGTACAATGTATAAAATCACTTCTGTTTGTACTTTAACAAGTACCATAATCACTATTTCTATATTGAAAACTGCATGATATATTATATGTGATATGCCCTTGTGGTCATTAAAAGAAATATAAACAAGTTGATAGTATATATTATTATTTCAAAACCCATTTTCGCGCGCCAAAGAAAGAAAACTGGTTGGCTCAAAGAAATTTTGGGCCAGCGCTAGCCCTGCATATATAATCATAAACAACATCACATCGGAGATTTGTTAACGGCTGAATGTTAAAGTGGTTAGTCTTAAATTATCAATATAGAGATTAATAGGTTAGTGTTGATTATAGATCAGGTTTATCATGTGAGGCTTAGAAAACAAAAAGCACGAGCCTTGGCGAGTGCTTTTACGTTTTCGTGCCGAGCATGATTAACCTGATCTATAATCAACACTAACCTATTATTCTATTCATCCCACTTTTTATTCAGTAAACTTTTTTTATTTAAACAAAATTAGTTTTCATGAGTGTTTGTCGTTCTTTGATAATGACTGTAGTGTAACCAAGGTCAGTATATTACTCCGCGTTCCCAAAAAAAAACCGCTGATCAAATAATCATTTTTTTTAATCAGAATATCGTTCTGTAACAAAGAGTCGAGCGTTATTAATTACAATTTTAATAATATTGAATTGCAAATCTTAAAGTTTATAATATCAATATGACATTAAGTTGTTATATACAAGGAACTACATTTGTTTACAACGTAGCCTAACACCACACACAATTCACTTTCGATATCAAACTATCAAGTCGATCACGAGGTGCACAATATTTGCTTCTTTGTTATAATATGTGTTTATTTCGTGACAAAATAACAAAGATTACTTGGATTTAAGCTAATTATAACCATTAACATTTTGAATGTGGAAAGTGGCACCAAAGAATTGTGAGGCAAAGTTGTTCGAACTAGAGAAAGACATTTGCTGGTGAAGTGACTGGGTGGGGCGAACATCAAGATCAACTTGTTCGACGGTAGACAGTGGTTGTCTAGGCTGCATTTCGGCCATAGTTTCGGTGCATGAAGGTGAACAATAGGAATCTGTTGGATTGCTACATTTACTGGACTGAGCAAGAATGTTTGAACACTTTTGCTGCTGTTCAACGGATATGTTGGAATAATTGATTATGGACTGGACATTTTTGTGCGCTGTTATGGCCATGGTCTCAATGGGTGGAATGTTTGCATTTCGAAGTTTTTGGACCAGGAATTTGCGAACTGAGTGGTTCGTTATTCTCTTGTGCTTGAGAAAGCCATGGCCTTTAGCATCTGACCTAGCTTGTTGACACCCAATTGATGTCGCAAGAACCACTGGTACGCGGTGTCATGTGTGCGTATTGCCAGGTAGAAAGGGGGCTAACTTGAAGAAAAATCAGAGGGACGCATATCCGAGTACAGCTTGTAAATTAACAAAGGATTTCTTGGTCCAGACGATTGTTTTCTACGGTCAAAGGAGAGCAACTCGAACTGACTTTTTCAAAGGGGAGCAACAACAACAGAACCTATTTGCAAGATAGTGTTAAATTTACATAATACTATAGGTTTTAACGACAATAAATGACAACAAACACGTTTTTTACCACTTTTCTTTGTTTTAAGGTCATTAATATTGACAAACATTTGAGATTGTTTTTATTATTGATGAACTTGGCAAGTAAAAGGTCGCCGTGGTGTAATGGATATGGTGTCCGCCTAGCGACCGGGAAGTCACGGGTTCGATCCCCACCGTGGGGGCGTTCTTTAGATCTCCCCCAAAGACACCAAGTACTGGTTCTAGGCCCAGGAAACGGACTCGAGAGCGTTTATATAAGTCTAAAGCTTTCGATGCATTCGAGCTAAAATAAATAAGTTTAAACTAACTAAATACAGGTGACGAGGTGCGTGGGAAAAGTAGTCCCGGTTCGGCAGTTGATGACGTCATTTCGTGCCGTTGATTATAGCTGTGTCATTGATTATAGATGAAATTTAATCAATGAGGCTTTAATCAACCGAATTCTCTGTAAAAGTTGAATAAATGTCATTTTCGATATGTTGGTGACATATTATATTTATAATATAATATATTTATATTGTATATGACAAGTATGTTGATGCAATATTAGGTACTTTTTGCACACTTAACGCAATGTACAAATGAATTCTCCACACAATTTCCCCTTAAAGTAACTGTAGCTTTAAAGAACACAAGAGCTTGTCACAGTAGTGCCAAATCCCCGCCGAAATGTGTTTGCTTGTATGACAACATTTGTTTTAGAGAGTAGAATAATATTTGTAAAAACAAATTAAGAGAGATAATGCATTATGCTCCGGACAAAAATTTACTTTGAAATTAAATAAAGGGATATAATTCAAACACTAAGGAAGATAGAGTTATGGTTCTTAGTCACTGCACTTCTCCTACTTGCCAGCTGTTTAAGTTTGAAGTTTCAAGTAAATCCCTTCAGTTGATTTAGAGTTATGCTCCGGACAAAAATTTACTTTAAAATTATATAAAAGGGGAGATAATTCAAAAACTAAGGTAAATAGAGTTATAGTTCTTGGTCACTGCACTTCTCCTAGTTGCCATATGTTTATATTTCAAGTTTCAAGTAAATCCCTTTAGTAGATTTAGAGTTATGCTCCGGACAAAATTTACTTTAAAGTTATATAAAAGGGGAAATAATTAAAACATTAAGGTAGATAGATTTGTGGTTCTTAGTCACTGCACTTTTCCTACTTGCCATCTGTTTATATTTCAAGTTTCAAGTAAATCCCTTTAGTAGATTTAGAGTTATGCTCCGGACAAAAATTTACTTTTAAATTATTTATTAAAGGGAAGACAATTCAAAAACTAAGGTATATAGAGTTATGGTTCTTAGTCACTGCAATTCTCCTAGTTGCCATCTGTTTATATTCTAAGTTTCAAGTAAATCCCTTCAGTAGATTTAGAGTTATGCTCCGGACAAAAATTTACTTAAAAATAATATAAAAGGGATATGATTCAAAAACTAAGGTAGATAGAGTTGTGGTTCTTGGTCACTGCACTTCTCCTTGTTGCCATCTGTTTATATTTCAAGTTTCAAGTAAATCCCTTCGGTAGATTTAGAGTTATGCTCCGGACAAAAATTTACTTTAAAATCATATAAAAGGGGAGATAATTCAAAAACTAAGGTAGATAGAGTTGTGGTTCTTTGTCACTGCACTTCTCCTAGTTGCCATATGTTTATATTTCAAGTTTCAAGTAAATCCCTTTAGTATATTTAGAGTTATTCTCCGGACAAAAATTTACTTTAAAGTAATATAAAAGGGGAGATAATTTAAAAACTAAGGTATATAGAGTTATGGTTCTTGGTCACTGCACTTCTCCTAGTTGCCATCTGTTTATATTCTAAGTTTAAAGTAAATCCATTGAATAGATTTGGAGTTATGCTCCGAACAAAGTTTCATCCGGACGGACGGACAGGACCAATTACTATATCCCCTCCGAAATTTTCGTCGGCGGGGATAATAAGCGCGTCGAAATAACGACAGAATTAACAAATCGCGATTAATTTACAATGGCAAAATACAGGAAATGCTCAAAAGTGCCCGCCTCCAATTAATAAAATAGTCTACCGAGTACATAGTGGCCGTAGCATAGTTCTATGCAGAATTCCGTCTGATGTGATCAAACGCATGACGTGATATAACTCTGGTGATGGAGGGGGTATTTGGTACTTAGGTAGAGTAGAAAATTAAAATTAACAAACATTAAATGGCTTGAGTAAACGATTATCTGCGACGATGCTTTTCATAACCACATTTGCCAGCACGAGAAGATAATGAAAGTTACTAGCAACGTAGTTTCTGGAAAAGATCGATTTGTATCGCGAGAAATTGACCCCAAATGAAAACCGCGCATTTAATTGGATGAACACAGAGCATGTCATTAACTGGAACGTTCCTAAATGGTTTCTCTGTGATATTTAGCTGGCTTAGTAAAAGTGCTTCACGTCCGTTTCTGTTTTGAACATGGAAACATCTTGCTTCTTGTATTCTTATAACTCAATACTTTATGAGAAAAACTACTGCAATAATGCTGTTGAAACATCATGTCAACATGCATGTACATATGAAATGATTCAACAAGATTTGAACGCATGATTACCAAAAACGAACCAATTTGATGAAAAGCAGCATTAAGCGCAGATTTATTGCGAAAACATAAACCTTCCGTGGATTAAACATCCTAGCCGTGTCTGTAAATCATTGAGAAGTGTGTACCGACCAGCAAACGCAAACATGTTTGCTAATTCATATCCCGAAGCAATCATGCTTGAGATGAAAGAAAGATCTATGTATGAACGCCTTTATGTGTAACTAACCGATTAGAGAACCGGGTGCCTCTGTGTTCCTGTAATGCCTTGTCGGTTTCAAGGCTATATGTTATATATGTTAATGAAGAGACTCGTGCTGGGGGGTTGCTGCTGCTGCTGATGATGATGATGATTTTGTTGTTTTTGATATGATTATGATGATGATGAAGTTGTTATTGATGATAAAGATGATGATGATGAACTATAATGATATAGTATAATAGTTATGCTATTGTTCATTTTCCCGGCAAGTGGTTGAAAAACACGAAATTATAGACTCAATTAGGCCAATCATGGCGGTATAAACGATGTCCCTTAATGGAGCATATCATGTCACAGTGGATGTATTATGCTATAAATATAATAATGGTGTTCATATTCGGTGGATGAGGCCGTTCACTGTACACATGCCATACTTAAAACTCAGGTAGCATGAAATGCTAAATATCGTTGCATTCGAATATAATGGTGATAACTTGTTTTTATATTCACCTTGTCATATAAAATACTTTAATAAAATAACTGATATTGGACATCGTTCGCGTTATGAACTCCCAAGCTATTCAGAAGTAAATAATAGCAAACATCACGTGCGTTCATTGCATGTATTACTGTCTTGAGAAGACATGAAAACGTTAAGAAGCATCTTTTTATTTGGCCTCAATGGGTGTATGGCTGATATTATATCTTGCTTAAGGCGAAAAACGTAATTAACGAAAAATAGGAACAGTGATGGTCTGTACACAGACGATCCCTCTTGAAACGTCAGTTATGGTATACGTAGATTACACCCCACCCTGATTAATTCTAGTGTACATAGATTACAACCCCAACCCCATTTGTTCTAAATTCTAATACACGTAGATAACGCGACATCCCTCACAAGTTCTACTATACGTAGATAACAACCACCAACCCATCCCTCCGCCCAACTGTATCGAACTGTTATCGAACCTTCATGGACGAAATTATAATATACAAAATATCCTTCATTTTAGAGAAAAAAAGTATTCGTCAGAGCACGAAAAATATTTATGCATTCTTATTTGCACAAAGGCATCGAATTATACTGAAATTTAATAAATTTATATAAAGATCTATAGATTGAACTGTACTATATGTATTTGTATATATGGCGATTATTCGCACGTGCATTTTATGAGTCATTCTTATGCACAATGATAAATAAAACCCCTCAGCAAAACAATAGTCAATAGATACGTATACGAAGAGGCATGAAACGGTGCATGGATAAACCAGTGATTCAAGTCAGAAAAATAAAAACATGCCAATCAATGAGCACCGAAGGGTATTATTAAAATCTATTATATATAATATATATCTCAGATACCTCACATGGCTGACATGGTATTACATTGCAAGATTAGGTCCATTCTAACAACAAATGTCAAGACGCTTTGACAGCTCTGTTCTACTGGTCTTCGTTAAGACAATAGGCCCTATTGTATCGCGTAATCAAATATGTGTCATCGCGCTTTTGTGTCTTACGTACCAGTACTTATCAAGTATACTTAGTCCTCCCTCCAATTTATCGCTAATTGGTATATCTTTTATATGTAGACAATCGTACTTTACAATGTATTTAATGGATTTATCACTCATTAGCGATGCGAATGTAGACCTGTTTAACAAAGAGACAGGCAATCTTGTTGAATGTACGTGAATGTCGAATTTAACATCACAAGCGATATATTAGATCTCATAAACCTATCGAAATTGAAACATTGAATAAGTAAGTGATCAATACAAGTTAGTTTCGATTTCAGGTAAATACTTGCAATGCATTTCACCGTTATCAAAACAGTAACATGTATCATTAGTGATTTCATTTGAAATGCGTACTAAATAAAATTAAAGACAACAGTTTTCGGATAATCCAAACTGTTTTTCCAAAATAAATGTCAGTACATTTTGAACTGTTCACGCTTTTTGAGAAACCGGATGGTCAGCGTCCTTTATTTGAAGCAACATATGAGTGTATTGCGGGCAATATAATCAATATACGCGACATTATCTATTTCCAACTACATGTTGACATTATGACTATAATTAAAGTGATATTATGGTCATCTAACAGTTTATAGCTTAGGTGTCTATCGCAACCGTTGTTGTTTTTTTTGGGTGTTTTCACTTCATATACACTTATATTTGTTAACGCAGCATCAACATACTAAAACAATATTCAGGAAAGAGTAAAAAAATGCATTTGAATATTAACCGTACTTTAGTTTGACAACTTATCATGCATGTAAGATGTGAACCTAAATTTAGTTTTAGTGCAGATTCGTTCATACGACACAAAGACACAATTTTGTTTTACGGATCATTTTGGCTTAGAGGACTGGGTGAGTCATGTAAAATATCGAATATAAATATATTTTTAATAAACAACTAGTAGCAAGATGAGTTGCAGATAATTGGTCAGTAACCACATTTTAACTAACTATTTGACCTATTAATTCTTTTCAGCTCAATTCAACAGTGAAAAATGCCCATAATATCACTTTAACAAGACATTCAAATACATGTAGTTACCACGCAGTATGCGAAGAAGCGTAGAATAATTTATTCACGCTGTATGCGTTATTTATCGTGTTAACTCTATACGTAATTGATGGCAGGTAGACATTAACCTAACTAACCAGCAGGGTATGATTATTTGCCAGAAAATTTTGGTCACCTCAACTGTGAGACTCGATACATACATTTATAACGTATTTGACATGTGCTCGAGTTAAACCAGGGTCCATTACAAGTGAAATATTAACCAACAATTATTTTGAGGTTATGACCACATCGAGTTCGATATTGAATCATCAGATAATAATATTGAATTTTCTTTATGCGGCTTTTGAGACTATTCTCGGACCAACCATCTGTTTCAATACCAAGTCAGTTACAATACGAGCAACGGTTGCAGCTGTCCGCCTATAAACATAATTAGCTTATAAAATATACATGATTGCATAACAAATACATAAGGCCAAATATCTAAAGAATCCATCATTAAATAATAAAATAATAAAAATGTGTGCCGAATGGTAACCTAACATACGATTCATTTAACAATTCTTTATGCTAATACATTACTTGTATTTTACATCAACTTCTACCTTTATGGTAAGTTGGTTTTGCATAATGTGGCAATTGAAAACACAAATTTTCGAACAGCATTCCAAATTCATTGCATAAAGAAATGTCAACATAATTACAGTTAAATCAGGAAAGAAGTTTCCCACTCTAAAACACTCGAACAAATCTAACTTGTGAATAATGTATGAGATCCTAGACAAGCGAGTCTACATTCATTGGATGCACTAGATACATATATTGCTAATGACATACTAAACAATGAAAGAACTCACTAGCGCAAACTGAACAAGTTTTGTATTACTCCTGCGAGAGTCTATTCCCAGAATATCAAAGGAATGGAATGCGCGGAACTCTGAAATAGGTGATGTTTGATGAAAATGACCTTCGGGAAAAAGTGATAAACATATGTCATATGGACTGCAGCTTGATGATGCTCTGATGCGGATTATGATGCATTATTACATTTTTTTGCAGTTGTATTCCAGCTGGCGTTCGCAGTGTAAAACTGGCTGGCATCCACACAAATATTGCGGCGGTAGATAAAGTGCAACTTACATGTGTACGTCAATGCGAAGAAACAGGGGAAGAAAAACGAGTCGGTTGGAGAGTGTTAAACATCAAAAGGTACTAACTGGTAATGTTTTCACAGACATATAGATACTTCTGGATTTAAATCCTCGATTGACAGCCTATGGCAAATCAAGCATGCCGAGTCACCGAATAGATAAAAGAAAGGAAGAAAATCCGAATCCCTCCGGACAACGTATTAGTAGTATACTGACCAGTGTGTACTATCAAGACACGACAACACAAGACACTATAAACGCGCCAACACGACACATTTGACATTTTTTGTTCTTTCGTGTAGTCATGTTGGCGACAGACAGTTCAATGTCGTATTTGTCGTGTTGGCGCGTAAGTGGTTTTTCTTTCGTTTTTGATTCTTTGCGACTTTTAAACTCACCAACACACAATAACGACATATCATATTATGCGCTTACACACCAAAACGTGTCGTGTTGGCGCCTTTGATTCGTCGTTCTGGCGTTCAGGCAAACACGAAAGAACAATGTCATAATTGTCGAGTCTGCACCTGAAAGATATGGCAGAAATGAGCCACAAGAACAGGGGATTTTACTAGCAATTTTGAAGAATATAAAATAAACCATCTTGTGGATTCAGGGTTGCGATTACAATAGTTTGCAGAACTTTTGTCTGTAATTTAATATTATCAATAACTAAAATTTCTAAAATCAAAATACAAATAGGATTTTAATGGATACCAGAATACACGATTACGAAATAATATGAAAAACTTTGTTCATTCCAGTAGTGTTCAGGACTTGACAATATAGCGATGAACGTGGTGTCACAGTTTAGTTTTATGAATATATCGAACGGGAATCTAGTAAAATCAGTGGGTTCGTAACGAAGAACGGACGACACAAGGCTTGACAAATAATTTATATATGAAATAAATATTATAAGAAAACAATGAAGCAAAACAGTTTGTTTAAAACATAAAAATGTTAAAATTGACAATTAAGTAAACAAGAGGTCCCAAAGGGCCCTGGGTCGCTCACCTCAGAGACTAAGATGAAAAGAAACAAAGATTAAAACTCTTCAGCAAATATTTCAAATTATTGGTTTGAGGAGACTGACTTTAACAATAAGGTGTTCCAAAGTATTCACAATATGCCTATATAGAAAATTACCCCACCCACCCTGGCGGCCATGTTTTTAATACCCAGATTGTTTTTAAATATATATATATAAGGAAAATGCTTCTTACATACATATAGAGAAAACTGCTCCATCCCCTGGCGGCCATGTCTTTCCACTGATCACGACCATTTTCAAACTCATCCAATATATCAATAAAACCAATGTTTTGACCAGGTTTCATGATGATTGGAAATACAAGGAAAAAGACCCCCTCCTGGCGGCCATGTTTTTTCACTGATCATGACCATTTTCAAACTCGTCCGAGATATCTATAAAATCGATGTTTAGACAAAATTTCATGATGATTAGGCAAAAATTGTGACTTCTAAAGTGTTTACAAGCTTTTTTTACTCTATAAACATAAGGAAAAAGACCCCCCCTCCCCTGGCGGCCATGTTTTTTTACCAATCCAAACCATTTTCAAACTCAACCGACGTATCCAGGAAACAAATGTTCTGACTTAATTTTATGAAGATTTGACCAAAAATGTGAATTCTAGAGTGGTCACATGTTTTCACTATATGCATATAGAGAAAACTGCCCCGCCCCCTTGCGGCAATGTTTTTTTCATCGATCTAGACCATTTTCGAACTCGTCCGAGATATTAATGAAACCAATGTTTTGAACAAGTTGCATGATGATTGGGCAAAAAGTGTGACTTCTAGAGTGTTCACATGGTTTCTCTATAGCCATATAAGGAATACTGCCCCGCCCCCTGGCGGCCATGTTTTTCAATGGACCAAAACCTTTTTTGAACTCAACCATCATATCATTAAGACAAACATTTTGAAAAAGTTACATGAAGATTGGGCATCAAATGTGACTTCTACAGTGTTCACAAGATTTTTCTTTTTTTACCTAGTGACCTAGTGTTTGACCCAGCATAAACCACTTTCGAACTCGGTCGAGGTAGTATTAGGACAAATCTTCTGACCAAGTTTCATGAAGATCGGACAATAAATGTGGCCTCTAGAGTTTTCACAAGGCAAATGTTGACGACGGACGGACGACGGACAAAAGGCGATCACAAAAGCTCACCATGAGCACGTTGTGCTCAGGTGAGCTACAAAATCAGAGACGCAGAGCCGTTTTAGATAATAGCGATGTGTATGTTTTGGCAAAAGAACCCTATCAAATCATTATTTTGACATTAAATATACAGCGGTAAAATATTGAACATGACATTTGAGAGAAAACTGCATATAGAGCATGCTTGAACTTTTGGAAATTCAACGGTCTTGTGCATTGTATGGCAACGGAAGCATTAATGGTATACATGTTTGCATGTGTTGTACACGATTATGATTTAATATCCACAATAATCATAAAATGGGAAACAGAAATGCATAGAGGTGTGATATTTAATATACACCAATAAAAAATTGAAACCCCTATACAATCGCAACAGTCAATCCGTAAGTACATGAACGTAAATCAATGACAACATTATTCAGAAAGATACCAGTAATTGTATCATATCGAAATAAATCAATTTGACATAGACAAGTATACGATTGTTTGAAATATTAACTATATAGCATTAAGACGCTGTTTTTTAGTTAATCACTTATTATATAATCGTGTCTGAAAAAATGCTCTTTATCGAAAACGCTATGTACTATTACTGAACTTTTTTAAATAAAATTTTACAATTGCAAACAATCTGATAACTAAAAAACTCAAAATAACCAATGAGAATCACTTTTAAAAGACAATAGTACAAAATCAGGCTCGTTACAGTGACCGCAATGTATTACCTGTTTAGAAAGGCAAGTTAGTATCGTCATAGAGGAATTGACGGTATAAAAAAGAATGCCGGTTGTCTTTTCGGGTCACACATACACACACGTAGATCACATAGATATGTCTGCAACTCTACTAGAGGAATGTGGTTCATCAAATGTGTTCCTCCACAGCAAAAGTTTTAGTTTCGGGTTTGATGACGTCACGATTCGAATGCGGTACTTCAAGTTGTCTGACGTCGCTTCCGGGTCGACGTTCTCCTTTCCAAGGCGATTATAGCAGAGCTTTAACAGCGCTAGTGTTGTGTTGCTTTCTAAAATATCCAACAACTTAGAGAAGCCGTCGTTCGATATGCCGCACATATTCAAACCGAGAGTTTTGATATGTTTGTTTCTGACCAGAGCATTGGAAAGTTTCGCAATTCCTTGGTCCCCAATGAAATTCACACTTAGATCTAAGTGACGTAACGATTTGTTCGTTAAGATGACATCAGACAAAATCGAACATCCGGAGACAGTTATACCACAATTCTCTAGGTTAAGGTCCCTCAATGAAGAATCGTCCTTCAAGTTAGTAAGTAACAAGTCGGCCCCGGCATCGCCAATAAAGTTTCCACTAAGATCCAGTTCTGAAATCACTTTCCCAATTTCGATACCTTCTAGAAGAAGACGACATCCCATCCAAGCGATATTGGAACTTCGTAGACGTAGTTTTTTTAAACAGCGATTTTGTTTCAACATATCCCTTAAAGCCATACATCCACTGTCGCCAATGTCAAGGAAGCTCAAATCCAGATCCTCCAGACCGACATTTGTACGTAACGCGTACGCCAAACAGTTGACGCCGTCAGCGTCGATTCCCGTAGAGGACAGGTTTAATTGACGTAACTTTTTGTTAGACGTTAACGCTTTGAAGAGATGTGCAGCGCCTTCGTTCCCGATATTGTTTAATCGCAGATCTAAAACCCGCACGGAGTAACTCTCCACAAGGGCGGCGCTTATATGGGACATGCCAATGCCACGAATGTTCGTTTTCCCGATGTGGAGTTCCAAAATACTGTCATGTTCTCTTAGGACGTCGGCAAGTGCTATGGCCTTCAACAGACACAGCGCGTGACCCGACACAAATCTGGTAACCATTGGCAATCCGTTTATGATAATGTCTTCACTAAATACACTAACCGCCTCACTGGAGAGAGACTGAAAAGAGAGTCTTGAATTCCTCTTGAAGGATAGAAGGGCCCTGGAGTGTCGTTTGCTGTCTGTGTTTCTCAGTTTCTCCAACTCGACCACAGATCGAATTTTGCCGGTGTCCAGACTGTAGTATACCACGTCGAACGAAACCGACTTTTCATCATCTAATGTGGGTGATGATTCTGGGCCACCAGTTAGCACCTCGTATATGACGTCATATATTGCACGAATGGCGTCTAACACAGCTGCGACGGTTGTAAAATCAGCCACGCTCCTAAGGATATCACAAAACTGTAAAAAACGTGGGGTATTCCGAGTCCATCACGGTTTGAATCACGCTTTCAATAATATACCGGCTGTCCACAGGATTTCTGTAGATATTCAGCGCCTTTGGATCAAGTCACTGAGCTTCTGCTAATTTTTCGAGTATCATGAACGAATCCACTTTTTGTCCAAGAAGTTCGACTGAACGCTGTAATATGAGGACATGGCGATCTTGAGCACTAATCTCAGTGGATATCTTTCTGGTTTTCATGGCAACCCTTCTAGATAGTTCAGGCGACACAATTTTTATTTTCCCGCCGGTGATTGACTGTTGGCGCCTCTGAAATGTGGACGGTAGAGAATAGTTCGGAAGTGAGTTCGTTTTTGAGGAGGCTGTAAACGCACCGGTAAAGGATTTTGACGGTAACCTCGATGGCGTACCCAGCGGAACACTGATAAAAATCCCAGAAGAGTCAACACTTTCATATCCTTTCACAATTTCTGTCTGTGGGGAACTCACAATGTTTGCGCTACTTAGCTTCCTCGGGAATCCGTTCAGATAAATCGGAGCCGTCGTCACGCTGATTGATTCATCGGCATCAACGTGCAGCACTATGGGCGGTTTCGGTGGATGGTCAACCAGCTCGGAGAAACGTCAGTGTTATCCAAGACGTCCGGTAAACTAACGGTAACGTGCACACCAAAGCCACCATCCTCGATGGGTTTTGCAGTCCCATTGTGAACCAGAGACTTCGATCTCCAGTACTTCCATGATTTCTCGTGTGGCTCTTGTTCTTTGCCAATGTTGGTGCTTTTAACGTTATTATTGTTGTTCGGCGTTGTTGTAGGAAGATCTGAAAGTAAACAAGAAAAAAAACATAAATTAGTATATGTACTATTTAACTGCCCTAAGATATGGACGCATGCACATTGAAGATGTTTAAAACGCTTCCTTATACCGTAATCAACTCAATCATTTCCTGATGTCAAGGATAATGCATAATGGCAGGTAAAGTATCCTTCAGCAAACAAACGCAAGGGATGGGAAAAGGAATATTGTGTGACACCAACTGATGGATACATCGACAATATAGTTGGCTTTGTTTCAAAACATAGGCGGATCATTTTGTTATTGAATATTGAAAAAACTAAATTCCCTACAGGATCATAGCAACAGATTTACACAAAAACCAGGAGTTTCTATCTGACTGCCAAGCAACAAAGGTCATTTGTATCGTTTCTTGTGCATACACGTGCACGCGTACCTGCCATTGAAACGCTCTCCTGTATCGCGGACAGACGACATGCCAGATGGCGCTTTCTTTGCAAAGAATTGAAATCATACATTTGCGGCATTATTTATTTAATTAATACCATTAACCGATGCGGTGTAGTTGTTAAAATATCCGGCTATACGGTTATGGAGTTTCATGGATTTTACTTGATTACAAATTCCGGTTTCATTTGCTGTCTGCTTGTACTTGAACACATAGGCGCCGTTGAAACCTCTTCTTACAAAATAATGCTTCGTTTGCACAACATTTATTTATCCGCGAGTCTGCACATTAATCCATATAATTGAAACGCACATATTGATATAACTAGTGTGCTAAGTATATTTTCCCTTTTGCTGAAAACGAGCGCTGCATTTCAAACGCAATTTGCACAAAGTGGGATTCTTGCAAACAATACAATATCCGCTCCAAGGTGAGAACACGAATCAAGTTGCACCGAGGCACGCATTCAATTATTGTTTAACGTGTTTAACAAGTCACCGTGTTAACGTTTTTGAATGCTGCACGCATTCTAAGCATTCCTACCTCAAGCACCAATAAGCAAATTAACAACAAACGTATATCTATTTAATTATCAGAGCTCGCAGTTAAATTGGAATCAAACCTCGAGTCAGTCACCAGGCGTCAGGAAACACAACCAAATGTCAGTGACAATTTAAAGGTACTTGCTAAAATATAATGTTGTTGTATACTGTAAAGAAACAAAACGTTAAATGACGTCTACGCACTTAAAATTAAGTATTCTCGTACAAGTTTCTAAATATTATAAGATTGAACTATAAAACGCATTAATAATTACAAAAACAAGACATAACATATAATCATACGCATCATCACATCGAAGATCTGTTAACGGCTGAATGTTAAAGTGGTATGTCTTCAATTATCAATACAGTCAAACCTGAGAAAAGCGGTCAGTCAAGGGAAATGACCAAAGTGGCCGTTGTCCACAGGTGACCGTTGTTTTCGGATCACAATTTTTAGATGGTTGGTCAGTTGGTAGTATTGCAACGTCGTTACCCCACCCAGTCTTTGCATACAATGTGAAACAAAGGCTCATTGCCAATAACTAAGCATAGTAACATAATTAACTTACATTGAATAATACACAATACTATCTTATAAATTGATTTCATTTAATATTGTTAAACTAAATCAATGACTGTATCAATGCTAGTATAATTGTTTACTCATACATCTCGTTCATTTGTAAATAAAGCTTGCCACGTGCTATTGATGACACGACCAAACAAGTCTAAAAAGCGGATTCGCTGTCATAAACCGATAGTATGTTCATTCAGTAAATCCAACAGTTCGTATTAAATTTCATTTGATTTTACAGTCAAACCTGAGAACAGCGGTCAGTCAATGGAAATGACCAAAGTGGCCGTTGTCCACAGATGACTGCTGTTTTCAGATCACAATTTTTTAGGTGGTTGGTCAGTTGGTAGTATTGTTACGTTGTTACCCCACCCAGTCTTTGCATACAGTGTGAAACAAAGGCTCACTGACAATAACTAAGCATAATAACATAATTAACTCACATTGAATAATACAGAATAATATCTTATACATTGATTTCATTTCATATTGTTAAACTAAATCAATGACTTTATCTATGCTAGTATAATTGTTTACTCTTGCATCTCGTTCATTTGTAAATAAAGCTTGTCACGTGCTATTGATGTCACGACCGAGCAAGTTTAAAAAGCGAATTCGCTGTCATAAACCGATAGTACGTTCATTCAGTAAATCCAACAGTTCGTATTAAATTTCATTTGATTATACATGTATGTCATTTCCGATAGATTGGTGGCATATTATATATAAAATATATAATATATTATATCATATAAGACAATTATATGTATGCAATATAAAATACTTTATGTACACTTTAACGGAAAGTACAAACGGATTCGCCACACAATTTGCCCTTAAAGTAACTGTAGCTTTACAGAACATGAACACGTCAACATAACACCAGAGTGAACAAATGGCGAATAATTTAAAATGTCAAAATACAGGAAATGCTCCAAAGTGCCGGCTTCCAATTAATTCAAAAGGCTACCGAGCAAATAGTGCCCTTATCATAGTACTATGCAGAATTCCGTCTGATGTGGTCAAACGCATGACGTGATATAACTCTGGTGATTGAGGGGGTATTAGGTAACTCGAGAAGAAAATTACAAGAAACAAACATTAAAAATGGCTCTTTTTAACGATTTTTCTGTAATGCTTTTCATAACCACATTTTCTAGCACGAGAAGTTAATGAAAGTTATATGCAGCGCAATATCTGGCAAAGATCGATAAGTATCGCGCAGAAATTGACCACTAATGAGAACCGCGCATTTTATTGGATGGACACAAAACATGCCATTAACTGGAACGTTCCTAAATAGTTGCTTTGTAATTTAGCTGGCTTAATGAAAGTGCTTGACGTCAGTTTCTGTTCTCAATTATAACATATCTTTCTTTTGTATTCGTTTAAATCAATACTTTCTGAATAAGACTACTTCAATAATGCTGTTGAAACATCATGTTAACATACATGTACATATGAAATGATTCAACAAGATTTGAACGCATGATTACCAATAACGAACCAATTTGATGAAAAGCCGCATTAAACACAGATTTATTGCGAAAACATAAACCTTCCGTGGATTAAACATCCTAGCCGTGTCTGTAAATCATTGAGAAGTGTGTACCAACCTGCAAACGCAGACATGTTTGCTAATTCATATCCCGAAGCAATCATGCTTGAGATGAAAGATGGAGCTACGAAGGAACGCCTTTATGTGTAACTAACCGATCAGAAAAGCGGATGCTTTTGTGTTCCAGTAATGCCTTGTCGGTTTCAAGGATATATGTCATATATGTAAATAAAGAGACTCCTTCTGGTGGGAATGATGATGATGATGATGATGATGATGATGATGATGATGATGATGATGATGATGATGATGATGATGATGATGATGATGATGATGATGATGATGATGATGATGATGATGATGACGATGTTGACGATGATGATGATGATGATGATGATGATGATGATGATGATGATGATGATGATGATGATGATGATGATGATGATGATGATGATGATGATGATGATGATGATTATGATGACGACGACGATGATGATGATGGTGTTGTTGATATGATTATGATGATGATGGCGTAGTTGTTGTTGATAATGATGAAGATGATGATTATCTAAAATGGTATAGTTGTGTTGTTGTTGTTGTTGTTGTTGATGTCGATGATGATGATAATGATGATGCCGCTAAAATGAAATATATCTTTTGCAATCATTTAAGCTACCATAATGATTACGATGATGACGATCTTTTGTGTTTTAATTGTTATGGCTATCGATGTATGCTACGTTGGTTTGAATCAAGGTAAAGAGGAAAACGGAAAGTACAATTAGGTATAGAGCGGACACGTGCAGCAAGGCTTTTCCACGCGTGTCTTATTAGTTCGGCAACCACGTGCCCTGTTAGTTCGGCCACGGTTCATGGAAATTCATTGTTCTGGCAAGTGGTAGAAAAACACGAAATTAGAAACTCAATTAGGCCAATTATAGCAGTTACGATGTCCCTTAATGATACATGCCCTTATCATGATCATTGTCTTATATTTTATGTTTTATAATGGTGATAATATTCGGTAGATGTGGTCGTTCACTGAACACGTGCCATACTGAAATCTCAGGTACCATGAAATGCTAAATATAATTGCATTAGAATATAATGTTGATTACTTGTTATTATATTCACCTTGTCATAGACAATACTTAAATAAAACAACCGATCTTGGACATCGTTCTCGTTGTCTACTCGCAGGCTATTCAGGAGTAAATAATATCCAACATAACGTGTTTTCATTACATGTGTTCCTGTTCTGAGAACACGTGAAACGTTATGTAGCATCTTTTGATTTGGTCTCAAGGAGTGTATGCTATCTGACTAAAGGCGACAAACGTAATTAACATATAATAGGAACAGTGATGGTCTGTAAACAGACGATCCCTCTTGTTACCTTATTAGTTCTGTATACTTAGATTACACCCACACCCTCATTAGTTCTAGTGTGCGTAGCTTAATTACACCCCCACCCTCATTAGTTCTAACGTACGTAGATTATAACCCCACCTTCGTTGGTTCTAATATACGTAAAAAGCGCGACACCCCCTTATTAGTTCTTATATACGTAGATACAACCACCAACCCACCCCATCGCCCAACTCTGTCGACCTGTGATCGAACCTTCATGGACGAAATTATAATAAAATATATCCTTCATTTTAGAGAACATCTTTATACGTCAGTGCAGGAAAAATATTTATTCATGCTTAATTGCCCTAGAAGGATCTTATTTTACTGAAATGTACGTAATCGATATAAATATCTTAAGAGTGTACTAGACTATATGGATTTTTTATATGGCGATTATTTGCATGCGCATTTTGCAATTCAATCTTATGGAAAAAAAACTCAGCACAACAAAAGTCATTAAATACGTATACAAAAAGCATGACAGAGTGCAGACACGAAGATAACGTCTCTGAACAGTTTTAGGACAAACCAGAGATTCACGTCAGATAAATAAACTCATGCCAAGCAATGAACACCGATGAGTATTATTAAAATCTATTATACTGTATAACATATATAGATCAGATACCTTACATGGCTGACATGGTATTGACATTGCACGATTAGGTTCATTCTAAAAGCAGATGTCACGACGCTCCGACAGCTGTGTTCTACCAGCCTTCGTTTAGACAATAGTTCCATTTGTATCGCGTAATCAAATTTATGTCATCGCGCTTTAGTGTCTTACGTACCGGTACTTATCGAGTTTACTAAGTCCTCCAATTTATCGCTAATTGGTTATCTTTAATACGAAGACAATCGTACTTTTAAATTTATTTAATCGATTTATCACTAAATAGAGACGAGAATGTAGACCTGTGTAACAAAGAGACATGCAATCTTGAGTGTAACGTGAATGTCGAATTTAACATCACATGCGATATATGAGAACTGATAAAAATATCGATTTGAAACGTTGAATAAGTAAGTGATAAATAAAAGTTAGTTTCGATTTCAGGTAAATACCTGCAGTGCATTTCACCGTTATGTTCAGTTGGGTTGAAATGTCAAAGGATTCACATGCATCATGAGTGATTTCATTTGAAATGCGTACTGAATAATGAATATCCAAACTGTTTTTCCAAAATACATGTCAGTACATATGTATTAAAGTTTACGCTTTACGAGAAACCGGACGGTCAGCGACCTTCATTTGAAGCAAACTATGCGTTTATTATGGGCACCAGAATCAATAAACGCGACATTATCTATTTCAAAGTACGTGTTGACATTATGAATATCATTAACAAGACATTATCCAGATATTTACCAGCAGTATGCATAGAAGCGTATAATAATTTATTCACGCTGTATGCGTTATTTATCGTGTAATAACCTCTATGCGTAATTGATGGCAGGTAGACATTAACCTTACTAACCAGCTGGGTATGACCATTTGCCAGAAATTATGGTCACCTCGACTGTGAAACTCGATCAATAAATTTATAACGTATTTAACGTGTACACGAGTTTAACAAAACGCAATTACATGTGAAATGTTAACCAACAATTATATTGAGGTCAATGGCCAAAAGGACAATCTGTACGCATGGAACTTCACATATAGCTACCAGGAAGTGATTCAACTCAGTTATAAAGTACATGTATAAATTTGTATATTCGTGTGTCACTATGAAACACCATTTGGTATTGTCATTGTTGATCACTTAAAACCCAAGACCCCATACCGGATAATGATCAAATTGAGTTCGACATAAAGTCATCAGCTAATAATATATATGTAATTTCCTTTATGAAGGTTTTGAGACTTTTCTCAGACCAACCATCTGTTCTAATACCATCTCATTTGCATTACGAGCAACGGTCGCAGCTGTCCTCCAATAAACATAATTAGCTTATTAATTATACATTGTTGCATAAGGCCAAATATCTAGAGAATTCATCATTAAATAAAAAAAGAATAAACATTGGTGCCGAATTGGGGCCTAACATATGATTTATTTAAGTTAACTATGCTTCATACATTTATATTACTTGTATTTTATATCAACTTGTACCTTCATGGTAAGTTTGTTTTGCATGATGTGGCCAATGAAAACACAAATATTCGAACAGCGATCCAAATTAATTGCATAAAGAACATCTCAATATAATTACAGTTAAATCAGGAAAGAAGTTTCCCACTCTAAAATACTCCCATTCTCGATTATAAAATACTCGAACAAATCTAACTTCTGAATAATGTACGAGAGCCTAGACAAGCGCGTCTACATTCATTTGATGCACTAGATACATATTGTCAATGACATTCCAGACAATAAAAAAACTCATACACGCAAACTGAACACGTTTGTGTCCTACACCCACGAGAGACTATTCCCAGAATTTCCATGGAATTGAATGCGCGGAACTCTGCAATATGTGTTGTTTGATGAAAACGACCTTGGGAAAAATGTGATAAACACTATGTCCTATGGACTGCAGCTTGATGATGATCTGATGCGGATTATGATTCATAATTATACAGTTTTACAGTTGTACTCCAGCTGGCGTTCGCAGTGTGAAACTGGCTGGCATTCATACATACATTGCGGCGACTATTAATAGTGCTGCTTATGTCAATGCAAAGAAATAGAGAAGAAAATTAATATGAGTCGATTGGTTAGTGTTAAACATCAAAAGTTAGTAACTGGTTTTGTTTCACTGACCGATAGAAACTTCTGGATTGCAATCCTTGATTGATAGCCAAATGCGAAACAAGGATTCCAAGTCACATAATACATAAATAAGAGCAGAAAGAAAATCCGAATCCCCCACGGACTATTACCATACTATTAACATACCAACGAAACAAACTTTACACTGACCACGAAGCCTTTAACCTATATTCTACGAAACATTGAAGGAGGTTAGCTTTCAAAACACATGATGTATACGTCAAATTAAATGTCTTAAGCACCATAAAGATACGTTATAGCTTAAAATTTATATCGTAAGTCTACATGTAGTTACTAAAACTGAAAAAAATATATCTAAAGTCTGCATGTAGATACTAAAACTGGCAACGCATTAACAAGAACTGTGTTTAAATGTTTAACAATAAGGACACATACGTTATTTTAAATAATTTCACAGCATTTCGTCATAATATTTACGTTTCAATGTACCTGCCAATTTAATATGACACCAAGCGCTTAAGTTACGTTGAAATGAATAAAAGTACCATTTAGCATATTGAATTACAACATAAAACAATATAATCGCTTAAATTACTTCAAGAGGATTGTTTTGAAAAGTGACAATGTCGATTATAAACATATTTATTTAAACTCAACTGTGGTACATTTGGGTCACTCAACTCTAGTTTCATAATCAAATTATATTATGTTACCCTGCCCTGCAACTATAAAATGGCGACTAATATGGCGTATCATTGTATCAATATAATTTCCAAACAAAAAATAGTTTTGCGTAAGTTTGCTATACATTAGATTTAGAAACATTTTTTAAACATTCGTTAAATAAAGGCCTTGTAAAAATTACTTGAACCTACCCTAAATCAAAGCTGACAACCAAAGATTGAAATTGTCAATAAGAACTCGCCACTTGAGCCACAGAACAAGTCAAAACAGACAAACGGGTATTTCATACTCGTATATGATGTACTGCTCGTATGCCAGATATTTAATGACCATCTTTCTTACTACACATATTAATACCTGCTATAACAAATGACCTGACTCAGTTTTTTTTCCCGACCACTTCATAGCTGCCCGTACGTGAAAATTGAATATTACAACGCAGCAACCCCACAGAGGGAGCGTTCTTTAGATTTTCCACATACACCAAGTACTGGTTTTAGTCCCAGGAAACGGACGCGAGAGCGTTTCAAATAAGCCGTAGGCTTTCAATGCAATCGAGCTAAAATAAATATGTTTAAACTAAACTAACGCAGCAACCAAGATATAATATACTGACCAGTGTGTACTTTCACGAGATTTACATTATAAAATCCTATTATTTTCGGTAAACATGTAAGTTAAGGAATTTAATATGATATAGCTTACGTCTATTCAATATATCTTAGGTCTTTTTAATAGACTACTATCGAGCAACCTAGCAATAACTGAGTGAGAAGTAAACGTACCAAAATAGAAAAAAATAGAAATTTGGAGCATTCCTTATTGTGGCAAACTTAATGGCATTTCATTGATAACAAAAAAAAAAACGGGACTCTTACGTGCATGGACTGACAGGTTTGTCTGTGCTCATAGAAAACCACGAATAACATAAGAAATAATGACACGAAAGCGATGGCATTACTTCGTCGTAAATTGAAATCGTATTTTGCTGGCATTAGCAGGGTTCAGTATAAGTTGATGCACTTGAGGTCCAAGAATGCAAGTGGGACTAAGTGAGACTACAGGTGTCGATAAATACACATAAATGTTCCACAACACATAACAGAACGTGGGAAACCAACGTCACCATGTAAACATTGCCAATTATGGCATTAATCGTTTTTTCGCGTTTGCAATGTTAAATCGCGCCAAAACACCAATAGCCAATTGTATAAATATGGATAGGTTTAGCCATCCAAAAGATAACCTTATTCGGATAAAGATAACCGTTAAGTCAAATAACTCGGCTAAATCGTATCTAACACTAAACCGAAACATGCACCTGTTCGGATAACGATTTTTTTTTATACATTTTTTATACAATTAACCCAAACATATATCATAACATTGAAGATAACCAAAAGTTTTCCGCTGTATAATAGTTATCGAGATTTATACAATAGGCTACAGATGGACAAATGAAACGCGGTAACACGATAAGTGTGTACCCATAAAGTGTTTTGCGTGGACAGCCAGAACGACGTATAAACGCGCCAACACGACCAATATGACATTTTTGTTCTTTCTTATAGTCAGGTTGGCGAAAGAAAGTCAAATGTCGTATTTGTCGAGTTGGCGTATAAGTGGTTGTTCTTTTGAGCTTGATTGCTGGCGACTTTTAAACCCACAAACACACAATAACGACATATCATATGCGCTAACAAACCAAAACGTGTCGTGTTGGCGCATCTGATTTGTCGTTCTGGCGTTCACGCAAACACGAAAGATCAATGTCATATTAATTGTCGAGTTGGCACCTGAACGATATGGAAGAAATGAGCCATCATAATTAGGGGGTTTAATTGTCATTTTGAAGAATATTAAATAAAACCTCTTGTACTATAATTACTGTTACTAGTACACTAGTTTACAAAACGTTTGTCTGTAATTAAATATTAATAACAAACATTTTCGAAAGGTGGCGTAATAATATTTCTTTAATCAAAATGCAAATATGGTTGTAATGGATACTCGAATACACGATAACGAAATAATAGGTAAAAACTTTTCATTCCAGTAGTGTTCGGATAGGAATCTAGTAAAATCAGTGGGTTCGTAATAAAGAACGGAAGACACAAGGCTTGAAAAAAATAATTTATATGTTTAATAAATATTATAAGAAAACAATGAAGCAAAACAGTTTGTTAAAAATATTAAAATAATATTAAATTGACAATAAAATACAAAAAAAAAAATCAGAGACGCAGAGCAGTTTTAGTGATTTGGATGTTTTGGCAAAAGAACCCTATACAATCATTATTTTGACATTAAATATACAGCGATAAAGTAGTGTCCATGATATTTGAGAGAGAACTGCATATAGATCATGTTTGAACTTTTGGAAATTCAACAGTTTTGTGCATTGTATGGCAACGTAAGCATTATTAGTATACATGCTTGCATGTGTTGTACACGTTTATGATTTAATATCCACAATAATCATAAAATGGCAAGCTTTAAACAGAATTGCATAGAGGTGTGATATTTAACATACATGCATACAAAATTGAAATCCCTATACAATTGCATCGCTGTCAATCCGTAAGAACATGAACGTATATCAATAACAGCATAATTAAGAAAGATACTGTTAATTTCATCATATCGAAATAAATCAATTTGACGTAGACATGAACACGATTGTTTTAAATATTTAATTATTAGAATTACGACGTTGTTTTTTAATTATTAATTTATTATATAATTGTGCCAACTGAAATGCTCTTTATCGAAAATGTTATCTACAATTGCTGAACATTGTAATTAAATTTTACAATCGCACACAATCTGATACCAAAAAAAAAACTTAAAATAGCCAATGGCAATCACTTTAACAAGACAATAGTACAAAAATCAGACACATTACAGTGACCACAATGTAAAACCTGTTTAGAAGGCATGTTAGTTTCGACATAGAGGAATAGACCGTATAAAAAAGAATGTCGGTTGCCTTTTCGGGTCACACACACACACACACACACACACACACACACACACACACACACACACACACACACACACACACACACACATTGATCACATAGATATGTCTGTAACTCTACTAGAGGAATGTGGTTCATCAAATGTGTTTCCCCACAGTAAAAGTTTTAGTTTCGGGTTTGATGACGTCACGATTCGAATGCGGTACTTCAAGTTGTCTGACGTCGCTTCCGGGTCGACGTGTTCCTTTCCAAGGCGATTATAGCAGAGCTTCAACAGCGTGAGCGTTGTGTTGCTTTCTAAAATATCCAACAACTTGGAGAAGCCGTCGTTCGATATGCCGCACATATTCAAACCGAGAGTTTTGATATGTTTGTTTCTGACCAGAGCGTTGGAAAGTTTCGCAATTCCTTGGTCCCCAATGAAATTCACACTTAGATCCAAGTGACGTAAGGATTTGTTCGTTAAGATGACGTCAGACAAAATCGAACATCCGGAGACAGTTATACCACAATTCTCAAGGTTAAGGTCCCTCAAGGAAGAGTCGTCCTTCAAGTTAGTAAGTAACATGTCGGCCCCGGCATCGCCAATAAAGTTCCTACTAAGATCCAGTTCTGAAATCACTTTCCCAATTTCGATACCCTCCAGAAGAAGGCCACATCCCATCCAAGCGATATTAGCACTTCGCAGACGTAGTTTCTTTAAACAGCGATTTTGTTTCAACATATCCCTTAAAGCCACACACCCACTGTCGGCAATGTCGAGGAAACTTAAATCCAGATCCTCCAGACCTACATTTGTACGTAAAGCGTCCGCCAAACAGTTGACGCCGTCAGCGTCGATTCCCGTAGAAGACAGGTTTAATTGACGTAACGTCTTGTTTGACGTTAACGCTTTGGCAAGATGTGCCGCGCCTTCGTTCCCGATATTGTTTAATCGCAGATCTAAAACCCGCACGGAGTAATTCTCCACAAGGGCGGCGCTTATGTGCGACATGTCCGTACCACGAATGTGCGTTTTCCCGATGTGGAGTTCCAAAATACTGTCATGTTCTCTTACGACGTCGGCAAGTGCTATGGCCTTCGACAGACACAGCGCGTGACCCGACACAGATATGGTTACCATGGGCAACCCGTTAATGATAATGTCTTCACTAAATACACTAGACGCCTCACTGGAGAGAGACTGAAAAGAGAGTCGTGAATTCCTCTTGAAGGATAAAAGGTCCCTAGAATGTCGTTTGCTTTCTGTGTTTCTTAGTTTCTCCAACTCGACCACAGATCGAATTTTGCCGGTGTCCAGACTGTAATATACAACGTCGAACGAAACCGACTTTTCATCATCCAATATGGGCGATGACTCTGGGCCTCCAGTTAGCACCTCATATATGACGTCATATATTGCACGCATGGCGTCTAACACAGCGGCGACGGTGGTGAAATCAGCAACGCTCCTAAGGATATCACAAAACTGTAAAAACGTCGGGTACTCCGAGTCCATCACGGTTTGCACCACGCTTTCAATAATGTACCGGCTGTCCAAAGGATTTCTGTAGATATTCAGTGCCTTTGGATCAAGTAACTGAGCTTCTGCTAGTTTTTCGAGTATCATGAACGGATCCACCTTTTGTCCAAGAAGTTCGACGGAACTCTGTAATATGAGGACATGGCGATCTTTAGCACTAATCTCAGTGGATTTCTTTCTGGGTTTCATGACAACCTTTCTAGAAAGTTCTGGCGACACTATTTTTATTTTCCCGCCGGTGATTGACTGTTGGCGCCTCTGAAATGAGGACGGCAGAGCATAGTTCGGGAGCGAGTTCGTTTTTGAGGAAGCAATCAGCGGACCGATAGAGGATTTGGGCGGTAACCTCGATGGCGTACCCGGCGGTGCACTGATACAAATTCCAGAAGAGTCAACACCTTCATATTCTTTCGCAATTTCTGTCTGTGGGGAACTCAAAATGTTAACGCCACTCAGCTGCCTCGGGAATCCGTTCTGATAAATCGGAGCCGTCGTCACGGTGATTGACTCATCAGCATCAGTGTGCAGCACTCTGGGCGGTTTCGGTGGAGGGTCGACCAGTTTGCTCGGAGAAACGTCAGTGTTATCCAAGACGTCCGGTAAATTAACGGTAACGTGCACACCAAAGCCACCATCCTCGATGGGTTTTGCAGTCCCATTGTGAACAAGAGACTTCCGGGAGCGCCGCGTTGACAGCGATCTCCAGAACTTCCATGATTTCTCGTGTGGCTCTTGTTCTTTGCCAATGTTGGTGCTTTTGACGTTATTATTGTTGTTCGGCGTCGTTGTAGGAAGATCTGAAGATACAAAAAAACTACATAGATTATTGTATATTCTATTTGTACTGCTCTAAGATATGGACGCATGCACATTTAAGATGAATAAAACGCTTCATAACACCATAATCAACCCAAACATTTCTTAATGGCAAGGACAATGCATAATGCCAGGTAAAGTACCCTTCAGTATTCGAAATCAGGGGATGGGAAAACCAACTGATGGATACATCGACAATCTAGCTGGCTTTGTTTTTAAGCGGATCATTTTTTTCATTGGAAAAGATAAATTCTCTAATGCCTTAGTACAGGATCATACCAACACTTAAAACACAAAAACCAGCAGAACTTAATGATTCATTGTTTACCGAAGTTATTTTTATCTGGAGTTTCCACCTGACTGCTAAGCAAAAAAAAAAACAAAGACCATTTCTACTCAGACCCATTGTTTCTCGTGCATGCACGTGCACCCGTACCTGCCATTGAAACGCTCTCCCGTAACGCGGACAGACGACATGCCAGATGGCGCTTTCTTGGCAAAGAATTGAAATCATACACTTGCTGCATTGTTTATTTGATTAATACCATTAACATATGCGGTGTAATTGTTAATATATCAGACATAACGGTTATGGAGTTTCACGGTTTTTACTTGATTACAAATTCCGTTATAATTTGCTGTCTGATTGTACTTTATCACACGAGCGCCTTTGAAACATTTTCCTACAAATATGACTTTTTTGCACAACATTAATTTATCCGCGTGTCTGCACATTAATCCATATGTTTGAAACGCACATATTGATATAACTAGTGTCCAAGTATATTTTCCCTTTTTCTGAAATATAGCGCTGCGTTTCAAACGCAATTTGCACAATGTGGGATTCTTGCAAACAATACAATATCCGCTCCAAGGTGAGAACACGAATCAAATTGCACCGATGCACGCATTCAATTATTCTTTTACGTGTTTAACAAGTCACCGTGACAACGTTTTTGAATGCTACACGCATTCTAAGCATTCCACCCTATAGCACCCATACTGAAATTAACGACAAGCGTATATCCATTTAACTCTCAGAGTTCTTTATTTCGAATCAAAACGCGTGTCAGTCACCGGGCGTTAGGAAACACAACCAAATGTCAGTGACAATTTAAAGCTACTTGATGAGTCTCGCATTCCTTTATAAAAGATAATGTTGTCGTATACTGTACATACAAAAAAGGTCAAAATAACTTTAAAATCTAATTTATATTAAGTCTGAGCACTTAAATTTGAATATGTTCGTACAAGTCTCTAAATATTATAAGATTGAACTTTAAAACACATTAATTATTGGTTGATTATGACGTCACATATAATCACAGACGCCTTATTAACATCATCACATCGGAGATTTGTTAATGACTGAATGGTAAAGTGGTTAGTCTTAAATTATCAATATGTCGTTTCCAATATGCTGTTGACATATTATAATTATATGATATTCATATTATATAAGACAATATTATTTATGTAATATAGAACACTTTTTACACACTTTAACTAAAAGTACAAATGGATTCGCCACAAAATTTGCCCTTAAAGTAACTGTAGCTTTAAAGAACGTGTACGCGTCAACATAACGATTGAGTGAACAAATCGCGATATACTTAAAATGTCAAAATACAGGAAATGCCAAAAAGTGCCCGCTTCCAATTAATTAAATGAACTACGAAGCAAATAGTGCCCTTATCTTGGTACTATGTAGGAATCCGTCTGATGTGGTTTGACCGCATGACGTGATATAACTCTAGTGACAGACGAGGTATTTGGTACTTAAGTAGAGTAGAAAATTAAAATAAAACAAACATTAAATGGCTCTTTTAAACGATTATCTGCAAGGATGATTTTCATAACTACATTTTACAGCACGAGAAGATAATGAAAGCTATTTGCAGCGCTAATTCTGGCAAAGATCGATTTGTATCGCGCAGAAATTGGCCATTAATGAGAACCGCGCATTTATTGGATGAACACAAAACATGTCATTGACTGGAACGTTCCTAAACGGTTTATGTGTGATATTTAGCTGGCTTAATGAAAGTGCTCGACATCTTGCTTTATGTATTCGTTTAATTCAATACTTTTTGAATAAGACTACTGCAATAATGCTGAAGAAAGAACATATGAAAGGATTCAACAAGATTTGAAAGCATGATTACCAATAACGAACCAATTTGATGAAAAGCCGCATTAAGCGCAGATTTATTGCGAAAACATGAACCTTCCGTGGATTAAACATCCTAGCAATGTCTGTAAATCATCATGGAGTGTGTACCGACCAGCAAACGCAGACATGTTTGCTAATTCATATCCCGAAGCAATCACGATAGAGATAAAAGATGGAGCTACGGAGGAACTATGTGTAACTAACCGATCAGAGAACCGGTTGCCTTTGTGTTCCAGTAATGCCTTGTCGGTTTCAAGGATAAATGTTAAATATGTTAATGAAGAGACTAGTGCTGGTGGGGATATTGATGATGATGATGATTATGATGATGATGATGATGATAATAATGATGATGATGATGAAGAAGATGAAGAAGATGATGATGATGATGATGATTATGATGATGATAATGACGACAACGATGACGATAATGATGACGATGATGATGATGATAATGAAGATGATGATGATGATGATGGTGATGATGATGACGACGACGACGGCGACGATGATAATGATGATGATGACGACGACGACGACGACGGCGACGATGACGATGATAATTATGATGATGATGATGACGACGACGAGGACGACGACGATGATGATAATGATGACGATGATGAGGCGGAGGAGGATCATGATGATGATGATCAACATCATCATGACCAGCATCATCATCATCATCATCATCATCATCATCATGGCTTTGTTGTTGATGATATGATTATGATGATGATTAAGTTGTTATTGATGATAAAGATGATGATCATCTATAATGATATAGTTATGGTGTTGTTGTTGTAGTTGTTAATGTATATGATGATGATAATGATGATGCCGCTAAAATGAAATCTATCTTTTGAAATCATTTAAGCTACCAAAATGATTACGACGATGCCGATCTTTTGTGTTTTAATTGTTATGGCTATCGATGTAGGCTACGTTGATTTGAATCAAGGTAAAGAGGAAAACGGAAATAACAATGAGGTTTAGAGCGAACACGTGCAGCAATTCTTCTCCACACATGTCTTATTAGTTTGGCCACAACGTGTCTCGTTAGTTCGGCCACGGTTCATGGAAATTCGTTTTACCGGCAAGTGGTAAAAAAACACGAAATTAGAGACTCAATCAGGCCAATTATAGCGGTTACGATGTCCCTCAATGATACATACCGGAACCCTGTCACAGTGAAGTATTATACTTTATATTTTATAATGGTGATAATATTCGGTAAATGCCGTCTTTCACTCGTGTCATTATGCAATCTCAGTAAGCATGAAATGCATGAAATGCTAAATATAACTGCATACGAATGTTCGCGTTCTCTACTCGTAGGCTATTCAGAAGTAAATAATATCCAACATGACGTGTTTTCATTCCATGTGTTTCTGTTCTGAGAAGACATGAAAACGTTGTGTAGCATCTTTTTATTTTGCCTCAATGGGTGTGTGCTATCTGATTATAGGCGAAAAACGTAATTAACCAACAATAGGAGCAGTGATGGTCTGTACACAGACGATCCCTCTTGTAACCTTATTAGTTCTGGTATACGTAGATAACACCCTAACCCTCATTAGTTCTAGTGTACGCAGATTACAACCCCACCCTCATTAGTTCTAATATACGTAGATGACACCCTAACCCTCATTAGTTCTAGTGTACGCAGATTACAACCCCACCATCATTAGTTCTGATGTAACGCGACATCTCCTCATAAGTTCTAATACAATATAAGTATACGTAGATAACAACCACCAACCCACCCCATCGCCCAACTCTGTCGAACTGTGATCGAACATTCAGGTCATAATATACTAAATAGTTTCAATAAATAATTCAATGTAAAAGTGACAACTTTAAGCGAAAATCAATGCAACATTTTGCACATAGAGACCCCCATAACCATACCTTTTCTTAAAGGCCATTCTAAGCGAAATCGAATCATGCAATAAAAAAGATATGTCATGTTCAAACCAAGAAAGAACTCGACGCTAATCAAAATCGACTGTTTTTGCAACTTTTTTTCCGACCCTTTCTTAATGGAATGTAACCTTTTTCAGTGCAATGCTTTACTATAGTCTCTACGTTTATCATATTTCAGTGATTCAGTAGTGAGCACCTATTCATGCCCTACCACTATCTCCAAACGATAAAACCCGAACAACAGTCTAAAGTGTAAAACATGCCTTCGAGTCAACTATGATACTTTTTTTTAGAGAGTACAGCCCTACACGAAACGCTTATTTAGTATAATGTAACCTTCATGGACGAAATTATAATAAAATGTATCCTTCATTTTAAAGAACATCTTTACAATGTATATGTCAGTGCACGAAAAATATCCATGCATGCTTAATTGTACTAGAGGGATCTTGTTGTACTGAAATGTACTTAATTGGTCTAAAGAGTTTAATATTGTACTATACTATATGATTTTTTATATGGAGATTATTTGCATGCGCATTTTGAAAGTCAATCTTAAGAAAAAAAAAAAACTCAGCAAAACAATAGTCAATAGATACGTATACAAAAAGCATGAAATAGTGCAGAGGCGTAAATAACATCTCTAAACAGTTTAAGGACAAACCAGGGATTCACGTCAGATTAATAAAAGCATGCCAAGCAATGAGCACCGAATGGTATTATTCAAATCTATTATATATAATATATATCTCAGATACCTTACATGGCTGACATGGTATTGACATTGCAAGATTAGGTCCAATGTAACAACAGATGTTAAGACGCTCTGACAGCTGTGTTCTACTGGTATTCGTTTAGACAATAGTTCCATTTGTATCGCGTAATCAAATATATCAATATGTCATCGCGCTTTAGTGTCTTAAGTACCGGTACTTATCAAGTTTACTTAGTCCTCCAATTTATCGCTAATTGGTTTATCTTTAATACGAAGACAATCGTACTTTTAAATTTATTTAATCGATTTATCACTCAATAGAGACGAGAATGTAGACCTGTGTAACAAAGAGACATGCAATCTTGAGTGTAACGTGCATGTCGAATTTAACATCACATGCGATATATGAGAACTGATAAAAATATCGATTTGAAACGTTGAATAGGTTAGTGATAAATAAAAGTTAGTTTCGATTTCAGGTAAATACCTGCAGTGCATTTCACCGTTATGTTCAGTTGGATTGAAATGTCAAAGGATTCACATGCATCATGAGTGATTTTATTTGAAATGCGTACTGAATAAAGATAATCCAAACTGTTTTCCTAAATAAATGTCAGTACATATTTATTAAAGTTTACGCTTTCCGAGAAACCGGACGGTCAGCGACCTTGATTTGAAGCAAACTATGCGTTTATTATGGGCACCAGAATCAATAAACGCGACATTATCTATTTCAAAGTACATGTTGTCATTATGACTATAATTAACAAAACATTCAAATATTTACTGCGCAGTATGCATGGAAGCGTAGAATAGTTTATTCACGCTGTACGCGTTATTTATCGTGTTGCCTCTATACGTAATTGATGACAGGTAGACATTAACCTAACTAACCACCTGGGTATGACCATTTGCCAGAAAATTGTTGTCACTTCGACTGTGAGACTCGATACACAAATTTTATAACGTATTTGACATGTTCACGAGTTTAAAGGGGCCGTCCAACAGATTTTGGCATGTATTGAAGCTTGTCATTAAATGCTTTAAACGATTTTTATTGATAAATTTAAACATTTGAACTATAAATCGCCATTAAAAAAAACAAGAATACAATTAAAAAAATAAATTAATTAAAAGTAACTCTCAACAGGGCTCGAACCACTGACCCCTGGATTCCTGAAGTACTGGAGTAAAAAGCCTCCCGCCAAGACCACTCGACCATCCACGCTCATATTCAGAGCAGATGTATTGTTTAGCTATATAAGCAATCCTCGTAGTTTCCCAAAATATCGAATCGCATCGATACGACGCTTTATCTGTTGGACGGCCCCTTTAACAAAGGGCCATTACAGTTGAAATGTTAACCATCATTTATATTAAGGTCAATGGCCAAACTCACAATCTTTACGCTTGGAACTTCACATTTAGCTACCAGTAACTGAATCAACTTAGTTACCAATTACATGTATACAATTGTCTTTTTGCGTGTCACTATAGCACGCCATTTGGTATTTATGCTCAATTAAAAACAAAGACCCCATACCGGATAATGAGCACATCGAGTTCACAAAAAAGATACTTATATGGAATTTCCTTTATGCAGCATTTGAGACTTTTTTCGGACCAACCATCGTTCTAATACAATCTCATTTGTATTACGAGCAACGGTCGCAGATGTCCTCCGATATACATAATTAGCTTATTAATTATACATGGTTACATAAGGCCAAATATCTAAAGAATTCATCATTAAATAATTAAATAATAGAATAAACATTGGTGCCGAATGATGGCCTAACATTCGATTTCTTTAACTATGCTTCATACATTTATAGTACTTATATTTTACATCAACTTGTTCCTTTATGGTAAGTTTGTTTTGCATTCTGTGGCCAATTTAAACACTTATGTTCAAACAGCGATCCGAATTCATTGCATGAAGAACATCTTAATTAATAGTTAAATCAGGATATACGTTTATTAACTATATAAAATGCTCGAACAAATCTAATACTCGACACAGAGGAAAGAACCCTACTAGCCTAGCTATCGTTCCAATCCTATAAACTTTAGATGCTTGTACATTATGTTGTAAAACACATTATTGAATAAATATGTTTAAACCAACAAATCTAACTTGTGAATTATGAAATCTCATAGACAAGCGCGTCTACATTCATTTGATGCACTAGATACATATTGCTAATGACATACTAAACAATAAAAGAACTCATACACGCAAACTGAACACGTTTGTGTCTTACTCCCACGAGAGTCTTTTCTCAGAATTTCCATGGAATGGAATGCGCGGAACTCTGAAATATGTATTGTTTGATGAAAATGACCTTCGAGAAAATGCGATAAACATAATGTCATATGTACTGCAACTTGATGCTGCTCTGATGCGGATTATGATGCATAATTATACAGTTTTACAGTTGTACTCCAGCTGGCATTCGCAGTGTGAAACTGGCTGGCATCCATACATAAATTGCGGTGGCTAGAAGCTAACGTCAATGCACAGAAATACAGGGGAAAAAATGAGTCGATTGGTGAGTGTTGAACATCAAAAGGTACTAACTGGTATTGTTTTTACTGTCAGATACACACTTTTGGATTTCAAACCTCGATTGACAGCCTATGGCAAAACAAGGATTCCGAGTCACAGAATACATAAATGAGAGCAGAAAAAAATCTGAATCCCCCGGACAATGTATTAAAATAGAAACGAAACCAAATTTACCACGACCACGTAGCCTTCAACTTAAATTTAACGAAGCATTGAACGAGCCTAGCATTTCAAACACAAGATTAAAATATACATTAAATTAAATGTACGCCATAAAGATACGTTACAGCTTAATATATCGTCAGTCTGCATGCAGTTACTTAAACTGGCAACGCATTAAACACTGGAACTGTATTTAAATGTTTTACAACCAGGAGACAAACGTTCTTTTAAATAATTTCAAAGTATTTCGTTAAAATATTTACGTTTCGATGTACCAGCCAATTTAATATGACACCACGCGCTTAAGTTACGTTGAAATGAATTAAAGTACCATTTAGCATATTGAATTACAACATAAAACAATATCATCGCTTAAATTACTCCAAGGGGACTGTGTTGAAAAGTGGCAATGTCGCTTATAAACATATTTATTTAAACTCAACAGTGGCATATTTGGGTTACTCAACTCCCGTTTCATAATCAAATTTAAATATGTTACCATTCCCTGCAACTATAAAATGGCGACTAATATAACGTAACATTGTATCAAGATAATGTCCAAACAAAAAATGTTTTGCGTTAGTTATCTATTTATTAAATTTAGAAACAGTTTTGAAACATTCGTTAAATAAAGGCCTTGTTATGTTGTAAAAATAACTTTTATTTGAACCGACCCAAAATCAAACCTGTCAACCAAACATGGAAATTCTCAATAACAGAGCCGTAGATAACAATAATCTACGTCAATAAGAACTCGCCACTTGAGCCATAGAACACGTCAAAACAAACATACGGATATTTACATACTTGTTCATGATTTACTGCTAATTTGTCAAATATTTAATGACCATCCTTCTAACTTGACATATTAATACCTGCTATTACAAATGACCTGACTCAGTAATTGCGTTTTCCCGACCACTTAATAGCTGACCGTACATGAAAATTGAATATTAATTACAACGCAGCAAACCAGAGATAATATACTGACCAGTGTGTACTATTAATCCAATTAACATATAAAATAAGTTTCTTTTAGGGAAATGTTAAAGTCAATAAAAAATAAAAAACGATATACCTTAAGTATTATAAGTAATAGCCTACTATCGAGCGACCTAGAAATAACTGAGCGAGTAGTACATGTCACAAAAAAGCTTAAACAACATGAAACAACCTTTCAAAACATGAAACCGTTCAAATAGAAACAAGATAAACTAATAGCACACTCCCTATTGTAGCAAATTAGATCTTGTGCATTCATAAAATATATAAATGCAGTCCGCACAGGCTAATATGGGAAACACTTTCCGCCCAAACTGTTTTTTTACTAAGAAGAGACTTTCTTGAAACGAAAAATATCATACACAAGCGGAAAGTGTCGTCCCTGATTAGCCGGTGCGGACTGCACAGGCTAATCTGGAACGAAACGTTACGCACATGCATTAAACCCCTTTTCACAGAGCACGGTCCGAATGTTTTCTGATGAGAATTGTTAATGTTTAAGAAAAACAAGACGCATAAGTGCGTCGACTGACAGGTAGGTCTCTACTCATATGAAACAACAAGAAACATATGAAATAAGGACACAACGGCGAGAGCATTACTAGTACTTCGCCGTATATTGACATCACATCATGTTGGCCACAAGCTGTGGTCAGTATCAGTGATGGCACTTGAAGTCCCAGTATTCAAGTGGGATTAGGTGAGCCTACAGGGTTGGTGATACGTTTGAGTATGCCTTAAGGGTCCACAACACATAGCCGATAGCGAGACATCAACGTCACCATGGTAACGTAAATACAGGATGGAACGAATAGACAGACACTTGTAGCTCAGCTCAAAGTGCTACATCTAATAGACAGCGTTTACAATAATAGTGGAATCTTATTAATATACATCGGATTTACTCACTGGTAACCACCAAAGAGGATCTAACGAATAATAAAATGGGCGAATGAAGGACTTAATCAATATCATCATACATAGTGCTATATAATGTAATAGTAAGTTTAACAGAATAGCTGTATTTTGCATCCTTTTTGTTCTCTATCGTTATAACCTTGTCAGATATAACCCTTGATATCACAATATTCATTCAGAAAAAATGAATTGTCTTACCAACCTGTTATAACCAAGTCCTTGGTGTTGTCCTCGTGCTGAACCCTTTCGTGCTCCACTTTCACGAAAGGGGCTCCATACGGCATGTGATCCTCGTGCACGGGGCTGCGTTGACCGCTCGCGCATGAGAGGGTGCCGCCCATCTCTCAGATGTCAGGAGAAATCCTGCTATAATATCCACTGCCTGATGTCGCTGGACAAACTTAGACGATGCCAACGTGATTAACTTCACGAGACCAATTTAAAGGTCATTTTACACTAAACTATAACGAAATAAATATTTTCAGATAAATATCGCAACACTTACATTCCGGGTATTAACAATTATGGCAAGAATGAAAACTCAAATGTTTAACCGATTAAAATACATAAGCAAGCTTAGTAATAAATCCAGTTCACATCGATTTAACTATTTCATTTCACATTCCACCTCACTGTTAACACCGTAAACCTATCTAATCCTTGTTTACACAGTATAAACATGCAAGTTTCATATTCACAAAACGTTCCCAGATGTAATGCTTTCGTTGATGAATCTTCCAGATATTTAATGCTCCTTTTATTTTGTAGATAATAACATTGCAGTTATGAGTATAGCTTAAATTCGTTCTAAATGTTCATGTAAACAATTAAATACTGCATATCGCCCCTGGAATGCGGTATGCATTGGAGTACGCTATGCGAGCGTTTATCGTGCACAAACATCAAAGTCCGTGTCACATTGTGAATTCAGATGAACGCAATGTTAAACGACGAATCTTTCATTGAACAAGAAGAATGGTCTCTTATTACGAGCATCAATGAGCCGACGAACACAAGTTAATCGTTAATCATAGCTTTCATATACGTTTATGCAGATGCCCGTTTTAACGTTTAATGTTCACTATATATCATAACTCCGATTTGAATACATACCGGTACTTTTCACACTTTTCACGTAATTAAAATGCTCATACGCTATTCTTACAAGCAGCCATACATGTATAACCACACACTTGTCAACGTAAATCCTCTACGCTTCAATAACTAATTCGACGATCAATTTTATTTTCACGGTGAAATTAGTTTCCTTATTTCGCGTCACATTGACCCGACCTCGCACGTTTTTCTCACGCTTGTCAGTCGACGTGTATCTGATCGGTTATACATTTGTATCTTCACTGCAAGTTGTAAATCGAGCACACCCCTGTCTGCATCCACCTGGCGGGAGGCGTGATTGACCTGTTCGATACAACAAACACTACTGATTAGCATGATTGCCTTTGTTAATGATGGACACCCTTGTGTTGCTGGAAATAAATCAAGGAAACGTATGTTCCTTGTTACAGTAGCCAACGGACTATGTGTATTCTATGGCCGTGCGTGCTTCATAAACGGTGCGTACTCAATCAAGAAATGTTGTTTTTGAAGACAGCGAAAACTAGTTTTATTTCAAAGATTAATTCCTTATAAACTAGCGAAAAGCATTAACATGAATTTCATTTTCACTAAATATCAGGAACAGTCATCAAATAATCATGAAAATGATACATGTGAAATTATTTATACGAAAGGCAAAAGTGTACATTATTAACTTGATGTCCTGAAGAAACACTTTAAAGCACAAGAAACTAATACAATCGCCGGAAAGAGAAATCATACAGAATGCATCGTGATTAAGTTTCGATTATGTTGTTTTCTTAATGCATTATTCATCTGAAATGCTTTATTTCAACAATTAACATCCGGGCACAATACAATACATAACTATCCATAGTGACTAAGAAATGCTATTGAAAATTACTATATTACACAAAAATGTCCGCAAAGTCATTTCAATCAATCTCTCTGAAGGAAGTATTAACATACGAGTGTAAGGATTATTCATACAAAGGCATGAATCAAATCAGAAGCATGTGCCACAGAAATAATGTTTTATGGAGATTACTTTTACAAGCCACCGGTATACAAATCGTTAGTCATTATCTGGTATAAACCATACGCACTCAGCTTAAATGGAAAATTAACCAGGGCTGAGGTTGTGTCAATTTAACAATTGCCCCATAAACATCATTTTATTACACACGACCTCGACCTAACAAAAAAACAAAATAACGTACAACATTTGCATTTTATAACAATCTATCTCTTCGTGCATTTCAAATGTTAACTCGATACGCTTGAAAATGCGTGCTTTACACTAAAAATCCGTCTCCCGACGTACTAGACAAAACAGTGTTTGTTTTGAGAATGTTATCAAGTTCAACAAAAACTCTAGCGCATTAAATTGTATAAGTTAACTGTGGGTCTTTGTACTTGCCAGTATGCGTGTACTCATATGATAACATTTAATGAATACTAACAGACAATGGCGTCGACGTAGCTTTTAAACGCATTACGCGCTTCAACAAACCAGCGCGATAAGCAGATACATTAATGGATACTGGACAGCCTAGATAGCTTTTTGTGATCGAGGATATGCTAAAATAAGAGCTGTCGGTGGAGAGCGCGCTCGACTGTTTCACGTTCTTGACAGACTTTCTGGCTTTCTTATGTAAACCAAACTGTTTGTGTGATAGGTTATTTATTTTAGCTATTTCACAATTAAGCATTTTTTTCTAATTTGAAAAACATCAAAAGAGACTCATATAAAGCCTCGATTTTGTGCAGAAACTATTTACTAGTAACTGTATTTGCCAACAGTGACCTTGGCAAGTGTCATTGACCCAGCTTGCATATAGGCAAACAAACTTATCCCTTAACGATTGCTCTTTTCGTTTTCGTTTTCAATAAATCAAATTTAGTAACAGCGACCTTGACCTTGATCACACACATGCCATGCAGTCTCTGGAAAAAAAGGGATATATGTATCAAGTTTCCTTACTATTTCTCAATGTGTTTTCCAGTTGCCAGCACTGGAGTAAAAACACTTCTTCAGTATATTCCATCAGTTAATGTGCCACCACACAATTCATATGTAATATCAAAGCTAGATCTGTATATAGTTAAAGTATAATACGGCATTTCTGTACGATGTTTCAATGGGATAGCCCAATATCTAATTGTGTAATTGAGCGGAAAATGTTTATGTGATTTAATGTAGCTGTATGTCATTAGCTAAATTGTTTTTAGTGACCAAGCGATATCCTATTTTATCTTTCTGTCATTCAAAAGAGGCATTACCATTGACCTTTTGCACGTCACAAACAACACTTAGCCTTTAGATAAAAGGTATTGACACATTTTATTTGATTATAATAACTAAAATAAGTGAGTTATTGAGCAAAAACATTTTTTCTATATTAACTTAACATGTTCTTGACCTTGGCTTAACCTATCCAATATGCAATCTGAAGCTAAGGATAAGTACGAGCTGTAAACGCGTTTACGACTGGAGACAATAACACAATATAACCTTTATCCTAAATATGGCTTTGATACGCGCTTATAATCGTAAACGAATATTATATACCGGTAATGCATACTTGAAGTAATTAGCATACAAGATTTGACATCCCTCAAAGTTGCACTAAAACTTTGAATATTTATGAAACCACAACGAGAAGAATGTACAAAATAACAAAATAAAGTTCAGCAAAATATGCATCTAATATAGTTGGAATCTGGAACAGAGATGTATTGTGTAACGAAAACGCTTTATCTAGATAACTTATAACTGCCAAAAATCACCAGCTAATATGCATTACAATTCTATGACAGTATATGCATTAACCTTATTCAAAAGAAACGTGTATAATATAATTGAAAATAGCCGATAAAGAGTATTCACAAAATTTCCTAAAATGTATCTCACCATTATTCTTGGATAAAATCACTAACTTTGGACCAACCGAGACTGACAAATTATCCAGCAACACGTCCAATACAATATAATTTCAATTAGCACGCAGCAAAGTGAAACATGTTGCATCGATGCTCGACAACAACTCGATAGACAGCTATTTTCTGATCTTAGTATCGTCTGCAATCAATGCCTGACGGCAAGTTCAATAAGATACCCACCACGTGGAAGCTATTTTCATTGCGAGATGACGTCACGGTGATGACAATCTAACGATTCCCACACACGTATTAGATCTACATCATTCTTTTAAATTTGTCACATGGTTTGAACGAAATATTGTGTGTTCCAAGAAAACTAGATTTAAATGAACCTCGGCATACTTACTTACTAGTATCAAGGAACTTACTGTAAAAAACGTAGAATTTAAATGAATAATTCTTTAACAAAACGGTCTTTTTTTACGTCTGTTATCCGTTTGTATATGTCTTTAACATTAAAAACTAGAGATTAGTCATTAATCGACATTATTCCATTTTTCTTTTTTTCTTCTTAGAACTACCATCACCACAGTTGAACGAAACACCTACCGGCACTATAACCACTTATTCACGACTGCGATCCAAGCATGTTCGACGTCTGTATGCCAGATAGTAATGTCTAGCCCAGACAGACAGGGATCAATACTGAGAGGTTACATTCCACTCTCTGCCACGGAATTGCCCCATTAAAGCCATTTAAACAGATGTTTAGTTGATATAAAGATCAATTAATCAATAATTGCTCGAGCCCTTTTGTAATTCCCCGAAGTGATAATCTGTATTGTATGTCCACAAAAACAAGCAAAAATGCAGCAACAAAGAAAACGAACTGTTAAAGGTTTCGGTAAAACTAACGTGTTTTTTTAATTATCTCCAGCTTGAAAGTATACTTATTTAGTTTATTTTCTGTTTGAGAAACCTTGGTCTAAAAGGAAATAAATGAGGGGAGTAATTAACTAGCTGTTGCACAACCATTTGAAACTTGAAATCTGAAAAATTTTAAAATGCACTGATCAATACAGCTGCTATTTGAAGCACGAATCACCTGTTTGCATTACCTAATTACCAACACAATGCATATTTAAAATAAAACACCTTATCAATACAATAAATGACCAAGATACACCCCAAAGGTAACCATTATACATAGTAAGTACACTTTTCATACGAGTATTTCAGATTTCGTCGTAGTATCTCTCACTACGGTTTTCAACAAACGCGTTGGTAAAAATCTAATTCGTCAGCAGGACCGTTGACACCAAAAAATTAACACACAATCGAATACCAGTCACTTATCTTCCTAGCATTTGTTAGTTTCTAAAGCTGCGTAATTATTCTTGACACTTATCGAGAGTACCGAGGCGCCTCTCCTTGTATACGGGGTACAGCTTTAAGACAAACAAGACACCGCGAACAGGGCAAACAAGGGCATTGGTTGTCCAAATAGAAGAGATCACTATAAAGGCTATTGAAATGTTTTAAATATGTTATTTTCGTTTCTGTCGGATTTTCACGTCTGGTATTCTAACGTACATTGTTACGTAAAAAGTAAACCAATTACCAGCATAAATGGGTATACGACCCTAAGGCAATATAGGAACATGATAGTCCATCGTACCAAATAACGAAAACGGAGACGAACACAATTTGAAAACATCAAAGCTTTTTATTCTGATAGCGTAAAATAATAAAAAGATACTTAAAAAAGAAATGTCGACTTCACGTGACAAATAGGTAGAACATGTTCGAAATTCGTTTACTTAAACAAGTAAAAAGTAAACGCGATATTGTCGATGATGCAATCTCACATTAGCAGTTCAGAGTGTAATGGAAATTGAACTATCGCTTTGAAAACCATGTTCGCACATTATAGCGACATACGCCCATATTAATGGCAATTTCGATGATGCATTAAGAGTGTTAACAAGAGGCTTCGCTTGCATTGTTGGCTTGAACACGAAAGTCATTAACAACAGTTAGCAAGCTCAGTGCTTCCAAGCAGGCATTTTGTCATAGTATACCGGTAATTCGAAAATATGTTATCTCAATTTTCGTGACTTTTATACCTAAGCTGCAGGGCACATATAGCTGCACAGTTATAAACTATATCATGTGCATTGTAGTACTGTTGAACAATATTTGAGCAGCGCTCAGGTAAAAAGGAGCTTAATGCGTGTTCATAAAGTGTTGTCACAGATTAGCCTGTGAAGTCCGCACTCAGGGACAACACTTTCCGCTTTAATAGAATTGTTCGTTTTACGGAAGTCTCTTCTTTACGAAAATGCATGTTAAGTGGAAAGTGTCGTCTCTGATAAGCCTGTTAGGACTGCCAGGCTAATCTGGGACAACACTGCACGCAATTGTATTACGAGCCGTTTTCACAGAGTGCGACTGGTATTTAAGATTGCATTTGTTACGTACGTTACTAGCAGTTATTAAATACACGAACTGCTACACATTTACGTGCAATCTAAAGATGGCGGAAACCTTTTTACATAAAACATTCAGCAATCATTCAACATTCTATGCAATTTGAATAATTGTATATATTTTATGTATTTGAAGTATATAAGACCATCAAGATGGTGAATAACAGCAAACTAATGCGCTTTATCTTTAAAATATGACAATATTATCATTGGAACAAAAAGGAAGGAAAAGAAAAAAATCGGACGAAGAAAAACGATGCAAGTAGCACTAAATGGCGAATATTTAACGACCCTGAACTTAGTTCAAGTTAGGTGATGGATGCGCAGACAAGAACATCGACGCAGGCGAGGATACCTCTTACACTCGTTCACATTTTACTGTCGACGTCTATCACGATGGGCGCAATTTGCCGCTATTTCAGTCCCACGATACCCGTACATTAAGCGCGGAAAGTGAAGAATTTATGGCGATTTTATGACCCGACTTTTATTCCTACCCTTTTGCCGACTGTATGACTCATTAAATTAGCTGTTAACTTCAATCGTACTTTGACATATAATTGATTTAAATGAATTCCACAGAATGGTTGATTTAAAAAAACGTTTGGGAACATTTAAAATCATTTAAAATAAAAAGAAGCGTGGTCGTGATATAATTGTTACTAAACAAGACTGTAACGTTTAGCAGATAAAACATTACAAGTACAAATTCTATTTAATTGTAATGAAATGATCAATTTCTTTAAAAAAGAATCTGCTTTACCCCTCTACTAAGTGACTTCATAGAACCAACTTCAAATATCCATTCGCACAATGAAACAATTAACAGACAACGGATGCATTTATTAAAGCACCGTTAACTGTTTTAACTATCCCGTTTTCGACACAACTGTCATGCACACTTCAAAATACACCATGTCAGAGCATAAGTTTACTTACAGGAGTTTAATATTTAAACATTGAGATTAATTCATCGTGAGAGGTAACTTGCTCTGACATACCAACATTTGCCAAGACAAGAGTTATATATAGTCCCACTCTAGATCGTGTAATTAGCCACAGGTGTAAACGCGATTGTTAACATTTCTAATTACCTTTTTCGTTATTCGACTAATTATTATCTACTTCACAAGTCCTTATATCATTGTTGAAATTATATGACGTGTGTTAGATATTATAAAAATGCCTATTCAAAACGCTATCAGATTTTAGACCAAATTTTACGCGCTATTTTATTATCTGCATCCTTTCAGATAAATCTTTATTGTACCTTGATCAAATACGATTATTTGTGTTGATTTTATTTATAAAACAGAATGAGATCGCTCAAAGAACGAAACGATTGTATTATGGTGCTTTCTCAATGTGGAATAAGACATTTGTTCAATTCTTACAAAATAGTTAAATTTATGCAAAATAATAAATGCATTGTCAATAGTAAATTGAAGCGCTTTTAGGAATTAACATGTATTTCAAATGGTTACTGCACAATCCAAGTCTTTGCTTACAGAAATTGGTAAACTTTGAGTCCCCCGATCTGAATTTAATTATCATTTATCCTATAAGATACCAAAGTAAAGCTTTTTTTCTTCATATTTAACGATAAGATGCAAGCTAAACGATTACTAAATTGCAGGATAAAGCTAAATCATTGTTATTATCCCCCGCCATCGGCGCAGGGATATTGTTTAGGCGTTGTACGTCCGTCTTTCCGTCCGTCTTTCCGTCCGTCTTTCCGTCCGTCCGTCCGGAGCCATATCTTGGAAGTGCTTTGGCGGATTTCATTAAAGCTTGGTATGAGTATATATATGGATAAGAGGATGATGCACGCCAAATGGCGTTGTACACCATCTTGTAATAACGGAGTTATGGCCCTTTGTATCTTGAAAAAATGCTTTGTTGAGTGTCAAATATAACACTTGTGTGTCCAGAAGCATATTGGCGGGGGATATCAATTAAAAGAATTTGCTTGTTATATATGTATTCAGATGCAGGAAAAACACCGTTTTATGAACACCCGTGCCAAAGAACAAGTATTGTACAGCGAGTTGATTTAACGGTACAATATAAGTTTGACAATTTTGATGTTTCAAACACAATCTACGATATATTGGGTATAAAAATACCAAACGATGCGCATTTAACATTGAAGTAAATAATTTAGAAGATAGCATCACAATAGCAAAATATAAAATGTTCATTATATTTTGTAATCCTTGTATAATGTCTAAAAGAAGCAAAGACAAAAATTAGTGTAAATTAAGCTATTGATCGGGACGAACATTCCTTAATTCCAATTTCCTGGAAAGTTGACTCCCATAGTTTAAAAGCAGTATTCATTTAAAGTAGTCAATTTTAAATTAAAGTTCATGTAATCGAACATTAAACGGTATATCAAGGATTTAAATAAATAAATAAGAACTTTATACGAGCTTATCAGCGACAACTTAATGCGAAAACTTACCAAGTAACCATGCGAAGTTCCCACACTTTACTCCACTTTTTAGGTCACACACGAAAACTCTGCCCTAAAACGAGCCAACAAAAAAGAAGAAAGTTTATTTCAGTTTAATAATCCGTGTTATCTGTAACTCCATAGTGTACAGCTTACATGTAGAGACATCGTTCAGTTTTAAGACCTCACTTTGTAGAGTAGGCGTACAGGCGCGTAGCTACGGACAAGTACTAAGGGGTGATCTTTATGTTGAACAAGTATTTTATTTTGAAAGGATTCATCGCACTGTAGTGTAATGACATGGGTACGAACAAATGTTTTCAAATAGCAAATGGTTGGCAGATCAGTTTGATCACTACAGCAAAAAAATAACAATTAACAAAAAGTTAAGAAACCCTTTCTGTTATACAAATAATAAACTTGTTCCTAAAGAAGTCGCAAAAAGCGTGCTCTTTTGTTTTTATTTTTACATTTTATCTCATTGCATTTTGATTGTTTAAAATTAATTGATATGAGATAGGATATCTTTTATCGATTTTTCTACAACAAAGATGCCTTCATGGTTCAATAATATGTACTTTAATAATTGTACCTAGGTAAACATGATACCCAATTTAACAAGAGTTGTCGGAGGACAATGCGCTCGAATTTTCTTGTTCTCAACAGACTGTGTAGCGCCTTTTCTAAACGAAACTGTTTGTATAGTACGTAAGGTATTAACTATTTGTCCAACTTCGAAAATATCCGTTGTGGCACTAAATTCTTTTTTTTGTGTTTTTTTTAAGAAACCATTTCATTTTTCTATATTTACTAAAAGTGGCATTGACTGTTGACATTGACATATGAACAGGGCGCTTTGTTCATTTATATCAATAACTGGTATAAAACTAATCAAACGACCGGTAGTTGTGATTTGGAATTGAAAAGCCATTTATTTTGACTAAATAATGTATTCTGAATATGTATATGCAAACATGAATAACGTCGCGTAATCTGCGCAAAAAGAGTTAAAAGGTTTTTGATTGCAAAATAAAAACTTTGTTGCGCATACACCTATGAGCTATTTTCTATTTTGTAAAACTTTCGTAGCCAACAACAGCAACATTTTGCATCAAAATATCGAATTATGTTAAGTAAATATTTTCTAATACATTATAACGTAATCGGTCAGACGAGTCTTTGGTCGATTTATATGTAGATCGTCCTCGTTGACAGTATGTAATTTGACTACTTTTTTAGAGCGACCTCTTGCAACGTAAGGAGGTTATCGCAGGTGGGACGCGCTTTCGAGCTGATGCTTAGAGATCAATAAGCGAATGATGATAAGTGTGATCAATAAACGTAAATTTCGTCACGGAGACTGGCGAGTGTTGCCATAAAATCAATAAAGGGATTAACACTGTGTAGTAGAGTGTTGCATCGCTGTAATTTCTGTCTTTTCTGAGACTGAGTGGGACAAACTGCATCTGGAAGGGACGAAAACTGCCACTTATCACAACAATCATCTCGCTCATTGATGATAGCTGTTAAATCATTGACAAATACACGACATTCAAAAATTTTAATGCGACTTTGTCGTTGTACCAATTTAACTTTGTATGCAATCTATTTTTTTTTTATTTTAAAGTCGATTATTTAGGATTTCGAATTTAGGATTCAAATATTTGGCCGATTTTCGAATATTCGTTCCCATTCCTACTAATAAGGCATTTATGAAGACAGTTTCAATACTATAGCTCAATGCGTTATTGCTTACGGACGCTCTTTTTTGTCATTGGACAATATTGTGCCATCGATGTGAATCTTTTTGTGTCAGCTGTTATAAGTTGCTTATAATTCATCATAATATATCTTTAAAAAATACATAGTGGAAATTAAGTTTACTTCTTTTCAGATTATAAAACATTGATAATAATACTAATTTATAAAAATAACATAAATAACAATAAACATTCATAAGACACATTCACAAAATTACTAATAAACCTAAATTTTTTACCAATACCACACCAACAACAACTTGTTATTAAATTATTATTATGATAATCATAATAACGCGCTACTCACCTGGATTGCGTACTGAATATGGCGCGCAGAAAATATATACACATATTGAACGGCTGTAGCTTATTTCTGCTGAACAAAAAAGAAAAAGAAACTCAACGAATTGTGCAAATATCGTTGGCCGTTTTCAATGTCTCAGTATTTACAGTAGTTTCGTAGCGTTGTAATTTGTACGGTATTTGCACACACTGCAAAGGCACTAATGCCATTTTGATTGATGTTGCGATGGATTTTCGACATCAGTCGCTTAGGTGGATTTTATTAGGTATTTATACGAGTTTGAAGCAAACATGTGACGCAATAAGCAACTAAAATGTTACGTCGAAATCAATGTATAAACGACTAAAGGTAACATGTGCGTTTCGTTTTATTAGTAAACCGGTAACCAATTTTAAGTTTGTGACCGTATTTAAACGTCTAACTGTCGCCACCAATCTGTACATCACAACATAACAATAAATTTAAGTCAGTAGTGAAATTGTCTCCTCAAAAAAACACGCATTAAAGGTCATCATGCACATACGTATATTTGAAAGCAGGTGTTAATAAGCAATACGGCGATCCTTAAAATCAACGTTTACATCTTTAAAACTCTTAATCGGCTTTTAAACGTTATCGACTAACCACAAATTAGAGACCGTCGATCGTTACCACTCATTTTAAGCTCATATAAGCGCCAAAAGTTGGCAGATTTATTGTAAGAACAGCAGTAATTAACGATCCGAAATCCAAACTTCCTTTTAAATGTTCAAAATGTTTGTGTTAAAGCTTAATTCTCACCGTACCCTGGATTTAAATACTAGTTGTTTCAATCACCCATTAAACAACAGGAATTCTTTCAAATGCAGTATTTAAATAGCACAGTCAAGCCTTAAAATCAATGCGCACCGATAGTATGACAATAACAATTCTGAAAATGTATACAACAGACGACAACATATTGACCGAAGCTGATTCATAATGACAAATAAATTGTTTATTTCCACAAATATAATTATCAAACAAGGTCAGAAATATAAACCCGTCATAAAAAACGGATCCCATGGGATGCCCTTTTTGGCTCGTTATCGTAATTTACTGCCATTTTATGGGAACAAAGATAACTGGAAAGTTTTGATGAGGTTTGGTGAAAAGTAAATGGGTTAAGAGAGCTGAAGGGGCGACTTGTGTTTTTGAATGCATAAAGGGCAATAACTTTGTAGCGCCTAGTGCTCAATCTCCATACACAATTGTCGGCCCATGTTCGTGAATTTAATTTAACCGTCGTGCAAGAGATGGATGCGTACTGACTTTACTTATCATCGACCTCGGCCCCTATTTTATGTGAAAAGCATTTGCATAAAGTTTGTTAGAGATAAAATGAGAGAACTTTAAATAAAGGGCAAGAACTCTGATTTGCCTGGTACAATTTCACTGGTTATCGAGTTTAGCCTGCATTTATGTAAAACATATTCCGGATTAATTTTTACAGAAAACTGCTTTTAAGCGCATTACGCGCTTCAACATAAGTTAAGCATATTTGAAAAAAATGAAATTTGAAAAAAAAAATCCAACGAGACACATATTAAGCCTCGATTTTCTGGGGAAACTTTGTATCTGAATTTCCGAACAGTGACCTTGGCAAGTGACATTGACCCAGTTTGCTTATAGGCAAACAAACATGAAGTTGTCGTACAATATTTTCGGTATATATTCTGCCACAACGATGGCTCTATTCGTTCTAGTCATCTTAAAACTAAACCAAATTTAGAAATAGCGATCTTGAACTTGATCACACACATACCATGCGCAATGTCTGGAAAAGAAGGGATATATTTATCAAGTTTACTTACTATTTCTCAATTTATTTTCAAGTTTGTAGTATCGAGTGTTAACAATTCTTCAATATATCCTATCAGTTACCGTGCCACCACACAATTCATATGTAATATCAAAGCTAGATCTGTATATACGGCATTTCTGTACGATGTTTCAATGGGATAGCCCAATATGTAATTGTGTAATTGAGCGGAAATTGTTAATGTGATGTATGTAATTGCATGACAATAGCTCATTTGTTTGAGTAACTTAGCGAAATCCTATTTTATCTTTTTAGCAACAGTGTCATTGCCATTGACCTTTTGCACGTCACAAGCGACCCTAGCTTCTGGATAAAATGTATTAACACATTTCATTTGATTACAATAACTAAAAATAGTGAGTTCTTGAGCAAAGACATTTTTTTCTTGATTCAATTACCATGTTTTTGGCCTAACCTATCCAATATGCAATCTGAAGCTAAGGATAAGTACGAGCTTTAAACGCGATTACGACTGGAGACAATAACACAATATAACCTTTATCCTTAATCTGGCTTTGCTACGCGCTTTTAATTGTAAATGAATATTTTATTCCGGCAATGCATACTTTAAGTTATTAGCATACAAGATTATGACACCCCTAAAACTTTGAATATTTATGAAACCAGAACGAGTAGAATGTACAAAATAACAGACAACAGCATAAAGCCCAACAAAATAATTTTAAATATGTATATAATGTTACTGTCATCTGGAACACAGATGTATTGTGTAACGAACACGCGACATGTATATCTGGAGAACTTATAACTACCAAACATCACCAGCTAATATGCATTACAATTGTATGACAGTATATGCATAAACCCTATTCAAAATAAACCTTAAAACAGATAATATCTCATTATTATTCTTGAATAACATCACTAACTTTGTACCATCCGAGGCTGACAAATTATCCAGCGGCACGCCCAATAGAAACTCATTTCAATTAGCACGCAGCAAAGTGAAACACGTTGCATCGATCAACAATTGCTACTCGATAGACAGCTACTTTCTGATCTTAGTATCGTCTGCCATCAATGCCAGACGACAAGTTCAATAAGATACCCGCCACGTGGAAGCTATTTTCATTTCGAGATGACGTCTCGACGATGACAATTTAACGATTCCCACACAAGTATTACATCATTCTTTTACATCTATCACCTTGTTCAAACGACAGATTGTGTGTTCCAAGAAAACAAGATTTAAATGAACTTCGGCATACTTACTCATCAAAGAACTTATAGTAAAGCAAACCCGTAGAATTCAGATGATTAATCCTCTAGCAAAACGGTCTTTTTTACTTGCCATTAATCGACATTATTCCATTCTCGTTTGTTTTTGCTTAGAACTGCAATCACTACATTTGAAAAACTCACCTACCGGCACTATAACCACTTATTCACGACTGCGATCCAAGCATGTTCGACGTCTGTAAGCACGATAGTAATGTCTAGCCCAGACAAACAGGGATCAATACGGATAGGTTACATTCCATCCTATGCCACGGAATTACCCCCATTAAAGCCTTTTAAGCAGATGTTTAGGTGATATGACGATCAATTAATCAATAATAGCGAGAGCCCTTTTGTAATTCTCCGAAGTGATGATTGTTGTATCTACTTACAACATCAAACATGCGACAACAAAGAAAACGAACTTTTATATTTATAATTAAATAATTTAAGTTTTGGTAAAAATTGAGAACTTTTTTTATCATCTCCAAATTGAACGTATACTTATTTAGTTTATTTTCTTTTTGAGAAACCTTAGTCTGAAAGGAAATACACTATGGGAGTAACTAGCTAGCTGTTGCGCAACCATTTGAAGCATGAATTCTGAAAAATAAAAAAAAAATGCACTGATACAACTGCTATTAGAAGCACGAATCACCTATTTGAATTCACTGAATTACTAACGAAGGGCACTTTTAAAATAAACCACCCTAACAAGACAATAAATGACCAAGATAAACCCCAAAAGTAACCATTATAAAAAGTAAGTACACTTCTCAACGTGTTCATACGAGTATGACACATCGGTCGTGGGATCTCTCTCTACGAATTTCAACATATGCGTCGAAAAAAATCTAATTTTTCAGCAGGAACGTTGACACCAACAAATGAACACACAATCAAACACACTGGTCGCGCATCTTCATAGCATTTATAAGTTTCTAAAGCTGCGTAATTATTCTTGAAACCTATCGAGAGTACCGAGGCGCCTCTCCTTGTAAACGGGGTACAACTTTTAAACAAACAAGACACCGTGAATAGGGCAAACAAGGGCATTGGCCGTCCGAATACACGAGATCACAATTAAGGCTTTTGAAATGGTTAAAAAGATGTTATTTTCGTTTCTATCTTACGTCTGGTATTCAAACGCGCATTGTTACGTAAAAAGTAAACCAATATCCAGCATAAATGGGTATACGATCCTAAGCCTAAGGCGATAGAGAAAAATTACACTCCACCGTACCAAATAACGAATTGGGAGACGCATACATTTTGAAAACATCAAAGCTTTTTATTCTGATAGCAAAAAATAATAAAAAAAGAAAATATTATAAAGAAACGTCGACTACACGTGACAAATAGGTAGAACATGTTGAACATGCTTTTACTTAAACAAGCAAGAAGTAAACGCGATATTGTCGATGATAAAATCTCATATTAGCAATTCAGAGTGGAATGGAGATTGAACTATCGCTTTGAAAACAATGTTCGCACATTATAGCGACATACGCCCATATTAATGGCAATTTCGAGGATGCAATAAGAGTTTATACAAGAGGCTTCGCTTGCACAGTTGGCTTGAACGCGAAAGTCATTTAATAACAGTGAGTATGCTCGATGCTTCAAAGCAGGCATTTTGTCATAGTATAGCGGTAATTCGAAAATGCATTATCTCGGTTTTCACGATGTTTTATGCCTACGCTGCAGGGCAGGAATAGTTGTACAGTTTTACAATATATCATGTGCAATGCAGTACTGTTGTGCAATATTTGAGCCGAACTCTGGTAAAAAGGAGCTTATTTCAGGTTCGTATAATATTCTCCCAGATAAGCCTGTGAGGTCCGCACTTATGGACAACACTTTTCGCTTTAATGGCATTGATCGTGTAAAGGATGTCTCTTCAAAACGAAAATGCATTTTAAGCGAAACGTGTCGGTCCTGATAAGCCTGTGAGGACTGCCAGGCTAATCTGGGACGACACTGCACGCACTTGTATTACGAGCCGTTTTCCAAAGTGCGGCTGGTATTTAAGATTGCGCTTCTTACATCAGTTATTAGCAAGTCGCGTTTAATACACGAAATGCTGCACATGTAAGTACAATATACCGATGGTGAAAACCATTTTACATCAAACATTAATAACTCGTGGAACATTCTTTGCAATTCTAATAATTTTATTTGTTTTAACTTTTTTAAGTATGTTAGACCATCATGATGGTGAATACTAGCTAACTGATGCGCGTTATCTTTAAAATATGACAATACACTTCAACACCGTTATTTCGAAGTCGTCGGGACCGTTAAAAAAACTTCGGATTAACGATAATTCGAAATAAACATTTGACAGAAGACTTCTTTGATTCTGTAAAAAATGAAACGTTGTGAAATTCACATGGTTCGGTTACACGCTTACTGAAAAGCGTAAACTAGTCAGATAGCAATAGATTTCCACTTGTAACAAACGGAGGAATAAAACGATTATTTTTCTTGTTTTTATTCTTGTCTTATTACAGAACATATGCAATATAATGAATAGCACAAATTATCAGACATACATACATATTAATACATTTTCGGAAATAAATTAACATTTTTTAAACTAATACGCGATGTCTCTCTGAACACCGGCGTTCGCGCACATGACAAAGGTGTAATTATCGGCTTTTGACGAGCCACGACAAAGGTGTGAAATTACGCTCAGTATTTTGCAGTTTTGACTTCGGATTAAAGATTGTTAATAAGGTGCGAATTATAGTGTTGGGACCGACTGAATCACTTCGAATTAACGATTTCTTCGGTTTTAAGAAGTTCGGATTAACAATGAAATTTTACATTAAACAAAGAAGAACCAATATCGGGACCCAAAAAATACTTCGAAATAACGGTGACTTCGGATTATCGGTGTTCGAAATAACGGTGTTGAAGTGTATTATCATTGGAGGAACAGAAAAAAACACGGACGCCGAAAAACTAACCTAAAATCCACGTAGGACTACATGGCGAATATTTAACGACCCTGAACTTAGTTCATGTGAGGTGATGGACGCGCAGACCAGAAAACCGACACAGGTGAGGATACCTCTGACACTCGTTAACATTCTACTGTCGACGTCTTTCACGATGGGCGCTATTTGCCGCTATTTCAGTCCCACGATACCCGTACATAGAGCGCGGAAAGTGAAGAATTCATGGCGATTTTATGACCCGACTTTTATTCCTACGCCTTTGCCGACTGGATGACTCATTAAATTAGCTGTTAACTTAAATCGTAATTTGACATATAATTGATTTACATGAATTCCACAGAATGGTTGATTATTGGGAACATTTAAAACCATTTAATATAAAAAGAAGCGTGATGAGAAATAACTATTACTAAACAACACTGTAACGTTCAGCACAAAAACATTACAACTACACATACTATTTTATTCTAACAAAATGCTAAATTTCTGGAAAAAAATTATGTTTTACCTCTCTATTAAGTGACTTCATATAACCAACTTCAAATTTCCATTCGCACAAATAAAACAGTTTACAGACAACTGACAACTGATGCAGTTAATAAGCACCGTTTACTGTTCTTAAAACAGAAACTATCCCGTTTTCGACACAACTAAATTGTTTAACTGCATGCACTATTCAAAATACACCATGTCAGAGCATACAATGTAAGTTTATTTACATGAGTTATATATTTAAACATTGAGATTAATTCTTCGTGAGAGGTAACTTGCTCTGACATACCAACATTTGCCAAGAGTTACATGTATATATATATCCTCACTCTATATCGTGTAATTAGCCACAGGTGTAAACGCGATTGTTAACATTTCTAATTACCATTTTCGTTATTCGACTAATTATTATCTACTTCACAAGTCCTTATATCATTGTTGAAATTATACGACGCGTGTTAGATATTATAAAAATGCCTATTCGAAACGCTATCGGATTTTAGACCAACATTTACGCGCTATTTTATTATCTACCTCCTTTAAGTTAAAATCTTTATTGTATCTTTATCAAATACTATTATTTACATTTCTTTAATTTATGAACCCGAATGAGATCGCTCAAAGAACGAAACGATTGTATTATGGCGCTTGCTTAACGTGGAATAAGACATTTGTTCAATTCTTACAAATAAAGCTAAATTTATGTAAATAATAAATGTATTGTCAAAGGTAAGTTGAATCGCGTTTAGGAATTTACATGTATTTCAAATGTTTACTGCACTATCCAAGCCATTGCTTTTATAAATTGGTATACATGTACTTTCAGTTCTCCGATCTGAATTTAATCCTATAAGCTACAAAAGTCAAGTTGTTTTCTTCAGTTTTAACGTTAAGATATAAGCTGAACGATTACTTAATTGCAAGAAAAAGCTTAATCATTGTTATTATATGTGTATTCAGGTGCAGGAAAAAACTGTTTATGAACGCCCATGCCAAAGAACAAGTATTGTAAAGCGAGTTGATTTAAGGGTACGATATATGTTTTTGAATGTTGATGTTTCAAAAGCAATATACGATATGTTGGGTATTAAAATACCAAACGATGCGCATTTAACGTTAAAGTAAATAATTTAGACGATAGCATGACGATAGCAAAATATTTTATGTATTTTATAATCCGCGTATAGTTTCGGAAAGTAGTAAAGACAAATAAGTGTTAAGCTATTCATCTCTAAGACAGGTACGAGCATTCCGAAGTTCCGATTTCCTGAAAAGTTGACTGCCACTATAGAAGTATTACTCATGTAAATTAGTCGATATTTAAAGTTCACAAAAGCGTACATTACATCAAGGATTGAAATAGATAAATAAGAACTTTATACGAGCTTATCAGCGACAACTAAAAGCGAAAACTAACCAAGTAACCATGCGAAGTTCCCACACTTTACTCCACTTTTAAGGTCACACGCGAAAACTTTTCCCTAAAACGAGCCAACAAAAAAGAAGAAAGTTTATTTCACTTTAATAGTCCGTGTTATCTCTAACTCCAGTGTACAGCTTACATGAAAAGACATCGTTAAGTTTTACGACCTCGCTCTGTCGGGTAGACGTACAGGCGTACAGGCGCGTAGCTTCGGACACGTACTAAGGGGTAATATTTATGTTGAACGTATTTTATTTGGAAAGGATTCATTGCAGTGTAGTGTAGTGACATGGATACGTAAATATGTTTGCCTTTTAATAGCAATTCGTAGCCAGCTCTTTTTGATTAAGTGCAAAAAAATATATAAAAAGTTTAGAAACCCTTTCTGTTAATAATAATGAAATTGTTTCAGAAGAAAACGCAAAAAGAAGCGTGTTCTTTTGTTTTTATTTTAACGTTTTATATCATATTGTTTTGATTGTTTAAAATTAATTGAGATGAGATATGAGATAGTATATGTTTTATCGATTTTTACTACAACACAGATGCCTTCATGATTCAATAATATTTATTTTAATAATTGTATGTATGCATACATAACACACAATTTAACAAGACCTGTCAGGGGACAACGCGCTCGAATTGTCTTGTTCTGATCAGAGTTTGTGTGTTCCATTGTTGTATATTTACTTAAAGTGACATTGACTGCTGACATAGACATATGAACAGGGCGCTTTGTTATGTTCATGTATATCAATGCATAGACTAACCAAGCTTCCGGTAGCTGCGAATGGAATTTAAAAGCCATTCAATTCGTTTAAATCATGTATTCTGAAAATTATATGCAAAGATATAAAACGTCACGTAATCCGCGCGAAAAGCATTTTGATTTTTTAATAAAAACTTCGTAGCGCATAGAAATGTGAGCTATTTACTATTTTTAAAACTTTCGTAGCTAACAACATCAACATTTTGCATATTTATATCGAATTACCGTCATGTCAATTCAATATTTTCTGTTTGCAAGAGAAACTGTTATATATTTATTGCGTTATCGTTTTAATGGGTCAGTGGCCGATTCATAGACCGTCCACGTTGACAGTGTGTAATTTGACCGCTTTTTGGAGCGACCTCGAAAGCAGGTTGTCGCAGGTGGGACGCGCTTTCAAGTTGATGATTAGAGATCGATTAGCGATTGATGATAAGTGTGATCAATAAACGTAAATTTCGTCACGCAGACTGGCGGGTGTTGTCATATAACCAATAAGAGATAAACGCTGTGCAGTGAAGTGTTGCATCGCTGTAATTTCTGTCTTTTCTGAGACTGAGTGGGACAAACTGCATCTGGAAGGGATGAAAACTGCCTATTATCACAACAATCATCTCGCCCATTTTAAATGCGACTTTGTAGTTATACAAATTTAACTTTGTATGCAATCTATTTGTTTATATTTAAAAATCGCTTATTTAGGATTTCGAATTTAGTATTCATATATTTGGCCGATTTTCGACTATTTGTTCCAATTTCTACTAATAAGGCATTTATGTAGAAAATTTCAAAACAATAGCTCACACTTTTATTGAGTACGTACACTCTTTGTCGTTCTTGGAAGCTCTTGTGTCGTCGATTTGAATCTTTTTGTGTCAACTGCAAATAGTTGCTTACAATTCATCGTAATTAATCTTTGAAAAATATAAAGTTGAATTTAAGTTTAGTTCTTTTCATGATCATATAAATGCTAATTTATAAAAATAACATTATTAATAATACAAATTCATAAAAACATTAACAATAATACTGATACAACTAATAATATGACTAATACTACACCACCAACAACTTATAATAATAATAATAATAATAATAATAATAATAATAATAATAATAATAATAATAATAATATTAATAATATTAATAATAATAATAATAATAATAATAATAATAATAATAATAATAATAATAATAATAATAACTATCATTACATGTATATAATACAATACAATACTAATAATAATTACTTTAATAAAAATAATTACAGAACAGAATATAAAAATCTGATAGCATGTTGAATAGCATTTATATAATATCTTACCCGCGTGGTATAATTTCAACAATTACATAAGGACTTGTGAAGTAGATTATAGAACAGAACAGAATAACTCGCTACTCACCTGGATTGCGTACTTAACATGGCGCGAAGAAAATGAATACAAATATTGAATGGCTGTAGCTTATTTCTGCTGAACAAAAGGAAAAAGAAACTCAACAAATTGTGCAAATATCGTTGGCCGTTTTCAATGTCTCAGTATTTACAGTAGTTTCGTAGCGTTGTAATTTGTACGGTATTTGCACACACTGCAAAGGCACTAATGCCATTTTGATTGATGTTGCGATGGATTTTCGACATCAGTCGCTTAGGTGGATTTAATTAGGTATTTATACGAGTTTGAAAAAAACATTAGACGCAGTTAGCAACTAAAATAATGCGTCGAAATCAATGTATTAACTACTCAAGTTAACATGTGCGTCTCGTTTTATTAGTATACCGGTAACCAATTTTAAGTTTGTGACCGTATTTAAACGTCTAACTGTCGCCTTCAATCTGTTCATCAAAACATAACAATACATTTAAGTCAGTAGTGAAATTGTTTCCTCAAAAACAATACGCATTAAAAGTCATCATGCAAATGCGTATATTTGAAAGCAGGTATTATTAAGCAATACGGCGATCCTTAAAATCAACGTTTACATCTTTAAAACTCTTAATCGGCTTTTAAACGTTATCGACTAACCACAAATTAGAGACCGGCTATCGTTACCACTCATTATAAGCTCATATAAGCGCCAAAAGTTGGCAGGTTTATTGTAAGAACAGCAGTAATTAACGATCCGAAATCCAAACTTCCTTTTAAATGTTCAAATTGTTTGTGTTAAAGCTTAATTCTCACCGTACCCTGAATTAAAATGCAAGTTGTTTCAATCATCCATTTAAAACAGGAATTCTTTCAAATGCAGTATTTAAATAGCAAGGTCAAGCCTTAAAATAAATGCGTACCGATAGAAAGACACTAACAATTCTGAAAATGTATACAACAGACGACAACATATTGACCGAAGCTGATTCATAATGACAAATAAGTTGTTTATGTCCACAAATATAATTATAAAACAAGGTCAGAAATATAAACCCGTCATAAAAAACGGATCCTATGGGGTGCCCTTTTTTAGCTGGTTATCGAAATGTACTGCCATTGTATGGGAACAAAGATAACTGGAAAGTTTTGAGGTTTGATAAAAAGTAAATGCGTTAAGAGAGCTAAAACGGAGACTTGTGTACTTTTGCATCCATAAAGGGCAAGAACTCTGAAGCGCCTAGTGCTCAAACTCCATGCAGGGTTGTCGTTACATGCTCTCACGTAAATTTAATGTAATCGTCTTGCGTACTGACTTAACTTATCATCGACCTTAGGACTAATGAAATCTTAAGGACGATGTGTCATCTTACGAGGCTTTACACAAGTATGACTATAGCATGCTTAAAAAATAGGTTAAACTTGAATGCCCACAATAGTTACAAAAGTTAAGTAATGATTGCACAAACACTAGTCAAGTTATTGTGTAAGTCTAATTGTGAACTTTTTAAGGGATACATACCTTAAGTACAATATAGCAATTGGTTGAATTTCATGTCATACCTACCAACACAGTTGCACACAATATTTTAAAGTTGTCTACACAAGACTTATCTGAACTTGGTCTATTTTCGACGCAAAACATTGGCTGTAAAAAGAAGACCCGTGTCCATACATACGAATGCCCCACATTCCACTTTTGTCTCAAAACTACACTTATCTCAATTAAACGCCGTTTTACGGCAAAATTTGACTTTTGAGCTCTTAAGCGTTATCTTGACCTTTGAGAAAGGGAGACGGATGATGCACGCGACATTTGTAACATGAATAACAAAGGACACGCTGTTTAATGGCTTAATTTGACATTTTAAATCCAATTGTGACTGTTGTAGTAGGGAGAAGGGTGTACCACGCGAGACGCCGTTTCATAAAAATTTACATTTTCCAAGTTATTTTTTTAAATGTATCAAAATATGGCTCAATTATGGCGGAGACAGGAAAATTTGTTCAATGACCAAACTGGCCTTCGACTTCTTAGAGTGGCCATTACCTCTGAAATAAAGAGACGGGTGTTACACGCATGACGTCGTACGATAGTTTATATTTGAGTAAAGTTAAGGCTAAAAAAGGATTTTTTGGACGGACATCGGGGCGAACGGACGTCCATAACTCCTAAGAGCCTGGCGAGATTTAGATAGTTATTGAACATGCCCTCCGTTATATGGTAACAGACATTTTCAGAAAGTTTCGTGACGATTAGATGATAACTGATACGAGTTAGAGAGCGGAAACCAACAAGTGCGGACGGTTAGTGCGGAAACTTCGGGGGAATCATCAATATTGGCTGTTTATACCGCCAATTCATTGGTCAGATTTGCCGCACGCAAATACGTTACATGAGAACAGTCAATTTACCACACATCCAATTTTATTTTAATCAGATTTTAGTTAAAATTATTATTAAGGTTAAATCCACATATTTTACGACAAAGATTGCTGTTTTTGGAAAACACTATTAGTTAAATAGGACATTATTATAAAATAAATTGATAACTTCTGGCAGGAATTTTCACCAATTAAGTCAACACAACGTTAGTCTGCGCCTTATGCTCGCCTTTGATGATATCGAAAATGGAATGAAAGTATTTTTATTGCGATCAATGGCTCCTAAGTTTGGGGGACACATTTCCGGGAAACAACTCATCAATTTATTCTGGTCCAAATTTTAACGCCGCAAACAGTGACCCATAATTATGTCGTCGATAACTTTCAGCAGTATAGTTAATTGATGCCTTATTTGATAAAAAAAGCTGCTCTGTCAAACGTTTACAACTATTTTAATAGCGTATGATCTTAAAAGAAGCATTATATTAATTCATTTTATACATTTACACAACAACAAAAAAAACGTAACACACCTGTCTGCTTCTTTATTATAAATTTAATGTATATCACAGATCTACCGGTAACACAAAATGTTCATGTCATACAAGTACATAATAAGGTGAAATACAATCAACGCTTCTTAAATATGTCAATCACATTAAGGAAATGCACTCCCGAATGTAAGGTTTGTTATTTCGCCGCAATCGAAGTAACTTATCGGTATTACCGTAATATAAATCGTTCACCTGAAGCTCTGAGGCAAACAAATATCATCAGGTCAGGGTTTTTTCATTAAAATAAGGCAACACATTTCTCTTTCAAAATCGTTTTCAAAACTATTAATCAATCTATATCGGAATAAAATTTTCCACTTATTAATTCAGCCTTTATAAAAATATACGAACATCAAATTGTGCTTCACTAGTGAAAATGCGATCCCAAACGATGACAAACTACCAATATCTCTAAAAGATCGCATTTCCGTTACAAGCTCGAGCCTATTTACATTCCTTGGCCATGGTGATAAACTAAAGTCTATACCATGTCTAAACTCAAACCACATTAATTGCAATAAAACGGAAAGAGATCATTTAATTTTCACGACATGTGGCGCCAGGAGCTCTGGGTCAATGCAGGACTTGTCAAGTGGGGCCTCTATGTTGTACTGGTGCGCGTTCTGCCGCCGCTGGAGTCCGCGCTGGCTGCGCTGCGGGATCGGCAGCTCTGAGTGGTGAGCCGGAAGTGGTTCCGTGAAGAAATATGGATGCACCAGCGCCTGCACGTATAGACAAAGGGGCAGTTTTACAGAACTGCGGTGGACAGGGCTTGCATATGGCCATAGAGAATGAGTATACATGTACATACACACCAGAGGGTGGTGTGACAGAACTGCAGTACCGTAGACAGGGCTTTCATAGGGCCTAATGAAATGGTTATATTGTGTACTCTTGTCAGATAATCAGTAACTGCAGAAAGTGAAACACTTAAAACTTAACATCATTGCGAATCTGTGGTGACCTTAATCACACTGTGTCTTAATATGCGTACAGATGTTTACACCAGCTATTAACGTGTTATTAAGGTTATGCAGTGACAATAGACATGCGTCAGTAAAAAGGATGACTTCAAATTCTTATTTTGTCTCACAACACCATGAATAAAATAATCCAAACTTAAATTGATGTAAAAAATGTGACATTACTTCTGATATGCGGGAAACATCAAACGCGTAAGTTCACGTGATGGTGCATATTTTTGTAAAGTTTTATCATTCAAGCATCCATAACTAAAAAAATATGAACAACACGAAATCCCAAGGATGGAAGGATGCACAAGGGCTATTAAAATGCATTCCAAAGTTGGAGCATAAACAAATCAAACCGAATTAAAAGGTTACCATGGTTATTTTAACAGTTTATATTTTTCCACAAAAAAAATGATTGTTCCAGTGACACTGTCTTTGTAGAGTAGAGCAATGGATGTGTCTGGATTAAGATTTTAAATATTTCTTGTACAAAAAGCTCAACGGAACAAGCAAAAAATGGATACATGTAATATACTTGTCTGTTAGGAGCAATATAACAAATTTTAAAGCCCTTTTAACTAGATAATGAAAACAAAATATACAACATGGGAAGTTAAGCAGCATATTTAAACTGCTACTGCAGTGAGGATTAGCGTTCGAGCTTACATCAAAGAATCCTTGACGTCTTTTTATAGTCCAGAAGTGCATAACATTAGAATTAAATAACAAACAAAAATATTCAGCAAGCTACTTGAATCTATAAATAAGGTGGTAATTAGTATTTTGTCTCTTCAAGTATTGAAAGAGCATGCAACTGAAGGTAAATTGTTAAGATCTACCCAAGATACATGGTGAAGACTGCAAGCACCTGAGGCCAAAAGGTTCAGATTTTCCCATGACACATGATGTTAAGTACCTCCTTGGCTGATATCCTGTTTTTGGACTGGTACACAAGGAACTTCTTCAGGAGGTCAAGGGCCTCCAGGGAGGCGTCAGGCACCACCTTCTCGAACGGCACCGGGTGAGCCTCAGGGAACGTGATCTTGTTGTAGTCCGGTAACTCGTGCATTCCCTGCCGGCAGTGGTATTGACAGATGAGGATTGTCTCATTATACTTATAGTTAGATAGCCTATTTCATATTGACAAATAAAGCTTGCCTAACAGTTAGATAGACATTTTTTTACAGATTGATAGACAATTGAATATTGACAGATAAAAAATTTCTTAAAGTACTTATACTTTTTCATATTGAAAGATGAGCTTGTCTTACAGTACCATAGATGATTTCATATTGACAGTTTAAGATAGTCTTAAAGTACCAGAGACGATTTCATATTGACATATGAAGCTTGTGTTACAGTGCGATAGATGATTTCATATTGGCAGATGAAACTGTCCTCACAGTTTGTTCGAAATGTTTGATGTTTGTAAACCGACGATTTCATATTGACAATAAAACTTGTCTTGTAGTAGGATAGACAATTTCATATTGACAGATTTAAGTTTGTCTCACAGAACAATAGATAATTTCACATTGACATATGAAGCTTGTCTTACAGTACGATCATTGTCAAGCATTTTCTTTTTATTTCCCTAGTGACTAAGTTTTTACACCATCATATCTAGTTGTGTATTCAACTGAGACTTGAGCAAAAAAGTTGTGTGCTTACTTCTTTATGATAAGAATAAAATATAGCCCATATATGGAGTGTTACTTTAAACCTACTTATTTAAGTCAGATTGAATAAACAAGCCTTAGGGTTATTGAGATGCTTTTGAGTCTGTTTCCTGGGTATAACCAGTACTTGTAATCTTAAGAATATTCCTGCATCCGACATTGAACCTAGGACCTCCCAGTTGCAAGGCACGCACCATTTCCACTATGACCAGGTGACCTGTGTCTATATAGAGTGTTCATAATATAACTGTTAATGACACAATTGCTAGCCATACATACCGGCCATATCTTCTCGTTCGGTGTCCCCAACACTCCCTGTACACAGCACAGCTGCTTGATGTCATTCTCCCCCTAGAGAGAGAAAGAAGACTTATTGAAGTACCTTTAACAATCTGCTTATACTGTTCATTAATGTTAAAGCTCAGCAAATCCTCTTTGTTTTATTTATTATATCAAGCTACAATTCCTATGATATTATATCATGCTACAATTCCTATGATATAATATCAAGCTACAATTCCTATGATATTATATCAAGCTACAATTCCTATGATGTGTTCTATGCATTGGGCATGATATAAATGGCAAGTATTTTATACAAGAAGCACTTAAGGAGCAGAGTAAGATATTAAAATGTTGATTTTAATATTTATCAAAAAGAACTTTGTCAGGATAGAAAACTAAATTGCCATTGTAGAGAAACACACAGGCAGACATGTTTTGCATGACATTCTTATTTGAATTCAAGCTTGGTCAGCTATGTTCAATGCTAAATAACTCTGGAATGTGTAGATATATATTACTCGGGATGAAAAACATTGTCTTGCACATCTACATGTACGCTTAATGGTAATGAGATATTTGTTGTTTCAATGAAAAAACGTTCAGAATGTGGAAGACTATAACTCCACAAACTTTTGATGACTGACCTTCCTACATACTGACATACAGACCACTAGAGTGACTCCAATCAACCAAATATCAGACCACTAGAGTGACTCCAATCAACCAAATATCAGACCACTAGAGTGACTCCAATAAACCAAATATCAGACCACTAGAGTGACTCCAATCAACCAAATATCAGACCACTAGAGTGACTCCAATAAACCAAATATCAGACCACTAGAGTGACTCCAATCAACCAAATATCAAAACTTGTTTTAATGTGATTAAACTACAATTCTAAACAGTTATTTTCTTAAAACAATATATACAAATGTCAGTTTTAAGGTACACCAAACAAAATATTATCAGGAAATACGTGCGACTGAACTTATTCAATAACTTTTATAAAACATGTACAAGGAAAATATACATTAAGTACAAACCCACCATCTGGTGAGCTAAAACTGTGAGCAAATGAAACATACTGGAAAGAGTGGTGAATTGTTCAGCAGTTCTCCAAATATACAGCCTACTGCCCTGCAAACAGAAGGTTTAAGATACTGTTAGAACGGTCTAGAGATGTAGAATAGATATTCATACATTGTTTACAAGGACAAACTATTATTGAAACATTATAAACACAAACCAACACCTAATCGTTTTTAAAATGCAAGACAAATAACATGATCTGTTAATTTCGCTTATTTTTTTTCAAAATTGAACGAAATAACATAATAAAATTTGTTCAAACCAATAATTTGATAACTAATTCATACAGAGATCGAACATAATATCATGCAAGTGATAACTTAAAGGAATAATAGAACCAACCATAGGTCGACTCCTTCATCATACTTCCTTGCACCATACAACAGTTCTGGGGCTCTGTACCATCTTTAATAAACAAATGGCATAGAAATACGATTAAGTGTACACATCACTTATGAAGCTTTTCCACAGAAAAAAACTGAATATTAATAAAAGATTTGAAAGATTGTTGAAAACTATTATCTTACAGAAAATGACTTAAAATTACTACACTGCTTATCAAATAAACTTTAACCACATTGATCATCATCATCATCATCATCATCATCATCATCATCATCATCATCATCATCATCATCATCATCATCATCATCATCATCAATCAGCAGCAGCAGCAGCATTATCCTCCTCCACCACCTCCTCATCATCATCATCATCATTGTCAACGTGATTGTCATCATTTTCCAAACCACCACCACAATATCCTTATTTTGCTATCTATGTCTCTATGTAACGCCCATTACCGAGTGGCCACCTGATGGCTGTACAGTCTGTTGCCCTTGTTCTGGAAAACTCTCGCCAAACCAAAGTCAGCAATCTTCAGGTGTCCCGTAGAACTGATCAGAAGATTGGCAGGCTTAAGATCCTGAAATAGCAAGGCACAAACTGCCTGAATGATTTAAGCTATGACACAGTATAACTCTACATGCTCTTGTATTTTGTGGATCAGCAACTTTTTATTATTCAATCAATTAATTTCAAATTAACGCAGGAAAACTTTATGGCATGAACAAACATTTTCTTTCACATACTTAACAAGTCATTTTTATGACAATTTAATAATTTTCATAACATTGAGTACAAGTATGTATTGATTTTTTAGTGTTATGCATAAAACAAAAACATAGCCATTGATACATGAACATGCAGTGATGCAATAACACTTAAATCAATGCATGTAGGTCTAATTTAGTAAATATCCCATTTTTAATTTACTTTGCCATTCCTCTATGCCCACCTGGGTAAAACAATTAAAATTGAGGCCTTTGAAATTTTCAAGTGGTCTGTGAATTTTTTCCCCTCGTACGCCAGTCTGGCCTGTAAATTGCGAGGGTCTTCCCCATGTCAGAAATATCATTACCCTGTGCATAATGTTGTTCTCGTGACAGAAAGCAACCCCTTTCAGCAGCATGAGCATGTAGGATTTCACCTGGGCCTCTGTGAGGGGCTTATCTGAATTGCGTATAACCTCAGAGAGGTCAGAGGGCATGTACTCAAAGTCCAGCACAAGGGAGCTGCCATGAGGGAACACCTCTCGTAGTTTCACAACCTGTAGGAAGGTTAATTTGTTATTAAACCCTTTACAACATAGATACATATTTTGACGCATTTGTAGTCCCTCAGGAAGTTACATCTAATCAAAGACCTTTCTAACTAGATTCAAGCTTTAAAGGCTTCATTTTAAACCCTAAGATACTGAAGAGCAGCAAACAGCATAAAACCTGAACATATTGCGAGTTACTCGTAGGCTGTTCTGGTTTTATGCTGTTTGCACATAGCCATTTTCACTTTGCTTCTAAGTGGGAAAGGGTTAAATCTTTGACAAATAATCAAACGTTTACATAAAATATCTAAGCTTTCCAACAGGCATTTATTAATAATACATATACACAATATAATAAAATTTCTTCACAATACATGTATTATGGCACCTTCTACAACTTTCATGTTTTAATGTTGTTACTGGACAATCTATAAAGCAGAAATAGAACTGAAGACTTACATATGGATTGTCTTCTATCTCTTGTAAAGCTTTTATTTCTCTAAAAAATAAGACATGCTGTAAACATATGATGTGAACCAAAACTTCCAATTAATTTGAAGATAGAAAGCAGTAACAAAGGAATTATACCATCAATATAAAGTCTAGAATTGCAAAAACAAAAATTGAACCATCCAGATTTATTTAGTAAAAACATTTAATTGTTTATGCAGGTATATTAATTCACTAAAATATTTATATTAACATGATTGATAATTTGAAATTGTAAAAGCAACCAAAGTAAGTTGTAAAACCTGAGAGCAGTATTTGGTATACCATCCTCCAGTTTACGCAATGGGATCTTTTTCAAGGCAACAACTTCGCCACTCTGAAATGATAGGTTACATAAAATCATGATAAACAAATGGCAGCAGTTAAAGCATGAGTTTTTAACATACAAGACGAAAAAGAACATGCTATAAAAAAGTTTGTTTTTATCCTAAAACATGACATTGATAAAAAATCTGTAAGCATCTAATGTTTAGGCAAGACATCTAAGGCCTTTAGATTGTCAATTTTGTACATTTTCATCTTTGTTTTTATCTTTTATGTATTATTAATGCATATAATTAAATGTTCCACAAATCATGTGCACTTAATATTTCTCCTTAACAACAACCCTGTTATAGTGAGTAAATAAAGATTTTTAATAATTAAGTTATATCACTTTTCATATGTAGCATAAATTTATAGTAAAAACTGTTTGCATAGATGGCCTGCAATTAAAGCAGAGTAGTTGGAGGTTGTCATTGGTGATGGCTAAATCTTTCACTTGCGATTTAATTTCATGATTTGCACAGTTTTGATAAAATATCTGTACCAGCCCAATTGGGAAAAATGAGCGCAAATAACCATTTCATTGTAAAAACCCATGGCATGAAATCTTCAAATTTTGGTATTTTAAATTGATTGGTAATTATTTGCACAAACGCATTTAAATATTTTTCCCTGATTGTCAGTACTCATTTGGGACTGATACTATTCCTCAAAGACACTTAACATTTACATATATTATACTGAGACCCTGACTGATACATTTCTAGGGACTCTTTTGACACTGACTCAGGTTGGTCATCATCAAAAGTTTTTATTTTCTTGAAGCCATACCTTGACAACGGCAGGCATCCATAAGGCTGATGTCCTCCTTTATTTTTGTTGTACTTTTCAATATTGTGACTCATTTTATTTACAGAAACGATTCTTTTAACCAGTAAGTTAAAAAAAGAGTGGTGAAAGCAATAGAAAATTAACAAGAAAATGGCCTGATTGATCAAACATGCTGTGTTTTTTTTGCCAGAGTACATGGAGAATGGTGCTTGTGGTTACACACAACTAGACACTTGTATTTGTTCTTTTGCCAATGACGCAATTTTGGAACAAAATTTACACAACTTTACTTTGTGCAGGAATTTTTAACGTTGTATTTTTTTCCTGACAGTTTTCAGGTTCTTTATGAAAAAAAACACAAAACTATCGCTGTTAAAATAAGATTAGTGACTCCAAAGCAAAACTAACGTCAAAAAGTAAATTTGTTTATTTAAATGTGTTTATATCCAAATGATAGATGAGAATTTGTTTACAACTGTTAACTTACAACAGTTTCATGTGCATCAGTTCGCTGTGATGTAATGGATATGGTGTCTGCCTAACGACCGGGAGGTCACAGGTTCAATCCCCACTGTTGGAGCGTTCTTTTGACCTCCCCCAAAGACACAAAGTACTGGTTCTAGGCCCAGGAAACGGACTTGACAGCGTTTCAAATAAGTAGTTAGTACTTTCAATACAATCGAGCTAAAAAAAATAGGTTTAAACTAAACTAAAAGTTTCATGTACATTAACTTAAGTGGACTTTGAAATCAACATTATTTAATAATATCTCTTCCAATTTACCAATAGCAATTCTGGACTGCATTTCTACATCATACTCAGAAAGTGTTACATTAAATAATTATGGGCAACTCTCTAAAAATACTATGTAAATGAGAACGAGTTTTTATTTTGCTACCCAGCAGTATGCTACCAGTATATGTTTGCTTTGCTAATGTAAGAAACACATTAATACCCCAAAGTATAATAAATGTGAAGATTAAAACAAATTCAGGGTTAATTTTTTTTTAATAAGGTCATTATTATTAGGCTAAGTTTTTTTTTCAAACGATAGCTATTGAATTAAAAACAAATATTGTCATTATGGGAAAAGAATCTCAAACATGTCAACCACAGCCCTAATAGATTTGCTTACCTCAATGTGTTTTGCTTTTAGAACGATCCCATGGGCTCCCTCTCCAATTCGTCCCAAGATTGTATAATGTTCCATCACCATTTATGCTAACACATGCTAGCCTGCATACAAGACTTAAATATTAACTATGATGTATTAATTATAGTATTATAGTAATGGGTGCTGGACGTTTCGTGCCACTACCAGTTCGTGCCACTGATATTTGTGTAGGAGGGCATTGTACGTTTCGCCCAACTGATAATATATAGGCGGATAGGTGTGAATAATACCGTATAGAAGGTGTGAATAATAACAGCAAACTTTCGCACCTTTGATTGTAACATCTGTTCAATGTTAAAACAAGATTGTTTTATTTCATGATTGTTTAAGAGTCAATTTACATGCTTAATACAATACATTAACAAAAATTTACATAAAACATTTTCAAAACATTGACATTAACCATAACCAAAAGTGAATGCATACAATCATTTTAACAATATCTAGATTTATTACATAAATATATTAAAACATTTGCAATAAATTGACATTAACAATATCAGAAGTGAATGCATACATACATTTTAACAATATCTAGATTTATTACATAAATATATTGAAACATTTGCAATAAATTGACATAAACAATATCAGAAGTGAATGCATACATACAATTTAAAATGTTTTAATTCACATATACAAAAGTACATAAATATATAAACAAAAATACAACAGCATACTATCCTTTCCTATACATACACAAATCAGATATACAATGTATTGCATTTCAGAAGTCATCATTGTGAATTTTGTCCATGGTTGTGCTCGGTCCCAGCCCGATGATATGGCTGCACGCTCTCAGGAGTTCAGTAGTTGTTATGTCATTGTCTTCATACTTCTCCCAGATCTTGAAGAGTCGCCCGTGCACTTCTTTGAATATTTTCCGGTGTACCCGAGTCAGGGCTTGTTCCGACACTAGGCGGATTGTTAGATCCACTGTTTCTGCCTCACGGCACAACTCGAGGCACGTAAAACCCTAGGTCGCACTGACCCCAGTCTCACACGACAGATGCTGCCATCTTTCACATTCATCGCATGAGTTGGCTTCATCTTCTTCACCAACATTCTGTGCACAGTACACACAAGGATATTCGCAAGCCATTACTAGTTTTGTGAATTCAACAAACAACACACATTTTATACTATCAATAAATCATTTTGTTTTATTTTTACAAACACATACACATGATGCATAAAAAATAACAACACTTTATGTTTTATATTTATTGAACATAATGAACTATTTACAAATATTTGTATAATAAGTTAACAACAATAAATCATTTTATTTTTAGTTATTTATTATTATAATTGTCAACATTGTTGTAATTTTCAACATTAATATACACTCCAATATCATTCACACCTATACGGCATTATTCACACCTATCTGCCTATATATAATCAGTGGGACGTCTACCTCTTTTCAAAATGATCCAAACTCATATCGACCAATAAGTCTAACATCACATGCAGGTAAATTACTAGAAATAATGGTCAAAAATAGATTAGAACACTTATTGGAATCAAATAACATACTAAACCCCTTCCAGTCTGGCTTTAGGAAGGGGCGATCTACTCTTGATCAGCTAGCTAGATTACAACATGATATTCTTTCTGCAAAAAATCAAGGGCAATCAGTATTAGCAATTTTTTTGGACCTTCAGGCCGCCTTTGATTTAACATGGACCTTCGGCATACTAAAAAAGCTAGCTGACTATGGAATCACTGGATACTGTTTCCACTACCTCAGAGCATTCCTAGAGGGCCGTAAAATCCAGGTCAGGGTCGATGGGGAGTTATCAGAGGTAGCCATAACTGACCGCGGAACCCCTCAGGGGTCCGTAATATCCCCAACTCTGTTCTCCCTCATCGTAAACGGTCTACCTGATGCCGTAAAAGACTCAGGAATGGTTATCTCCCAGTTTGCCGATGACTCAGGCACTTGGTTAAAGGGGTCTAACATGTTACGCCTGCAAAAGAGGGCTCAAGCAGGCTTAGACTCCATATGGAAATGGGCAATTGAATGGGGATTCAAAATTTCTCCAACCAAAACAGTAGGAGTACTATTTGGCGAACAATTTCAGCACTCTTTGGACTTAAATTTAGGCGGCACCAAAATTATCTTTGAAAAAGTGGTGAAATTTCTAGGTATGTACCTAGATAAACAGTTAACTTTTACTCACCACTTCAAATATTTGGCAGAAAGGTGCGAAAGGGACCTAAATTTAATGAGAATGTTAAGAGGCACAGGTTTCGGATCAGATAAAAATAGCCTCTTAACACTCTACAAGTCCCTTATACGTCCAAAGCTAGATTATGGAGCCCAAATCTATGCATATGCTAAGCCAAACGCCCTAAAAATGGTTGATGCCATTCAACACAAGGCCCTAAGGATAGCTCTGAGAGCCCTAAACTGTACACCGGGTGCACTGCTAGAGGAGGAGGCCGGTGTGTTACCTCTTGACTTGCGTAGAAAACAACAGTCCCTCAATTTCTGGGCCAGGGTTAAGTCTCGGCATGGTTCAAACCCCGTAAACAAACTTGTCGGGACTGGCACCTTCGTCAAGGGGAAAATACTTAAGCGTAAGCATGTCGCCCTACCTTTTGGTGCGAGTATTAGGACCCTGGTTGAGGATGCCGGTCTCGACAAGGTACATGTAGCAGACCTGAGGCCCTCCAAGGCCCCCCCCTGGACGCTTGGACCCATTGATGTTGACCTATCACTCTCTAATAAAATAACGAAAACTGACTTGCCACAACACATCAAGTCAGAAGCTCTCTCTCTTATAGATAATATGTATGCTGAGCATCTAAAAATCTACACTGACGGCTCCAAATGCCCTAACTCTGGTTTGGTAGCCAACTCTTTTGTAATCCCTTCAAAAAACATTAGTAAAACGCACAGGCTCAGCAACAATCTCTCTATTTTTACAGCAGAACTTTTGGCAATTAAATTCTCTCTGTGCTGGATATTGGTCAATAAACCTACTAAAACTGCTATTTTATCAGACTCAATGTCATCTCTTGAGTCCATAAAAAACAGAAATAGCAGATCTAGGCCTGATATTTTAGCTAGCATTTTGGAACTTCATCAACAGTGCCTAGATAAATCTTTAAAGGTCACATTAGTATGGTGTCCAGCACATGTCAACATCAGTGGGAATGAACAGGCCGACAGGGGGGCCAAAGAGGGCCTCTTGAGGGGGGCCGTAGATGTTGGGGAACCCCTGGCACCTTCTGAGATCTACTCCCTGACAAAGAAATTTGTTTTGGGCGAGTGGAATCTCCGGACCGACAATTTGTCTTCCCGTCGACATACTTTTACTAGACCTGCGAAAACCCTCAGGCCGCCTGACAGATACTCAGCAAGCATTGTGCTTGACAGAGCCATCACGCGCCTGAGGATGGGAACCACCCTATTACCCGGTGGCGCAGGAAAGTATGTCCTCGGTATAGACCCTGCATGTCCTAGGTGCCAGGAACCTCTCACTGCGCCCCACATGCTGCTACACTGTCCTAACCATAAGGCGCAGAGGGACCACCTTGAAGCTGCATTGCACTCCCATGGACTAGTTTTTAACCTTACCAACGTGCTAGACCCCAAGGGAGCAGCTAGTGGCCCGGTCTTCTCTGCCCTCGCCAAATACTTACTAGATTGTCAAATAACTGACAAAATCTAGGTCATTGGGGGAGGGAGAGCAGCCAACACCCACCTAATTATACAGTCTTGTGACTGTTTTCTTTTAAAAATGTGTAATCTCTGCACAAACCTGATGTAATCAAATAATTGTGTTGGATTTGTGGCGCTTTTACACAACCTTTATTTTAGTTTTTAATGGGTTTATTGTTCTACCCCGCCCTTTCTAAATCAGGCCAATGGCATTGACCTGGTCTTCTTTATTTTAATACATTTTTTATGAGAGCATGACGTTAGTCCACCATTTACATTTTTCAGTTTTTTAATATAATCATATTTTAGGGCATTTCTTACTACAAGAAAGGACGAGGCTGTCCAGTAACCTGGGATTGTTGGCTGCATTGCACCCCCTCCCTTCCTCTTTGACACCCCACCCTTTCCCCTTCAAACTCGAAGAACCATGTCGGACTGGAGTGCACGGTGCAGGGCCTTATACCATTATAAACACCTATTTAGCCCTATTTAGGACAAAGTATTGTCGACCTTGTTGAAAGTACTAATCTTGTACCTTGGAGTACATTAAGGATTATTATAACTGCTATCTTGTGTAGCAATTTCCTTATTTTTGTGAAAACTGCTATTTTATATAGCAAATTGCCTTAATTTTATTATTATTGCATTAACTCATGTTAAAATTGCTACTTTTATAGCAAATATCCTAATTTTTATATTAAATTGCTATTTTATATAGCAAATTGCCTCGGTTTTACTGTCTAATTGTCATTTTGGATACCATATAAGGTACTTTAGTATTATTTCCTCCAATGTTATCATCAGTATACTAATAATATTGGATAGATTAGAGCTTTTAGGGTTTATCTTAACGTATCTAGGTAATATTTGGTCTTTTTACCATTTTACATCTTACCATTATCAATTTTCCTTCAATAGTATACAAACTATTTTTCATTTACCGTGCACTCCCTCTGGTCCAGGGGAAACAACCATTGTAGACTTCATCATCACAATTACCTCCCTTAGTACAACTGAGTGACACCACCCCTGCTGGCTCTTCTTTTCCCCCACCCACATCGGCCTACACTTCCATAAAATCTCTCCTTCTTTCAACCCTCCAGGGTGGCAACATGTATTTTAAATATATAAATGCATATAGTCCTGTACATATTGTAAATAAGGTACATCTTGTACAAATTTAGCTGTCTGTCTTATTTTTAACTGTAAAGTACATTGTCTTACCCTTAATTTTTATGTGGCCCTATGAAGGTGACCGTTTGGAGACACGTAAGTTATTGCCCTTAACATATAAGGGTTTATTACTAAACCCACTTTTAAATATTGTTTTAATGCCACTCTGGGGGGATCTCTCTTTTCCATAGCCCAATCCTCCTTAAGTTCCATACAGACAGGGTCTTATGTTGGAGCATTACGGCTATATTCCCTGTCTGCAAGTGTTCAACATTGAGCCACATACATAAACTTGTACTCATTAATTTTTTATCAACTCAATACTCAATTGCAATATTAATATATAATTGAGAGTTACACACTCTATGTGATATCATATATTGTCTTTTTTTTCCTTTCCTTCTCATATAATTGCATTTGCACATGCAACTTCACTCTACATTTGAGAGCTGTTAAATCAGGCTCTGGCATCCCTATTAATAAATGTTCTTAGATATAAACATATCTCTCTTATGATTAGATCTTGTTGTTTGGCGCTTAGTTTAAACTTTAAACATACACATAAAAATGGTACTTGACTATGCATGTAAACATATTGTGGCAATGTTCAACCACTTTGTGATCTGGAAAACCCTCAAATATTATTATTTTGTTACACAAACATATTACACATCTGTGTATTCCTTTTTCTATAATTAATATATTAAAATAGTCCTATTTGGATTCAAATTTTTAAACCACAGATCACAAAGTCTAAAGACTCCAACAAACCCATTGCAGTATATACTGAACAGTGGGTCTGGTAATGATGCTGCCACATACAACAGTATGTGTGTTTTCACCATCTTTACTTATAAAAATTGGGCTATTCTTTCTCTCTCTCCTCCTTAAAAAACAATACAAAGAATAACATACAATAACAACATCATATGAATGATATAAATTAATAAAAAGTACAGTAACGTAACAAAAACATAGTAATCTAATACTATAAAACAACTCCAAGTTCTTTTGGATTAACTCATTCTTTTTCTTTCATTTATATTTTTGCATATAAACCATTATTGTTTACATTTTTCTTAAAAGTACAAAGTCAGCCGTGGGAAAATCTATTTTAAAACGGATTGACCTACTGGCAATCCTTAATAAGAAATTTCGGCCAATCAGCGCCATCGTTATATAAGCGCATCAACCAATTAAAACGCCGCTTTTTTAACCGCGTTAGGCCTATTCACTGTATAGCACTGTGTCTTTTTAACGCTTCATATAAGGGTTATATATTTTTAAACCAATAGATTTTTATTAAGGCACCGCACCAACACTGCAAAGTTTTATATTTATACCAATGGTACAGCCCAGTAAAATCGGGCTGTCCATTGTATGGCCGTTTTCGGCTTTTTATGCAGAGTTCTATGTTAAGCAGTGTGCTCGGGCAATGGTTTTCAACCGAAGTCCCGAGGGTAAATAACCCCATTAGTCAGTACCTCTTTTCAACACAAATATCAGTGGCACGAACTTGTAGTGGCACGAAACGTCTATAAACCATAGTAATAGCTATAACAGAACTAATTAATTTGAGTTTATTGCATTTTTGTTCATTGTATTATACAATAAACACAATTCCAATTAATTTGAGTTCATTTTAATTGTAAATCATCAGTTATGTATGAATAGGATTTAAATTTTAATGAGGGTAAATAAACTGTGTACGGCGCTAACTGAGGGAGCAAATTATAATGTATGTCCGAATAACAACATCCGAAATACGTTTGTATTAATGTAACACAATTATTTACCTTGTCTAAGAAAAAAAAGGCAACGATGACAAAATGCAATGGTATCTGCGCCCTTCAACAGACAGTTGGTTATGTAAATTTCAAATGAATGCTCTTAAATATGTGTTTTAATGACGTTAACAAACGTGTTGTTATGTTCAACAATAATGTATTCGTATTTGTTGTTGTTGTTGTAATTCAGCGAACTTTAACGTCGCTGTCGACTATGCTGTTTGTTGGCGATGTTCATCGTGTACACATCGGTATTAACTGATAACGCAATGACGTTTCCACCTTAAGTTTATTTATCTCATTACAAGATATTTCTTGTTACTGATCAGTAACGTTATCATCTATGATATAGTATATTGAAAGCGGCTTATAAGATGAGATTGGTAAGCTGTCATAATAAAATGGCTTCCGGTTTCGTGGCAGGAATTTTAGCAGTGGTTTTTGTGATTTTACTGCAAGCACATAGACTGTCATGCGAATCATGTAGTTCAGAAACGTGCAATAAAGATGCGGAAACGAAACCCGAAGGTGGCTGTGGCTGCTCAGTCAGTCGGAAGCAGGCCGAGGTCAGTCTAGACGAGAGGCACGTACATGAACAGGCTAAGTACACTGACAATGTGGAGATAGAATTCCAGAGAACTTACCAAATGGTTTTGATTCCTGCAGGGACGTTTACAATGGGGACCAACCAGCCTGTGTTTGTGGCAGACGGTGAGGGACCTGCAAGGAAAATGACAATCAATGAATTTTATCTAGATAAATATGAAGTTAGTAACGCAGAATTCCAACTGTTTGTAAAGAATACTGGATATAAAACAGAGGTAATACCAAACATTCCAAATACTGTGTGCTATATATAAACATTTTCCTGTCAGAATATATAAAATAGGCTTTGATTATAACTAATTTATGATAACAATTATATTTCATTAATACAATAAAATGTTTATTACATTTATGGCAGTCAAATATGTTCTAAGTGTTTTATGAACAGGTTGAGATCAAAACTATACTGTATGTGAAATAGATACAATAAACAGATACACCAGGCTCAAGCCAAGGGCGTAGCTAGGCATACGCAAATACGCACGTGCATACCCTGTTTGGAAAAAAATACAAAATTTAAGTGATCGAAAAATGCAACAAAATGTGATGCCTTACCCGGGTTAGGCATATTTTTAAAGCGAGAGATGTGTTTTCATATCGAAAACACTTAAACTGTCTTAAATTTTGTTGTTTTTTTTCGACTTCATAGAATACGCAAGATTTACCATTTGCGAGGTCACGTTTCTTTTGGTGGTGACTATACATAACATTATTATCGACACTGCGCTCTATCATTAGTTTTCTACTATATGTATTTGAATGGATTGTTTACGAAGTGGGTGATTTTAAGAATGGCTGCTAATTTGATGTCGCCCCCGGACAGAGACGTTTCGACGGAAAATCAGACCAGCCAACATCCAGTATAGATAAAGTACAACTGTTGACTGCTGACTGGAGCAATGTTCATTTGTATAAGTTCCCTGTTAGGTAGGTTAAATCTTAGTGTACTCTGTGCATGCAAATTCATGAAATTCAAAATCTTTTCCAAATAATCATAATTTTGTAAAATACTGAGGTATGACAGTTCCAAATATAGTTGCTATGTTCTGGCAAAGGTTTAAATCATCAGAAACGCGTTACTATATTTTATGTGCACAAATTTGAAATGGGTCATATTTTTAGGCTAGCTACACCTCTCACCAAAAATAGCGTAACATGTTATTGATCTTATTTTGTTACCAATCATTATTTTCATTACAGAGGTTCAAGATCGCTTCAACCGAAATATTTCAAGAACTATTCCTGGCTGCGGTACTCTGATAAGACCAATGGAGTGTTCTGTGCTCCTTGTTACCTATTTGCTGGTGATACTAAATACCCCCATTTGATCAGGCAGCCATACCTGGATTGGAGCAACGTGTCTTCCACTCTGAAGAAGGACGAGAAAAACCGTGACCATATTGCACCAGTAGTAAGGGTGGACGATTTCTTAGCAATTGAACGAGTTAAAAAGAAAGATATTGAGTGTACCTTAAATGCAAATTACAACGCTCTTGTAGAGAAGAACAGAAAAATTATTGTAGGCATCGTGGATCTAATTGTGTTGTGTGGAAAACAAAATATTGTTTTACGTGGCAGTGACGATGAGGAAATGGGAAATTTCAGAGCGTTGTTGAAACGGAAGGCAAAACTTGACCCTATCATGAGAGAACACCTAGAATGCGGAGATCGTAAGACAATGTATTTATCCCCACAGATCCACAACAAACTGATTAAAATATGTGTATCTATGATCGCGTCAGATATTGTCAAAGCATGCAACAAGTCGTTCTGCTTCGGAATCGTGGCGGACGAAGCCACCGATGCTGCCACTATGGAGCAAATGGCTCTCTGCCTTCGATTTTACGATGAAGAGAAAGCATGTGTCCGGGAGGAGTTTGTTGGGATTGCTGAGTGCAAGTCTACCACCGGCGAAGCTCTGGCTAATGCCTTCCTCGAGAACCTTCAAGCTCTTGGAGTAAACATTCAGAAAATGCGCGGCCAAGGTTATGATGGTGCGGTCTGTTCGGGAGGCAGAAGGGGGTCCATCGTCGCGAGAGCTGTTTACTTTAATTGCATGTAATACAGGATACCTTGCATTAATTAGAATGTAAACAGTTTACGTGTATTTTAAAAGTAGTTTGCTATAGGTAGAGAATACAAGACGAGATGTAAGTGACTAGAGTTATCGAGTAAATATGATAGACATAGTTGCTATCTAAAAGATGGTTATGTTGCTTTATAATGTCTCTTTTATTTGTGTTTTAACAATACAAATTAAGATTTAGTTACTTTTATCCAAAAGTGGTCATATTTTATACCATACCATATCATGGTTTTATTTAGACATACATTAAATGATATGCCCCGAGATAATTCTAGAATATAAATCTTCAAGCAAAATCGCATGTTTTAAAATCGAAGATAAATGGTATCATATCAGAGTTTATCACGCCATATTTTGATATATATTTTCACACTATGATATGGTCAGAAACCTCTCTAGAATGAACGTACGGCTTCGTATAGATAAAAAAAATTGGGGGGAGCATGCCCCAGGACCCCCCTAGCATGCCGTTTGCATACTAAAAAAATCAGTCCAGCTATGCCCCTGCAAGCCATGATATGTATACTGGGAATATAACATGAATGTGTTGTTCGAATTGGATGGCAAGAGCTGATTTAGTGACATATTTGATAAGCCCACGATTCACACCACTTCAACCATATATTCCCTTTTCTATATATTTTCTTACTACATTAAAATCAAAAGTACATTTTTGCCATCCCCTTTGAAACGGATTTCATACTAAGATAAAAAAATCCTATCTGATGTTCTGTGTTTGATACCACAAATATATTCAGTCAGATAATCTATAGGTATATAATAAATCAAAGTTTTTTGCCCTGGTTTTTTAAGATCATATAAAGCTTTGTTTTTTTTATTCATTCAAACAGGCAGAATCGTTTGGAAACTCATTTGTGATGGAAACATACCTGGATAAAAAGGTCCTGGAAAAAGTTACACAGGCAGTAAGTTAAATAAGTTAATCAGATGATTTTTTTTCAAGATAATAAATACAAAATACTTTCACTCATTTACAGTATCTTAGTTTTCGAAAATAATATAATGTATAACAATATAATTCACTTCAATATTTTTTTTATTTTCTGTAAGCATTGTTAGTGAAGTACCTGCAGTGCTCTGTGTTGTGTCCAGGTAGCAGCAGCCCCCTGGTGGCTGCCAGTTGACGGTGCTGATTGGAGACACCCTGAGGGGCCAGACACCAGCATTGAGGACAGGTAGTTGCTTCCAATATGGCTCAGTAGCAGTGGATTTTTTAATGTATTTTCCTAGATAATCTAAGCTATTTTGCTTAATTTTGTAAAATAATTTAGTCTTGAACCATTTCTGATTCAGTTGTCTGGGTAGAACTTGTACAGCTTCCTTGTTAAAACCAGCACTTAATGTTTTTATGTGACCATGTGCACAAACTCTGAATACTGAATAGCATTTCTGATCTAAGTAGTTGATGTTGGTGTTTGCTCAGTAGACTTTAATGCTTTACATTTGCTGGCAATGCAGACGATGATCCCATGTTATGTCAGTTGGACAAAAAAAAATTGAATCAAACTATAACTTTGCTTGAAAAGATTAGCCATTTTTCCCTTAGAAATAATGATAGCTTTATCATTCATGCTATTTTATGATATTAATTTAGTATCTGAAAGTTGAGTCATGATGAAGTAAAGCTAGTCATTTTGTTTATTTTATTTTTTTTTGCCAAAAAAATCTTTAATTAAATAAATAATGTATTTTATTTGTACAAAAGTAGTTAACATTTGTTTGATGATAAAAAGTATGTAAATTGAGTGAGCACAAATTTTATTCAGGAATCACACAAATATAAGTATGCCTATAATTGGACCCAATTATTGGGACTCAAGCCAGCACAGGTACTTAAAAAAATTGTGTTGGTCCTTATATATATAACTCTTATTATATATATAAGGACCAAACAATTTTTTTTTCAAGTACCTGTGCAAGCCAGTCTGTTTAGAATGCTGCAAGTTTTTAGACATTGAATTCAGGATACTATATGGAATTTATGGGAAACACACAAAACGAGTAATTAGTACCTAAACACAGTGGTAAAACTGATAAATTGTACCACTTTGCCTGTGTTTTGAATTTTAATAAAAAGTTCAAAAATATACATGAGATGCAAGTTTCATTAAAATGGAGAAAAGTTATATTGAGATGACAATGACAATAGCCAGTTTTCAATATTTAATGTACATTGCTTTGTCCTTAATAGAATGGACCATCCAGTGCTGCATGTGTCATGGAACGACGCAGTAGCGTTCTGCAAGTGGGCCGGCAAGCGCCTACCCACTGAGGCTGAGTGGGAGTTTGCATGTAGAGGGGGCAGGGACGACAAGTAAGATGTCTCGTGTAGCCAAAGTCTCTTGATTGTATCTCCTAGAGTTAACTGAATTGTTTGCATGTAGAAGGGGCAGGGACGACAAGTAAGATGTCTCGTGTTGCCAAATTCTCTTGATTGTATCGCCTAGATTTAACTGAATTGTTTGAATGTAGAAGGGGCAGGGACGACAAGTAAGATGTCTCGTGTAGCCAAATTCTCTTGATTGTATCTCCTAGATTTAACTGAATTGTTTGAATGTAGAAGGGGCAGGGACGACAAGTAAGATGTCTCGTGTAGCCAAATTCTCTTGATTGTATCTCCTAGATTTAACTGAATTGTTTGAATGTAGAAGGGGCAGGGTCGACAAGTAAGGTGTCTCGTGTGGCAAAAGTCTTTTGATTGTGTCTCCTACATCTTACTGAATTGTTTGGGAAAAAAAGACCTGCGTGAGATCTTGAAATAGTGTATTGAGTTTGCATAAATTGATGCATATTCCATAGCCTTCATTCAGATTGGTGATACCTAACACAAACTATATAACCAGAGCCTCAGAAGTTGTTTAAAGATGTCAAAATTTAGAAAGAATCTGTTGTGAATAAAGTTGAATATCAGCCAGTTTTAGAAATGTTACAAAATTATATTAGTACAAGTATACAATTGCAAACTCCTGTAGTAGAGGCAGTTCAATAAAAGGATTTAGATTTATGTTTGCAATTTTTGCTAAATTGCATGTGTTTGTCTCAAAGTGTTTAGGTATTTGTATGATGTCTCAAACTTTTCAAATTTAAGTATAAAATTGTTTATAAATACAGGTTATATGCCTGGGGAAACAGCGAGAATCCAAAAGAAAAGCACTGGATGAATATCTGGCATGGAGAATTTCCCAAGGAAAACACAGCAGACGATGGTTACACTGGATCTGCACCGGTAGTGATTGGTTGTGATTGGTTGTTTTATTTGAGCCTCGCTCTGGAAAAACTGGGCTTAAATCATGTGCGTAAAGAACTGGCCCAGGTAAGCATGTGCAGTCTGCACAGGCTAATCAGGGACGACACTTAAACTTGATTTGCATTGAGCACAGACTTTATGGGATGATACTTTTCACACATTCATTTATCTCAATTATGCCAGAAGAGGCCCTTTTTATAGCAGTGAACTTGAAATCTATAAGCATAGAAATTCGAAGTTCACAGTGATTATCAAATAAGCAAAAAGAAACACCCGTATATTATATGAGGAATATTCATGAATATTCACACATTTATCATTATTAATGCACAATGGCTAGAACAGCATTATCTAAAGAAGAAAATTGAAACATGAATTCATACCACGACTTATATTCCTCGATGCACCATGATCACTGTTCCATGGCTTTCACACTATCATTCACATCTTGTCATCATGTTCTTTTATTGTCACCCAGGTAACAGAATACCCAGAGCAGAACAAGTTTGGTGTGAAGAACATGATCGGCAATGTGTGGGAGTGGACCCAGGACTGGTGGGAGACCAGCCACAACACCACACCCAAGAACAACTATGTGAGTATCTGTATATGAGTCTTGCTGTGTGAAAATGGGGCTTAACGCATGTGCGTAAAGTGTTGTCCCAATATTAGCCTGTGCAGTCCACATAGGCTAATCAGGAACAACATTTTTGGCTTTAATGATATTTTTTGTTACAAGGAAGTCTTTTCTTTACAAAAATCCACTTTAGGCAGTGGTTGACGGACTGCATGGGCTAATCTGGGACAAAACATGCATTAAAGGGGCCTTTTCACAGATTTTGGCATATTTTGAAGTTTGACATTAAATGCTTTATATTGATAAATGTAAACATTGGATCTTAAAAGCTCCAGTAAAAAATCAAGAATAAAATTTAAAAAAGGAAAAAAAGTAGCCGGTACCAGGGCTTGAACCAGTGACCCCCAGAGTCCTGGAGTTAGTCTATTCCGCCTGGTATACACAGTTTCAGTATTTTATACCTTATATAAGCAATCTTCGTAGTTTCGTAAATTTAAACGACAACAACAGAACTCTCCAAATTATTCAATCGTTTCGCGTTGGAAGGCTTTATAATTTTTAGGTTTTTTAAATCGTCAAAAGATATATAAAATGGCTATTTTATACTATGGTAAATGTTCAGTAATACTGTTTCCTCACAAATATCATAACTAAAACGAAAATTTGCGAATCTGAAACAACTTTTTTCAATTTTGTCAATTTACCAAACAGTGAAAAGATCCCTTTAAGGCTCATAAGCATTTTGAAATGCTATTTTGACCTGCTGATGATATGAATAGTTTAATATTTACTATCAATTTAAAAAAAAGCGTTGTAACAACATGGTAAAAATATTTAAATTGATTATACAGTTGTTTTTTTTACTTATTACTGGTGCTGTGGGTAATTCTGTAACTGCCCTAAAGCTACAACTCCTTCCATATATGCTTTTTGAAAACGATGATTATATTGGTATTTATCTTGATTAAATTAATAATACAGACCCGTTCCTTAACAACACTGACAACTTAAAGTCTTTATACAATGTTTATTTCAATATTTAATCAATTTGTGTCTATTACCTCAAAAGGTTAAAAATGTAATGTAGGGGAATACATGTTTTATAATGAGCAATTGCACTTTTGAGTCTATGCATTACACCACTAAGATTATTTTGTTTTATGTGAGGAAATTTGTTGTGTTTATGTTTACACTTTAATGGGAAAAAACGCAATTAAAGGGCATAGTGATGGTCTTTTTTTATGGCAGACTTTAGATACTCTCAATGTTATATGGATAAAATTGTGAAGAAACAATATATGTAATACCCATATATAAAAGGACCCGCAATAGCTTTTTGCGGTTTATGTTAATCGGATTTGAACGCATGCCTACTAACATAGACTACTTCATTGATAATATAACTACACTACAGTCATGTTATGGATAGTGCGAACGCCTAAAGTGCTACTTCATGTACATTTCATTCATTAAGATGTTACTACTGCATTTAATAAATACTTATTGAAAGATAATCTTATGTATGAAAATATTAAACCATATTAACTGGCAATACGCCCTTTAAGCAGTTAGGTAAACTTAGTATACAAATCAATTAATTTCCTGGGGCTCAAAAAGCACATTAGTAAGACCTCCATGCAGGTAATACATTTTAGAATTCTGTAAAGAACAATCTTGTAGGTATTAAACAAATGTTAAAATTCATTGAAACACTGAGGAAACAGCACACTGCTAGAACTCATTGTTAAAGTTTAATCTAAGACAGTGCTTGTGTTTAAGAAGAATCAATAGGCACCTTTACACTGCTAACCACTACTTTACAGCATGTCTCTTTAATACACTACAAAGTACCGTAAGTTGCAGCGTTAAGCTTGCCCCAATGTATAACATGCATGCGATTTTTATGCCCCCGGTAGGGTGGCATATAGCAGTCGCATTGTCCATCCGTCAGTTTGTCCGTCTGTCTGTCTGTCCATCTGTCTGTCTGTCCATCACACTTTTGCATTTAGGTTTCGAAAAATGCTCATAACTTCTATGTCCCTTCAGATGTAACCTTCATATTTGGTATGCATGTGTATATGGACAAGGTCTTTCCATACGCACACAAATTTTGAAGTTAAAAAACTTGACCTTGAACTTAGGGTCCGCGGTTTGGTTTCGAAATCTGCGTTAAGGTTTCGAAAAAGCATTTTTCGGGGGCATATGTCTTCCGATGGAGACAGCTCTTGTTTAAAGCCAAAATGGTAAAGTCAAACAAATATGTTGGTATTTTAGTTTGAAAATTCAGTAGGATTTGCTTTGAATAATGAATAATTATCCAATACAAGCAGTTTAAGCTTAAAAATAGGTTGGCACACTTGGCACGTTAAAACTCATATTTTTCTCTATTTACCCCTTTAATTTTGATGATTACTTTTCCTTTATGCCAAAAGGTTAAAATGTAGCCAAAGCAATCCAGCAAATGTTCATTGAACCTAAATTGTTTCATGCAAAATTTTTGCTCAGCGTTTTACTTTTGTTAAATTATCGCGTTAATACCATAAAAATGCTACCGATTTTGGCACCAGTTTTGCGGGGATTAAAAGGCAATAATTGAAATTTGTACGTGTTACAGAAGGGACCAGCCTCAGGCACAGACAAAGTAAAGAAAGGAGGATCTTTCCAGTGTCACAAGGTAATCTGTTTTACACGTCAGATGCCTTATATCGATGGTTTGATATAGGACAGTCTTCCATCAATGTTTTTATACCCTCTGTTACAAAGCAGGTGGGGTATACTGAAATAACCATGGACATCTGGATGTCAGTCTGTCTGTTGACACAAACTTCTCTTAAGGCGTTCTCCAAAACTTTTCAACATACAACATTTAAACTTGCCAGGAATTATTCCTTGTTCTTTTTTATGCATGCACAGTTTGTATAGTCCTACACTAACAAATTGCAAAAGGTATGCCCCTTTTTTAATAAAGGCATTTTCTAACACATGCTACATATTATGACCTGCAGCATTGGTATTGTGACAAATTCTAGTTTCAGATTGTTTTAAGAAATTGCATAATTTTAATATTAATACTAATTTTGATTTACAAAACAATGATGAAAGGTTCATTTTTAGGATGCGCTGTGTACTAGACCCAAAAATGTATGTTATACATTATTTTAAATATTTTTATGTCAAGCACAAATAAGATTGCCTTGTAATTTTTATATATGTGTTGCTGATGTTTTCCAGTCGTACTGTTACCGGTACCGCTGTGCAGCCCGCAGTCAGAATACTCCTGACAGCTCTGCACACAATCTGGGCTTCCGATGTGCTAGCGACACACTGCCAGACTATCTCAAGAATTCCTAGTCAGTAGTGGTTTGTCAGACTGTTGTTCATATGGAGACTTGTGGTGCTACTTATGTACAAGATTTTCATGCTTTAACTAATTGTTCTGTTTTATGATATGTTATTATCTATTTTTTAGTATATAATAATAATATAGACAATCATTCATTGTTATGCTCCCCCCCAAAAAAATTTTGGGGGAGCATATAATCGCCGCTTTGTCCGTCCGTGCACAATTTTTGTCCGGGCTATTTCTCAGCAACTAATGACCGGAATTCAATGAAACTTTATTGGAAGCTTCACTACCAAGAGGAGATGTGCATATTATCAGCGGGTTTTGGTCGGATGATTTTTCACAGAGTTATGGCCCTTTGAAATTTTCCATTAACTGTACATATAGTGCATTTCTTGTCCGGGCTATTTCCCAGCAACTAATGACCGGAATTCAATGAAACTTTATGGGAAGCTTCACTACCAAGAGAAGATGTGCATATTATCAGCGGGTTCTGGTCGGATGATGTTCCACAGAGTTATGGCCCTTTGAAATTTTCCATTGTACATATAGTGCAATTCTTGTCCGGGCTATTTCTCAGCAACTAATGACCGGAATTCAATGAAACTTTATGGGAAGCTTCACTACCAAGAGGAGATGTGCATATTATCAGCCGGTTCTTGTCGGATGATTTTTCACAGAGTGATGGCCCTTTGAAATTTTCCATTGTACATATAGTGCAATTCTTGTCCGAGCTATTTCGCAGCAACTTATAACGGGAATTCTATGAAACTTTATGGGAAGCTTCACTACCAAGAGGAGATGTGCATATTATCAGCCGGTTATGGTCGGATGATTTTTCACAGAGTTATGGCCCTTTGAAATTTTCTATAAACTGTACATATAGTGCAATTCTTGTCCGGGCTATTTCTCCCCAACTACTGACTGGAATTCAATGAAGCTTTATGGGAAGCTTAACTACCTTGAGGAGATGCGCATGTTATTTGTGGGTTTTGGTTAGATGATTTATTTAGATAGTTATGGCCCTTTGAAATTTTTAATTTTTAAGTTGCTAAACCATCCATCGTATTATTTTGTCCAAAGTTATGCCCCTCAAGATGTTTCCTTTTATCTGAATATATAGTGCAATATTGTGACAAAAAAACCTTTGGGGAGCATCACCCGTCTCCGACGGTTTCTTGTTTTGATAGTGATTATGCCTTTTTTGTATGACATTTTCACAAGTTGTATTGCACTTTTTACACATACATAAAAAAGTATTAATATTGGTGTGTATAATTAAATTGTTGCGTTAGTATTTTTGATGTAATATACATGTACAATGAACTTCGAACACAATTCAACATAGAACAATCCTTAAAAAGTATACTGATTTCAACAGATTTGATTATGATATTTCTGAATGTTGTGCAGTACATGTATGTGTTTGCTATCAGTACAATTCTGAATATTTTAACCAGGTACCAACTTAGTTTAAAACCCTGGTTATAAGATAGAAGTATTGCGGGCTGGCGGCATCAGACTGGTAGTTTCTGTTTATGAACTTTAGTGTGCATTAACCAGTCTTGATGAAACTTTGGATACAGCAAGCTTGCATGTAGACCTAGCTTAGCGTTGTATTAGGGGCATGTAATTTCAAGGTCACTGTTACTAAACTATTATTAGTTTTGATGTAGAAATTGCACTGAAATTTTGTGTCGGGGTTGCTGAAATGGAGACCTAGCTTGGGATTGCTTTTGGGCAAGTAAGGTCAGGGTCACCTCTATTAAAAAATAAAAAACTATATAACTAGAGTTAGAATAGAGGAATTGCCATGAATGTTTGTTTGTAACTTACTTGTATGAATTCTAGCATGGGAGATCCTTTGGGGCCAGTCAGGTAAAGTTAGCTTACATGTATATCTAGCTTGGGATCTCTTGGGTCAAGCATGGTCAAGGTCACAGCTTTTTAAAATAGAAAAACTATCCACCAAAAAGCAAGATTTGTTTATGCTGGTAGTGTTGTGAGAAATTCAAGGTCACTCCCATTTACAAAACTGTTGTTTACTAGATCTACTAACTTGCCTTTGGTGTGGAGGTATTTACCGGAAATTGTGTATGGATATACAAACCTATTAAAGCTTGAGATTGCACAATGTTTTTAATTTAATGTATGCCTTAAACTTTGAAATCCTGCATTTATTGGCATTACCATGTGTATTGTTTTGTACATTTAAGGGCGATCAGGTTCAATTTTATAACTACATTTACACTTCATTTTATGTCTAATCACCCTTACATATAGTCTAACATTCTGAGCATTGTATTTCCACTTCATTTGTAAGGTAACTTACAGGGAGAGATCTTGTTCAGTTAAATCTAATGATTTTAAAAGCAAATTTGCAGCAAAGGTCACATCAGTCTTTGTTCATTTTAAATATTGATTGTTAATTTAATTACAATTGTTTAATTTAAGCTTGATACCATTAAAAGCTTTTGGCTTACAGAGACTTTTTCAGGTTCATTTCCTGAAAATAATGACCAGGTGTTGGAAGGTTTTGAAAATGCTACCTCAGCCAGGGTCAAACCCAGGAATTTCGGGTGTTATGACAAACACCAGTTCCATTTCACCGCTGCAAACTCAAACTGAGTAAAAACAATTAACATGTCAAATACTCAGCACATTATATATAGGTAATATGTAGCTAAAATCAGCTTTGTAAGAAAAAGTGAACTATTTAAGGATTGTCTTTCTAGTGTTAATAAAGCTGTGTGAATATATCAAATCTTTCTGTAGGTTTAGCAGAGAAGCATTCAAAAAACATCTTTAACAAGAGCTGCGTTTGTGTAACACAATGCCCCCTACTGCGCTTTGAAGCCACAGACCAGTTATATCCCAATTGAAAACATCATGACAAAGTTATTGTCCATTTATATTTGACAAAGTTGCGGGCCTTGGACAATATCTGAAAGCATTTTGGAGAAAATTAAGGAAGTTGTATTAAAAAGTCCAATGCCTGTTACTTGATGAACAAAACTCAAAATTGATCTGAAAGTCATATAGGTAGACTGACATAACAAAAATCAGATCAATATCTGAAAGCGTTGCATAAAAAAACTATGGAAACGGGTAATTACTGTAAACGTATAGAAAATCGTCGGTATGAAATTTCGTTGTTTAATAAAAATCAACTAATTCGTTGACACGTAATTTCGTGGATTTCAAATTTTCCTGGAAGACTGACCGTCATAATAATTAAACTTTTATTTAAACAATCAGAGTAATAACAAAGCATTATCTGCGTTGACAGCAAGACTTGAGGTTAATGTGCACTGAAGCATGAAAGTCTTGCCGATTATTGTTGATAAGAGCGATAAAGCGGCGCACTTGTGGGTCCCCGCTCGCTAATTGCCATCAATGTTGTTTTGACAATATTTGCATTTCTCAACGCCCTTGTAGTAACAATTGAGTAATTAAGTCCCCAAAATACACGTGTGAAAACCGTTATGTCTCTTTTAACTTTAATTGGCACTAATTGACATATGTGATAAATCTGTAAACTGTTTATTTGACGACCTCACGTAAATGAGAACAATAGTTGATGAACAGTTTAAATACCGTGCTTGATTTAAAACAAAAACATTAACATTTTCAAATCGGAAATATTTTAATTATTCAAGATACAGCGTAATGTGACCTACTGAAGTGAAGTTATTGTTACAAAAAACAAGTATCACGGATAACCGACAACAAAAGAAAAATGTCGAAAATGACATTCGGAAATGACCGATTTCGGACTAAAAATGTATAAATAATCGTTGGTACTTGAATTCGTGGTTCAGCAGACCAACGAAATCCACGAAAATTCGTACCACACGAAATTTAATGGTTTTACAGTATGGAGAAAATTTATTCGCCCAAGGCCCATTACTACGCCAAAAATCAATGGACGGGAACAAAACTCGCACTTCATCTGTAAGTCATGTAGGTTGAGTCACATACCAAGAATTAGCTTAATATCTGAAAGCATTTTTTTTTTAACTCCAGAAAGAAAACTTCTAAGTCCAAGGCCCATAATTTTGCGAAATGCCGATGGACAGCAACTTCATCTGTAAGTCATGTTGGTAGACTCACATATAAAAACCCAAACTAAATATCTAAAAGTCTTAAGTAAAAATTTGCCACAAAATGGCTATTATAGAGAAAATGTCCAAGTTCAAAGTCTGAAAGTGTTTCGTAAAAATTCTCCGGAAAGAAATTGTTGAAAGTCCGAGGCCCATAACTCAATGGACCGCAACAGAACTCTTACTTTATCTGTAAGTCCTGAAGGTAGACTAATACACCAAATATCGGGTCAATATCTTGAAAAAAAGTCTGGAAAGTAGAATGTCGGACGGACAGACAATCCGACAGCTATATGCCAAACTACTGGGGGCATAAAAAAGCTATGAAAATGCTATGACAATTATCATTATCTATGAAACAGGTTATAAACAGAATAACATGTTTATAATCTTTGTAGTGCCTTTCTGGCTAATGACAGTATCAATATTACACCAGATCAAACTTGCCAATCACATAGTGATCTTTGTCTAAAACACACAGTAGTGAGATTGATATGAGATAACCAGGGTGGGATTTAACCCTTTCAGTGCGGGAACTGAATTTTGAAGGCCTTTGCAAACAGTTTGGATCCAGATGAGACGCCACAAAACGTGCATCTCATCAGGATCCAAACTGTTTGCTATTCTGATAATATTCTTTGAAAAAAATCGGAGAAAATGCTAATTTGAGAAATTCAGCAGACGACATTTTAGCAGACAACAAATTTCCCAGCATGCAAAGGGTTAACAACCACCTCAGGAAAGGAAAATGTCCTATCCCCAGTACAGGGTTCAACTAAATTGTATCTGTATCGAGATCCAGCACAGTTAATAACCATTTGCAAAATAAGTTTGACATTGAAAGGGAGGAAATCAGCGGAAATGAGGAGAAATAACAAATCTGGTTACTGTTAAATAATATAAACATGTCAATTGGTAATTATACCGCTGACAGGGAGAAACAAGTATGTCAGCCATAAAAACAAAGTGATATGGTATTAGATAAAATTTATCTTGGCACATTATGTAATAGAAAAAATAACACATTTTGAAACAATCATCATAATATAAAAGCAACATGTGAACCAAAATAGTTGTGCTAAATCAGAATTTATACAAAAAAGCTTCAGTCTCAACAAAAATTAATGGACACTTGTCAATGCAGCATTAAAATAAACAAAGAAAACAATTTACATTGAATTTGAATGAACAAAATCACACGCATGTCAAATTTACTTTTGCAATAAAATATGAATTATCACAGAGTTTTAGCAACATTATGTGTACATGATTCTGTATTACCGTGAGTAATTTGTTAGCGTTGATTTTTTTTTTAAAGCTCCAAATATTACATTTATAACATAATTTTCAATGGCAGAATATTTATTTAACTCAATTTCTATTAAGGTTCATTCAGTCTCTAATGTACTTTTTATGAGCACATAAATCTCTGTTTTCTAGATACACACTTGTTAATCGTTAATCAGTTTGTATAATTGTAGCTTATGTTTACACAACCAATTCATACTGCATACATTTTATTTCCAAATATAAATTATATAAAAAAACATGGCCAGTTAATTTCTTTTTTTTTTTTAAATGCCCAAATATAATTGAAATAGATTGTTTTCAACCTGAAGAAAATAAGACAGCCAGCACCCAATATTTTACTGAATCAAAACGTTCCACCCAAAACCACTATCAAATAAAAACCATTACAATTTAAAACGAAAATGTTTAATGAACAAATACAATGTATATAAAATATATATTCCATATAAGCAGAATTACCCCACAACATAATGAATGATGATAGAACAATCAATTAACCATACATTATAATGGCAGTGTAAATAATTCTTGAATATAAAATGCATAAATTGACCTTGCACTAAAATTCATAAATTGACATAATCTAGAAATCAAACTGAAATACTCTAGAAATCAAATTTTGCAATCAAAAATATTTTTCTAAGAGTGACTAATAACTGAATTTCCACTTGTTGAACAGAAAAATCTATCACTATTTCAAATTATTTGAAATGAAGAAAAAAACACAGCATTTGAACAATGGCTCTCTTATAAATGCTCCCTTTATTGACAAAAATAATTGTATAAAGCAACCAAACCAACATCAAAATTAAAATGAATATTCCAATACACAATTACCATGTCTTTATTTAAAAGCCTTAAGTCTATGTGTTGTTAAAATGTATTACTTACTCAAGTGTTACATAAACAGAGGAGGTAATCAGAAACATGTTTATAAATTCAACACAAATTTACTCTTCATTTTTAGTATTTTTGAATGGACATGACCAAGATTTGAACACAGCCTAAAAAATGTCAATAAACATTTAATTTGACCAAGTTTTGTAAAAAGTCATAAATATTGACTCAAGATTGGTAATAGGATTTTTCTAACATTTGACTTGGTGACCTAGTTTCTTATGCATGAGACCCAGATTCCAACTTGGTCTAGATTAAAGTCACTATCACGCTCACCAATACATACAGCTACTGTATTATGCTATATAAAAACATTCGACAACAAGTAGTTCCATACGATGGTTAATTACAATAGGAAGAACCTAAAAACAAGTAACATTGATGTAAAAACGTTATATTACAAGCATTCGGCAAGTTTTAAGCATCTAAATATCGTTCCACGATGTAATCAACTTTCGCTTTCGAGTCAGGATCGGATTCATTCGGGTTGCGTTCATTTGCATAATTTATACAAGCCATTTTCGCATTCGCTAAGTTCCAGTTACCCAGAATTCATTTGGATTTCACAAAATGATTATTCATGAGAGTTACGTCATGCTCCCGACGCTAACCGTATCCAATCTCTTGTTCGCCCGTAAATGTTCGGATATTTCACGGGAGATATAAATGGAATTATTTGTGGCCACAAAAAAATAAAAACGAGCATTTTGTATTTCGTTAAATCAATTCTACCAGACAACATCTAACGTTGAAATTTTGCATTTTGCTAAAAGGAACATTGATTTTTTTATGGGTTAGCTTTATTTAACGAAATATTCGATATTTTGGAGCGTGATTGTTACTTTAAGATAAACATTCTTACCAAGTTTCATTAAATTTGTGTCATAAATGCTGCCGCCAGATGGGTAATAAGGGGTTTCTAAGATTTGACCTGGTGACATAGTTTTTGGATGCACATGACCCAGACTTGAAATCAGTCTATATATTGTTAAAACAACAACATTTTTACCAAGTTTCAAGATTGTGTCATAAATGTTGCCTCTTGAGTGGCAACAAGGTTTTGACCTGGTGACTGGGAAAAGCAATAAAGGGCAACTATAAAAGTGTGTGATGTAGAATAATTGTTTGTATGCAATGAAAATCCCCTCACTAAAATCTCTCTACTAATGCTGTTGAGAAAAAATAAGTATGAAAATTAACCAATTTCAATAACTTCAAAAGTATGAGGTGCAGAGTATTGATTCTTGTACACTGCACTTCCTCGCAAAGAAATCTACCTACCTATTAAGTTTCTAGTTGAAAGCTCGAATATAATAATTTATATATGTTGAGACAAGCATAAGGGGAGTGCCACTGTAAGCACAAGTAACCACTGTTATCGTCACCTAATATGGCAAATAGGAACACCGGATTTGATGTACCAGCACATTTAATTAATATGTAAACTGTATTGTACATGTATGTTCAATATGAATTCAAAATATCAAATGCCATCATGAAGTGAATTCGGTCGCTTTAAATATTTTAACACAAACCAAAACAAAACATTACAAACTATATGATAATGACATATACTGGTCACGAACCAATAGCCCAAGTGGACCAAAAATCAATGAACTTGTATAATTTAATAAACAAGAGCTGTCACCATAGGATGACATATGCCCCCTATAAACACTTTGATATAAGTTATGAGCATTTTTCGAAACCTAAACGCAGATTTTGAAACCTAAACGCGGACCATTAGTTCAAGGTCAAGGTCACAGGGGTCAAAATTTGTGTGGGTATGGAAAGGCCTGGTCCATATACACATGCATACCAAATATGAAGGTTATATCTCAAGGGACATAGAAGTAATAAGCATTGTTCGAAACCTAAACGCAGATTTAAAAACCTATATGCGGACCCTAAGTTAAAGGTCAAGGTCACAGGGGTCAAAATTGTTTTGGGTATGGAAAGACCTTGTCCATATACACATGCATACCAAATATGAAGGTTATATCTCAAGGGACATAAAAGTTATGAGCATTTTTGAGAAACCTAAACACAAAGTGTGACGGAAGGACAGACGGACGGACGGACGCACAGTCCGATCACTATATGCCCTCCTTTGGGGGCATAAAAAACTTTCTTGTCAAATGAGAAAACAATCATTGCAGAAACCTATTCAAGAGCAATCTGTTAATTTCCAAAAGTTTCTGACAAGTTTTAATAAAAATACAGTGATTACAATCACAGAAGGGAATCTCGTATTTTTTTATATTTTTTTTATATGTTTTAATTCTATTCTATTAAAACATATAAAAAAATACGGGATTCCTTCCTGTGATTACGATTGAATCACAACCAATATCAGTATACCATAAGAACATATTTTTGCTTAATTAAGTAGGGAATGGTTACAGATTGCACACTGTTAACCAATATTTAATTAATTAGTTTTCAATTCGGTACATCTGAAACTCCTTGAAGGATGAATGCATACTTTATCTTGGCTATTTTAACCATGAATTTATATTTTCATTTCAGTCAGTGATTTTTCATTTTGGCAAATATGGCGTAATTAAGAGTCGTCATTAAGTACTTAACTCCAATTCATAATATTGAGAAAATTAATGAAATTGAAACAAGAAACACTAGAAATTGCAAATTCAATTCATTAATGAAAATGCATATTGAAAACATCAGATAGATTTATGAGGCTATTTCCTTCGACTTTTGGTTCCTGTCCAGTATGAATCAAAGCTTTGGTCCTTTCAATTGAGTTTGGTTTCAAAGTCCTGACCAGCAGTCAATATTAATTGGATTATAATACTGGCATGTTAATTCTAGCTAATTACCTATTTATCAAAACATTACTAACACTGTCACTACTTTCTGAAGCCAAATTTTCCAGCGAAACTATCCAGCAAGTTTGTTATTCCATTGGACTCTGGGACATATTTCGTAGTCACTTTATTATGATAGGCGTTGTTAAAGAGTCTCCCCACAGTGTCCAGCCTGGTCCATCGTTCAGATTGTTCACAAACACTTGGCTCCTCACAACTGTAAACAATCCACAGCAAGAATAATGAAAACTTGTCTACCTTATTTGTCAACGTTATCGTTAGAGATTTACATTTTTACATTCAATAATTATATTTTTAATATTTTGGCCATTCTTGAAAAAACTATTTGTTTGGGATTACATGACCCATAGCAGTAGAGGTGGGTAGGTAGGTTAGTGAAATATTTTTTTAATGATTTTTTTTGTATATGTATAACTATTGATTGATATTATTTACGATAACATAAGAAGACTGTATGCAAGGCTGATCCATTCATATAACACCCACCCTTATAATTCTACGAGAAATTACATTGAGAGGGAAAAACTTGTCTTGCACAGGTGGTTGAAGGGACAAGACTATTTATGAAATAGTGTGTAGCTGAAAAGACACATCATGAGTGTAAATGCAAGAATACATTTGTTTTTAACTTGACACGAATTATTTAATCCCGAGATCTTAAAACAATCATATTGATAGGGACAGTTTGATTGGGTTAGTCAGGTTATTGTGTTAACAAATTTTCAAACAAATAATTTATAATGATGGCTTTATGGTGGTGGATTTGCCAATAAAAATTTAGACTTTTGATGCAAAAATTTTTGGCCAGAGTGGTTTAATATACATGCACATCCTTGCAAAAATTAATCAATTTATATTTTCATTCTAATATTGTCTGATATGAGTTGACAAACTATTCTACAATTACAATGAAATTCAATTTTTTTACTGAAATTGCAATGGAATTCATATTTAACTGTAACATAACTGCTTATTCAAGTTGATATTTTCACACTGTAAAAGCTAATTTGATTTCTACTTTGATTATATACAAGTTTTCCATTTAATTTGTATTAATATACCTTAAAGTATAATTGGGTTGAATGAAAAGAAAATCTATAGAAAGGGTATGACATACGAGTTTGGGCCACTGGAATGTTTGAAGGCACTATAACCCAACTCTGTCGACAGCAGACTCCCTGACTCTGATATCACCTGCCAACTGAAACATAAAACACACCTAAAGCTATACATGGAATTTGATATTTCACAATATTATGCGCACATTTTAATCTTCACCTCTTTCAACTTCCTAAATTGTAAAAGAAGCTGCCACTGCTAACATTGCTGATTCCGACACAAATAATGCCTTTGTATACTGTCACCTTTTCCAGGCAAAACAAGATGTGGACATGAGGAAATTTTGGCCTTAGTCATTATGTTTAGTCAAATTAACCTTATTTTATAATTCATACAAAAGTATACAAATTAAAACTTTCGTACATGTAATTGAACTTTATTTTAAAAATTTTCAAATTTATCATATTTATTACCAAACGCAAAATCATTCATAACCTGTAACTAACAGAATATACCAACAAGCCCATTAAAGGGACCGTCAACCACAAATGACGAAAAAAGAAAAGGTCTAAAATACTGTATTTTTTTACAATTATTAGTTTATATTGATTAAAATATCACGACTGGTATATTACATTACTTGAAAAAGTTTTCATATTTTCAGTATAATCGGTAATAAACTTTTAATGGGTACAGGTACCAGGTAACTACCAGTTAACTATAAATAACGCAAGTTGATTGATCATCATTGTCACGTGGTAAACACAGGAATGCAATTTGTGCATGCAATAGTGAATTGTATATAGTTTATACATAAATTGATCAATCTACTTGCGTTATTTATTGTGTGTATATCGTTATGTCACCTATTTTCGCGATGTACTTTCTATTTCACATCGCAAAATTTTATTACCGAATATACTGAAAATATGAACTTTTTTCAAGTAATGTAATATACCAGTCTTGATATTTTAATCAGTATAAACTATTAATTGTAAAAAAATACGGTATTTTAGAATTTTTCTTTTTTCGTAGTTTGTGGTTGACGGTCCCTTTAAAACACAGGCAGGTAAAAAGTATGTCAGATAATCTTCAGGAAGATAATATAATCTTAAGGGAAGAACTTAATTTGAAACACTGTCACTAGCCTGCCACATGTTGGTGAATCTGGAAGGCTGGATTGTCTGCCCCTGTTTTCCGGCACCATCATAGGACTAGAGGACCTCTGACAGGGAGAGGTTTGTAACAATGTACAATTCGATGATGTTTGAGCACTAACATCTGATTGTCTGAAAAATATATAAAAACAGGTTTTGCATTGTTTTTGTAATTTAAAAGAGATTTGTCAAAGAAAAAACAGCAGTCCACAACCAGGTTGATGATGTAGATCTTTATATGTTTTGTTAACCTAGCTTAAGTTCTTTTAAGATGGCTGGACACAGATTTTAAGTTTGCAATTATTTATGTAACCATAGGAACCATCATAATTATTGGTCTGATGAAAACAATGAAATAATGTGGTTATTCAATTAATTACTCAATTAATTTCACTCTTTGCTATAAAAAAATAATTCTTTAAAAATAAATAAACTTGTTAAATTAAATTTTCAATGAGAACCAAAAACATAGCAGAGCTGAGTAACTGCAATTTTCAGACCCAAAGAAAAACAAGCATCTTACTCGTCAATAATATCCTCATCATTTTCATACTGCAAGAAGTATCGTGAGCAAGGTTCAATGGTAAAACTGCCGTTACTACTCAAGCTGCTGGAACTGGAGTTGCGTTTCCTCTCCACTGAGATGCGGGCACTTCCGCTGCTGCTTCCGCCACTACCCACGCTACTCAGGTGTTTTCTGACTTCTTTGGAATATGTGTCTGTAGAAAATAACAACACATCATATACACACGTTTTTGTCAAAAAACAACAACAACAACATAAATCTATATGTGTTGCATGTAGATGTTTGATTACAGTATGCTTATAAAAACCCTTCAAAAATGTGTTCAATACCTTCTTATATATAACATGCATGTATGTATTATAATTTATTTAAGTATTTTGTGGAAAAAAATAAAAATAAATAAAAGATCACAAGTTGATCTTGATATAAAAATCTAAACACAGCAAACAAATGTGTAATACTGTATAAGTGAGTGAACATTTAAATGATTATTTAAAATGTTTATATATAAAAGTAAAAACAGCGAACAAATGTGTAATAATTTATAAGTGTGTGAACATTTAAAAGATTATTTACAATGTTCATATAAATTAATGACCATTTTTAACATCCATGTACACTTGTATGCAGTGTGATAATAAATTCACATATGGGGTATTATTCCTGAGGAACTAGTGTGTGCATCAGTACATTTGCCTTATTTACTTTTAGATTTATTGCATGTGGGGACACATTTTAAATAATAAAATAAAAATAAAGTTTTGTACTTTTTCTTGCAGTGTTTTGATTTGATTGTGGTCTAGTTCTGTTTTGGAAAAAAATGAGCACCTGAAGAAAATCCATGTATGTCGGATACTTTATGGTGAACAGCCAATAAATGGCGCAACAATAAGGAACCCCTACCTCCTGTTGTTCTCAGAAAACCATTGGCAGCAATATCCTGTCCAACAGAGCTCTTTTGTCTCTTAGTGGACCTGAAACACACCCATAAAGTAGAGCTATGAGTACCATTACTATTTTTAATATAATATCAACTAGTCCAACATGTTAAGCCGAGTACAAGTCCATAAATCTTGTTGTATTGAACACAGTTGATACTCAATGACATATTTATTAAATGTCTACTTACTGTAGGGTGCTTTAAAGCACAAGGACTTATTTTTTTAGATTTTCTCTTTGAGGAACATTTTCATTTATTCAAGAAGTCAATTTCATCTCCATGTTTTTGACTAAACAAAATTATTTTTGAACTTTGCCAAGTTATCATTTCAACAAATATTCTGACCAAGTTTCATGAAGATTGGACTATAAATTTGACTATATAGAGTGTGAATATAGAATATTGAATATAGAGTGTAAACAAGCTTTGCATTTTATTTCCCCTCATGATCTAGTTATCCACCTTACGTGACCAAGTTTTGAGCTGGGCCAAGATTTCTTAAGGACAAATAATCTGACCAAGTTTCATGAAGAATGGCCAATTAATGTGGCCTCTAGACTGTTACTAAGATAAATTTTGAAAACTAACTTCGAACGACAGACACATAGAGAATACTAGGTTAGCGTTGAATAGAGAGAAGTGTATGTTGTGAGGCTTAGAATGCCGGGAGCGCAAGCCTTGGCGAGCGCTTACAGTGTTCGAGCTGAGCAACATAAACTTCTCTCTATTCAACGCTAATCCTTGTATTCTATTTATCACATTGCATTCTTACTAAACAAGAAAAATAACAAACAAACGTGGCATGTTTGGAAACTTCAAAAACAATGAAAACACAGCGAATGATTGTTTGTTTATTAATGACATCATTTGTCAATGCACGCAACAGGTTTATTCAACAAGGTGGGATAGAGGCTAGTCTATTCCATGACGTGTTATACCATCAATGTCACGGTGAAGATTGGATAAAAGGCAATTACAAAATCTCACGAGCATGTTGTGCTCAGGTGAGCTAAAAACTGCTCTAAAGTTGAAATGTGTATTTATGTAAACTTATACGATTAACTTATGAATGAACGCCTTACTGATGGAATAACCTGTTTTATAAGTGAATATCTATTTTTGAGCAGGTATTGCGCATTTATATAGCAAATTGTTCATGACTCTTCACATACCTTAATGACTGCACTGAAAACTCATCAGTTGCTATGTGTGGCAAGAAATAGAAACAAAACAGCAAAATCTGAAAACAAAAGAAATAGTTATAAACTTTTATTTCAATAAGAAAATAACAAGAGCTGTCCCAAGACAGTATGCTTGACTACTCTTCTGCTTTGATAATATAATGTTTTCAGTCCCTTACCAAAATATAACACCAACATATAATGACCACAAAGACATGTTCAAGGTTGAATATCTGAAGTAGTTACAGAATATGAAAACTAAATGATGAACATTTATAAAATAAAACAAGAAATATGACAAACAAACAAAAGATTTTCATCATTATTTCCAATGTATTGACTTTAATTTAATTTACTTTGCAAGCAGGCTCTGAATTTAATCTATCTGCATCAAAATCTTAACACAAATGACACCAAATGAAATTCCAACATTGGTCTTCATTTAAGCTATGTACACGAAAAATAACAGAAAAATACAGCAATCTAAACACAAGTTTTTACATGCAAACTCTTTCTATATTTTTGGTAACAAAGACCTTTACCACGCTGGGCCCAAATGGATCATTCACTGGATCAACATGTAACCTTTCAACACACAAAACTTCAGCAGATTATCTCCATGGTAACTGAAGTTATTGATTGCACAATTTTAATATCACTTTTACAAACGTGATCTTGAAATCGACCCAACTGGCCCTAAATACAACCCCATGGTGAGTCTAAATGTCATCTACAGATAGGAGTCATTGAACGCAAACATTTACCTGATTTCTATGCCCCCAAAGGAGGGCATATAGTGATCGCACTGTCCGTCTGTCTGTCCGTCTGTGCGTCTGTCTGTCCGTCACACTTTGCGTTTAGGTTTCCAAAAATGCCCATAACTTCTATGTCGCTTCAGATGTAACCTTCATATTTGGTATGAATGTGTATATGGACAAGGCCTCTCCATACGCACACAAATTTTTACTCCTTTGACCTTGACCTTGAATTTATTTAATTGAATATTGGTAGTAGTTACAGACATTTGTACTTGTAACATGCAAACCTATAATTATATTTCCTCTTGCACGCAAAGCTTTTATAAGAACAAAAGTGGGCCTAATCTAGCTTAAAAGCTGAACACATTTATAGGCCTCTAGCAGTGAATGTTCATGGGCCTAATCCAGCTAAAAAGCTGGTCACAGTTATAGGTCTCCATCACTGAATGTTCATTAAGACCTTGAACATATAAGTTAAGTTCAATTTTAATATCTGTAGTAGATAAAGAGATATGGAGTAGGTGATTGCAAGGTTAACCATAATTTTCTAAGAACAGAAAGTTACACAATTCTACTTAATTTTACCGGTAGGTAAGAGTTATGGTACAAGATCAGCGACCTTACAAAATGACCCGAACATATTTGTAAAGTTTCCATTGAATACCTGTAATATAAAAAGTGATAACCAGAAGTTGTTCCTTTATCTTAACTGATTTTTAATTTCAAACAAGGAGTAATTCTGCAATATTGCAGGTAAGAGTTATGGAACTTGGTCCATCACCTTAGTGATTGACCCCAATCACATGTATTACACTTCAATTGAGTACAGGTATGCAATAGAAGCACTGTTATGGAGATGTTGCATATTGATGTTTTCAAGAGCATTAAGTGAACACTGGCGGAGACATTTGGGTGGGTTGTTTATTGACAATAGGCGAATAGTCGCACTAAAAATCACCAGTTTGATTAGTACAACAACAACCACATTAAACACACTGGTTTACATGTACATACTAAGTTAATTGAAGGAGTTGAAACTGGATGTATGATAAAGTTAGTCTTTAACCTATTAAAATGCTTGATTTGACTTACAATCACAGGGTTGATAACAATCTTTTACAGGATATTTTCCTTAAGTATATGTGTAATATTTTCTACATTCAGATACTAAATTGTACAGTATGTTGTTGAAGTTACTTACTTCTTCCCCACGCATGAGGCGATCTGAAAGGCTGTGTCTGCAACAAGCGATTGCCAATTATTATACAGTAACATACCACACATCAATAAAATTCATTTACTTATCACCTTCACAAGCATTTGTTCACTACATAACATACATTTAATTTGAATGGTTTTAAACTTGAAAGTATCTATGTGTTGCTGCATATTGGTGAAGCAAATAGCCTGCATGCACTGAACACATGTTGACCACACAAACAGGATCCTTGCATTACCAGTATACATGTGTTGAATGAAACCCATTCAGTTATCTGTCACCATTATATTTACAAAATCTAATACAGTATTTTAAAATAACTTGCAGGCTGTTTTGGTTTTATACTGGTTGCAAAAGCAATTTTCATTTTGCTTCTAAGTGGGAAAGGGTTAAATTGCTTAAAGAAACAACAATCATAGAGCACAAAAGTTTTTGATCTAAATAAACGAGAAACCGTCGGAGACGGGTGATGCTCACCAAAGTGTTTTTTTGTCACAATATTGCACTATATATTAAAATAAAAGGAGACGTCTTGAGGGGCATTACTTTGGACAAAATAATTCTATGGATGGTTTAGCAACTTAAAAATTTCAAAGGGCCATAACTCTCTAAATAAATCTTCTTACCAGAACCCACAAATAACATGCGCATCTCCTCAAGGTAGTTAAGCTTCCCATAAAGCTTCATTAAATTCCAGTCAGTAGTTGGGGAGAAATAGCCCGGACAAGAATATGTACAGTTTATAGAAAATTTCAAAGGGCCATAACTCTGTGAAAAATCATCCGACCATAACCGGCTGATAATATGCACATCTCCTGTTGGTAGTGAAGCTTCCCATAAAGTTTCATTGAATTCCCATAATAAGTTGCTGAGAAATAGCTTGGACAAGAATTGCACTATATGTACAATGGAAAATGTCAAAGGGAAAAATCATCCGACGAGAACTGGCTGATAATATGCACATCTTCTCTTTGCAGTGAAGCTTCCCATAAAGTTTCATTGAATTCCAGTCATTAGTTGCTGAGAAATAGCCCGGACAAGAATTGTACTATATGTACAGTTAATCGAAAATTTTAAGGGCCATAACTCTGTGAAAAATCATCCGACCAGAACTGGCTAATAATATGCACGTCTCCTTTTGGTAGTTAAGTTTCCCATAAAGTTTCATTGAATTCCGGTCATTAGTTGCTGAGAAATAGCCCGGACAAGAATTGCACTATATGTACAGTTAATGGAAAATTTCAAAGGGCCATAACTCTGTGAAAAATCATCCGACCAGAACCGGCTGATAATATGCACATATCCTCTCGGTAGTGAAGCTTCCCATAAAGTTAAATTGAAATTCGGTCATTAATTGCTGAGAAATAGCCCTGACAAAAATTGTGCACAGAGGGACGGACACACTGACGGACAGACTAAGCGGCGACTATATGTTCCCCCTAAAAAAATTTAGGGGAGCATAATAAACTGCACATAAATCAGACTGACACATTTCAATTCACCCATTGCACTTCAACCTACCCGAAGAGATACCAGTCATAGGCCAGAGTCAGGTAGAGTATCTCTGTGGCCGACAAGGACTTGTGTATGAGACCATCTGCCCACAGCGTGAGCCTCAGCAGGGACACAAACATGGGTGTGCGGTCCCAGCCGGATATACAGTGCACCAGTATCCCTTTGTCTCCTGCAACAAGATAATACTCAACAAATACAGGAGTGTGCAGTCCCAGCCCGATATACAGTGCACCAGTATCCCTTTATCTCCTGCAACAAGATAATACTGAACAAATACAGGGGTGTGTGGTCCCAGCCCGATATACAGTGCACCAGTATCCCTTTATCTCCTGCAACAAGATAATACTGAACAAATACAGCATGTGCAGTCCCAGCCCGATATACAGTGCACCAGTACCCCTTTGTCTCCTGCAACAAGATAATACTGAACAAATAAAGGGGTGCGTGGTCCCAGCCCGATATACAGTGCACCAGTATCCCTTTATCTCCTGCAACAAGATAATGCTGAACAAATACAGGAGTGTGTGGTCCCAGCCCGATATACAGTGCACCAGTATCACTTTGTCTCCTGCAACAAGATAATACTGAAAAAATACAGGAGTGTGTGGTCCCAGCCCGATATACAGTGCACCAGTATCCCTTTGTCTCCTGCAACAAGATAATACTGAACAAATACAGAAGTGTGTGGTCCCAGCCCGATATACAGTGCACCAGTATCCCTCTGTCTCCTGCAACAAGATAATGCTGAACAAATACAGGGATGCGCGGTCCCATCCTGATATACAGTGCACCAGTATCCATTTGTCTCCTGCAACAAGATAATACTGAACAAATACAGGAGTGTGCGGTCCCAGCCCAATATACAGAGCACCAGTATCCCTTTATCTCCTGCAACAAGATGATACTGAACAAAAACAGGAGTGCGCGGTCCCAGCCCGATATACAGTGCACCAGTATCCATTTGTCTCCTGCAACAAGATAATACTGAACAAGAGATGTGTTTGTTAGAAAAACAATGCCCCCTAATGCGCCGCCTTGAATTTTTGTGTTGACCTTTGACCTTGAAGGATGGCGTTGACCTTGACCTTTCACCACTCAAAATGTGCAGCTCCATGTTATACACATGCATGCCAAATATCAAGTTGCTACGTTCAATATTGCAAAAGTTATGAAGGTTTAAGTTTTGGTTAAAGTTTTGGGACACACACACACACACAGACACATACATTGTCAGACATGCCAAAAACAATATTCCCCCGATCTTTTGATCCGGGGGCATAATAAATACAGGTGTTTTGTTGAAAACAAGCAATGATAAATAGTTGTTTTATAAGTAAGATGAAATATTGTTATTGTCTTTTTCAAATAGTAAAAAAACCTGACCTTCTAATTATGATATCACTGTCTTTAAAAGAGACATCTGTATTTTTCATAACATGCTTTTCACACAGGCAGATATTTAATTGCACACAAAATATATTAGAAAACTTACACTTTGATCACAAGTAGGTACTAACAACACCCAAAAGTGTTTTTGTGCAAAAATGGAGATTAAAAAAAAAATAGATAACACAGACACAAACACAGACGCAGAAGCAAGAGGAATGAAAATAACTTTTTAACTAAAAAATTTAGGAACTTTTATGTTAAAAGTTTCAATTTTGCAATTGAAAATATGATATTCAAAATAAACACAACTTTGACATATAATTATTCCAATTGGAAATAACAAAATTCATTTTCATAACCCTTTCATGTACAAAATAAAGCATACTCACCATTGGTAAACATATGAACAAGCATTTTGAGGTAGTTCTTTGTGAGCTGGATTAGATCCCAATGCTAAAATAAATAAAACAAGAGCTGTCAGAGGACAGCGCGCTCCACTATTTGAGTGCTTGACAGTATAACGTAAGCCATCGTGTTCATATTCAAATATTCAATAATTTATTAGACGATCTTTAAAAAATAAAAAAGGAAAAAAAAAATTGTTGGGGGGGGGGGGGGGGGTTGAGAGGGGGTATAATGTGGGGTGTGGTCATTTATTAGACGATCTTTCAAAAATAAACAAGGGACAAAATTGTCACAAAACCAGGTTTTCATTGTGAAAAAAAAATCTGATAAAGGGAGAAAACTCAAACTGAACTTTTGAAATGAAGAAACAAAATTAACCCCCTTTGTAAGTTTTTTTTTTTTTAAATCTATTTTTAGTCGTGGCGACCTTGACATTGGAGATATTGACGTGATTCTTTCGTGCGACACACCGTCCCATGATGGTGAACAAATGTGCCAAATGATTTTAAAATCTCACAATGAATGACATAGTTATGGCCAGGACAAGCTCATTTATGGCCATTTTTGACCTTTGAACTCAAAGTGTGACCTTGACCTTCGAGATATCGACGTAATTATTTCGCGCGACACACCGTCCAATGATGGTGAACAAATGTGCCAAATGATTTTAAAATCTGACAATGAACGACATAGTTATGGCCCGGACAAGCTTGTTCCGCCCGCCCGCCAGCCAGCCCGCCAGCCCGCCCGCATTCGCCAATCTAATAACCAGTTTTTTCCTTCGGAAAACCTGGTTAAAAAAGGAAATAAAAAAAAAAATTGGGAGGGGGGGTAGGGGGGGGGGGGGTAGGGGGGGTGAGAGGGGGGTATAATGTGGGGTGGGGTAATTTATTAGACGATGTTAAAAAAAAAAATTGGGGGGGTAGGTTCAGGGGGGGGGGGAGGGATTCTGGGTAGGGGCGTGGGGTATTGTTTGGGTGGAATCCACAGTGGTATTCAGGTAAGTGTTGTTTTCCACAGTGGTATTCAGGTAAGTGTTGTTTTGTCAAAGTAATAATAAAATGTGATCATAAATAAAGAGGTTATGGCAATTTAAGCAAAATGTTCAATTATGTAAGTGTAAAAGGGGCCATAATTATGTCAAAATGCTTGATACAGTGGTCTGCTCTTGTTTATAGGTTGGGGTCATGTTGGTAAAGAAGTATGCAAAATATAAAAGCAATATGTCAAAGGATATAGGAAATATTTGGGGTAGTACGCAAAGTTTAACATAGATTTATCAATAATATGCATATTCTAAGTATAAAAAGGCAATAATTCTGTCAAAATGCTTGAAATAGTTGTATGCTCTTGTTTAAAGGTTGGGGTCATGATGGTAAACAAGTATGCAAAATATGAAAGCAATATGTCAAGGCACATTGAAAATATTTGGGGTAGTACGCAAACTTTAAAATGCTTGATACAGCTGTATGCTCTTGTTTATAGGTTGGGGTCATGATGGTAAACAAGTATGCAAAATATGAAAGCAATATGTCAAGGGACATTGAAAATAGTTGGGGTAGTACACAAACTTTAACATTTGCTGCATATTCTAAGTGGAAAAGGGGCCATAATTATGACAAAATGCTTGATAGAGTTGTCTGCTCTTGTTTATAGATTGGGGTCATGTTGGTAAACAAGTATGCACAATATGAAAGCAATATGTCAAGGGACAATTAAAATAATTGGGGTAGTACGAAAACTTTAACATTTGCACGCTAACGGCACGACACGGAAACGCCGACGCCGGGGTGAGTAGGATAGCTCCACTATATATATTTCATATATAATAGTTGAGCTAAAAACACCATCACTATCAATATAAAATAAAGTTCTATCATTTTTTATAATTGTTATTGGCTCCCCCATCCTATAATACTAAATAGTGCAGCCAGTAAGAATCATGCACAAAATTTACATATAAAAAAAAAAAAATAACTTCAGATTGCAGAAACGATAGGAGAAATGTTTTTAAAGGTTTCTATATTGAGAAGTGAGGAATATTCTAAATAAGTTTGACCATAGGTTAAGTCAATAAATTATGTCTGCATATTTAAGTTGATGTTAACGTTATGTAACTAACATCAATATGCTTTTATGCTTTCAAGCAGTTATCTTCATTGTATTGGCATTTACCTTATACTGCTGCCAATCAATACTAAGTTCCTGCAACAATTCGGTAGGAGGGATGTCCAAACATGCATCTACAAAACCCTGCAATAAACAAATCAACACACTGGTTTTTATGTATGTTGAGTTGATCAAAACATAAGTTTATATAAATTTTGTTCATTTTCTTTAAATTTGTGAATACAATAAAAGTACATACAAGCTACATTTAACTAAGCTCTTTAATATGCACTATAATGTGCAAGTTTTCCATTCCAAAATAAATATAAGTAATATCAATTTTCATTCATATATTAAACATTCAAAATAAATTTATCATAAAACATTCATTCACCAGGGCCTTCGTTAAAAAAAATTTGCAATTCATAATCATAAAACTCCCTATGACTGATAAATGAAAAAGAGATGTGTTTGTCAGAAACACAATGCCCCTAATGCTCCGCTTTGATTTTATTTTTTACCTTTGACCTTGAAGGATGACCTTGACCTTTCACCACCCAAAATGTGCTGTTCCACGAGAAGTAAGTAAGAGATTGAATGGAGAAATGATTTTTTTATTTTTTTATTTCTTACATTTGACCTTGAAGAATGACCTTCACCTTTCACCACTCAAAATGTGCAGCTCCACGAGATACACCTGCATGCCAAATATGAAGTTGCTGTGTTCAATACTAAAAAAGTTATGATAAAACTTTAACAAAGGTTAAAGTTTTAGGAAAGAAAAATACAATGATATTTGATCTTTGACCTTGAAGGATGACCTTGACCTTGACTTTTAACCACTCAAAATGAGCAGCTCCATGAGATACACATGCATGGTCAATATCAAGTTGCTATGTTAAATATTGCAAAAGTTATCAAACTTTAACCAAGGTTAAAGTTTTGGGACAGAATGACAGACAGACAAACAGACAGACAGACAGGACAAAAACAATATACCCCCGATCTATCGATCCGGGGGCATAAAAATTCATTTAACAATCCCAGATACAACTTAAGTTAAGATGCAACTTTTCCAGCTTTGTGAAGCTTTTTCCAAACCATTTTAGAAGTATTATGATCTGTCTCACCTGTGACCAGTCAAATTTCATGTCCTCCCCCATGTAGCCGTTGTCCCGCCACTCTTTGAAAAATTCACAACCTAGAAAAAAAGCCTATTGCCAATAAATAAAGCTTGTATTTAGTAGCAAGCCGAACCATACACATGTTTGACCTTAAGTGGGACCTTGACTGTTGACCAAGGTTGACACGCCTCCCATTTTTGGTACATCATTTTAAAATTAAATGATAAATAAGCAGTAACTTTCTCATCACGCTATTTTATGGCCAAACTAAACCTTTCATATTTAAAAATGACCTTGATGTTTGAGATATGGAGGCGGATTCAACACATGAAACATCATCTTTTCATAATGGACATCTGAGGTGAGTTATTTTAAAATTGCAGGATGAATGAAAACGTTTCAGTACAGACATGCTGTTGTATGGCCAAATTTGACCTTTAACCATTATGTTTGACCTTTACTATCGGGGAAAAGAGATGTATTTATTATGCAAAACATTGACTTCTCATGGTGGACATTTATGGAAAGTATTTTACAATTGAATAATGAGTGAAGAAGTTACAGTCCAGTAAAGGTGTTCTCTGGCAACATTTAACCTTTGACCTATTAGTGTCACCTTGGCCTTTGAAGATGAGTGACAGGTGATGAAATGAGACATGCATTCTGCTAATGGTGGTCATTTGTGGTATGTTACTTGAAAATTGCATGATGAATGACTAAGCTGCAGTCAAGACAATCTATTTTATGGCCAAATTCGACCTTTAACCTTTAAGTTTGACCTTTACTTTCACAAAAAGAGATCCATTTTATCTGCAAGACATGGGCTTGTCATGGTGGACATTAAATGGTATGTTATTTTAAAATTGCATTATAAATTACAAAGTTGCAATCCAGAAATGCTGTTTTAAGGCAAAATTTGACCTTTGACCTCTGAGTGTGACGCTGACATTAGAGGAAGGGTTAGGAGTGATACACAGGACAAGCTGTCTGCTTATGGTGGTCAGTTGTGGTCAGTTACTATAAAATTTCTTGAATTATGCCGCAGGGCCCTCGTTTGGCCGTTTTTGGGGCCAAAATTCGGCCCCATTCCCCCCTTAAAATAGTATTCTTTTTTCCCCTATTTCAGCTAAAAATTCCCTAGTGCTATTAACCTTTGTTTAAATGTAGATTTATGTAAATAACATTAAAATATAGCAATTTTAAGTGTTGAATGGTTGGTGAAAAGATCTTCTAAAATTCCCCTTTTCGCCCAAAATGACAGGAAATTCCCCCCTTTAAGGGCCCCCGCCCCAATCCCCCAAAGTGTAGCAAGGGCCCTGTGCCGAAGCGGCAGACCAGAAAAGCTATTCAATCGCCATATTTTGCCTTTGACTTATAAGGAAAACCTTATATTTGAAATAGGGAGAGTGGTGATATATGTAACAAAGTCTTTTCTTTGTGGTAATTTGTGGTAAGTTATTTTTTAATTGCATGATGAAAGACAAAGTTACATTCCAAAAAAGCTGTTTAATGGTCAGTTTTGACCTTTGACCTCTATGTACGACCTTTGACATAGCGAGACGCGTGTTACATGTGACACGCTGTCTTTTCATTTTTGGTAATTTGTGGTTAGCTATTATTTTATTGTATGATGAATGACAAAGTTACAGTCTGGTCAAATTCAACCTTTTTATTCCATGTGTGACTTTTTTCATTGATATAAGGAGAAGGGTTTGCATGCAACACGTTGCTGCTATTGGTGAAAATTTGTGGTAAGTTATTTTTAAATTGCAAAATGATTGACAAAGTTACAGTCCTGACAATCTTTGATGGACACACTCATGCATGCACAGACAATTGAATATTGTGTCTGATATATATTTAATTTTATGCAAGCGCCCTTAACAAAATCTCATGTATGAGGAACTTATAAATATGATTACATGTAGTTCATTTAGCGCATACAGTAAATTTAATGATAAAATTAGCACAAGCCTTCCTTCCTTGCATTTAACGCTTGAAATGCAATTTTCTGCAAATAACAACTGCAACGTGACTATGTAACAATGATCCTTAATCTATTTTTCACTCATTTACTTTCCAAGCAAAGGCAAAAATAAGAATATTGACTTGCATTTTCAGAGAGCTATTTGAGCCCTGCTTGTCAGTGTGAACATGGATTTCTTGGATTCCCAGTTTGATATGATGCCAGTAAAATGTTCAAGCTCATATGTTATAACTTAAAGTACGTTAAGTAAATGTGCCTTCTAATGACTTATATATATATTACCTTAGATGTTTAGTAATAACATTCACATTACAATCATTCCAGAACTTGTTCCACAGAAAGTTGTGTTTGGAAAGTGAGTCAGGTGATTGGTGAAATTTCCCAAAGACACACAGCACTAGTTCAATGCAAGCAAAGCAACACGGAGCGTCTCAATTAAGGTAGCTTTAGGCCTCTAGTATCATCTGACCGACATGTACAGGCTAAAGCTCATACTTGTACTGACCTGGATAAGGGGCTGAGATGATACAGAACTCCCCATATCTGTTCTCCTTGTCTACCTTCTCTGAGGACGTCACACTAAATGAGACACGGTACCAGAATTGCAGTAACAATATTATATGAGTCGTGTTCTGAGAAAACTGGGCTTAATGCATGTGCGTAAAGAGTCATCCCATATTAGCCTGTGCAGTCCACACAGGTTAATCAGGGACGACACTTTCCACATTAACTGGATTTTTGTGTAGAAGAGACTTCCTTTAAACGAAAAATACCATTAAAGCAGAAAGTGTCATCCCTTATTAGCCTGTGCGGACAGCACAGGCTAATCTGGGATGACACTTTATGCACATACATGCACATTAAGCCCAGTTTTCTCAGAACAAGGCTCACAGTATTCTATGTTTTCATAACAAATCAATATTTACAAGGCATGTACCATACATTCCATAACTCGAGTTTTGGAAGGTTTGCTGCTTTGCTTTTAAGCCCAGTAATCTTTAAAATCAATGTTAAATACATAGCATTAAATCTGTAATGCTTCTTATCACAAAACCTTTCTTATGCGAGTCAAAGAGAAGCAGTTTCTTTACCAAAGACATTCATTCCTTGTAACATAATGTCAGATAAGGGGCAAATGCATGTCTATAACAACAGGCTTTTATTTTATTTTACAAAAAACAATAGGTCAAACAAATTTTTTTAGCACAGCACTTTGCTTTACATATTTTTATAGGAAAAAACTATAATAATTGTTTGTTGAAATGTTTAAAATGATTGATCACACTCTTTTCGCCTAAACAAATGCATGAAATAGATATATATATAGCAACCAAAACACCTGTAACTTAACTTACTTCATCCCAAATTTAACTTTTTTCTTTTCAACCATCAGGTCGACAATATATTTCACAGAGAAGGTTTTCAATATGTTGATGTCTTGGCCCCGCACTCTATCAAACATCTGTAGATCACTGAAATAGCAAACACAATTCCAGAACTAGATTACCGAATGAGCTACCCTGAAATAGCAAACACAATTCCAGAACTAAAATAGTGAATGAGCTACCTCCCGTATATTTCTAAGTAAATAACAAACAATGGATAATTGTGTTAAATAATTTGGTTTGAGAGTTGCAAAAAAAATAATTCAATATTTACTTATGAACATGTTAAAAAAATACTGTGTAACTTGTTTGTTAAAGGGATACATTTGTATTAACAATGATTTCTTTCATCATGAATCACAATTTAAACTGCTATAATTTGACTTATAAAGTTCTGCTCATAAACCATTTTATTACTCAATTAAGCAAAAAATAAAATTTCAGGTACAAGTGCATCGAAACATAACATATCAATTGTAATTTCTTTGCTATTATTACATACCTGTCTGAAGAAGTTTTTCTTATTTTTGAAGGATTTTGTTCATTACCTGAAACATTTGGCAAAAAAATACAGAAATGGTAACATAAGCAAAGCTAATTGCAAAGAATCTAATTTTATAGTAAATATTTGACCATTCATAAAAATGTAATTTTTCTTATTGATGCTTTAAATAAAACAGTGTATTTTTGCCCAAAATTACAGCCGATATTAGGCGGTTTCCCAATTGCAAAAAAATACGTTTTTCCCAAAAAAATTCAAATATGCAAAATTTTCCCAAAAACCCAATAAGATTATAAATGTTATATAGTGATGATTATAGAATGATTGCAATCGGTGTGTTTCAAGTTGTCCCGAATTACAACAGACTGAACTATTGGTTCACAAATGTAGCCGGATATATACGAGAAAAGAAATTACGATGTACTTCAAAATCAAAATGGAAATCATTAAGTAAATAGGGAATAATGAAATGTGTGTGTCAATTAGCAGAAAGACTTTTTTAAACAACCAACAAATATTTATATGAAATCTGCACAGTGAATGTGTGTCAAGGTAAAAAAAAAGAAGACAATTTCAGTTTGAAAATGGAAAAAGACAACATGATTTGATTTATATGTTAGTGTATGTATAATCAGATTCATATGATATGCATATTCTGATTTATTATGTTTGTCACGCTTTACAGTTTACTGAAATAGCTTTGAACTGAAGATGTTAAATGCAAGATATTGGAAGCAAAACAAATAAAATATATTAATTTAAATCAGTTTAATACAACATTAACACAACATGACCACTTAAGGGTGTTTGTTTGTATTTTTTAATGTTTTCATAAACAAGAGATGTGTTCGTCAGAAACACAATGCCCCCTATTGCGCCGCTTTGAAAAACAATTTTTTTTTTTTTTTTACCTTTGACCTTGAAGGATGACCTTGACCTTGAATTTCCACCACACAAAATGTGCACTTCATGAGAACGCCGCCTTGAATTTTTTTATAACTTTTTTGACCTTTGACCTTGAAGGATGACCTTGACCTTGAACTTCCACCACTCAAAATGTGCAGCTTCATGAGAATGCCGCTTTGAAATATTTTTTATTTTTTATTTTTTTTTGACCTTTGACCTTGAAGGATGACCTTGACCTTGAACTTCCACCACTCAAAATGTGCAGCTTCATGAGATACGCATGCATGCCAAATATCAAGTTGCTATCTTCAATATTGAAAAAGTTATGGCCAATGTTAAAGTTTTCGGACGGCCAGACGCCATATATTTGACATTTGACCTTGAAGGATGACCTTGACCTTCACCTTTCACCATTCAAAATGTTCAGCTCCATGAGATACACATGCATGCCAAATATCAAGTTTCTATCTTCAAAAGTGCAAAAGTTATGGCCAACTTTAAAGTTTTTTTTCGGACGGACGGACAGACTGACATACACACATACTGACTGACAGACAGTTCAACTGCTATATGCCACCCTACCGGAGGCATAAAAGTCATATTGCTGTATTAAATTGAATACATTATAACAGACTATCATTACATTTTCTAATTAAGAATCTATAGATTATTGCAAGTTTAACATGCATGTGAAAGGATGTTAACTAAATATTATCTTGATTTTAAGAAGAAACTAAAGCAGCAATTTATCATATTAATTTTAAAATGCAGTTAAAGATACATTCTCAATTGTATGGTTTATCACGATAAGTTTCCCAATCCAAAAGGCAAAGGCTGCATAAATAAATAAAAGAAATACTCTAAAAGTTGTACATACAGAGTTATACTTTTAAACTTATCTGACAAACTTATGTGTTGTTTCAACATAATAAAACAAACAGTGTAAAGCACTTCCATAAGTCAAACTTACTTTGTATTATTTTCATTTCAAAACATAAGAGCAATAAAGTAAAATACAAAGTAAGATAAGTAAACAAGGAGTTAAACCAGTACCAGTGAGGAAGTCCAGACCAGAACGGCCATACATTTCTGCTCCACTGGCCAATGTTGCTGATCTGCATACATACTGAAAATATATATGTGTACATACAGACTTGTCATACTTACTGTATAGACAAATATGACTTTTGTCCATAGTGGCAATTAAATGTTTATATGATTGGCCAATCTTTGAAGTGACAACTTTTTATCCAGTAGTAATCAAATACTATGAAACCATTATTGTTCGTCAGGCATTAATTTTCGTCTATTTCATCATTGGACCGAGTGACAAATTTAAGATCCAAATGAATAACCAGAAATTGGCGAATTTAGGTGCTGATGAAAATAACTAATTTCACAGTAGTCTAAGCTGATGTGCAGTAGACATTAAAATGACAACCCAAAAACTGTTTTAATACAGGTACTATGTCCGGTTGTTTACTAATTCTTCTAATATTTTATAGCCAAAATTGTCATGTAAAGCATGCACAATATCTTTTGGAAACCTAGGAATTTTTTGTGTACATATATATTTCTTTGTAAACACATGAACAATCGTTGCACACAATGGAATTTCATGTAATTACCTTGCCGTCTAGCAGGATCACTGGTACCACAAATCTGGAGCGACACCTCGCAAATCTGGCCTGCTTGAACAGTTCCTTGATGTGATGGCCGTCATACAAGCTCTCCACTCTGCCATGTATAAACATATTACATCCCTTGTTTTATCCTCTTGGGGATGGGGATTTTGGCATGAGATTTTTGGGCCAATCGCATTATCTTTGGCATTTTGGGGGAAAATAATAACAAGGGAATGAAACTTTCAATGATAATATCAGTTTAAGGAGAATTTTGGATGATTTAAAAGGATTTTTCTGAAATTGGTGACAAGTTAAAACTGCTCATAAAGTGATTCTATGGATATCTGTCACATAATTTTTTGTATAATTGTTGCAAAAAAATTCTTCCAATAAAAATGTATTTTTGTTTTGGTGGTTGTTGACATGAAAATGTGCACTTGGCAAAAAAGACTTTGAAAACAAACTCTAAAAGACTTGTATTTAACTGTGCATGAATAATACAGAACATGGTTGTTTTTGACATGCTAAAATGTGGGATTAATAACAGCTTATACTTGTATTATCATAATCATATCTTATCAGGACAGCACTTGCATATTCATGCATTACTTTATTCACACAGTAAATATTTAAGGTGGACAATTAGGAAATGTTTATCAGATCTTCAGATCGGATTGGAAAGATTATGGTCATTATCAAATTAGACTTTCTTTACTGCCCGTAAGCATAGTTTAGCTAAAATGATTGCATGCTTAAATCTCAGTGATTGAACAAAAAAATACAAATCATGACAAAAATGCAATTGATTAGAGATTTTCATTTACAAGTATAAGTGTCCTGGTTACGTGGATGAACCATGCAAATAACTGTCCACTTGACACAGGCATAGGACAATAATAACCAAAACAATATGATCTGGACACATACCTTTCATGATACGGACTAGCTCTCTCGTATTCTAGAATGACAATCTTGCTTGGGTAGTGTGCACATAAACTGCCAACTGTATTATTGATCACCTGAAGAGGAAGACATTGAAACATAATCTACATTGAAATATGATCTGTATTCATAACATGCCATATTATTATAAGTACCTATGGATCTCTATATGGTAAAGTTTCATGAGAGTATACATGTAGTTAAGCATATCTTTAAATTAGAAATGGTACACGTACTTAACTTATAAATGAAGATCTGTTAAAAAAGGGTTTACCATTATCTCTAATTAATAAAATCTACGGCATTAGATCACAATTTAAGCCTGTTTAGAAACAGGAGTTATAAGTTACAATTTAATATGTACATAATAGTCTAAAAATACTCACTGAGAAGTGATAATCTTTTGAAAACAGTTTCAGACACTTCTCTGCAACAGGATCAACCTGAGTAGGAAATCAATGCATCAGTAAAGTGGCATATGAATGATTTTTCTAAAAAAAATAAAGATTCCCTATACTTTTAATTGTGACCTTGTTTTGTGAGCACTATTGTGTCTTAGTATGTTACTATGACACAACATTTTTTTAATCACTGTTATGTTTAAGATTATGTTTTGACATTTTTTGGTGCAATTCTACTTTGACCAACAGATCTGTTTATTGCGTGATACATGTCGTCTCACCAGGCTCACCATAATGGGGGATAAAGTTATTATCTGGACACATAATATTTTCTATATATTTTTTAACATTTGTAAACGGACGTCCAGCTTTGACATTGGATACTGGCCATTGAGTGGAACATTTTTATCTGTGTAGTTTTCAAAGATCAGTTTTGTTTAGCATGATTCTAACGAACTTTACCCTTCATACTCAAAATTAAGTTTCGAAATGAAATGTTATCAAATATTACATGTGTATCTCACAATGATTTTGGGTTCCTTACAGTATTAATTATTTTTGGTTAAGGAAAATAACTGATAAGAATTGTCAATTATCAATAATCTTTATACCATCTGCATTTTGGTCAGATACATGTTTCACAGCATTCACAAATGACTTTTTATTGAAAACATTATTTTATAATAATGAAAGGTAATGTTCAGTGGTTTGTTCTATTGTATAGGTAAAACATTAATTACAACTCAATGCGCCCTTTATGGTGAACATAAGTTTATATACTGGCAGAGGAATAAGGATGAGAATTCACCACATATTCATTCCAATTAACATGACTCAATCTATAAAGAATCCCATAGCTCAAAAAACAACAAGAATCACATAATGTTTTATCTTTGTATGTCTGTACTTTTCTTTGTCACCCCCAACAAATGCTACAAATGGTACTGTTGTTGTACAGGTCGGATAGACACTAAAAGTGACCATGCCATTTTCCCCTCTGTTTATAACTTATTTTCATCACGTTGACAAAAGAATAAACTTATAAAATCAACACATGACTGTTACTGTGCAATTTGCCTTTTTAAATAAACAGGGAATGGATAACCAAATAAATGCAAAATACAAATATGTGTTTGTGTTCAGGGCCAATTCAGTGGGTATCATTATAAATCAACTATTTTTCAATTATTATAAGCTGGGAATCAAATAATAATTTGTAAATTAGAATCATATGATAATTAATTTAAAGCATGCAAAAGTTGAGTCCTGGCTTTAATCACAAAGCTTTTTATTATTGACTTATACTGTTTACCCCTCCGACTCAGGGCGATTTACCCTTTTCTGATATTTATAACCTTGACATTTTTTTAATCATAATTGATGGGGTTACAAACAACTTATTTTTATCAATTTTTGTAGAAGAATAGATTAGGTATTTCAGACATAAACATTTTCTTTTTAGCATATTTTCTTTGCAATTTCAAGATTTGCATACTATAAATAGCCTTAAAACTTACATTGCAGGAGAGGTAATTTCTTGTGAAAAAATGTCCACAGACAATGAAGTATTGAAAATACTAATTACTAAATGATTTTGAGTCACCTGTAGGAACACTACACGAACAATACATAAAAGAAGAAAGCTATTTGTTAAGAGCGTATTGAGTTGTGATGAATTACAATATTGACCTATTTTTGTTGCATTTATGGTCAGTGCGTTACAACTTTTTTCCATAACATTAACTGCATCATGTGGGAATATTCTATCACGTGTTTTTTTTCAATCTCTTGATTCGTGCATCAATTTATTTCAATCAATTTGTTGACATTAAGAAGGCGGCTCTCATGATGACTTTACACACATGTGCTCCGAGTATTTTGTTGCACTATAAAATAATAATACGATAAAAAATAAACTTTTAAAATGGTAAATAGGTGTTATAGAAAAAGTTAAATTAATCTTTCAGTTTCTCTAAATCTGTTCAGTGAATCGAATTTGCAAAGTTTTGTGGACCTCATGCCTTTTGCAATCGAGTAAATAAATCTTTTTAGGTACATCTTTTATTGCGGTATTGTTTAAATTAATTCAGAAATTATTTTAGTTGTTTCTGTAACCACTTGACTCCGGATAATATGAGGCTACCATAAGTATAATACCTGGATACCTGGATTGTAGGGCCATAATTAAAGCGTTTAAGCTGTCTTGGCCCGTCTTATTAAGGTCTTCTTGTAGGTTTCTCACAATTGATATATTTCTAATTAATTTCATTGTGCGCATAACATTATGGTACAAATTTTTTACTGTTCCAATTTTCCTGTTTCAGTCGGGTTTTGAAACGGTTCACATTATTTGAAGAAATAGTTTCTTCACTCAGACTGTTCCAAAATGAAATATCCTCTATTCCTATAACTTCGTGCAGCCTTATAAGATCGTGTATTTTTTATGACGTAAACTTCTAAGCAACATTCGAACGCACGTGCCCGAAAACTGTTCACTTTTGTAATGCGAGAATTTCCACAGCCGATAAGACAACAATAATGAGGAAAAAACAACAAATATGATATAAACTGTCAGTTTTTCTGAACTCGTTCCCATAGAAATAGCCTAAACAACTTTAAAATCTGCACATTTCCTTCACCAGACGGACTACGCTATATTTGTCAATGTTTTGATCGTAAAATGTTGTAAGGGTAGTTTCCCTTGGAGGCCCGTCTTGAATTTGTATCTGTTACGAGTACTTCGAATTACTATACGATTAAAGTATGCTGAGTATGCAGAAAAATTTATCCCAAAATGATGACACAATATCCTGGTGTGACCCAAATTCGACGATATAACGGTTACATAAAGTAATATTTAGCAAATAATGAAAACACTTATATAGCAAAAAATAATAATTTTTAACTCTTTGAAATGATTCCAAGACAATAATCATCAATTTAAATTTAAACCGATAAATAGAACATCGTCGAATTTAGGTGTCGTCGAATTTGGGTTATGGTAGGATACCATACGTTAAGATCGTGACCTGGGCCTATTGCGCTTATTTTTCTCACTGCCTCCATTTGGGACTTTGTCACACACAACTGTCATTAGAAGGGGTGACACCTTTTTATGCCCCAATTGTGAATACAATTTTATTGAGCTATTTTCCAAAAGTAAATACACTTTCTAGCCCTCTGAATACAGTTATCACAGTTCATATTTCGTTTTTATGAAGACCAGCTTTGTTCAAACCATTCTGTTCAATACAGTTTATTCACTAAATTCATCTAAAACAACACATATTTAATACAAATAAACACATATTCACAAAAACATATATTGGTTATTATAAACACATCCCAGGTCCTTGCTATGACGTTATCAAAATAGGTGCACGAACTTATAGGGTAATTCTGTGTGACGTAGACTACGATGTACATGAATGTTTAAAGGTACGTAACTCCATTATTATTATCTGACAAACAACATATTTCACTCGTTATTTGTTAAACAAAAGATAAATCATAAAGTACATATCAAGTTTAGTTATTGTCTAATGATTTTTAATGAAAAATATGCCTTTGAAGTTTAAGGTGCAAGAACTTAAAGGTTTAGAGGCTATAGTTTTTGCCTTTTCATGGAGACTACACTAGTCTGACATATTTGAGTTTGTTACCCTTTTTGATATCCTTCAATTTTAGTCCAAAGCAAATGATTTATTGTTTTACAGGGCGAAGAATGTACATCATTCGAAATAAAACGGCATGAAAACATGATCTTGATGATGATCATGAAGTTTCACATGATCAGATCCTGGATAACGATGAACTTACCTTCGTGTCTCCAGTAACTTTGTACGATTTTTTTGAAAACACTTCAATGAGATTATGAATTTCATCTTTTACCACAACGTCGGTAGATTCTTCTTTCATTGTAGTTATTATTATTCATAGATAATTGTTAGCCGAAATTGTAGTCTGCGTTTCTCTTCCGTGTAAACAAAGTCACATGTCCTGTGGATCGTTATGGTCACACACAAAAACGGTTTATCAGCAACTTACCAACATCTGCACAGAGATTGGAGTGGAATTTGATTTTAAATTTAATTTAAGTTTTTGTATTATGAACCTAAACGTATACACTATTTTCAAATTATAAAAGAAAATGATCTTAGTTTTCATAATATATGATTAAACAAAAAAGTAAATCCTTCAAGATTTGGATATATGTCTTGTGATGGCAGAGATTGTATGTGAGAGCATCGAATGACAACTCTGCGTGGAGATTACAAAAAAATGTTAAGTGAATTAACGTCACTTTCAACAGTCATGCTATTGGGCTAGTCTAAATCTGTCTGTCTGTCTGTCTGTCTGTCTGTCTGTCTGTCTGTCTGTCTGTCTGCCTGCCTGCCTGCCTGCCTGCCTGCCTGCCTGCCTGCCTGCCTGCCTGCCTGCCTGCCTGCCTAGCTACCTGCCTGCCTGCCTGTCTTCTGTCTGTCTGTCTATACTGTCTAACTCCCCTTGCGGGTATTATTGACAGGTGCGCAGTCAGTGCCAGATAAAAGTGTTAAAAGTGAGAAAGATAAACGTATGATAGATTTATCATAATTATAAGGTGAAGTTATTTAAAGTTAAAAACGCAGTAAGTTATAGACGCAGTTAGAGTGTCGGAGTGTAAGTGTTTCGCAGTTTATGAAATTCTTCTGCGCATGACGCTGAATTAATTGAGAACCAGGAGTGTGTCCCAGCTTTCATATGTTAGTTAATTACTAAACTCGAGAAAGTTGGAAAGAATTGTAAAAATGTAGCTGCAGTTTCCAGCTATTAGTTTTTACTGAAAGATATTGAAGTTTGTTGTTGCATTGTGTTGTGGGATGTGGGGGTGGGTGGGGGTGCGGAGAACCTGGAGGAAATGCCAGCTATTCGGTATGGTGACCAGCATAAACACTCACATGCCCCGGAAACGGGGAATGAACTCTCGTCGCCAAGTTTAGAAGCGCGTGTACCAACGAATGCGCTAACTGGACAGCCTGCTTATCACTCGTATTTGTGCTTATCGCTCGGAATGCGTGTATTACAAGTTTATGAGGTTCTTCCGTGTCTGAGGCTGCACAATGTTTTAAAACGAAGTGATTAAGTACTGTCATATTATTGATATACTAGTACTAGACTCGCGAAAGTTATGACGAAATTTGAATTATAGCTGAAATTTCCAGCTATGTTATTGTTACTAAAAAGTTTCAATTTTGTAGAAGTCTTGCCTTGTGGGGAAAGCCGATGTACCCTGAGACAAACTTGTCCGGTATGGTGACCACCAAACAAACTCACATGCTTCCGGGAACGGGAATGGACCTAGGTCGCCTATTTGAGAACCGCGTGTACCAATCACTCCACTTACCCGACAGCCACACATATCGCGCAGATGACCCGAGTTCAATCTATATCTTGCCTAGAAGACACAAAGCGATTTGAATACCTCGATAAGCTAACACCAAGGTGGATTACATATGCATATACAAAATGTACTTCGGTGATTTCGGTGATACTTTGCTATTTTTCATAGTACATTACCCTGCTAAAGAGGCTATTATCATGTTTGTAGTATTACCATGCAAGTTATTAGATATATGATAAAAAAAGCCATCTATAACGAGTCTTTCGGATCATAAAACACGATATAAATCTGTCGTGGGTAATGACATTACTATTTGTCATTGTTGTATCAGTTATACTTGATGTTTCATGAGAAAATATTAACAAAACATTATTTTCACTTGTATATGCCACAAACTTGCAAACATGGATTTTGGTCGTTAAGTACGATTTCCGACGCGGGGTAGCGGACATTCATCCTGTTATTACAACGGTGATATTATTCATAGGGGGTGTAGAAATACCGAAATCCCCGTAATTACCGAAATCCCCCGAAATCCCCAATATTATTTATTATTTATCAAAATACTGCGGATATTAAGATAGAATATTGCAAAATACAATGAATTCACTAATGAAAAATTGTTTTTATCCATGTTTGGTAGTGAAAAAATAAAATATATACATACTTATTGGGATTCCGAGTATGAATCCATAGTGCATGTTTTCATAAGCACGATCAGGTACCTAAATCCCCGCTGTAAAGATCTTCAAGTGTCAAACAATCATCTGGGTGGCTTTTTGATATTAGAAAAAAGAGGTACAGACATAAACTTAACAACAATATCCCACTTCTTTTGAAAAATATTGACTTGTAGCGGGTATTTCGGTAATTCTACATTCGCCCACAGAGTATCGAAATCCCCCATAAATAATTAAATAAGGGCGAAACAACCCACTTGTAAGGGCGAAACGACCCTGGGCGAAACGACCCGGGGTGACAGAGGGCGAACGGGATTAAGGGCGAAACGACCCGAGACCGGGGTGTATGGGGAAGCCCCAATAACATACTAATCATTGCTAATATGTAATTTATCAATCTTTATCATGGAAAGTACAAAATCAAAAAATCAGTTTGGCCATCGTCTGAAATACATTAAAGGGATCTTTTCACGCTTTGGTAAATTGACAAAATTGAAAAAAGTTGTTTCAGATTCGCAAATTTTCGTTTTAGTTATGATATTTGTGAGGAAACAGTAATACTGAACATTTACCATGGTCTAATATAGCCATTATATGCATCTTTTGACGATTTTAAAACCTAAAAATTATAAAGCGTTGCAACGCGAAACGATTGAATAATTTGGAGAGTTCTGTTTTTGTCGTTAAATTTTGTGAAACTACGAAGATTGCTTATATAAGGTATAAAATACTGCACGTATATGTACTCGGCGGAATAGCTCAGTAGGCTAAAGCGTTTTTACTTCAGGACTCTGGCAGGACTCCAGGGGTCACTGGTTCGAAACCTGGTCCGGGCAATGTTCTTTTCCTTTTTTTAATTTTATTCTTGATTTTTTACTGGAGCTTTTACGATCCAATGTTTACATTTATCGATATAAAGCATTTAATGAATAAGTTAAAAAATGCCAAAATCTGTGAAAAGGCCCCTTTAACTTCTACAAGGAGGATTTTCGTAAAACTGCATATTGCTAAAGATCTATAAAATACATAAATTATGTATTTTATAGGTCTTTGATATTGCACAATTACAAGTTGAGTATCGCCTTTATAAAAATCATATAAAATTAATGGGTTGATATGTTTCATCCAGTATTTACATATTTTCGTTACTTTGTTTGGATTACTTTAGTGTACAAAATCGTATGTCAAATACTAAAACGATAATGGTTTAATTGTCCGATGCGACCAGTTGACCGATTGGACTTGAATCAATTGTATTGTTTAGGTTTCGGAATCAAAATGTCAGAAGAGGGGAAAACGTCCATATCTTTCGGATTTTCGAAGAAATCTGAAAAGAAAACTTTAACAAGTTCAATATCAGAACAGGAAACAAATGAAACAGAATTTATTACATCACTTGAGGACAGAGAAGTTCAAAGGTAATGTTCGAAAAAATGTGTCACACATTTTCGCGATATAAGTGGTGCACTTTAAATAGGTAGCACCTATAATCATATTATCAAATAAATAGGCTGTTATTTTTTAATGTTTTGTTGTATGCAAACCTTTTTTTATGATGAAATATTTGTTAAAATCAAAGTAAAACACTTCAAAGTTGTGTTCTATTTACATTATGAAAACTTTACCTGCGTGTTAAGCCCCAGTCTCACTACCGGGATGAACCGGGGCTCCACCGGGATGAAACGGGGCTCCACTGGGATGAACCGGGGACAAATGGGGCTCCATCGAGAAAGTATTAAAATGTTTAATACCTCCGGGATAAACTGGGTAGGACCAGCAACAACCGGCTTGGCACTATGAACAACCGGATGGCACCAGGTACAACCAGGACGGCTCCGTAGTTCCACCAGGTCCATACAGACCACGGCAGAGCTACTGCAACGCCCAGGTGAATGCCGGCATAGTTCCGGTATGGCTTTGATACATAAGTAAACCGGCGCTCTGCCGGGACGCCACCTGCATTTACTGGGGCTCCGCCTTGCATTACCGGCGCCGACCATGTGTTAAACCGGGGCGTTTCCATAGCTCTGCCTAGGTCTGATGCCGGTATAGCCCCGGTGAGTGCCTGCAGAGTTACGGTATACCGGGGCTCTGGGGGGACGCTGCCGGCTTTCACCAGGGCATTACCAGTGAGAACTGGGGCACTGCCAGAGCTTCACCCGGATAAACCATAGCCAGTCTGGGGTTGTCTGGGACTATGCTGGGCTGTTGACCGGCTTCAAGTGGGTTGGCTCAGGAAAATAGTGTGACCGCATTAAAATTTTGCTAGGAATCATCCCGGTTCTCGCCAGTCTACCGGCTTGAGCAAACCGGGATGGACCAGGGCTCTACCGGCAATAGTGAGACTTGGGCTTTAGCTGCGATTTCAATCCCATAAGTAAAACAAAACTGGATTTCTTGTCGCTTTTTTTTTTTCAAAATTTACCGCGTTATACTATTTATGGGAGACAACCTTGCAAGGACCGAATATACTTCACGGATTAACGAACGGTAACTCTTGTGATAGGAAGGTTCAAAGTACGGGAAGTGATCGAAATTGTACAGGATTTGTGTACATGTACATTGCATTCAGACAATACCAAACTTCCAGATTGATGTCAGACATTCGGTCTGACGGATTGACAAATTCTGTCAGACCGGATGAGTGTTTGTCAGACCAAACAAAAAGAGAGAAAACACAAAATAAAATGACGGTTACACATAGTATTTATTTATATCATGATGACATATATCAAGTATGTACTATCTAGTAATATAATAAAACAAGTATGTTGCTATATATTACTAGATATTATCAGATATCGAAATAAAGATTGGAATTAAAATAATTGATTATCTTCTTCTCATTGTCTCTTTCCTGCTGAAAATCTGAACAGTAATCACTCTTGTCATCTTTACAGTATTGATAATTGATTTGTTGAGTTTCTGCGTCAAAGTCTACGACATTATCAGGTTCAGCAGTATCCTGCTCATCTGAGGTACCTTCAATTAATAGATGATCAATCACTTGAGTCTCGACAAATTTGTTTTGCCAATATTCTCAATATAATAGTATCAGTACCAGGAGGTAATACTTTGGTAAGAAACCTCAGCATATCTGGCAAATCTCACAATACAAAATATAAAGACAATAAAATTAGTTGTGAAATAATCTGTTGGAAAGAAGACAACAATATTTTGAAAACGAAATCACCTGAAAACAATTATACGTCAACGTTATTTTCGCTTCGCAATGCTGTTAACATTGAAGACAATTAACCTCGAACATAAGCGAGCACCTTTTGCTGCATGGTCCCGGCTCTCGCATTTTGCGAATTGACATGCACATATTAGCGCGGAACTAGTACTTTATAAATATCCGTTTGGAAATTCCCAGACGCTGTCACGGAATATACCGTATTTCAGATACATCGGAACACACTCGGCTAATTCCGTCTCTACGTTTTTCAGAATATTTTACTAATATAGTATCGCGTGATCCGAGTTATTTCGGAAAATAACGCGTATAACCGAACATGTGTAAGCTATTCATCGGAGGACACAAAATGATCGAAAACATAAAAACGACACTGGTATTAACGTATTTAGTTCTACATGTTTTGATGGCAAATATTGGAATCCCACGGAGCATCAGACGATGATTATTCAAGATATTTATTATATTTTTTTTGAGTCGGACATTTTGGTCCGACGGAATTGCAAAATCGATCGGACCTTGTCATAATCTGTCAGATATGTCCGTCGGTCCGACGAAGTTTGGTATTGTCTGTGCATTGTTATATATGAGGTCAAAAATTTCCGACTCTAGATGGCGTCCGATTTACGATCAGTTTACCCTAAATGAATTAAGCACCATTGAATTAAAACAAAAGCATACATATTATATGAAATAAAAGAGAGAAATGTAATGTACTACACGTACACACAAATATTTAATGTACATGTAATAGAGTTATCCTTTTATCACAATGATTTCGGAATTAATTTTTGTTTAAAGAGAATACAGATAACCAAATAACACATTCGTTAACTTATCGGATCAGTGTAATACTATTGTAACAGCTGTTAAATTTCACAGCACTTCCAATGGTTTTGTACTGAACAGACGATGTGTGGACCGTATTACACTCTTACCAAATTATGTTACCGATGCAAATTGCTAACGGTTATTATATTTAATATCTGAATAAAGCATAACAATTGATTACAAATAAAAGCATATACCGGGGTATATTCAAATGTTATAGAGTAATATCACAAAATGGTTATATTCAGTTTTCAGCTTGTATGACTTGAACTTCTCAAACAGTGTTCACGCTCAAATATATTTGCTGTTAAGTACTAATGAGATGAAATGTAATTAGAGTGGATTATGGTATTCGTCCTATATTAGAAAGTGGAATTCGGTTTGTATGGCTTAAGTTCCCGTATCTCATCAATACCAACAACCGAGTTTGGTTTTCTTTATGTCTTATGTCCAAAAAAGTGGAATTCGGTAAATATTTAGACAGATGATAGCGATGAAAAACCAAATTCCACAGTTAAATATTGATAAATTTGTATCAAGATAGTCAAACTTGTAATAAGTCGCATGACTTTTGTTCAATAAAGTTCATTAAGGTGTAATTCGGTAATATTCAAATGTTATTGACACTGTGTGCTCGGTAATTCGTGAAAAATGTGTAATTCGGTGAAAAGTGGAATTCGGTTGTAATTCAGTGTAAAGTGGAATTCGGTGTTTCCATGGACCACTTTCATAGGCGTCCCCATCAAAAATTAGTATTTAAAAAGAATATTTATATATTTTAATTTCTTGATCAATAGGAAAATATTCTGACTTTAACAACACTACGGTATGTTCATATTTTGATTCCCTTTTTATTTCAATGATTTTTTTATTTCATAAATTCATTATTTTAACAGTCCAGTTTTGTCTCAATCCTGATGTTACATGACATTTAGAGAATTTAGATTTATTTGTTATATATATTAATAAAAATATCTCAAGGGCATCACCGTCAAAATGTGGAGTGATATGAGGATATCAGATCCATGGAGGTTGTATATCCCTATATCTGATTGGTCCGGACCTTCCTATAATTGGTCTATGAGTAATATGAGTCCACTTTTAATAACACTCGAGAAATGCACAATGGTCTATGTGTTTTATTTTTGGAAGTTTAAATTATTTATTGCTTATTACAGATTATTACAAGTTCACGATCATTCCCATGATTTCCAGTCTTTGCTTGAGATCACTTGATACACCGTTCGCAAATACTGCAGTTTGTTACAGTTAAAAGTTTTTGTAAAGTAACCATTATTTTGCTGATCAAAAAATGAGTCAAGAACAGGTTAATATTTAAATTCATAATAACAAAGACAAATATTATTTCCACCTCTGTATTTATTTCTTAGTAACACAAAATATTGTATTTATTTTTCCATGCTACAGCATCTGTTGACATTTTTTCACAAGAAAGTAACATCTGCTGCAATGTCATTTTTAAGAGTATTTATTGCAAGCAATCTTTAAATTGAAACAGCCTCTACTCAAGAAAGACCTTACTTTCTGTTTCAAAATGGCTGTTTGTCACTTTCAGTGTTTAGATTGGATTGGGTCTTTCCCTTTTGGCCTATAAAATGTGAAAACAACCGAAGAAATTAAATTCAGTGTGCATATCAGGTGGACGATTCACTTTATGCGCAAATTGCGTATAAGGCCACAACTTTTATATTTCTTGGTTTACAAAACTGCCGACCCTAATTTTTGGAAAATGGGAAAAAAATAAAATCGGAAAATCGTCTTTTTATGTCCCCCACTATAGTAGTGGGGGACATATTGTTTTTGCCCTGTCTGTTGGTCTGTACGTTGGTCTGTTGGTCTGTACGTTGGTCTGTTTGCGCCAACTTTAACATTTTGCAATAACTTTTGCTATATTGAAGATAGCAACTTCATATTTGGCAAGCATGTGTATCTCATGAAGCTGAACATTTTGAGTGGTGAAAGGTCAAGGTCAAGGTCATCCTTCAAGGTCAGAGGTCAAATATATGTGGCCAAAATCGCTCATTTTATGAATACTTTTGCCAAATTGAAGATAGCAACTTGATATTTGGCATGCATGTGTATCTGATGGAGCTGCACATTTTGAGTGGTGAAAGGTCAAGGTCATCCTTCAAGGTCAGAGGTCAAATATATGTGGCCCAAATCGCTTATTTTATGAATACTTTTGCAATATTGAAGATAGCAACTTGATATTTGGCATGCATGTGTATCTCATGGAGCTGCACACTTTGAGTGGTGAAAGGTCAAGCTCAAGGTCATCCTTCACAAGGTCAAGGTCATCCTTCAAGGTAAAAAATTATATAGGGGGACATTGTGTTTCACAAACACATCTTGTTTATATATATTTTTTTCCCTGACCGTACTGAAAAACAAGCGAAACGAGAAAAAACCGACCCAGTTTGAGTAAGGTTGCGAATAAAATCAAGATAGTACAATCGACGACTGGTTCACATACCATTGCAGAGATCGGGATATTTTTCAATGTGACACCTTATGTACCTGTCCTTTTATGGGCACTTCTCAAAACTTATTTCGGGTAAAAATTACAGACATTAGGGAAATCAGCGTCAGTAAAATTTCGACCCCATCAAATTTATTTCCAAGTCTGTGACACAACTATATTGTTTAACATGTTAATTATATTAAACAAACCCGATATTATATTAGATGAAGAAGAAGTACCTTGCAATATGATAATTAGTATAAATATTCCAATAAAACACAGCCATTATTTACGATATATGTGTTTAGGAATTTTGTAAACACGTCCGCCATAGTTAGGAATTGTACAGAAAGTTAGTAAATCGGAACAAATCGGTATATCTCGGAAAATCATAGATAAATGTATTCGCCGTTTCAATGCTAAGGGTCGAGTAATTTCAGCAAATCGGAACTCAACTTGCGTAAAACACTTGCTCAAATAACCGTTAAACTCCACCTCTGTTCTCTGCAAAAGATTCGCAAAAGATTCGAAGGCGGAGCTATGCACGTGCTATTATTAAATTGGAGGATTGCCATTGAGAAACAAACACACGATTGGTTTGGCATGTTGATTGCGAGACAAAGGAAGTCAATTTTGTCTGCGAGAAATTTGTCGCTTTATTGCTTTCAGACAAGAAGTAGCTTTCTTTTGATGACGTCAAACTGTCAATTCACACCGACTGCAAATTTTGGAAGACTTTAACTGATTCTTTGGTTACAATTCCGGTAAAAAACACTTGCTTACATTAAACTTTGGATTAAATTATCATAATAAAGCAAAAGCGAAGTTGAAAAATATGATTAAATTAATACGCGTCACAATGTTTGTATAGGTCTCTGGTTTAAATAAGAGGTTTTGCGTTGAAAATCAACGAGTTTGCATGACAACAACAATTTTAACAAACATTACCGCGACGAAGCCGGGATCGATCTACCTCGATTTTTTTTCATGGACGATCATATAAGTCGAGTAAGAGCAAACAAATAATTTGTTCAAGAGTAGTTTATCGTATGTAATATTTATGCAATGGGCATCGCATTACGTACTGGTGCGCACCGAATAACAGAAATGAAGCGAAGTTTTTGTTTTAATGGGAGAGGAACGCATGTCATGTAATGGTGTGATTAAAATTGCCTGATGTTACAAAAGGTGCTTTTAGGACTCATTTCATTTGAAGATATAGCAGTGCTCCAGCTAGGCCTAAATCGAAGGGCGCCGCGCCCTGCCCTCCCGAACCTCCGCCCTGCCCCCCCCCCCCCGAACCTCCGCCCTGTCCCCCCCCCCCTCAAAAAAAATAAAATTTTTTTTTTTTTTTTTTTTACATATGATAATTCCTAAATCTCTTATTACATTGTAATTAGTTTAATCCTCATTGTAGACATTATATTTGAATGGTTTAATAATAATGGAAATTATACAATTATTTATAACATATAAATGAACATGCAATAGAAAGCATTCCAGAAACACCCGCGCGCTTGAACGTGCCCTTTTCACAAAATACTGCGTGTCGAAAGTGCCCTTTTCACAAAATACTTCCCGTCGAAAGTGCCCTTTTGACAAAAAAGCCCCCCTGCCCTTTTCAAATCCTAGCTGGAGCACTGTATAGATGTGTTTCTTTGCATAATTTGATATGTTGTCTCTGTGTTAAGACTATAAAATGTATGTTGTCTTTGTTCTGATGTTATTAGTATTATTTTTTTTTCCATATTATTTTTTGTTCGACCGCCCGATGGACCATTTTCCAAAAAAAAATTGTAAACCAATAAATAAAAAAGTCGTGGCCTAATAGGGGAAATTGCGTTTAAAAAAATATTAAAAACATCGGAAATTGTGTCCATATATTGGTTTTGAAAATAGAACTCGTAATTATACTGGATTATTGAGTAATGGATAGACTTGGAACAGGTATGTATCCTGTACTATCCAGCAATCAAAACTTACTCTTGGGTTATATTTAATAATGTATGTATTAGAGAATTTGTGTATGTGTTTTTAATTGAAAACTCTTCACTATTAATTGCATCCTCGAAATTCTCTCTTCACATTGAGGCACTTGCTAATGAAGTTTGATAGTGAACTAATTCCTAACCTCTTGAAGTTGGCCAATCTTGTTTCAGTGGTGGAGTGGATATGGTGTCCACCTAACAATCGGGAGGTCATGGGTTCAATCCCCACTGTGGGAGCATTATTTCAATTTCCTCCATAGACACCAAGTACTGGTTCTAGTCCTAGGAAATGGACTTGAGAGCGTTTCAAATAATCCATAGGCTCTCTATGCAATCAAGCTAAAACAAATGGGTTTAAACTTAACTAAACAACTTGGGCTGTAAACAGAGATTTTCGCCATAAAATGCAATTGTGCCAGACACTTTTCAACCCCAGTGACCCTTAAATTTCTGAGATATTTGCCATGGGCATAGCTCAGTTCCCATCAAATGTTAAAGATTAGGTAGCAAACTACCTCCTGATTTTGATCTTGATTTAATTGAAACTTCAAGCTGTGAGGATAATTACGGGATGTATTAGTTTAAACATATTTATTTCTTTTGTCAAGTACAATATATAAAAATACACAATACAATAGATATCAGAAATACGCGATGTATTGATCACATTTGTCACAAAGCTCAAGCTCCAGTTTGGAAGTTAGGTAATAATGCAGTAAAGAGCCTTTGAATGGAAAAACACGTCACTCAGTGACTGGAAACAGTAGCAGCCCAATTAAAATATGCAAATGAGAAGGCTAGATGTACAGTCTACGACTTTCATTCTATGTTAACTTTATAAGTGCACAATATTTCCATTATGTATTTTTCAGTAGTTTTGAGAAATGTTTGATTTTTCAAAATTTTCATTGTTTGTGAAGAAGGTTTGTATTTAAAGCACATACTAAAAGTGATAACTCTACTACATGTAACTGTAAAAACAACTGTCAATAGAAATTAACTGCTTTGGGAACCACCATTTTGCATGACTAGAATCCCAAATTAAATTATTTCCAAGAAAAATGTTCAAAGCTGATTATAATACTGATCTGTTGTATTCCAGCACCAAACCAAAGCAAGAAAAGAAGGAAATAGTAATACCTCTTATTAAAACCAACAACTGGAAGACCAAACAGCTAGACAATAGTAAACACAATAAATCAAATGATGGCCTGGAGTCCCAAGCTGTACAGGAACTTCTCAAAGGTTTGAAACATAAGTTACCATGTGTTACTATTTGGGAATACTTTCGAACAGATGTCTCATTCATTAGATAAGCAGAAATTAAGCAGACAGATAAGTAAAACACAGTTCAAGTTATGCTTCTGTTGTAGGATAAAGTTTGAATATATGTTAATGTACTTAAAAGTTTTGGTCTGTAAATAATATATTTGTATTTATCTTCTATCTGTGCTTTAATGTCATTCTGATATAACTTCTATATACGGGTAATACTCACTGTACGCAAAAAAGAATATTGTTTTCATTTACCTACCCAATAAAAAATTGAACAAGAAATCCCCTCATGTTCTTTATAATAATATATTGCACCTTTGGTGCAAAAAACATACCATGTGAAATTGATTAAATGGCTCATGGTTTTTTGTTTCACCAATGGGAGGATATAGTCTTCAGTAACTAAAATATTTCTCAGATCTTGTTTAATAATGCTATTGTGGTTTCATTCCTACTCATTTGAACTTGAAATAATATTTATTGGTTAGTATAATATGCAAGAACAATTAAAAGTTACTTTTTAATTACTTGCCGGTCTGACTAGCTCTCCAGGTAAAACTGCAAATCTGAGGATGGCAGCCTGATTTGAATCATGGCCCGGCCACTTCAATTGATTGGAAATCTGTCGTGGAATTACAGTAATTACTGTATGTCTATTTGCATTCTCCCCCTACCCCTGATTTTAGTAGAGCAGTTATCATTTACTAGCATAAGTATGCGTCCTTAGTACTGGTAATCTAGCTTACCCAGGAACAGTGTGACTTTGGTAACTGACTGCCATGATATAACTGAAATATTGTTAAAAACAGCATAAATCCAGATACATAAATAATCAAAACATGTTAAGCTTCATACAAGATACCAATCTCCACGCAGAGTTGTCGTTCCTTGCTCTCACATACAATCTCTGCCATCTCAAGAAAATCCTACCAGATTTTTTAGGATTTTATTGTATTGGTAAGTATTATATTATGAAAAGTAGTATCATTTTCTTTTACATTTGGAAAAAAGTGTATAAGTTTAGGTTCATAAAAAAAAACACTAAATTACAAAAAGCAAAAATAACGAAGGTTAAATTATTGTACCACGTAGCTATGCTATCATCACGTGGTTGGTTATGAAGGCAGGGATTTGATCCAGCAATGCTGGTTCCTGTCAAATCTCTGGGCAGAGATTGACAAGATACTTTTATATATGACATGTCTTGCAGATGCTGAAAAACAGAAGGAGAGCTGGGACAGCAGGGGAACAGTGGACACAGGCCTGGAGATCCCATTGCTGATGCAGAACAAGGTGCCTGAGGGTTTTGAGACGGACGACCAGCTGGATGTGTCTCTGCGACCTGATGAGGCATGGATGCAACAAATAGAGTTGTTTAAAATGAGAGCTATTTTTTCTGGTGTGATATAAATGTTTAACACCCTGCTTATAAATTGGGATTTTTAGTTTATTGTGTGTCAAGAACATGAGAAAAAAGACAAGTTGATGATTATTTACAAAAACATAACATAAACTTATGGTTCAAAATAAGATTAACAAATATTTATAATATGTTGAACCCTGACTATTCTATATATTTTTTTTTTTTATTTTTGTATCAAAATATATTTTCTATGTCAGTGATTTTAATTGAAGCGGAATCTGCTTTGAATTTTCTCAATTGGTACTCCTTTTAATTATCTTTCTTGCATCATTTTCATTCAATCGAGACCAGGCTGCTGAATCTCAAATATATTTGGGCCATGCTCTGTGAAAAGGGGGTTAAATGCATGTGCGTAAAGTGACGTCCCAGATTAGCCTTTGCAGTCTACACAGGCTAATCAGGGACGACACTCTCTGCTTTTATGATATTTTTAGTTTCAAGAAAGTTTAGCAAAAAACAAGTTTATGTGGAAAGTGTCCTCCCTTTTTAGCCTTTGTGGACTGCACAGGTTAATCTGGGACAACAATATAAGAACATGCATTAAACCCCCTTGTCACAGAGTGCGGCTCATTTAATTTGAGCTGTTTGCATAGTATTGCATTTTAGTATATTCAAACAACATATTCAGCGTATTTAGCAAACATGCAGAAACAAAATAACTCAGGACTTCAGTATTTTGAACCCTGAAAAGTTATTTGTACCTCAGAAAATTTCCATCAGGATCCATTTGACTTCTGATTTTCAAAATCTTTCGAAATCCTTGTACGCAGATCAAGTAACAATCCAGTATGTATGTTTCCAGCCTGCTGACACTGACTACGAAGAAATCCCTATCGAGGCATTTGGTTTGGCCATGCTGAAAGGAATGGGGTGGAAGGAAGGGGAGGGCATCGGCAGAAACAACAAGTAAGGGCTGGTGGGATTGTGGCATTAAATGGTCGGTAAAACATCATTATTTTAACTTGATTGTAATGAAAGCCCAATTCTTGTTCCTTGTTGAGACAGTGTTTTTTAATGTTAATAACATGATGCTTTATTTCATAGACGAACGTTGTGTTTTCATGTTGGTAATATTCTTAAAAGTTTTATTTATTTAAAAAAAGATACACAGTGCAAATTTAAAAAATACCTTTCTGGAATGAAGAATGAGATCTTGTATATCTACAAAACTATCAATATATTGATATCTCTCTGGTATACAGTTAAGTACATACCCTTGAGCAAGAGAATGCCTGTCATATCTGTGATTATATTCACTTAAATACTTGTACTAAAATGTTAATTTATAAGACATAAGGCATAATTTCATAAAAATATAAGCAATGTCCTATCTTAATACCCATACATATTTCTTTCTTCAGAGCTGTGAAGCCAGTTGAGGCAGTGCTTAGGCCCAAGGGCATGGGCCTTGGGGCTGACAGGGGGCAGGCTCAGGATCTTAATAAGTCTAAACAGGGGTCAGACAGCAAGAACAACGGGGAAGACAGTGCCGAACTCAGGCTGAAAAAAGGGGCCTATTGCCTGGTGGAGAGTGGACCCAATAAAGATTTATATGGTGTGGTATGTATTGAAGTGTGTTGCACTTGATTGGGTGGTTTGATAAATTTTATTAGGGCAAGCTAGCTAATTTGGTAGAGCACGTGAGTGTAAAATCTAGGATTGTGAGTTTTAACACATGTATAGTATTGTTCATGATATCTGTATGGTCATTCTGCTCCAACCACTGATTCAAGGAATTAAGTGGCATTAGAATTAAGTATTTGATAATTTTGGTACATCTATATCAAATGTTTTGATCCTGTTTCATCCTTTATAACTGACATTATCATTGTTACAAACTAGTAATTGTAAAATTGTATTTTATGAACTTTGTACAAATAATGCCCTTTGGTCAAAGCTGGCCTTACTTTGAGACCAATTTTCATTGATAAAACTTCCTTCCGATTACTTTACGCACACCCTGGATCCAAGTTTTTGGGGACTTTTTTGTGAATAACTCTGCTACATATTGCTCAATGCAGCGTTTGAATGGGGGTATTAATCAATTCAAGGACACTTTGTTGTTTGTTTTCAGATCGAGGGAATGGATGAGGACAATGCAAGACTGATGATCAAGCTTACTATCAGTGGCAAACTGGTGTCTGTCAGTCAGTACAACACAAAACTGGTCTCTGCTGAGGATTACCAGAAATACTCCAAATACATCAGTAAGCAGTCTGACGAACATGCAAACTGTTGTGGTTTTAAAATGACATGTGTAATAGCCATACACTGGGAAAACAGGACTTTCTGCATGTGCCTAATGTTTCTGCATGTGCTTAATGTTTCTGCATGTGCTTAATGTTTCGTCCCAGACTTTCTGCATGTGCTTAATGTTTTGTCCCAGATTGGCGTGGGCTAATCAGGGAAAACACTTAATGGTTTTATGGTATTTTTTGTGTTAAGGATGTCTCTTCTTAGCAAAAATCAAGTTTATGCGAATGGTGTCGTCCCTGGTTGGCCTGTACAGACTGCATATCATATATAAGTGAATTGTACTGTAATTATACATCGGCAGTGCTAATTACAGTAAAAATTCTCTGATCGACCACCTCGTAATTACCACCAACTCCCAAAGATGACCACCATTTTTCAGTTCCAAATTTTTAACCAGGTTTTCCGAAGGAAAAAAATGGTTATTAGATTAGCGAATGTCGGTGGGCTGGCTGGCGGGCGGATGGAACAAGCTTGTCCGGTCCATAACTTTGTCGTTCATTGTGACATTTTAAAAATAATTTGGCACATTTGTTCACCATCATTAGACGGTGTGTCGCGCGAAAAAATTACGTTGATATCTCCAAGGTCAAGGTAACACATTGAGTTCAAAGGTCAAAAATGGCCATAAATTAGCTTGTCCGGGCCATAACTATGTCATTCATTGTGAGATTTTAAAATCATATGGCACATTTGTTCACCATCATTGGACGGTGTGTCGCACGAAAGAATTACGTCGATATCTCCAAGGTCAAGGTCACACTGAGTTCAAAGGTCAAAAATGGCCATAAATGAGCTTGTCCGGGCCATAACTATGTCATTCATTGTGAGATTTTAAAATCATTTGGCACATTTGTTCACCATCATTGGACGGTGTGTCGCACAAAAGAATTACGTCAATATCTCCAAGGTCAAGGTCGCCACGACTAAAAATAGATTTATTTTGAAACAAAGGGGGTTAATTATAAACAATCAGTTCAGTTTGACTTGTCTCCCTTTATCAGACTTTTTTTTCAAATTGAAAACCTGGTTTTGTGACAATTTTGTCCCTTGTTCCTTCTATATTTCAATGGTCGTTACAGTCACTGATCCGACCAACCCACTATCCGCTATTACAACCACTTTAATCAGTACCAATCAATGAAATTCTTCTAAATTGACACCCGCCTAACAACCAGTAATTCTCATACCTTACTTGATTGGGTGTTGTGGTTTGATGTATATGTAGCGATATCAAGAATAATTAATAATTCTTTTGAACAATGAGTTGAAGTTACCAATAAACACAAGTCAAAATAAGAATTATAAGCACCATTTTACATATCAAAGGTAGTCAATTAACTTTAACCCATAAGCAAGTTGGTCAGATGAGTGAGTGTAACGATCCTTAAAATGTAGAAATAAAAATTCAGGACTGAAAAATAGTGGTTGTCTTAGCAAATTGGTCGTAATAACGAGGTGGTTGTTTTAAGAGGTTTAACTGTATGTCCAGACAAAGGCGCCGCTGACAGATATAAAAAAAAAGATGAGCTGAAGAAAGAGAAAGAGACCAGGGAGAGCAGTAGTCACGAGGATACGACTCGAAGAGACAGGGGTACGAGAGAGGGCCGAGACTCAAGAGATCGGGACGAGAGGTCACGGGATAAACATGACCGAAAGAAAGACATGCACAGAGAACGAGAACGGGAAAGAGAGGGGTCATCGTCAAGTTCTAGCAAGAAAAGGAAATATGAAGATGATAGGTAAAGGAGCTTTTATTGATTTGATATGCTTTTGAAGTTTTTGTTTAATAATAAGTATGATAACATATTTTATTCTTTTTTACAATTAAAAACCGTCTATCATGGACTGATTTTTATATCAGTCAGCAAACGTGATCAACCTGATGAGCCAAAAAGCTGCATTAAAAAACTAGGTTGTTTGGTCCGAATTCTAGATTACAATTATAAGGTTAAAGGTCAAATTAAGGGATCGTCAACAGCATTGTTAGATTTCAATAAAACTTGCCATAAGTGATCATTATAATGAAATGTCATGTGCAAGAACCAGGTGTGTAGGTCCAACTTCATGGTCTCACATAAAAGTCATAGGTCCAATTTATGAAATTTGTTCTGGATACTTTCCAGCATGGATGGATTTAAACATTCTTTGAAGAAGTAATCAGAATGATAGGACAGCGTCTCCTGCCTAATAACCATATCCTTAGGGCCAAGGTCAAGCTCACATTTCAAGACCAAATGTCAGATTCATTGATATATAATTAATGTTAAAAAGAAATCAACATGAGCTGTATTGTTGAACACCAAAAGCAGGTACATATAATCAAGATGAAGGTCGCAAGGTAAAATTTAGGAATTTATTATTTAACACTGACTGAAGCATAACTTTGTCCAGATCAATGGATTTTCAAATAAATTTGCAAAAGTGATCAGCAAATGTGATGAAACAGAGTGTCATGCACAAGAAGCAGGTCATTAGGTGGATGGTCGACATCATAAATAAAGGTCAAAGGTCAAAACATAGTGTTTAGCAAATTAAGGATTTTGAAATAACTTTTGAGAAGTTACAAGCTTACTGAGTGGCACTCACTCTAATCAAGCCCCTGGGATGAAGGTCAAGTTCTCAATTTAAGGTCGGAGGTAAAAAAAGAGAAATCGACTTTGTGGAATCTTTACTTGAACATTTTTGTGTTCTGATTGACATATCTGTGTGTCAATGTAACTTTTTCTCTGTACTATTGTTTTCTTCCACAACCGTATTATATAATAATCATGTAATCATGAAATAATATTCTTGAATGATAAATTAGAGTTTTTCATGCCAAGACTGTAAGTTTTTATAGGCATATCATGTTCCATTTCAGACCTGCATCAAGTCACAGTAATGGACACAGCTCTAGTAACAATGAGAGATCTCAGTTGTTGTGGGTTCGACCAAACCTCAGGGCTCGACTCGTAGATGAGAAATACAAGAAAGGGAAATATTTCAATGTAAAGGTGAGGGATCTACAATATATATTGAGCTATCATGATATGTGAAGTATCAGCCTATTTATTACAGCCCTTGTGTGTTCAGTAATCTGCTGGTATGTTCCCAATCCTAAAGCACCTTATACTAAATAGGTGTTACCTGGATCTCCATAACTTTGGAAAAAAAATACTCAAATCCATAGGTACGAACAATGCTGACCCAATTTATCCACCAATGATAGTTGCATTTAAATAATAATGATTGATATGGTATGTGGTTTGTGAAGGATTTTAACCATGACAGCTTTATTTGTATTCCTGTGTTATTGGGAGTTTTCCTTTATCATGTCCATTCTGTACTAAGTCTTTGTGGATCTTCATCAATGTTGGAGGTTCATATCTCAACCAAGTTCATTGTCCGGATACATTGACTAACAGTCTAAACAGTAATAGCTCTTGAAAATTTCAGTTTTATATCATATTAAACTAGGGCTTGTTTGTACGCAATATGTTGACTTCATATGCTTCAGTAATGTACCAGGCCAGATTTTTTGCTATAAAGATTATCACAGACTACAATAATAGTGTCAGTAATGAAATTGCGCCACTCTGAAAAAATTTCGCCACTTTTGAAAATTTGTTGCAATTTGCGACAATGGCAATCGGCAGTGAAACCTCTAAATATGGTTTAGAATTATGTTGGAAAGCATGCCTGTTTTACGAATAGTGGTTGTAAAGTGGATTGAGTTTTGCTGCAATTCTGTTTTCAGATGTTGGGTGCTTCATGACAAGTATACTTGTGATTATTTTCATATATATTTTTTTGCACTACTGTTTTTAGGCTTTAAATCTCATAATACAGTGTTGTTTTTTTTACATTTCAGGTTGTTATAGTTGATGTTTTTGACAAAGATCACTGTGTTTGTAAAACTGAAGATGGGAAAATATTAGAAGGTAAATGAGTATAAATGATGCATTGTTTAGTATTATCTTAATGCAGTGGGTGTTTTTTATTAGCTCGGCTGTTTTCGGAGAAAACCCCGAGGTATTGTCATAGCCAGCTCGTCGTCTGCCGTGCTAAAACCTTAACATTGGCTCTAAAATCTAAATGCTTCCACCTACAACTTTGAAACTTCATATGTAGCTGCACCTTCATGAGTTCTACACTCCACACCCATTTTTTGGTCACTAGGTCAAGGTCACTGTGACCTCTAATATAAAACTTCTGACAAGCTTTCATTTATTCAAAACTGCACCCACAGCCGAGCGTTGCTCTTGTTTCATTGTGAAATCATAATTGGTTTTAACTTTTGATTTTCAATAGTAAACAATTAAATTAATTTTAGGAGAAAATGCGTGACTAAATTGATTTGTATTTAAGCAATAAGCAATCAACAACAGCATAATCATAACAACAAATGTGAACTTGAATAATTTTTAGCAAGGCTGTTTTCGGAGAAAACCCGAGCTATTGTCATAGCCAGCTCGCCGCCCGCCGTAGGCGTCGTGCTAAAACCTTAACATTGGCCATAACTTTTTAAATATTGAAGATAGCACCTTGTTATTTGGCATGCATGTGTATCTCATGAAGCTGCACATTTTGAGTGGTAAAATTTCAAGGTGAACATCATCCTTCAAGGTCTAGGGTCGAAAAAACAAAGTCAAGGGAAGTAATAAGCTTTAAATGGACATAGTTATCTGACCTGCCCACGTATATATTTTTGTTAAATAAATCAAAGCGGCGCAGTAGGCGGCATTGTGTTTCTGACAAACACATTGTGGTGAAAGGTCAAGTTCAAGGTCATCCTTTACGGTCTACGGTAAAAAATACAAATTTAAGGGAAGTAATAAGCTTTAAAAAGGGAGATAATTATTCAATATTGAACATAGCCACTTTATTTATTTGGCATGCATGTGTATCTCATGGAGCTGCACATTTCGAGTGGTCAATCACAGTCACGGTAAAGGCTTTTAATTATTTGCTACTAAAAATAGAGATTTGTTAGAAACAATTATTTTCAAGGGAAGTAATTTATATAATTATAAATCTCATATTATATATTTCCTAACCAAGAATTGAAGTTCTTTTCACAGTTACTGTACAGATTTATTATTTTGATTATTTATAACTCAAATTATTTATTTGTAAAAGTTTTTTTTTAAATGATATAATTATAATTTCTTTGATGTTCATTACATATCTGTGGACTTATGTCCATAGATACATGATCAACTCTGGCTATAATCTCTTTCTAACCACAGGCCTTGGTTGTCAGTAATCTGACATGGTCATAATTGACTGTGAGACCCCCCCCCCCCCCCACCCCCCCCCCCCCCCCCCCCCCCGGTTGGATTGGACAAAATTCAAGGGAAGTAATAAGCTTTAAACGAGATGATTTCTTTACCTGCCAAATGATAAATAGCAATTTTATTTCAAAGCGGCGCAATAGGGGGCATTGTGTTTCTGACGAACACATCTCTTGATATAATTATCATTTCTTACCTGTTCTAATTTGTGAATGCTAGTTTTCATTAAATACCAGTGGACTTATGTCCATACACACATGATGAACCCTGGCTATGATCTCTTTGATAAACCACAGGCCTTGGTTGTCAGTAATGTCTGACTTGGTCATTTTTGACTCCTGCCAAGTGATAATTATAAATTTTATTTCAAAGTGGCGCAGTAGGGGGCATTGTGTTTCTGACAAACACATCTCTTGTTGGGTCACTAGGTCAAAGGTCAAGGTCACTGTGACCTCTAAAAAAAAAATAATCTGACAAGCTTTCGCAGCCGAGCATGGTACCCGTTATGCGGTGCTTGTTTCATTAGTGCTTAATCCATTATATTTTAATTTAATTACTTTCTTAAGCCATACTCGTATATGTATTTAGCTGGGTGTATTTCAGATATCTCTCAGACCATGCTTGAGACGATTGTACCAAAGTCAGACTCTGCCTACGTGTCCATAGTGTCAGGGAAATACAGGGGCCAGGTAAGGACAGTTAAATTTTTCTTAAATGATTACTACTTGTAAATTCCAACATGGTAGAGACAGCTATAGTTCTCTGAAATTAAATGCATGTATATTCCAGCTTGCTAGCTGTTATTGTGTAAGCTGAAGTATTTTGTTGACAATTAAATAGGGTGAAACCTCATAAGCTTCCCCTCTTAACCATTCTTGACAAATGCTGATTTCCACTTTTGAATGCACTAAACTGTTATTGTATTAAAAACCGAACAGAATGTAAGAATATTGATTTTCTGAAAAAAATTAGTTTAATGTATCAAAAAATGTCAGATTATATAAATATTAATTTTGCGTCTTCATAAACTGCTTTGTAAGTACATGAACCGGGAGGCGGAAAACTACAGCGGGCGAGGCATGGTCAGGGGTGATAACCCCAAAAAAGGGTTAGGGTAAGGGTTAGGGTTAGGGGTCGGGTTAGGGTTAGCGTTGGGTTTAGGCTAACCCAAACCCTAACCCGACCCCTAACACTAACCCTGATCCTTACCCTAACCCTCTAACCCCACCTTGCGCAATACCATACCATGCCTCGCCCGTTGTAGTTTTCCGCCTCCCACATGAACCAGTATTTTTTGTAATCAACCTCATAAAGATGGGAACAGTTTGATTATCATTTCGTTGCCACTTTTATGTTAGCAGACAACTGATAATCTTATAGGTCTCCTTAAGTTAGTCCCAATGCCATTTCATTCAGCAATTGTAAATTTTCCCCCTTTCTTCTCTATACAGATTGCTCATGTACTGGGGAGAGACAAGAAGAAGTATTCAGCCATGTTACAGCTACTGAGCGATAGAGACAAAGTACTTCAGATTGATTACGACTCTATATGTGAATTTGTAGGGGACATAAATGAAGAATTTGACTTCTAACTCATTTAAAATGAATGTTAAATATAAGTTGGGCACAGCATACCATACCTTCTGAATTATCCTTATTTCAACTGATGATTGTGTTTAAATAAAAATTAAACATATGTTAAGTTCTTGAAAATTCCTTTAAATGCACTGCATTATTGCTGAAAGGATTAAATCACTGGAGCAAATAAAGAGTGATTTGATTCCATGCATCATTTAATGGATACATACATTTAAGGGAAGCACTATTTCTTGTATGATATAACAAAAACATCATTACCATTCATTGTTTAATACTTCAAGTTTGTACTATAGAAATAAATTGTACATTTATATAGTGGCATGACGCACAAAACAATATCACATTAAACATTGTTTAGAATTCTGTTGTGATGTTTATCTTGATTGTGCTGAAATGAATTGAGCTGGGAAAGAAAGTATATTTAAGACTCAGTGCAGTTTACTTTGCTATACTTGATTTTTCATTAAAATGTATATACCAAAATTAATTAAGAAGACATGACTGTCCACAAAATGTGTCGCTGTTCAAAAACTAAATACATAAAATCTACATGTATAGATGTACATGCATGCAATTATTTGTGTTTTATGCAAAACACCAGAACATTTGATATACACTTCAAATTAAAACAAAATATACATTAAGAAAACATAATTAAATACATAAACATTTTACATTTGAATAAAAATTTGAGTGATAAATCTTGCTGCCAAATCAATAAAAGAAAATGAAAATAGTTGGTACATGTTTTCAATATGGCTATTATTTTGAATTTAATACTGAAATTTAAAAAATACTATAATTTTAAGTGAGATACAATGTTTGCATTTACAATTAATTGAGAAAGATTACTTGTAGCTTATAGTTAGTAGGTGAATAACCCACGGTCAGAAATTACGATGCGTAAGAGTTACATCACTTGTGCAAAGAAAGAAGGATTTGATGCCATGCATCATTTAATTGATACATACATGTAATGGAAACACTTTTTGTTGAACAATAAAAACAAAAACATCATTACCATCAATTTTTAAACTAAACAGTGTATGATTTACCAATGCACTGATAACATCAATGAAGACCAAACACTTATAATACTTCATGTTTGTACTATAGAGATACATTGTAAATTAACATCGTCCAATGACTCGCAAAACAATATCACACCACATGTTTGAACTGTGTTTTCATAGTTTGGAATGATGTTGTGATGTTTTTATTGATTGTGCTGGAATGAATCGAGCTGAGTTAAGAAGTATATTTAAAGACCCTGTGAAGTTTACTTTGCAGTTGCTATACTTGTTTTTCCTTGAAATGTGTGTACCAAAATTAAATAAAGAAGACAAGACTGTCCACAAAATGTGTAGCTGTTCAAAAACTAAATAAATAAAATATACATGTATAGATGTACATGCATGAAATCATGTGTGTTCAATGCAAAACACCAGAACATTTGATAAACATATTTAAATTAAAACACAAAATATTCATGAAGTAATCATAATTACAAAAATACATAAACATTTTACATTTGAATAAAAATGTGAGTGATAAATCTTGCTGCCAAAAATTCAGTACAAGAAAATGATAATGGATGGTACATTTATACAATATTCTATATTGGATGGTACAATTTTTCAAATTAACACTGAAATTTAAACAATATAATTATTTTAAATGAGAAACATGTGTGGATTTTATATATGTGCATTGAACCTTACAATTAATTGAGAAATAGTACTTGTACTCCAAAAGTTTTTAGGCAAATTATCCATGGCCAGAAATTAAGATGCAAAGGCATTAAATCACTTGTGCGAAGGAAGAGTGATTTGATGCCATGCATCATTTAATGGATACATATGTTAATGAAAACACCATTTGATGTGCAATCAAACAAAACACCATCGACATCCATTGTTTAAACTAAACAATGTATGAATTTATCAATACACTGATTGCATCAATGAAAACCAACACTTTTAATACTTCAAGTTTGTACTAAAGTGCCACATTGTAGATTTACATAGTGGCATGACTCACAAAACAATATCACACAACATGTTTGAACTGTGTTTTCATTGTTTGGAATTATGTTGTGATGTTTATACTATACTATAGTGATTGTGCTGGATTGTATCGAGTTGAGTAAGGAAGTTACATTTATTTAAAGACTCCGTGCAGTTTACTTTGCATGTTGCTATACTTGTGTTTCCTTAAAATGTGTGTACCAAAATTAATAAAGAAGACAAGACTGTCCACAAAATTAAATATGTCGCTGTTCAAAAACTAAATAAATAAAATATACATGTATAGATGTACATGCAAAGGATTATGTGTGTTCTATGCAAAACTCTAGAACATTTGATAAACAATTCAAAATAAAACAAAATATTCATTAGGAAAACATTATTACTTAAATACATAAACATTTTACATTTGAATAAAAATGTGAGTGATAAATCTTGCTGCCAAATCAGTAAAAGAAAATGAAAATAGTTGGTACATTTATACAATATGGCTATTATTTTGAATTAAACACTGAAATTTAAACAATATAATTATTTGAAATGAGACACAATGTGTGGATTGTACATATGTGCATTTAACATTTACAATTGATTGAGAAAGAATACTTGAAACTCATAGTTTGTATGTGAATAACCCACTTCCAGAAATTAAGATTCGTAGGGGTTACATCAGTTGTGTGAAGAAAGAATGATATGATGCCATGCATCATTTAATTGATACATACAATTAATGGAAACACTATTTCTTGTACAATATAACAGTAACATCATCACTATCCATTGTTTAAACTAAACTGTGTATGATTTTACATATGCACTGATAACATCAATGAAAACCAACACTTTTAATACTTTAAGTTTGTACCATATAGAAACATTGTAGATTTACATAGTGGCATCACTCACAAAACAATATCACACAACATGTTTGAACTGTGTTATCATATTTTGGAATGATGTTGTGATGTTTATATTGATTGTGCTGAAATGAATTTAGCTGAGTAAGAAAGTATATTAAAAGACTCAGTGCTGTTTACTTACAGGTGCTATACTTGTTTTTCCATTAAAAGGTGCGTACCAAAATAAATAAAGAATTCAAGACTGTCCACAAAATGTGTTACTGTTGAAAAATAAATAAATAAAAAATAAATGTATAGATATACATGCATGCAATCACGTGTGTTTTATGCAAAGCACCAGCACATTCGATATACAATTCAAATTAAAAAACAAAAAATACATTAAGAAATCATAATTACTAAAATATATAAACATTTTTTATTTGAAAAAAAATGTGAGTGATAAATCTTGCTGCCAAATCAGTACAAGAAAATGAAAATAGTTGGTACATTTATACAATATGGTAATTATTTTTCAATTTAACACAGAAATTGTAAACAATATAATTATTTTAAATGAGATACAATGTGTGGATTTTATATATGTGATTTTAACATTTACAATTATTTGAGAAAGAGTACTGTAGCTCATTGTTTGAAGGTGAGTAACCCACGGCCAGAAATTAAGATGCGTAGGGGTTACATCTCTTGTGCGAAGAAAGAGTGATTTGATGTCATGCATCATTTAATTCATACATACATTTAATGGAAACACTATTTCTTGAACAATATAACAAAAAAATCATTACCATCCATTGTTTAAACTAAACAGTGTATGATTTTACCAATGCACTGATAACACCATTGAAGACCAAACACTTGTAATACTTCAAGCGTGTACTATAGAGATACATTGTAAATATACATCGAGACATGACTCATATAACAATATCACACCACATGTGTGAACTGTGTTTTCATATTTTGGAATTATGTTGTGATGTTTATATTGATTATGCTGTAATGAATGAAGCTGAGTAAGAAAGTATATTAAACGACCCAGTGCAGTTTACTTTGCTATACTTGTTTTGTTTTCTTTCTTAAAATGTGTGTACCAAAAATTAAAAAAAAGACAAGACTGTCCAGCAAATGTATTACTGTTTGTAAAAAATAAACATGTAAAGATGTAAATGCATGCAATGTGTGTTTTATGGAAAACTCCAGAACATTTGGTATACAATTCAAATTAAAACACAAAATATACATTAAGAACACATAATTACTAAAATACATAAACATTTTACATTTGAATAAAAATGTGGGTGATAAATCTTGCTGCCAAAAATTCAGTACAAGGAAATGTCAATAGTTGGTACATATATACAATATGGTTATAATTTGTCAATTTTACACTGACATTAAAACAATATAATTATTTGAAATGAGATACAATGTGTGGATTGTATATATGTGCATTTAACATTTACAATTAATTGAGAAAGAATACTTGTAGCTCATAGTTTGTAGGTGAATAACCCTCGGCAAGAAATTAAGATGCCTAGGGGTTACATCACTTGTGCGAAGAAAGAGTGATTTGATGCCAGGCATATTTTAATTGATACATACATTTAATGGAAACAATTTTTTTTTTGCACATTATAACAAACACATCATTACCATCCATTGTTTAAACTAAACTGTGTACGATTTTACCTATGCACTGACAACATCAATGAAAACCAACACTTTTAATACTTCAAGTTGTACTAAAGAGATACATTGTAGATTTACATAGTGGCATGACTCGCAAAACAATATCCCATCACATGTTTGAACATAGTTTGGAATGATGTTGTGATGTTTTTTTATTGATTGTGCTGGATTGAATTGAGCAGAGTAAGGAAGTATATTTAAAGACTCGGTGCAGTTTACTTTGCAGTTGCTATACTTGTTTTTTTCCATAAAATGTGTGTACCAAAATTAAAAAAAAAAGTCAAGACTGTCCACAAAATGTGTAGCTGTTCAAAAACTAAATAAAAAAAATATACATGTATAGATGTCATGCATGTAGTTATGTGTGTTTTATGCAAAACACTAGAACATTTAATGTACAATTCAAATTAAAACACAAAATATACAGTAAGAAAACATAATTACTTAAATTAATAAACATATTACATTTGAATAAAAATATGAGTGATAAATCTTGCTGCCAAATCAGTAAAAAAAATGAAAAATTGGTACATTTATACAATATTGTTATTATTTTCCAATTTAACACTTTTTTCCTTAAAATGTGTGTACCAAAATTAATAAAGAAGACAAGACTGTCCACAAAATGTGTTGCTGTTCAAAATAAACAAAATGTATAGATGTACATGCATGAAATCATGTGTGTTCAATGCAAAACACCAGAACATTTGATAAACAGATTTAAATTAAAACACAAAACATTCATTAAGAAATCATAATTACAAAAATACATAAACATTTTACATTTGAATAAAAATGTGAGTGATAAATCTTGCTGCCGAAAATTCAGTACAAGAAAATGATAATGGATGGTACATTTATACAATATTTTTACAATTTTTCAAATTAACACTGAAATTTAAACAATATACATGTTTGAACTGTGTTTTCATATTTTGGAATGATGTTGTGATGTTTATATTGATTGTGCTGAAATGAATTTAGCTGAGTAAGAAAGTATATTAAAAGACTCAGTGCTGTTTACTTACAGGTGCTATACTTGTTTTTCCATTAAAAGGTGCGTACCAAAATAAATAAAGAATTCAAGACTGTCCACAAAATGTGTTACTGTTGAAAAATAAATAAATAAAAAATAAATGTATAGATATACATGCATGCAATCACGTGTGTTTTATGCAAAGCACCAGCACATTCGCTATACAATTCAAATTAAAAAACAAAAAATACATTAAGAAATCATAATTACTAAAATATATAAACATTTTTTATTTGAAAAAAAATGTGAGTGATAAATCTTGCTGCCAAATCAGTACAAGAAAATGAAAATAGTTGGTACATTTATACAATATGGTAATTATTTTTCAATTTAACACAGAAATTGTAAACAATATAATTATTTTAAATGAGATACAATGTGTGGATTTTATATATGTGATTTTAACATTTACAATTATTTGAGAAAGAGTACTGTAGCTCATTGTTTGAAGGTGAGTAACCCACGGCCAGAAATTAAGATGCGTAGGGGTTACATCTCTTGTGCGAAGAAAGAGTGATTTGATGCCATGCATCATTTAATTCATACATACATTTAATGGAAACACTATTTCTTGAACAATATAACAAAAAAATCATTACCATCCATTGTTTAAACTAAACAGTGTATGATTTTACCAATGCACTGATAACACCATTGAAGACCAAACACTTGTAATACTTCAAGCGTGTACTATAGAGATACATTGTAAATATACATCGAGACATGACTCATATAACAATATCACACCACATGTGTGAACTGTGTTTTCATATTTTGGAATTATGTTGTGATGTTTATATTGATTATGCTGTAATGAATGAAGCTGAGTAAGAAAGTATATTAAACGACCCAGTGCAGTTTACTTTGCTATACTTGTTTTGTTTTCTTTCTTAAAATGTGTGTACCAAAATTTAAAAAAAAGACAAGACTGTCCAGCAAATGTATTACTGTTTGTAAAAAATAAACATGTATAGATGTAAATGCATGCAATGTGTGTTTTATGGAAAACTCCAGAACATTTGGTATACAATTCAAATTAAAACACAAAATATACATTAAGAAAACATAATTACTAAAATACATAAACATTTTACATTTGAATAAAAATGTGAGTGATAAATCTTGCTGCTAAAAATTCAGTACAAGGAAATGTCAATAGTTGGTACATATATACAATATGGTTATAATTTGTCAATTTTACACTGACATTAAAACAATATAATTATTTGAAATGAGATTCAATGTGTGGATTGTATATTTGTGCATTTAACATTTACAATTACTTGAGAAAGAATACTTGTAGCTCATAGTTTGTAGGTGAATAACCCTCGGCAAGAAATTAAGATGCCTAGGGGTTACATCACTTGTGCGAAGAAAGAGTGATTTGATGCCAGGCATATTTTAATTGATACATACATTTAATGGAAACAATTTTTTTTTTGCACATTATAACAAACACATCATTACCATCCATTGTTTAAACTAAACTGTGTACGATTTTACCTATGCACTGACAACATCAATGAAAACCAACACTTTTAATACTTCAAGTTGTACTAAAGAGATACATTGTAGATTTACATAGTGGCATGACTCGCAAAACAATATCCCATCACATGTTTGAACATAGTTTGGAATGATGTTGTGATGTTTTTTTATTGATTGTGCTGGATTGAATTGAGCAGAGTAAGGAAGTATATTTAAAGACTCGGTGCAGTTTACTTTGCAGTTGCTATACTTGTTTTTTTCCATAAAATGTGTGTACCAAAATTAAAAAAGAAGTCAAGACTGTCCACAAAATGTGTAGCTGTTCAAAAACTAAATAAAAAAATATACATGTATAGATGTCATGCATGTAGTTATGTGTGTTTTATGCAAAACACTAGAACATTTAATGTACAATTCAAATTAAAACACAAAATATACAGTAAGAAAACATAATTACTTAAATTAATAAACATATTACATTTGAATAAAAATATGAGTGATAAATCTTGCTGCCAAATCAGTAAAAAAAATGAAAAATTGGTACATTTATACAATATTGTTATTATTTTCCAATTTAACACTTTTTTTCCTTAAAATGTGTGTACCAAAATTAATAAAGAAGACAAGACTGTCCACAAAATGTGTTGCTGTTCAAAATAAACAAAATGTATAGATGTACATGCATGAAATCATGTGTGTTCAATGCAAAACACCAGAACATTTGATAAACAATCTAAATTAAAACACAAAATATACATGAAAAAATCATAATTACAAAAATACATAAACATTTTACATTTGAATAAAAATGTCAGTGATAAATCTTGCTGCCAAAATTCAGTCCAAATGATATTAGTTTGTACATGTATACAAGATGGTTAATTTGTTTATTATTCAACTCTGAGATTTGACCATAATACAATTATTTTACATGAGATACAATGTGTGGATTTTATTTGTGGGCATTTATTATTTATGGCTATTTATATGCGTGTTTATAGTCTTTTCCAGATAGACTTTTATGTGACTAAATGTATGTACAATATGATGGTTTGTAAATTGTCATAAAAAAAATCAAATACAATTGTTATTATGTAGAGTGTATTTTGTATATGTTTAACATTCCAATTACTTTTTCTACATGCTTTTATATAATACATAGCATCTTAGTGTTAGTTATTTCACAATAATTGCATTTTGGATTGTGTTGATGACTATTTATAAAAATAAGTTGAAACAATGAAATACATGTATATATCTAATCTGAACACACATATAGATGAAATACAGCATTGGAATATAAAATTACACAACAATGCAGTAAATCCATAATAAACCTATATCCTTTTCTCGTTCAGTAGCAGGTTTTGACGCTAAATAATACACAATTTAACACAAGACATAAATTGTTAACATTTTGTGATATTTCAAGCTAATATTTATTTTTATCATACACTAGACACTGTTCTCACAGACCCGCATTTAAGTGATATGTTCTTGGGGTCAAAATTGACCACGCTTAGCAGGAGTGTGTGAGCTGTTTTGTATAGACTAAGTAAAATAACTGTAAATATGTTCTTCTCTGAAAAAGCAACATCCACAGCTTTGATATTTGGTATGTTACATAAGATTGTGATCCTCTACAAAGTTCGCTCAAATCGTACCCCAAGGATCAAGAGTGGCTACAGCTTGGGTGGCACATTTTTAATATACACTTTTTGAGACATTTTGTGCCTATGAAGCTTACATGCAGCTCTAGCATGGGATTACACAATTATTTTAAAATTATCAATTACTAAAACAAATAAACCGGGTTTCGTTGCTTTCCCATGGTTCTTATTTAATATGCGGCCATTGTATAAAGAACAGCTGACCTTCATTTGCATTTTGTATTTACTGGTAACCTTCTAATGCAATGTTATAAAAATAATATGTTAGAAGTGTTTTGAACCCCGGACTGTTTAAAGAAAACCTACAAAAGTGGCTATACCTATACACATCACCTGTAATTTGCACTATAACTGAAAACTGTTTTATTTAACACCATAAGGCCCAGTGCTTATTTGTGAACTATTTGACATCGTTGGTTTGTCATCAACAGTTTTTGTTCAAATAAATTGAGCTTAATTAAAAATACATCGACAAAATATTTGCAAAAGGCATAAGTGTAATATTTATCTCCCAACAGAAAACACGTATTTTTTCTATAACAAAGAATGCAACAAAATAGGCTAATACAGAATAAATATCTCCCATCTAATATGAATTCATAGCCCTCGCGTCAGAACTGGCCACACCCTAATGATGACATGGTTTATATCGATTTCATTAACACAATAACACAAATGTTATCTTGGCTGAATCCACAATTTACAATATATCGCAGGTTTGCAAATTTGTCCCATCTTAGTCTTCTTGATTTTTACTGCAATAATATCTAGTTAATTGGTCGACCGTATGTCCAGTTAAATCGATCCTTTATGACTGGATTACCGCAGTCGCAATGCAACACTTCCTGCGTACTTGTGAATTCCAAGTTCATGTGGCATGCCAAACAAGCATGATGACTCAATAACTGTATATTGCGAGCCTCGTACCCTTTCCGTGCGCTAAACAGCAAGTTAAACTCTACACGTTGTCCTGCAAAATGTTGCCCTTCAAGATTGTTTAAAACGGGAACAAAATGAACGAGCACTTTCCTTCTAACAGGCAAGTCTATTTTTATTTTTCCGGATCGTTTGCTTGAATTTGGTTGAGCTATAGTTCCCTTACATACGCTCAAGCTGTGCATGATGTTATTGTTTCGAAAAGAGCTGTGTACAAACCTTGATGGACTAACATCTGATTTAAGCCGTTTGATTCCTTTGCCTGTGTCCACCAACCACTCGTTTTGGTTTAACTGTGACTTTTGGTTATCGTCATTTTGTTTAAGCCTCTTTAATATTCTGAGAGCTTCATCAATGCAATTTTCTCTCCCAATGCCGTCTGTACCAAATCCTAGCAGACTGTAGCAAATAAAAATGTAGAATTGCGAGAGTTTTGAAGATGTTATTTCATTCCACTTTTTTGCCTGCAACAAAACATCTTCAATGGTGTAAATCGAATGACATTCATTATGTCGAATCAGGTTCAACCATTCCAAGAAGTCATGTTCAATATGTTCCATTTGAGCTTGGGTGAGCTCATCTTTTCTAATCATCGTTTCTTTGAAATTTTCTTGGTAAAGCTTCAATATTTCAGGGATAGCTTTGTTAAGCGAAGGTGACATTGACTTTGCCTGAATTTGAAGTCTTCTCCTGGTAACTAAATCTAATCTGGAATGTAACTGGATGGAATGGATTTGTTGTTCTTGAAAGAAACTGTTGTATTTACGTTCTTGCGTGCAGAGATGTGATACAACTTCTGCGTGTAGGTTGTCAACTGTTAAGCAACATCTCCTGATCAAAAATGGTATCTGTTCCATGCATTGTGCTAGAAATGTGACAGTCCTTTGGTTTTCCACGGTCTTGTTAAATAGCTCCTGTCCTAAAAGTCCCTGGACTCTTTCAATTGCTAATAACATGACGTTGATTTCATCTGTGAATTCAAATCCCTCCATCAAGCGACTTTCGGGAGCTATATCTCTACTCAGCTCAAAATATTTGCATGCTTCAACTGTACAGGAAACAATTTCATTTACGCTCATTTTATCACAATCGATATTTGCTCTTAGACATTTAGACTTGTAAGAACCATACATATGATATATGTGCATTACTTCCACGCGAAAACCATTATCTAACTCATGTTTCTCTTTACATTCAGTTTGGTCAGCACACAGCTTCAGAGCCTCTTCAAAACATTTTTGTGATGAAGCAAATTCACTTCTGCAGTAAGCGTAAAATCGACCCAAATGAGCGTGAAAACTTGGATTCCAAGGAAATAATTTCACAAGAAGTTCGAACAATTGAAGAGACTGTGTAAACAGGGGCGGATCATGTGGTATATCAGTCAAAAGTCTTGCCATAAGAGACCTTTGTTTTGGTTTTGTATCCGTGCTCTGATTTCTTTCTCTTATTATAAATGTTTTTATTAGAATGGACAACACATTTGGTGATCTGTTGTACTGGGAAGCTGCATATTCAATAAAATCACGAGATAAATCAAACAACTGATTGCGAGCAGAAATGCTAAGCTCGCTTCCTCTTGACGAACACTTTGACTCTGAAATCTGTCGCGTCAGTAGTTGTTCTAAAATTTCTTTTGAAACAAGCCAGTGACGAATTCTTATATTGCCTTTTCTGTGTGTGTTAGTATCGGCAATAACCATTTCTGCAATGTTGTTTGGAATTGTGATCACATCGACATTTTCACCCATTGTGTTTTCAAGCAGATTTGCGAAAAATTGGAAAGGGATACTTGTGTGACCATAAAAGTAAGCTATTGCTAAGAATCCAACGAATGTCTGCTCGGGTGTTAGTCTTAAAACATCATCTTTTCGGAACTTTAAATGGCCTTTAACAAATGAAACAATACCTTTAAATTCGTGTTGAAAAACGGCCATCCCAAACTCATACATTAGATGTCTTTTACCTTTCTTTACCTTGTCCCTCAGCCTTTCCAGTTGTTTTTTCTGAGCATCACTACATTTCGATGAAAGTTTAAAGCATAGTAGCTGTGCCTCTCTTTTTGTTACTGCCCCAGAAGAAAAAACGAAGTTATCATCTACAATTGAATCAATATGGTATTGGTATCTGTCCACAAAAAGAACCGTTGTACTTGGCAATCGTTTATATATAGCTAAAGGTTTTGATTCCATATCAGACTCAACTAGCAGAAGAATTGGAAGTCCGGACTGTTTATGTAAAAAAGACATTCGTCTTTCAAACTCGTTTTCCTTGAAAGCTGGATGAAACCTCAATTGTACACACAAATATTCATGATGCAAACTCCACATAACAGACTGTGCCAAAGTTGAACCCCCTGACCCAGGGGCATGGTACAAGGTCATGTACGATGATTTTATCTCGTTAAGACGTTGTTTGAGTTTCATCTCAAATTCTTTCTGAATTGTTCGTTCAACAACAGATTCGCGAATCAATTCATTATACCAGAACGGCCATTCAATTGTACCACCTTTATAAAACTGTTCTATAATAGCGGGTGCCTCATCATCTGTATACAACTTACTTGTAAAGGGCTTATTCACATACAAAACTTCTATATCCTCTGAAAGCCAAGCAGCGTTGGTAGACGAAAGTTTAGTGCCATTTGGTAGCTGGAAAAAATCTTTAGTTTCTTGGACGTTTAATACTCTCTTCAAAGAAGAACTAAGACTGCATAGCTCTAGCTGATATATGTGTAAATTGTCTTTAAATTTGTCCTTCATGAACATGTAGTGAAACGATGTGCGGAATGTGTTTATCTCGTCGGGTTTCAAGCACAACACTACCTTTGGTGTATATCTTAAACTATAATTTAATTTCGTTAAGACTTCAATGATTCTTCCTCCAAGTTGTTGTTTCTGAGGCCACAATAAAATCAAAGTTATAGTTCTTGAATCATTTGTAAATGTTTCGAGCTTGTCTATTGGGATCTCAATTTCTCGTTTGTGTTCTTTAAACCACACGTTTGAATCAACAACTTCTGGTTCACTTTGATCTTTTTGGGAATGAGCAATAGTAGGTTCATCACTCAGAAGGCACCATTGCGTAGCCATTTCTGACGGATTATCAACTGGTTCCCCAAGTTGTGATACTTTAAGGCTGCGTTGAGAACTAATAACTGGTCTAACCATGTTAAGTAAGCCATTTTTCTGGCTTAACGGATCAAAGTCTAACACCATTACCCAGGGTACCATTCCGATGCCGTCTACATTATGAAATGAACCAGGGGCATCACCACACATCAAAACGAAATTATCTCCAGAAAAATTATTAACATCTTTCAAAAATTCATCCACTTGCGGATCATTTATCAAATTTTCCGGTTTCTTAGCATTAGCGCTGCAAACTGGAATGTCACAGTCGTGCTCAATTCTTGTTAAGCACTCAGTATCAAGGGCGTTTATTTCATTTTGTTCATTTAGAGGGGTGTGTGGAGGAAGTGATGGCGATGGATTGAGTAGATTTTCCAGCGCGTTTGATGTGTATTGTTCATCAGATTCGTGTTCGTCATCTAATGTCCTTTTTAGCTCTGTTTCATTATCACTTATAATATCTTGATCATTTGCTTTTGATTTTGATGTAAAACTTTGATTTTTTTCATTGCTTGGAGCATTTTGGTTGATTCTTCTTATTCTCATTTTGACTTTTTTTTTGCAACTCTTTGGAATTTTTTTATATTGAAAATTTTCAGACTCAGATATTATGAAATCATTCAATGCCATACCCGACACCTCTTCAAATGATTTATAACCGCATTCCTTCACATTTTGTTTTAGTATTGTATCCAATGTGTCATACTCCATCCATTCACTGTTATTGTTGTTTAGCACTGATGAAATAAGTTTGATTCCAGTACAGCGTTTCATAAATTTCAACTTGGCCCTACCTGTATAAATCAAATAACATTAAAATTAAGAATCAGGGAGCAGAAAATCAATGAAATTTTACATTTATTGAGTATAAGAAATAGTTTTTTTAAATTTAATTATCATTATTTCACAAATTCAATTGTAACTCAGTTAAAACATTCACATCTTTGAAAATGTACATTTTCATGATATTTACATGGATATAAAATATAAATGTACAGTTATAATGTCCATTTGCAAGTGTACATACTTATTGGTTCCGATTGTGTTTCCACAGAACCTTGTTTCGGTTTAAGTTCCTTGAGAAGAATTCCCGTGCTGTTGTTTATTTCGTCTCTAATGTTGATAAACAGCGATTCCATATTTGCATTTTCTGTTATTGATTAAACATATGCACAGTTTTATTTTATAATTTGAAAAATAAAGCATGGTCAGAGACATGTATTTTTATACACATTTCATTTGTAACTTATTTTGGTTATTGCAATTCAATAATAGAACTAGACAATCATAACTATATGTATTTGTTTAATATCATATATACTGATTCTTACAATGGGGTGTCAGAAACTCACATTTGAATCTAAGAATACGGAATTTGAATGATGACTTAATTTTGAAGTTCAACAAAGATTGTTAATGATGACACGTTCACATGACAACAAATACATGCGGACTACTTATGAGTATGTCAGAAACAGTACATAGAAGAACTGTTTCACTTGTTCTTCTTATTCATGTGAAGAAACTATTTAAGAACTAACAATTTGAATATAGATTGGTAGTACCTGCCATGCAATCATCAGATGGACTTCTCGCCCGTGCCATCTTCAGCCAAGCACTAGCTTATTAAATCGCTGAAAACAGGCAGTTTGGTATATATATATACCAAATATATATATATATATATATATATATATATATATATATATATATATACAGGATATCATACACAGGAGCATGTTCTCTATAACATAATGATCATATAGCCCTGTTTCTGGAATGCATTGACAAAGGATCAAAATATTCAAGTTAAATAAGATTGTGTTTTCTAACAAGTTTATATACAATTCATAAAATGAAATCTAGTTATAAAGTTGCAATATGAAATTTGTTCTTTAACATACATACTGAAAATAACAATCCTTGTTTGTTCTTATATAGAAAAATACCTGCAATTTGACAATATCCAATATGCATATCCTTTTGCCACAAGATTAATTTCGTTTCAAGAAATTGTATATCTTATCATTTGATCAACTTATGCGTGTCATTCGTAAATGAAACATCGATATATTGAACGATAACGATGAAAAACACTCACAGTAACTTTTTTATATATAATTTGAAATCCCGATTCCCATTTGAATCCATGCCAATATTTACAAATGATAAAGAATGTGTTCTTGCATGAAAAATTCAAATGTGCATTTTATTTGTTTTTATATAGCATATGAAACGTTGCAATATTTCCTTTTTTATGTAGTATATAGTTGGATACATATGTTTAATACAGTCTTATCGATAAGTTAAACTCCTATATTTGTTGTTAATTATCTCTTGTTCGTGGCTGGAAGAAATTACCAAAATTGTATAGAATACAAATGGCAAAACCTATATGACGCCAAGTGCATGAGAACCACATTGCTCAAAACATGCAAACAGAATCCATATCTACGACATATTTCAAATTAATGCTCACCGTACATCGCATAAAGGCATTTGACCTGAGATGGATATTGTAATTACAAACACATTGCACTTTTTTCAGGATTTAGTCGAAACAAATAAATACGCAACCCTTTCGGTCTTAAGCGTTTACATGAATTATTAATTTTAAATAAAGCGATATGTTTAATATATTTGCTTACCAATATAAAAATTTCTTCTAGATCTTTCCATACCTAAAATGGCGTCTGGAAATTCCACTGTAGATTTTCGAAAATGCATTTGGTTTGAAACTGAATACGGAATCCTTTAAAAGCCTGATGAAACAAAAATGAAAGCAATATATTTTTTTACCAAAAGGTACCATGGGGTTGACATTCCAAAACTTAATAACTGTTGTGGATATTATTTTAATTAAACATGCCCATGGCAACGAAACTGTTTTGATAAATTTGGTAGCTAATACGTTTTTTATGAATAAAAAATTATTTTATCTCAATTTAGGTTACAGCATCACGTAATTTTAATTAAGTCTTGGATGTTATTGAAACTAAATGGTTTAAATGTTACACCCAGACAATAAACAGGTTATTAACCACGAGACCTCTTACTTAAACACTAATTTATGCACCCTATTCCAACTTAGAATGTACGAAGATGCGAATTAAAATATGGTCTATGTCGACCAAAAAATTAATGGTCCTTCATGCGTAAGACACTATCCGCGTGTGTTTCTGGTTAAATATAAATTCATTGAGTTTGGGATTCATTTGTTATTTTTTAAGGAAGTGAAATAATATTTTATGAAAACTCGTGTTGTTTTTCAAGCAAAAAATATAATTCTGTTCAATTTCACCTTGCGTTGTCTTATATGACTTTCGCTTTCGTTTCATAATCAAGACAATTTAAGTAATGAACATCATGAAGACAAGAGGTTGTCCTTATCAAAAAAAAAAACAAAAACAAAACATAAGCACAGATTAACCAGCGCACACAGACTTAGTGGTGCGTGTAACTTCCCGAAATCAATTCAAACACAAAGTAGGGCACGTGAAGCAGGTACAAATTTAAAATAGGCGTAATGTTGATTATTCGCGTTAGCGTCGTAAATGAAAGTCCCCCCAACACTGGTATTGTTATACTTAATGTGAACAAGCGAATTGTGATGTTTATCCTTGTTTGTAGGTTTAACGGGATAAAACTATAAATGAATCGTGTAAAATCGACAACACAGACCCAACTGCCCTATCATAGTTAACGCGGTTTTCAGAAAACGTACCTGGGGAATTACCTGGGAATTTTACTTCTATCAAATGAAAGTTAATTGTTCAATAATAACTTTATGAATGTAAGTTAATAAAGATCATTATAAGATGTGCACATTTAAATATTGTTGAAGATTATTAACAAAGATTGTATATCTTTGCAGTCGGATATAAACACCTTTTTATTAAATAAAAACCTCGTAGGACGAGTTGTGTCACATTTTTTGGAATTTCCAGTTAGTATCTAAAAATAAAACATTGTGCTCGTTGCGGAATAACAATGTATCATATAACCTAAGTCAACGAACAACTTAAAAGAAGACTATCATTGATCAAGTTGAGCAATTTTAGGTGAAGACTTGTAAGCATCTTTCATGTTGCTTGAAATCAATGATCAAAGACTAATCTATATTCAAAAAGTGTCTACTCTACTACGATTAAAAATAACGTCTAATCTGATTTTATATAAGGCTCACCAAATGTATGTACGATAATTTGTTTGAAATTGGAAGATACATGGTTCGTATTGAAATACTTTAAAATTGTTATTTTATCTCGTTTTTTCAATCTTAAGGAGAAGCTGTTTACGTTATACATATTTCGAGTAGATCAATTTAGAGCGTCATTAAACACACGATGCAATATTTGCATCTGTAATTTATGCAATTAAGCAATCTATGTCATCAAAATACACATAATGTTGTGTATGTCGCCCTTTTTGTGCTTTTTTCCCTGTAAATGTAGCATAGCCTTAATTTTTGTGATAAGTTTAACGCAAGTGTATCACCTTATGTACGAAATAAAACGGAAATTATAATATTATATGCTCATGGTATGTAGGGTTTAAAGGGGCCTTTTCACAGATTTCGGCATTTTTTAACTTATTCATTAAATGCTTTATATTGATAAATGTAAACATTGGATCGTAAAGGCTCCAGTAAAAAATCAAGAATAAAATTAAAAAAAGGAAAAGAACATTGCCCGGAGCAGGTTTCGAACCAGTGACCCCTGGAGTCCTGCCAGAGTCCTGAAGTAAAAACGCTTAAGCCTACTGAGCTATTCCGCCGAGTACACAGGTATCAGGTATTTTATACATTATATAAGCAATCTTCGTAGTTTCACAAAATATAACGACACAAACAGAACTCTCCAAATTATTCAATCGTTTCGCGTTGCAACGCTTTATAATTTTTAGGTTTTAAAATCGTCAAAAGATGCATATAATGGCTATATTAGACCATGGTAAATGTTCAGTATTACTGTTTCCTCACAAATATCATAACTAAAACGAAAATTTGCGAATCTGAAACAACTTTTTTCAATTTTGTCAATTTACCAAAGCGTGAAAAGATCCCTTTAAGGGATTACTTTCGATGGCGTGCACAATTTTAAGCCAACGTTTACCATGCAGAAACTGATCTTTATGCAGGAGTGCATCAAAATAAGTGATGAAAAACATAGTATTTGTTTTAATCTGAAACTAATATTCTTCGAACACTTTTCGGGAATTAGTAATATACCCGTACAATATTGTGACCTAGATCTTGAATCTTGGTGCCTATGACACTCTGTGTCGACATGTTTGTCACTTCAACGTTGTCTGAAAATCCAATCATGTAAGGAACAGTCTTGAATCAAGACATTTTCTATAGGTTACGATTCCCGTGTGAGACAAACCTACGGACAAATCTTGTCACTTAAAACAAGAATTTGAAAATCTATTCTTGCTGGACAAAGTTATGTTCGGGACCAAAATTTGGGTTTATCTCATTAATTTTACATTTGAACTGGTCCATTGACCATTGAAGTAAGGATCTGTTTCTTATCCAAAACACAACAAAAGATCATGCTGGCCACTTAAACTTAGATAATTTGTCAATCCATACATTCAAGACACTGAGCTTAGCTCAGTTGATTGAGCGAGGTAATAATCACAGGGTCACTTTGATTCTTGTGCCAGTGATAAAAAAATTCTGGGGAATGTCGTAAAATCAGTTGTTTTGGCACTTCTCCTTCAATATGTGATGCAAGTATGGCATTTATTTGCTTATGGCTAGTGCTAAGTACTTGTAAACCAAACTGCAGACTAATTGGTAGGGGTTGATTTGTTTAAATTTAAATTAATTGTATAAGTTATAAGTATATAGTTTGACAACATAAAAGTTACCAATCTTACACATAACTACATGTCGTTTCAGTAGAATATCAACTTGTCGTGCCCGCCTTGAATTTCGATGCTTGTCGTGTTCGCAAAATTATTGAGCACTGGACATGTTATTAGATTGTTGTTTTATGTTTTTTTTTCGGACAAAAACATTTCATATGGAATTGTTCACGTCGGTGTATATTAATACACTTCAAAAAGAAATAGATAACGGATATTCTGGAAATTTAGAATGTGTTTGCCGTGCATGCGTGCATAGTAAAATAATGTGACAAAAAGGTTTTGGGTTCGAATTAGATGATTCACGTTTCTTCACGGTTACATTATAATTAACTCCCTTAGTTTTGCTTTGCCAAGTAAACACTATGGAGATGTTCATTTAAATAACACAGTAAGTTCTGTTTCGTATTGGAAATGATTTATTAAGAATGTCTAGAGCATTTAATATTTTAGGAATGTGTGTAAATAAAATCCTGCATATATATTCGGCATGCTTCTGAGACAGTGGAGGAGGAATTGTTAGTATGTGTTCTCTGTTGAGTTCGGAGGGCAATCGGTTAGCTTCGTTGGTCACTTCTCCTGCGGATGCGAGCAGGACAACACCTGAAGAAACACCTGAAGAAAGGGTGCGGTTCTCTAAATAATATTGCTCTGGAGCATTTGGTAATTACGTTGACTTCAAACGGTGCTGCCCATTTTTAGCTCACCTGATTGCTCAGGTGAGCTTTTCTGACCGGTCTTTGTCCGTCGTATGTCCGTCCGTCCGTCCGTAAACATTTGCTCGTAAACACTCTAGAGGCCACATTTCTTGTCCCATCTTCATGAAACTTGGTCAAAAGCTTTGCCCCAATAAAATCTCGGCCGAGTTCGAAACTGGGTTGTGCCGGGTCAAAATCTAGGTCACTAGGTAAAAAAAAGAAAAACCTTGTAAACACTGTAGAAGTCACATTTCATGCCCAATCTCCAAGTAACTTTGTCAAAATGTTTGTCTTAATGATATCTTGGTTGAGTTTAAAAGTGGTTCCTGTGTGTTGAAAAACATGGCCGCCAGTGGGCGGGGCAGTTTTCCTTATTTTGCTATGGAGAAACCTTGTAAACACTCTAGAAGTCACAATTTTTGCCCAATCATCATGAAAGTTGGTCAAAACATTGGTTCAATTGATGTCTCGGACGAGTTAAAAAATGGTCCAGATCGGTGAAAAAACATGGCCGCCAGTGGGCGGCGCATTTTTCTCTATATGTTTATAGTGATAGTTTTCCATATTTGGCTATAGAGAAACCTTGTAAACACTCTAGAAGTCACAATGTTTGCCCAATCTTCATGAAAGTTGGTCAAAACAGTTGTTTTATTGATATCTCAAACGAGTTTGAAAATGGTCGGGATTGGTGAAAAAACATGGCTGCCAGTGGGCGGGGCATTTTTCTCTATATGTATAAAGTGAATACATGTGAACACAGTAGAAGTCACATTTTTGGCCCAATTTTCATGAAATTTGCTCAGAGCATTTGTTTCCTTGATACGAGAGTTGAGTTCAAAAATGGTTCCGGTCAGTTGAATAACATGGCTGCTGGGAGGGGGGCAGTTTTCTCATTATGCCCCCCCCCTTTCGAAGAAGAGGGGGTATATTGATTTGCTCATGTCGGTCCGTCCGTCCACCAGATGGTTTCCGGATGATAACTCAAGAGCGCTTATGCCAAGGATCATGAAACTTCATAGGTACATTGATCATGACTCCTATTGATTTTTAGGTCACTAGGTCAAAGGTCAAGGTCACGATGACCCAAAATAGTAAAATGGTTTCCGGATGATAACTCAAGAACACTTATGCCTAGGATCATGAAACTTCATAGAAACATTGATCATGACTCGCAAATGACCCCTATTGATTTTCAGGCTACAAGGTCAAAGGTCAAGGTCACGGTGACCCAAAGCAGTAAAATGGTTTCCGGATGATAACTCAACAACACTTATGCCTAGGATCATGAAACTTCATAGCTACATTGATCATGACTCGCAGAAAACCCCTATTGATTTTCAGGTCACTAGGTCAAATGTCAAGGTCATGATGATCCGAAATAGTAAAATGGTGTCCGGATAATAACTCAAGAACGCTTAGGCCTAGGATCGTGAAACTTCATAGGTACATTGATCATAACTCGTATATGACCCCTATCGATTTTCAGGTCTCTAGGTCAAAGGTCAAGATCACGATGACCCAAAATAGTAAAATGGTTTCCGGATGATAACTCAAGAACGCTTAGGCCTAGGATCATGAAACTTCATAGGTACATTGATAATGACTCGTAGATGACCCCTATTGATTTTCAGGTCACTAGGTCAAAGGTCAAGGTCACGGTGATCCGAAATAGTAAAATGGTTTCCAGATGATAACTCAAGAGCGCTTATGCCTAGGATCATGAAACTTCATAGGTACATTGATCATGACTCGAAAATGACCCCTATTGATTTTCAGGTCGCTAGGTCAAAGGTCAAGGTCACGGTGACTTAAATAGTAAAATGGTTTCTGGATGATAACTCAAGAACGCTTATGCCTAGGATCATGAAACTTCATAGGTACAATGATTATGACTCGCAGATGACCCCTATTGATTTTCAGATCACTAGGTCAAAGGTCAAGGTTACGGTGACCTGAAATAGTAAAATGGTTTCTGGATGATAACTCAAGAACGCTTATGCCTAGGTTCATGAAACTTCATAGGTATATTGGTCATGACTCGCAGATGACCCCTATTGATTATCTGGTCACTAGGTCAAAGGTCAAGGTCACAGTGCCAAATAACGTATTCACACAATGGCTGTCAAGGTCACGGTGACTCAACTTAGAAAAATGGTGTCTGGATGATAACTCAAGAATGCTTACGCCTAGGATCTTGAAATTTCAAAAGGTATATTTATCATGACTCGCAGATGAAATAATGATGAAACTTGACCAGGATGTTTGTCTGGACAATAACTAGGTCAAGTTTGACATTTGGTTAAGATTGAATGAACCGACTCCTCTCAGGTGAGCGAACTAGGGCCATCTTGGCTCTCTTGTTTAAACGGTGTTACAGTAAGAGTCTACGTCCATGCTTGATGCACATGCTTGATGACGTAAAATATCTCCTTTTTTTCTCCCTTGGTGTTTGGAAAACGCGAGAGTCGACATACGATATTATTACAGCGATATTTGAACAGTACAAATATCGCGTGTCGCTTCGTGTATCGCGCAAAATATCGCGTATCGCTTCGTGTTTCGTGTTTCGCGGTCTGAAATTAGACCGCGATACACGAGATTCGGATAATATGGACGATATTTGAATAATAAAATATCGTGTATCGCTTCGTGTGTCGCGAAAAATATCGTGTGTCGCTTCGTGTTTCGTGTGTCGCCCTTTGAACGCGAGACACGATATTTTGCGCGATACTCAAAGCGACACACGATATTTTGCGCGATACACGAAGCGACACACGATATTTTGCGCGATACACGAAGCGACACGCGATATGTACCACGATATATCGCCTTTTGGGCTACCTACACAAGGGCGATATTTCGTGGACATTCTCGCGCGTCGCTTCGTGTATCGCGCAAAATATCATGTGTCGTTTTGTGTGTCGCGCAAAATATCTTGTTTCGCTTCGTGTGTCGCCCTCGATGAAAGAGATTATTGATGGCACTATCCGGATTCCGTATGTTTGAGCTTAATTACCAACCATGCAACACCCGATCTTATCTTGGTAATATTGATCCGCTGGGCATAACAACTCGGCAAGTGATTCACGCTATTCACTGGCATTTGGGACATACGCCAATTAATAAGGTTAAATAGTTTAGAATTCGGATTCGTTGATAATGATGAACAAAACAAATTGAAGTGCACTGTCACAACGAACATAGCAAATAGCATGTTATGATGTAATTGGTAAGTACATGTTTAGTTATATATTAAATTTGCGTTAACTTGACCAACGGTTGTAGGTGAAACACGCATTGATAAAAAAGTGTACACTTCATACAGTGCAATCTTTAATTTGCTGGCGATAGTGATGATTTGTGGTTGAACTAAAATATGTATGACTTTAATCTTGTTTTAAATCAGTAAAATTGTATCATTTAAGGTTAAATTAATGTGCATGGATATGAGAATAGCAGGGCTTATTGAAAAGTCGCGGTTGTTTATTGGTAACTAACGTTTATTATTGTGGCATTCATTTAAGCAGGATTTTTCTACAACAATTGCTAATAATAGCAATTGATAGGCGAAAACAAAACCGGTTAATTGTGTGGACGTGGGCGGGCGTTACTATTTTGGCACAGAATACTAGTATTCATATTTCTTACTAATGAAAATATTGCGAGACGCCATTTCATAGATAACATATGTGATCAGTTCGAGTAAAATGTCAGGTAACACGTGTTTTTAAGTCAGTTGCTCAATGGTCAGTGTCACATTTTGATGCAGGATTATGATTTGCCATTTCGTAAAATTTGCTTCCAAATATGATATTGGTATTTTATGTATTCTTCCTGAAAATGTTAGGGAAGCATTAACGCCGCTTTTGTCCGTCCGACCGCCTGCCCTGCCATCAAACTTTCTTGTCCGGAGTATTTATCAACAACCAATCTTAAAATTCATTTCCCAGAAAAGGTTTCTTGCCATCAGGTCGTTCAGATTAATTTTTTTTTCAGAGTTATGAAACTTAGAAAACCTTTGAATTGAAGAATTTATTTATCTTTCTTTTCTTGCTGGTCATTTACTTTCCAGCAACTACTTGCTTGAATTAAAACACATTTTGCATGAAGCTTTACTGATAGAGTAATTACATACATTACAAAAGACTGTTCTACTTGGGTGAATTTTCTTAGTGGTGTGACATGTGGGAGATTTCTGATATAAATACCTTTTTGTCTTGGCTGTTTATGTGCAAAAGCAAATACTGGTCACTATTCAAATGTAAATGAGTATGATGAAATAATTTACTTGCAGGAACATTCCCGCACTATGATTGGTAACATATGGCATGCATATTAGTTCTATAAATTTGAACTCACGTTATGTTTCGCTCTCGTTGAATTTTTCAATTATATTGCATAAAAAGCGTATTGGATTAATTAAGATATCAAACATGAATCATGCTTGATTACATCGCAACATTTAACTTTCAAATTTCACTATCAACACGCTACATTGCAGGAAAAAAAAACACATTGCAATCTTGTTCTTTTTGCATAATGTTCGAAAGTTGATGCCCTTTCCGTTTCGAAAATGCCTTACTGGACATTGAAACGTTTTACGTGTTTACTGCAATCTTTTCGAAATAGAAAACTTGCAATCTACAAACAATTATCGCAGTTACATAAACAGGTAATCCAATCGACTTACTATTTTTGTGAAGTATAGGGTATGTACAGGGACACTACAATGCGTTTTGCAACGATGTCAACTGCGTGTTCAGCATAAAACAATTGTATCTCTAATAAAATTGGAGGAATAGATCAGTTTTATACTCAACTCTCAACATTAATACAGTTTGTATGTGCCCCTTTATATTTAGAAGATTGTTAGCGCCAGAGCATTTGTACTTAAAGGCTATGTTCTCATATTTAGTATTTAGTATTTATATATCACCGTATTAATGACAAACTTCAATACATGCCAAAGTCAGTGAAAAGGCCCGTTTAAACATTAGATACTGATTCATAAAAGTTGACGATTTTAGAAGTCAGGTACCTTATATTTTACAACTTATACAAATCAGTTAAAGACAAAACGGGAGGTGAAATATAATTGAAAAGTCAGTTAGATTTTCTGTTACAAGGACATAACTGCCAAACCCTTACAGGTTTTTATAGGTGACGCTTTTGATTTTTGTAGGTGTCTGTACACAGTTGTCTCGCTTAGCCTGGTACCCATTTTGTACTAAGATAATATGCCTGACACAAACCAAAATAATGTCTGACGTGATGTCTTACAGTAATTCATTTTGACAAAAATGAGTCAGTTCACAAATCACAAGATCTTTTAAAAGCAAAAAGGTTAGCCAATACTTTTTCCGTGATATACGTGTTATGGAAATTCATTTTTTTTTGGCAACATACAGTAACATAAGCAAAAAGGATATCTAAACAATTCAATAAATAAATGCCATCCATTTAAAGTTGGTTTAAACTTCTGCTGAAATTGTGAAAAATTTACATATATTATATGAATTGGGTATATATGTTTGCAATATTTCAATAATATTGCAACTATAAGCATACTAAAAGTCAGCATACAGTAGTTATTTGTCGTACTCGATTTAAATTATATGTTTCAATCCAGATTACTGAACAGGAAATGTGTTTAACAATAAATATGCTTTAAATAAAAGCATTTTTTATAAAGTTATATCTTTGTACTTAATCTAAGTGGTTTAATTGTGATCAAACTATCCTGCTAAATGGAGTTTAAACATAAACGTATAGCATGTTGCTATATGCTGGGAAACCTGATATTCTAAAAATATGTTTATGATATTTTTAGCTCACGATATGCTTATGTAAGCGTTTGTAATCGCCTTTAAAATTGTCCTTCAATCGTCGTCCATCATCGTGCGTCACATGTCGTCCGTCTTCAACATTTACTTTGTTAATACTCTAGATACCACCTTGATTGTCCAATATTTTTATTTCAGAATACTTGCCTTATGGTATCTTTGCCGAGTTGTAAAATGGGTCTATTGGGGTCAAATTAAAGAAAAATCTTGTGAACATTATGACAGTCACATTTATAAGAGAATATTCATGAAACTTGGTCAGACGATTTGTTCTAAAATGATGTCTCAGCTGAGTTCGAAAATGATTAAAGTTGGTCGAAAAACATAGTCACAAGGTTGCGGGGCTGTTTTCCTTAAATGGCTAAAGTAAAACCTTTTTAACACTCTAGATGTCACATGAATAGCCCAATCAGCATGACACTTAGTCAGAAGAATTTTTTTTAATTACCGTATATCTCGGCTGAGTTCGAAAATGGTTCGGGATTGTCGAAAGACATGGCCGGGGCGGGACATTTTTCCTTTATGGTTTCAGCAAATCCTTATAAACACTGTAGAAGTTACATTTAAACTGGGTCAGAACATTTGTTCTTATTATAACTTATGATAACGAAATTGGAATATGATTCCGATGCGTAAAAAAATGGCCGCTATAGTGAAACCTTGTTTATAGTTTATACATCACAGTTATACATCGCCAGGAAGGCGGGGCAGTTTTCCTTATATGGCTATAGTTAAACCTTGTGAAACCCGTAATGGCCACATTTATTGTGAAATCTTTATCAAGCATGGTAAGGCCATTTGTCCCAAAAATCTCTCAGCTGACAGATACTGGGTCACATGTGGTATAAGGTACAAAAAAGGTCACTTGTTCAAATAAAAACCTTGGTAACACTCCAGAAGTCGCTTTTTCGTCAAATCTTCTTGTAACTTGTTCAGAACATTTAATTTAAGGATATTTCAGCCGAGGTCAACATTGTTCTGGCCCGTTGTGAAAATATGGACGCCATAGAGAGACGCAGTTTTCCTTGTATGGCTGTAGTTAATTAATGTTAACCGTTAAGAAATCACAATGTTAGTCCAATCTTTAAAAAAACAAATCAGGACATTTATCCTAATGATATCCTGACTGAGTTTGAAACTGGGGCTTGTGTGGGTTTAAACTTGAAAAGACTCTTTCAAATCTCCATGAAACTTGGTCAGAACAATTGTTCTTATAATATATCAGCCGAGTTCGATAGTAAGAATGTGCATAGAAATTAAATACCCGATACGTATTTTTTCATATATTGTTGTTATTATTCTGAACTCCACCTTCTGTGAATGATATAGTTCTTTTGGGTCTCAGTTAAACGCCTAAGGGTCCATGGTCCTCTTGTTTTATGTTATTACATTCAATGTTTTGGAGTAAATCAATATAGATATTTATTTTAGCTCTAGCTCGTCCTTAAAGATCCACACTCACGTTTCAACAACGATATATTTTTCGTAGATGTTCTGTGGACTCATTTGCATGTTTTGATATGAAAGACATCCAGTCAGGTTATACATTGATATAATTATAATAAAATATATTTTACTTTATTTTTTTTAATATTACATTTACAGATGGTGCAATCTAAGCTTTTGACATTTAATTGACGGCAACCAACCAAAAAGCCGCTGCCTGATTTAATTATCATGGCGACTTCGCAGCAGTTTCGCGACAATGACAGTGAAACAGATGAAGATAGTTCTTCGGGAAAGAGATCATGTAAGCCAAGTTTGTGTTGTGAAGAGAATACAATAAGTATAAATAAATAAATAACACCGACATTTAAATATGATGATTTATATTCCCGTGATAGTTTAAAGCCATGTTTATGTTGTGAAGAGAAAACATAAATAAATAATTATTTAAATTATGAACTCCTACATTCAAATATGATCATTAATACTCCCATGAAAGATACTGCGAACAAAAAGTTTCAATTTTTTTCACAATCAATGTGTTTTTTTTTTCAAATTCAATACAAGACCACATACAATAACTTAACTATTATTATCATATTTAACCTCTGTGTTCTGTAGTAATGTCTGATTCGCGTGTAATTAAACTTATTTTGTATTTTATTTTTTGAAAGTGATCGTGGTACAAATTGGTAACAACAACACAGTGGTAACTTGTGACAAGATTGAGCCACGTTTTGAAGATTCAGGTATGTTTCTTGATTTCGTTTTCTTAGGGATTTTTCACCAGAGAGGACTTTAACTTTCCGCTCATACTGTATATCATATCTTTGGTCAGAAATTCTTAAACAGAGGGCCCTGTGTTAGTTAAACAACCACAGAAGAATCTTTGTTAAAACTGTAGTTTTGTACTAATCGAAATTTTGCATGATCTGTTGTTTTTTATCAGCGGGCCATAAATAAAATCAATTGTACTTAAAGACGAGAACAATACCATAAATTACTCCAGTCTTGTCATCCCTTTGTTTGTCCATCTGTTCATCCTTTTGCAAAACAATCCCAACAATATTTCATATATGGAGTGGAAAGCATTAAGCATTGAACCTGTGTGTCCGTATGTACGTCCCATAGCTCGTGTTCCTCTTCAGTTTCTGGGTGGATCTCGCTCAACCTTTCACTGTTGAATGGGCGTAATGTGTGTAAACAAGGGTAGTTTTGACCACGCCGACGTTTTTCATTATAATGGCCTTTGCAGATGAAATTAATACTAAACAGACTCTTCATTTTAATTATATAGAATATTATAGTTCCAAACTCTTAAGGCATTTAATAATTTTCCAAGAGCCACTCGACATGCAGAATAGTTAAACCTGACATTCCTCTTGCCCTTCATATAAATTTGCTCGCCCTTCGTTATTTTGATATAGAAGACACATCATTTGGAGAATAAGTAACCAGGAACGTTTTACTGAAAGACATGCTTAATAGACAAACAATAATGGGTAATGTTTGTTACTTTGTTGATCATGAAATACTACCTTATATGTATAATTATAAAAACTATTGACGGATCTCCCTTAAACATTTAAAAAGTTAAATTACTTTAATGTGAAGATGATTAGAGATAAAAGCATGTCGGCGGCAACAGGTTTTGACAGAATAAAAGCCCTTGTACTGTTGTTTTCCACTGGGGAAAATATATTCACAAAATTGTGTGTGTTCAGCTCCTCTTTTACTGCTTGTATCTCCCTTTAATAATTAAAATGTGGACAATTGTGAAGAAAGAACTTTTTGTTGCCACCAGTTATGGCAATATTATGGTGCCACCCCCCCCCCCCCGAATGTAGAGTAGATGTATCGTGTCCAAGCATGTGTAGCCCATTGAATGTTAGCAAAACCCTGACCATTGAACGTGCTCGTTTAGTGATCATGAACACCTCTATCGTGAGGTGAGATGGGATGTAATTTTAGTTTTATGCACATTATTAACCATAGGCCAAACGTATGTACAATTCAATGCAGTGGCTGCATTTCAGGACTGTTCACCAGTACTTAAGGTCTGATAATCGAACCGATTTTCAATCCTAATTTTTATTTTCTTCCCAATCCCCCCCCCTCTCAAATATATTCCATATTCAATAATGCGCAATCGCCAATACTTTCCGGTACAGTTTGATTGATGTATACCTCTCCGATTGCCGTATTTAAAGGTTTCTACAGCTTAAACCTCCTAATAGCCCCATCATTGATTTCTCATCACAATATTGACTTCCATGGGTTATTTATGAAATTCAGATTATAACTTTGACAGAACATGTGTCCGCATTATCTGTCGGCATAGTTACTGTTTTACGTGAAGTTAAAAACTAGATCACATGGTCGATCAACAGAAAAAGCATGTAAACACTCAAGAGGCCACATTTATTTCCCAGTCTTCATGAAACTTAATGACACCAAAATACCTATATTTAAAACAATTGAACACTCTAGAAATCACGTAACCCGCTGCTCATGAAACGTTCTAAGAACACTAAGCGTTAGACTTTTACTCCAGGGTTCGGTGGTTCGAGCCCAGTTGAGGGTTCCTTTATTTCTTTCTTTGATTGTATTATTGTTATTTACTGGAGCTTTTTAGATCCAATGCTTACATTTATCAATATAAAGAATTTAATGGCACACTTCAACACATGCCAAAATCTGTGAAAAGGCCCTTTAAAGGCCCTTAGGGTCTGTTGCCCAATTTTAAGCTCATCTATTTTTTTGAAAAAAATTATGAGCTATTGTCATCACCTTGGCGTCGGCGTCGGCGTCCGGTTAAGTTTTGCGTTTAGGTCCACTTTTCTCATAAAGTATCAATGCTATTGCATTCAAACTTGGTACACTTACTTACTATTATAAGGGGACTGGGCAGGCAAAGTTAGATAACTCTGGCTGGCATTTTGACATAATTAAGTGCCCTTTTTATACTTAGAAAATTGAAATTTTTTGTTAAGTTTTGTGTTTAGGTCCATTTTATTCCTTAAGTATCAAAGCTATTGCTTACATACTTGCAACACTTACTAACTATCATAAGGGAACTGTGCAGGCAAAGTTATGTAACTCTGATTGGCATTTTGACGGAATTATGGGCCCTTTATACTTGAAAATTTGGTTAAGTTTTGTGTTTTGGTCCACTTTACCCCTAAAGTATCATAGATATTGCTTTCATACTTGGAACACTCGCAAACTATAATAAGGGGACAGTAAAGGACAAGTTGCATAACTCTGGTTGTCATTTTTATGGCCCTTTTTTGACTAAGTAACTTTGAATATATGGTTACATTTTGTGTTTAGATCCACTTTACTTCTAAAGTATCAAGGCTATTGCTTTTAAACTTCAAATACTTTCATGCTATCATAAGGGTACTGTACCTGGCAAGTTGAATTTTAACTTGACCTTTGAATGACCTTGACTCTCAAGGTCAAATTATTAAATTTTGCTAAAATTTCCATAACTTCTTTATTTATGATTAGATTCGATTGATACTTTGACAAAACAACTCTTACCTGACATACCACAATTGACTCCATCCAAACCATCCCCCACGCCCCCCACCGAATCCCCCCCCCGAATCCAACTCAATCCCCCCATTATTTTTTTATTAAAGATAATCCAATAAATGACCACCACACCCTCACACTATGACCCCCCACCCAAAAAAAAATAATTTTTATGCCCCTGGTAGGGTGGCATATAGCAGTTGAACTGTCCGTCAGTATGTCAGTCAGTCTGTCTGTCTGTCTGTCCGAAAAAAACTTTAACATTTGTTATAACTTTTTCACTTTTTAAGATAGCAACTTGATATTTGGCATGCATGTGTATCTCATGGAGCTGCACATTTTGAGTGGTGAAAGGTCAAGGTCATCCTTCAAGGTCAAATGTCAATTTATGGTGTCTGTTCGTCCGAAAACTTTAACATTCAATTTGGCCATAACTTTTTCAATATTGACGATAGCAATTTGATATTTGGCATGCGTGTGTATCACATGGAGCTTAACATTTTGAGTGGTGAAAGGTGAAGGTCATCCTTCAAGGTCAAATGTGAAATATATGGCGTCTGTCCGTCCGAAAACTTTAACATTGGCTATACCTTTTATAATATTGAAGAAAGCAACTTGATATTTGGCATGCATGTGTATCTCATGAAGCTGCACATTTTGAGTGATGGAAGTTCAAGGTCAAGGTCATCCTTCAAGGTCATCTTTCAAGGTAAAAAAATAATAAAAACAATTCAAAGCGGCGTTCTCATGAAGCTGCACATTTTGAGTGGTAGAAGTTCAAGGTCATCCTTCAAGGTCAAGGTCATCCTTCAAGGTCAAAGGTAAAAAAAAAATAAAATTTAAAGCGGCGTTATCATGAAGCTGCACATTTTGAGTGGTGGAAGTTCAAGGTCAAGGTCATTCTTCAAGGTCAAGGTCATCCTTCAAGGTCAAAGGTAAAACAAAATAATCCAACGCGTTATCATGAAGCTGCACAATTTGAGTGGTGTAGGTTCAAGGTCAAGGTCATTCTTCAAGGTCAAGGTAATCCTTCGAGGTCAAAGGTCAAACAAAATTAAAAAAATTTCAAAGTGGCGTTATCATGAAGCTGCACATTTTGAGTGGTGGACGTTCAAGGTCAAGGTCATCCTTCAAGGTCAAAAAAAAAATTCAAAGCGACGTTTTCATGAAGCTGCACATTTTGAGTGGTGGAAGTTCATGGTCAAGGTTATCCTTCAAGGTTAAGGTCATCCTTCAAGGTCAAAGGTAAACAAAAACAAGGGCTGTTTGTAAAACATGCATACCCCCCATATGGGCTGTCCGTTGTAGTGGCAGCCATTGTGTGAATACGTTTTTTGTCACTGTGACCTTGACCTTTGACCTAGTGACCTGAAAATCAATAGGGTGTCATCTGCGAGTCACACGATCAATGTACCTATGAAATGTCATGATCCTAGGCAAAAGCGTTCTTGAGTTATCATCTGGAAATCATTTGACTATTTCGGGTCACCGTGACCTTGACCTTTGACCTTGTGACCTCAAAATCAATAGGGGTTATCTGCGAGTCATGATCAATCTACCTGTGAAGTTTCATGATCCTAGGCATATGCGTTCTTGAGTTATCATCCGAAAACCATTTTACTATTTCGGGTCACCATGACCTTGACCTTTGACCTAGTGACCACAAAATCAATAGGGGTTATCTGCGAGTCATGATCAATCTACCCATGAAGTTTCATGATCCTAGGCGTATGCATTCTTGAGTTATCATCCGGAAACCATTTTACTATTTCGGGTCACCGTGACCTTGACCTTTGACCTAGTGACCTCAAAATCAATAGGGGTCATCTGCGAATCATGATAAATCTACCCATGAAGTTTCATGATCCTTGCATATGCGTTCTTGAGTTATCATTCAAAAACCATTTTTACTATTTCGGGTCACCGTGACCTTGACCTTTGACCTATTGACCTCAAAATCAATAGGGGTCATCTGCGAGTCATGATCAATGTACCTATGAAGTTTCATGATCCTAGGCCCAAGCGTTCTTGAGTTATCGTCTGACAACCACCTGGTGGACGGTCCGACAGACCGACAGACCGACAGACCGACCGACATGAGCAAAGCAATATACCCCCTCTTCTTCGAAGGGGGGCATAAAAAATAAAAAAATCTAAGCGGCATTCTCATGAAGCTGCACATTTTGAGTGGTGGAAGTTCAAGGTCAAGGTCATTCTTCAAGGTTAAGGTCATCCTTCAAGGTCAAAGGTGAAAAAAATAACAATTTCAAAGCGGCGTTATCATGAAGCTGCACATTTTGAGTGGTGGAAGTTCAAGGTCAAGGTCATCCTTTAAGGTCAAAGGTAAAAAAAACAACAAACAAAACATTTTCAGGGGGCATTGTGTTTCTGACAAACACATCTCTTGTTTTTTTCAAACATGGTTAAAAACACAAATATTTATTTTTATTATTTTATTTTTGAAATACCGTCCAACCATCCAACCCATTTTTGGAAGATAATGTAATAAATGACCACACCCCCACAATATACACCCCTCTCCACTCCACCCCTCCCTCCTTTGTGATTGAAATTGAGATAGGTCTCTACACCTTTAAAAAGGAAAATAGATGAGCGGTCTGCACCCGCAAGGCGGTGCTCTTGTTTAATTATGTCGTATGTCTACTCCAAAATGCAGTACACAAGTTGTGAAAATGAAAGAGACATATAAATTGTTGTTTTTTTCCCATTAATTTAGTCGTTTAAGGGATTGAATATTTCCCTAAAGAGTGAATTGAATGATACATGAGTATTAAATTTCAATGTGGCTTTCTCTCAAAATAGAGAAGATTACGCAAGCAACAAGATCAATATGAAGGCTTTGCAATCTTTAATTGATAGTTGTCTTTACCAATATTGGTGATATTGCCTAAAATTTGTGCTCGTCTTGTTTTATTTGATTCCGACTTCTACTGGTTTGCCATATGAAATTAATATTTAATAAAATATTATTTACAGGGAGGGATCAAAGAGCAATTCATCAGTCGAAAAACCTAGCAGGAATCCACGTTATGAAGACTGTACTTTCTAACCATGGTCGTCCAATGCCACGAAAGGCATTAGAGCAAGAGGCATATCAACTGGCAAAAAAGAAAGGTTTTAGGTCTTTTCACGAACTTGCTGGCTGGTCTGTTAACGATTTTTTAGATTATAATAAATCTTTGTTTAAAATTACTTCAAGGAAGAAAGAAAAATATGTGAAGCTGAAAGAAAATATCTTCGTAACACCAACCAATGATGAACATGACGATGAAACAGACGCTGTTCCGACATCAATTCAAAGTGACAATTTTTCGACAATCACAAATTGCGTAGCCTCTCAATCTTTGTCTAAAGAAGGAATTGATGAAATAATGAAACAAGAAAACAACATTCAAGGACAATCTTTAAAAAAACTACCTATGGAATTTGACCACGGAGAATTTTATCAAATTGTTTCTGGAGGAATAAGTTCTAAAACACTGTTTGTAGAATCAATAGACAAATACGAATCAGACCCATTACGGTTTTCTGTCGATATTGTCAGCATGTGGAACACACCACAAAGAATTAAATCACACATAATATTCGGGGTAACACATGACAAAAAATTAATAGGTGTTGAAAAGAATGTTGACCATGATTTCTTTGAAACAATATTCTGTTCATCATACTTTACAATGCCACCATCTTTTAAGCTGTATAAAACCAACATGGAATCAAAATTGTTTTATGTAATTGAAATAGCTTCAAGTCGTGGTCAAGGTGTGCCTAGCATAGTAAAATGTGACCAAAGATCAAGAAATGTAAACATTACGAAAAACCAACTATGGATTAGAACGGATGTTTCTAATGAAGTATGTGAGCCATGCTCATTGAAATCAGGTATAATTTATGATTGGTTTTTGAACACAACTCTTTCTTCTGGCAGTTCCCAATCACGGATGTCACCTCTTCCAAGTTTAAACATACCGGTTACTGTTAACAAGCGTTTGTGTACGACTGGTACACAAAGTATGTTTGACACACAAACTGAGTCGGACCAAACAGACGACGGCGATACAGTAATCTCAGGCAAAACATTTGATTTCTTTTGTGGGACAGTTGATGGATTTAAACGTGGGCATTTTGTCCTTGTTACCGGTGATGTGAGTTGCTTGGCAAAGGATATAAATGCGTTCGGACTTGTACCTTGGTTATGCGTCTATGATTTCGATATTTTTAGTTCAACAAATGGTTTGTTAAGTGCAGTCGAAGATACTATGAAAACAAGAAGACATTTAAAAGTATACACCTGGAATGACACTCCGGAGCCAGTTTCTGAAAAAGGAACTAGGTGGTGCTTTCTTAGAGGACGGCGTGAAATAAGCAGTTCAAGAACTGATCTGAACGATGACGAAATCGAAACGTCAAATTTATGGTTCAAACAAGTCAAGCGAGGTGTTGAGGGTTACTGTGAGCGATTATCAAACTTTGTGGAAAACTACACAGTTCTAACAGTAGTTTTTCTGTGGCCTCAAAATGAAAAACTGCTCCCATTTATGACCAAATTTTTAGGCAGACTAAATGATGCACTCTCATGCACACCAGCAGTCGTTGTTTGCACCAATGAAAACCATGCCATGACCGAGAATGGCAGAACACGTTTGAAAGCATTATGCGAAGACTTTGGGGACAATATAAAGGTTTGCGATGTAGGGTTCGAGCAACTTTGTACTGAATTGAAAACATATCTTCAAACTGAAACAGTTGTAACAACATATAGCTTGCCGTGCAATATTGAAGTTGACAATTCAAATCAATTTGTTGAAATAAATGAAACGGATGCAACATGGCTGAGTGAAGATTTTGAGGTCCTGTACTTAAAACCAACTAAGTCTTCAGTGCTAAATGAACAAGAAATTCATGATGAAATAACACACTTTTACAAAGGAGGCACACTCCCATGGTATGCTTGGTATAAAAACGAGGCACAGTCAGCTGTTGTTGAACGAAATGTTCAAAAAGAGTTGGAACACAAATTGCAAAAACATCTTGAAGATTACAGAACTTCAACTGTCACTTTATTCCATGCACCAGGTGCTGGAGGAACAACACTTGCCCAGAAGATATTGTGGAAATTTCATGAGATGTATCCATGCGTTCATTTAAAGCTCAGGACATCAAATCCCATCGAGGAACTTGACAGGAAGATCACATTCATTAGTGAAAAAACGGGCAAAGTTGTGCTTATGCTTGTAGATGCTGAAGAAGAATCAAAGATCAGATTTCTTTCAAAACGCCTGAAATACACTGTCATATTGTACGTAAAACGATACCCATACCGGTTCCAGGTTCCACCTTCAATGGAACAAGACCGAGTCTTCTTAACAGGAAATGTAACTCTTAGCGAATCTCAAGAACTAGCTTTGAAACTTGGAGAAAAATGTGAAGATGATGTAAAACGACTCAGGCTTAATCAACTTACCAAAGGTGTAAAAGAAGGCTCCGGGCACTGTATGTACGAGTATGGAATGACCGTATACTTGCACGAATTTAAGGGTATAGTTTCTTATGTTAGCGGTTATCTGCAACTTGACAAAAATAGCACCTCTGAGTTAACACCGTGTCAGACTTGTCTAGGATATCTAGCTCTTGTTTATTATTATGGACAGAGCAGTGTTCCGTGCCAGTTTTTTGCGCGTTTATTTAACAGACCTTCAAATATTATTATGGATTTGGAAGATTTCCCTATGCCAATTCAAGAATTTGTGGTATATGACAAAAATGAAAGTCGAAGGAACTACCTGCGTATTTGCCATTACATCGTGGCGAAGGAAATTTTAGAACAAATTTTGTCGAGGAACAATCAAGGTTGTCTAACATTAGAAAGGACAGATTCACTGGGACAAAACGCATGTAGAGCGCTCTCAGCTTTCTGTTCGGAATTCATTTCTTATACGGGCAAGAAAAATGTAAAAATGTCTTCGACAGTTCGTATGATTTTGACAAAAACATTTATTTATAGAGATGAAAGAGATATGGGAGATAATGAAGAGCAAGTGAGACGAAAGCCTGTTTTGTCAAAGGTCATGATTGATATTCCAGCTGGAAAGCCATTGTTTACAGAGCGACTTAAGGTTTTGCAGAAATTAGTAGAAACTTTTCCAGAAGAACCGAATTTCCATGCTCATTTAGGTCGCTTTTATGCCTTTTGTAGACCTGACGAAGAACACAATGCAGAACTATGTTTCCAGAAAGCTGTATTTTTGTGTGATGAACAAAATGCCGGTAAAACAACTGATCAAATCGACGACGGAATGAAGTTGACAATGATGCACATATATCACATGTATGGCATTGTAAAACAAAGATACATCGCAAAGTTCACTGGGCGGTCGCCTAAAGATAAAGTGGTGGCTTTCAAGTTGGAAGATATTTTTCTCGAACGTTTATCAGAAATTGTCCCATGTGCCGAAGAAGCATGTGACTATTTTGCACTGTCGAGAAACTACACCCCCGAAAGTCATGATTTGTATACATATGCGTACACTGCAGAAATACAGGTAAGGTTGCAGATTTGTGATTTTGTCAGCCGCCAATACAATGCATTTGGTGACAATCGGTGGCAACAGTTCTTTTCAACAACAACCAATCAAAGAGCTAAACAGTTCGTTCAACGGAGCATATCGGTTATAGAAGCATTATTTCTGGAATGTTACATGAGTGTTGAGTTACTTTCCAATGATTTCGGATCCTTACGAAAAAGTGTCATCTGGTACAATACACTATTTCGAACACACGCATTTGCATTAGAGGATATGCAGTGTGACAACACAATGAGTAACAGGCGATTGAAAATAGCCGCGAAAAAACTGAAATGTGGGAAACCTAGTGTACTGAATGGAATTGAAATGATTGACAATGCTGATGATATCGAAGAAGTCATTGCTCTGTACGAAGCAAACTTTTCCGATATTGAAAGAAATGGCAATTTAGATGGGCGTGAAAAGAAAGAGTTAGAGATTGACTTTAAAGAATGGATATATGCAATCAGGCAAGAGGTGTTTCGATCAGATTATACCCTGGAAAATGTTCTCACGCATCTTAACATATGGTATCAACATATAAGATCCCCCTTATCAGTATATTATGTCTTCATCGTGTATAGTCTCTTAGGATTCGGTACTGATAGGACACCAGGCAAGACAGAGTGTTTAATTGAAGCGTCAGAAATTCGAGAAACGCTTAAAAAGATGAGCCATTTAATTATTCGCCCTAAATACCCACGTGAGTGGTTAGGAGAAACTGGGGAAGGGATAAAACGGCTAAAATTTAATGAGCGTTATGTGGGCATTTGCGCTGAAGATCGAGATTTTCCCCCAACAAGTCGTTTGGATCTCGCAGTTTGTAAAGGAACAATAACAAGACCGAACACAAACAATGTTAATGGTATTATATCGTTGGACCTCAAAGTGCGGACCAAAGATATCGATGTGTACTTCATACCGAAAAAGGCAAAACTTGAAGGTAGTCGATTTGCTGGACAAAGAGTCGAGTTTCACCTGGCATTTACCATTAATCATGGATACGAAGCGTATAATGTTAAGTTGCTGAAACGACATGCCTGTCCTGGTTGTAGTAGAAACATCGAATTCACAAGCGCGGACGTTGTGATCACATGCAAATGTGGCAAGGACGTTTATAAAGATGACCTGAATGTGTCACTTTAATCATAGCAAACTGCCGAATAACAGAAATGTGTTGAGCATAGATGGCCGTCGAAGTCATAAGATTTGTTCATGTAGTCAAGATTTTAATACTTTTTGCGAAACCCCTAGCCGCTTTTTGAGTTAAAATACATTATTTTCTCTGAATATGTTTGAGTGGCACGAACATGGAATTAGTTTCTTACCACATAGTTTCACAATGAAAAACCTTTTATGTCCCCCAGTATATACTGGGGGACATATTATTTTTGCCCTGTCTGTTGGTTTGTTGGTTTGTTGGTTTGCGTCAAACTTTAATATTTGCCATTACTTTTGCAATATTGAAGATAGCCACTTTATATTTTGCATGCATGTGTATCTCATGGAGCTGCACATTTTTTGTGTTAAAAAGTCAAGGTCAAGGTCATCCTTCAAGGTCAAAGGTCAAATATATGGGTCAAAATCGTCAAATTTTAACATTTGCCATAACTTTTGCAATATTGAAGATAGCAACTTCATATTTTGTATGCATGTGTATCTCTTGGAGCTGCACATTTTGAGTGGTGAACGATCAAGGTCAAGGTCTAGGTCATCCTTTAAGGTCAAAGGTCAAATATATGGGGGGACATAGTGTCCAGAAAGACATCTTTCTTTTTTTTGTGTTTTCTTAAGTCTGAAAATCGCTTGACAAAATAACATATACAAGTGTGTGGTGTTGTAGTTTTGTTGGCATTCGGGCAAAAATATAAGCCCACTAAACACTGGTTTGGCTTATATTACAATTGAAATGAAGCTATGATATTGCGTTCATATTTGTTTGCCTGTATCGGTCGGTTTGTGTCTGTCTGTTTGGTATTGACAGTAGGCGTTTTTGCTAAAGGTGCTTACGGTTGTAACATTTGGGCTCCACTGAATTGTAATAAAATTGCCAAAGGCGTATATCTAAACCAATCGTCCCCGCTTTTGTTGAGTTGAAGTATCAGTTATTATTAGACGTGTATCTTGAGTCGTGTGTTAATCAAAGTAGTTTATATTAGATCATCATCAAACTTCATGAAAAAAATGTATTCACAAAACGTGGCATTCATTTCTTTTCTAAATAATTATGCGCATAGGATTTTACCATATATCATGCGGTTAGTTCATTTCAAAACCTATTTTGCGTGCAAATAAAAATATCTTGAAACGAAACTTTGTTAATTATGTGAATCAAAAACATGATGAAATGTCAAACAGTAAAAGCCCAAGTCTACAAAAGCATACTAGTATTTGACAAAAGAATGAATCATAGACATCCGGTTTCTAATGAAAGTTTTACCGGTCAAAAACATGTAATAAATTTTGTAACATAAACATAGTTTATAATTGTTCTAGGCATACGATAGTTCGTCATGCCAATGGAGCACTCAATGTATGTCACATAAGGAATATTACATGACTGATGAGTTCCGATTGGCTGTATCGCAAGAGTTTATTGTGTGACATTGCATTTCAAGAGCTCACTGTGTATTTTATACAGAAAAAAAAATGTATAAGTTTCAGAGTATATGTAGGTACATAATGCATATATATTCCGTTCGCAGTAAACGTTTGTTTTGAAAGTAACATGCATACATTTTTACATAAAAAAAATCAGCGGAATAAACGCCTTTTATTTTAATTAGAATTTATTCCATATTAAAATGCATTGAAATATTTATGAGGACTGTGTCTTGAATATATCGAATTTGTGTATATCATTATGTTTTATTTTGTTTTGTTTTCAACATGTATTTTTAGTTAAACCCAATATATTAAATTGGGAATATGTATGCCTTTTGTGTGGTAATGAAATATTTGGACAAGAGTTCGATATTGTGTGCACATGTATGTTAAATTGATTCAACCGTTGAATTTATTGTGTTGATTTTTTGCTCTATAAAAGGATTTATCAGAACTTAATATCTGTGTCTAGAATATGCTAAATTTGTATATCAACATATGTTTTGTTAAAATCAATACATATATACTGGATAATTTGTTTGCCTATGTTGTGGTAATGAGATCTTGGGATGAGAGTTAAATATTGTTTGAACAACTGTATGTTTATTTGCTCGAATCGTTAATACATTTACTTGAGTTACGTCTTTCTACCTACCTTTTTGCTTATGATCACCAATCATCATTCAACGAAATAGCGGAGAGCTTTAATCGTTAAAACTTGGGTTTTCTAATTCTGATTATTCGTTATAAAAGGTTGCAATAACAACTTTTTTTCGAGTTTATTTGTATTAAATGCAATCAATGTTGCGGTCAGAATTTAACACCAAAAGAAGTGTTTTAAGGCCTTTGCTTTATGGCAATGGTTATCAATGTCAAAGAATCAGAAGTGTTGGTATACATCATACCGAAAATACTGATACTTCTTGTACGAACATAGCCTTTAAAATACGCTTTATATTGTAAACGTACAATTGGAAGAGCGTAAGTTTTTAAATTCGACATTGCAAAAGAACATTATAGGGATCCCATTCGCCCGTCTTTACGTCAGTCTGTCAGTAAAATTTAGACGTACCCGGGTTATACTGTCAGTACCCTTTGACGGTTTTTCGAGAGCCTTGTGTCAAATTTTAAGGTCATTTAGGCTTGCGCAGAAAGGGATGAGGCAATCCCGTCGGCTCAAAGTCAAGGTACGAGTTCAAGTTAAACGTTCTTGTTTTTTCGACTTATAGTGAACACTAATTAGACAATATTAATAGCTTTAATTTTTAGCTGGGCTGTTTTCATAGAAAACCCGAGGTATTGTCATAGCCAGCTCGTCGTGTCGTGTCGTCCGCGTCGTGCTAAAACCTTAACATATTGTCAAGGTTTTGAACATTAGCTCTAAAATCAAAGTGCTTCCACCTACAACTTTGAATCTTCATATGTAGCTGCACCTTGATGAGTTCTACACGCCACACCCATATTTGGGTCACTAGGTCAAAGGTCAAGGTCACTGTGACCTCTAAAAAAATATTTAAAAATCTGACAAGCCTTCATTTCTTCAAAAATGCACACGCAGCCGAGCGTGGCACCCGTCATGCGGTGCTCTTGTTTTAATGACTATATGTCTCTCAGTCGGATTGATATAAGAAGAAAAGTTTGCAAGGAAATACACCTTGTTGTGTGAATAGTACATGTGCAATAAAACAGTAACTGTACTGAATACCTTTTTTAAATCGAGTTCTTAACGCTATTCGTTAATTCTTACGTTTTATTTGCAAAAAGTAAACACCAATGAAAAGCTGAAATAAATTGCATCTGTCGTGCACAGACTGCTGAGGCGCATTCTTATAAATACTTATTAGCATGTGCGTTGCATGTTAGAGTATGCGGTCGTTGACCCGCCAGGTGCATGCGTGTGCATGATTTATCGTCAGATATGATTATTGTGATAGATTCAGTCTTTGCTCAAGTTTTCCTTTTATAAACTTTACCATCGCGTGGCGTTTTCTGACAGATTATGAACATGTTATTCGAATCTGCATACGTCTAGGCAACGATATTAACTGGTAACTGTTATAATAATATTAAGCAAGCCTTTTCCCTGGCTAAACGGATCAAAGTTTAACACAATTACCCATAATATCAAACCGATATTGTCTTCATTAACAAGGGACATCGCCGGGTATTAAAACGAAATTTCCCTTTGAAAATGTATTGGCGTCTTTCAAAAACTCTTCTTATGGCACAATTTGCACACTATGTGAGATGTTCATTATCTATGTTCTTTGCTCACATACTAACATATCACCGCTGATTAGTTCATTCTCATACTATGCGTTCCATGATTACAGCTCGGCTATTATTTTATTACATGTTTGAAGCTATTGATGAAAAACGTGTGTTTGTCAATATTGTCGTGTCATTATCATTGAATTTTTTTCTATATTTGGATTTTTCTTTCATCGTTTTTGCAAACGCCGTTAATAGGCCCAGATCTATAGTTGCTTACCATGATTTTAAAATACTTTTCCCTGACATTTGCAAAGTACACTTTATGATTCTTTTTGGACGTAGTCAGACTCTTCTGTGGTCGTTGAGAAGTACTTTAAACTCGTATCTATCTGATTTGTAAACTAAAAAGTCATTAATTCAGCTACAAACCTGATACTTCTTGAAAAAATTTAACAAAACTTTGCTCCCAACTATTTGTTCTTCTCGATCTAAGTACTCATATAGTCCAACTCATTACTGGAAGTGTGTAGCACTGTTGATATATTTATATAATTATATAACAGCACAAATGAGGGTCAAAATCAATGAACTACATGCATGCATACATATAACACATCTTCACAAACTTCGGATATGTTTAAACATTCAAAAATGAAACATTTCTTTAGGAAAACGACCTGACGCCTGTAACTGATTAAAATTTAAGTCATAAAGGGGCCTTTTCGCAGATTTTGGCATGTTTTTAAGTTTGTCATTAAATGCTTCATATCGATAAATGTGAACATCGGATCTTTAAAGCTGTAGTAAAAAATCAAGAATAAAATTTAAAAAAGGTTACCCTCAGTAGGTCTCAAACCACTGACCCCTGGAGTCCTGGAGTAAAAAGTCTGCGCATTAGACCACTCGGCCATCCTTCCTTTTAAAATGACAGGTGTATTTTATGCTTCATATAAGCAATTCACGTAGTTTTACAAAATATAAGGACAAAACAGAACTCTCCAAATTATTAAATCGTTTCGCGTTGCAACGCATTATAATTTTCATTTTTTAAATCGTTAAAAGATGCATATAAAGGCTATTTTAGAGCATGCAAAATGTTCAGTATTACGGTTTCCTCACAAACATCATAACTAAAACGAAAATTTGCGAATATGAAACAACTTTTTCAATTATGTCAATTTACCAAAACGTGAAAAAAAAAACTTTAATGATACAGCATTTTTCAATATTTATTTTCAAACTATGATGATGTTGTCCAGTTCTTTTGCTAAATGTCCATGTCTAGTTTTAAAGTTTCGTAAGTGGATCCCTCGCACAGTCATATAATAAAATCTCGAGTGTCGTTAAGAGAAGCATCTGTTATCAAAAATACGTGATGATATAAGCGTTATCCTTTAATTTCCATCAATTTAACATGACATCGTCTTAAGTCAAAAACATTTAATGATGTATAAGTTGGTCATTTCATTTCCTTAGTATATACATAATAAGTATTTACCTTTCAATTACCCTGTTGCTGAATTAATAGTTTAAACGTAAATGAATGTACCATGGTACCAGGTTATATATACACGTAATACAACATTGTTTGTTCAGACATGTGTCCACATGTGCATGCGTGTGTTTAAATGCATTCATTGAAATGCTTTCCCGACTGTTGACATTTTGAAGCAAAGTTATGTTGTACGAGTACCTGCGATTACAAGTAGACCACCACAAAGGCTCCTCGCTTGTGCCATCTTATGAAAAAGAATCAGCTTTATAATATCAATTAAAAGAAACAAATGCTACGTGTGTGTATAACACGCATGTACATGTACTATTGACTGTATACAGATAAACACCTTAAAGGGATAATGATTAAGGAGCAGTGGCCTCCATTTTTCAAATGTCTATGTGAAACATTCACAATGTATTCATGATCATCGTTATGAAAATGAATCGGGTTCATGGCCAATAAGTTTATACCAGTGTGTTTAGAAAGCATAGCAATATTCTAACCAGATCCACGCATTTCTATCAATTAAGTTCATTAATAACTCATTTTATAAAGATACTCTAATTATAGTATTTCTACATGCTTTACACTCTTGACTTAATTACTTACTGTTTAGAACGTTGGTTCGTCGATAGAAAACATGCAAAATTAAGAAAAAATATAAAATGTCTAATATAGCGTTCGTACATTCCTGCATATATGTGTTTGTTTGGTATCCTAGATTTATATTTCTTATTTTTCCAGTTCATGCAGGTCGATATATCGAACAATAACCAGTGTTAATTTACTCGCACAGTAAATGCGCTTTATAATTTAAAAACCAGTTGCACATGTATATGCATACCAAGGCTTACCACATGTTTTGAAATTAATTAATGCTTATAAAAGCGTTAAAAGAAAGAAAACTCTGCTAAACACAAATGTGCAAACTAGATTTATTTACTTAAAAACACATTTATACATTGTACATGAAACAATGTATTTATTTGATTTTCGACCAACTTCATCATTATTATAACTAGATAATATTCGTATAAGGCAATACAATAATAAACACAAACGGCCCGGTTTCGTGATCATACATAATAATAAAAGGTAAAAATGTATCTGTAGGTGTATCCTTAACAAACATTTAACATGCATGTCCCCTTCGAAAGTATAAATGATCTAGTTTTCGTTGTTGTTTTTTTGCAATACCTATAGAACGCTTTCACCTACAACCAAGAAAATTTGTATATTTTTAGGTGGGAGAGAAGGAAGACGCCTGTTGAGTTTGAAGTCTACATTTCAAGGGTCAATATCACAGAGGCTTGTTTGCGTAGATTATCTCGAGAATCTTTTTTACTTTTGATAATACAAATTATTGCAGTGGTTACCTCGGTGAAAGGGAAGACGTCTGTTGAATTTTGGTTACCAGTCAAAAGATCAAATGAGTTCGTAAAACCATCAAATGAAAAGCACGCTTTGATTTTAGACACATACGCGTATATCTAAAATTAACTTCTGCGTGATATTTAGAGAATTGTTTGACCTACAATCATTAAAAATGAACACGAAGGTTACGAGGGATCAAAATGACGCCCATTAGTTTTGAGGTCAACAGGTTGACAGTCAAGATCACAGGGACTTAAAACAGAAAATGCGTTTCCGAACTATATCTTGAGAACGATTTGACCTATGATAATGCAGCTTAGTATCGTGGTTACTTGACTAGCATGGAAGACGCCTATATGTCTGAGATCATCCGGTCAAATATCAAGGTCACATGAGATTATATCATGAAATTAGTTTACGCACAATCTATAAAGAACGCTTTGAACTTTGAATATCTTAATTGTTACGCTGGTATTTTTTTTAAGAAAGAAAGGGACAGTTTCATTTTGATGTCAATCGGTCGAAGATTATTGTCATGTGTGTCTATACAATCATGAAGATTGCTTCCTCAAAATATGTAGAGAATTCTTAGGATAATATTAATTATGCGGATCGGTCTTGACGAAGAATGATCCCTAATGATTTCAAATCAGGGAATCAAATGGCGATGTCACAGGGCGCACATTGGCTCAATAGACAAATGACAAAACCTATACAGTATTATATTGCGATTTTGAATAAAAAATCGCAAAAGGGCGGAATAGCTCATATCATTCTTTACTTTATAAAGTACATGTACTTTGTTGCTCAAAATCAAATTGTCTCTCTGTATCACATGTTTGTACGCTCACCGTAAATTGCGTAACGTTAATATTAATTATATTCGCTATTCGACAGCGGGCATTGTGATTAATTACACACATATTAGTTATTAAAAGTTGCACTCTTTTTCATAGACAAGTCGAAACCAAAAGATTTATTTCAGTCATGGAGATTTCGTCTAACATTCATTTTTATTAATACAAAATGTTTAATGTATTTGCTTGTTAATATATAATTTCATTCAAGATTTTTTTTCTAAAATGGTGTCTGCAAATTCCACTTTAGATATTTCGAAAATGTCTTAATTTCAAACTCGATACGGTATCATATAAAAGCCATATTTTCAACAACAAAAAACGAATACCAATATTGTTTGTAAGTTTTTTCGAATATGATACGTAAATATTTAAAACCATGTTCGTCGATAAAATTGCAGCACATAAACCGAACTGCAGACAATTATATGGTCGAAATATGTAGCTCTTTTATTTATTTACAAAAACTTAATTTAAAATCTCTGTCATTATGTAATGATATTGTGTATTTAAGGCACACTGTTTCAACAGACCAAAATAAATTAATAGTTGGTTTGATTTAATAAATTTACTTCAGAATGTGGAAAATAAAATAAAATGGTAATGTGTATGCAAATAAGAATTACAATTTCTATTCTGCATTTATGTATGAACGTACTTAGTTTTCAGTCATTTGCGTATGAGTGTTTTTGTTGATTTCACGCATTTCATTAACCTTTAATTGCATTATTCGTAAGTCCATAAAATGTAATATGGAAACAACCAACAATATAGGGGATAAGGTCAAAACTTTTTTCCAGAGATTTACGGATTAATACAAAGATATATAAAAGTTTAATATAAAGTATCATTTCAACATTTGAGAAAGATTTCAACTTCGTTTAAGAAAAAAACAACTCACTCACGGATTTTGAAACTATTACATGAAACAAAAAGTCTTTTAAGGAAACACGCACGTTAAAGGTCAATGGAAAATTATAACCACAAACTTCACCACTGTAAAGAATCAGTCCAGTCCTTTTCACGAATAGAGAATAGTAAGCAAAACATGAACAAGTAACTATTAATATTAAGAACTTCTGTTTAATTACGCTGTTTCACAAACTTTTTTTAGATTTGAGTTCCACGAGGTTTTTATGTCAACACACGCATGTAAGTACTGAAGATATTACAGCTATCATATAAGTCGCCAGAAAAGCTCTAGTGCGAACATTCGGTGTTTAATGAAACACAATAGTACAGACCATATGCGTATACTGTACGAACAATTGTAAACATTGTGTGAAATGTATTGATAACTGGAAAGAGCACCGTGGTGAAAATGCAAACAAAACACATAATTTTACAGAATGTGTATGCAATCCATATTATTGCATCACTTAGAAACTGTTATCTTCAAATCGTATCTATATGGATTAAAAATATAATTTTTAAGACACAGGAGTTATAAATTAATTTATATTTAAAGCGTACTCACTCGCTGTTAACACCGTGGCTGGTTTGCAGCCTTTGATTACAGATTTATTTAATGCTTTGTAACCTACTAATTTATACAGGTGTAGCGTGAATATGGACAGATCGTGAGATCTGTCAGATAAACCGGAAATCTGACGATTCTCACAGTACCCCCGTGAGATTGCTCAGATCAGTCGCCGTGAAAAATGTCAGATTGATGAAAAATAATATTTTACGAATGGTTGTTTATATTTAACTTCAATTCGCGTTTTAACACCTTGCAGTTATTTTCGGACATCTTTTTTTCGGACGTTGAACGTAAAGACGACGTTGTTCACAACAAAGATATCAAAACAGTAGTTCTAACACCATGCAAACATTTGATTTTAAACGATGTTCGTTTCAAATGTTATATATATCGATGATGTACATGCATTAATTTGTAAATAAATAGGTTAATGTACACGTACTTTATGGTGTTGCAGTGTTTTAATAGAAATATATAACATTGATTTAAGAAAATATTTTCAGAATATGTATATATATATATATATATATATATATATATATATATATATATATATATATATATATATATATATATATATATATATAATTTCAGATAAAAAATGTTAAACACTGATTATAAACAAAATTCAATTCCAGAAATGTGTAATACTAAACGCTGTTTTTATCATTATTTTAGCTAATTCACATGTACACTCAATTCAAGAAAATTATTGTATTATAATATATTTCATACAATCAAAGTTACCACTATCCTCATTTGTTTAGTCTGTCAATAAGCTCCATTGGACATTGTCGGTTTTGCTCGGGTACTGCTTAAAAGTACCCCGGGTACTCTTACATATACTTAACTGTACCCCGGGTACACTAAATATACTAAAATGTACCGTCTGCCTGTCTGTCAGTGCAGTCTCTCACAAACTTTTCAGGGCTTCTTCTCAGAAACTCAATATAAGTTTTCAACATGAAACTTTATGTGTGTATAAATATTGCTGAGGAGAGGTGCCATGCACAAGAACCATAACACGTCGCTTTCTGAAATAAGAGTTATTGCTCTTTGTTGTTTTGGTATGATGTTACTAGGGCTATTTCTCAGATACTATACAAGATTTTAATATGAAAATTCATGGATGTATAATTATCAATGCACAAGAGCAATAACCGTATACTTTCTTACATAACGGTTATTGCCCTTTCTTGTTATTGTTTTTGTATGATGTAACTTTTCAGGGCTATATCTCATAAATAGAACCATAACCCTTCACTTTATTAAATAAGAGTTATTGCCCATTGTTTTTTTATGTTGTAACTTTTAAATAAGTGAGAAAGGGTACAACACTTCAAATAAACTTTTCTGTAAGTTCTGCACCCATCAATAATCAAAATTTATTTTGTGGGGGATATCAATTTAATGAATTTGCTTGTTATTATTAGTCTTAAGGTTGAAATGGACTTAACATTTTAAATAGCATCGATAATATAAGACACAACAGACTCATCAGTCATCAGTATTATGTTTGCATAATATTCTTAAGTCGGTTACTGACCTAGGTCAAAATATAGTTGAAGTTTATCACCTTTAAAGGTGGTCTAAAAGTCCTCACCGCCTAGTAGATAAGTCTACAAAGTATTTTAAAACCGGTTCATGAACATGAAATAATAAGTCATTTCCGCCATCGGTATTATTTATTTTAAGTCAATATGTTCTTGGAATCTTAAGGCACACATTGAAAAATACATCACCACATAAATAAATATTTAGGTCAATTGTGATTCTGTCAAGCAATGATTATCATATCAATTATTATCTCCAGAGTTTGTTTTTTCTGGCACTTATCATAATCTAACCATCTGCATTATTTTTGCCAAACAGTTGGTGTAGTGAATATGGTGTCCGTCTAGCGATCGGGAGGTCACGGGTTCGATCCCCACTGCGGGAGTTTTCTTTAGATTTCCCCCATAGACACCAAGTACTGGTTCTAGTCCCAGGAAACAGACTCGAGAGCGTTTCAAATAAGCCTAAGGCTTTCTATGCAATCGAGCTAAAATAAATATATTTAAACTAAACAGTTGGTTTTGCGATTTGAGCACCACAATCATAAATATTTTGTGTGTGGATAAGATGTTATAAAAAAATTAGGATTTATTTATAGAACCTTTAAGTTTCATTGTGCTGTACTAGGTTAGGAGATGTGTAATACCAACTGGCTACTTCTGTTTTCAGAAATAAAAGGCACAGAAAGATTTTATTAATATTTTGTGGAGTTCTCACATAAATCGAGCCCAAAGCACTTCCTGCTACAAAAACATATTTTCGAGCAACAACACATATTGATAATATCCTATTGGTTTATTAAGACATCAACAATAATAAACATGTATGCATGAGCACATATAGTAATTATGATTCATATAGATTAATAAATGTTACAGTTGTCTGTACCCGAATAACATGGTGTTATTAATACTTCATTATGTAAATTGATGATTTTTTTTCTATATCCTCTGATTATCCATTATTAACTGGTCAAAATGAGAAATGCATTTCTAATTGAATAACATGTTATTAAAACCATCATTTTGAATAGAAATTACACATGCAGTTACAACCAGCTGCAAACACATTTTTGTTTCTTACATGATTACTGATTCGTGTGAAGGATAGGAAACACACACATAGTGAATGAAATATTATCAATGTGCACTTATCAACATATGTCTTTGATTTAATCTATCTTGAATAATGCATACTTTTTAACATGAAAATCTCAATTTCCAACAAAATACTAAATTAAAAGTAACACGAAGGTGGTAAAAAATACATAAATTCAGTTACAAAGCAATGAATTGAAAAATATCTGTACATTTAAGTTAACTATAAAACATGGCATCACCTTAAAATCAGTATCAATACCACCTAAAATCCGCAAATGTTCAGTAAGATTGCCTTTTTAAACAAAAAATTATAATTGCCCTAAAATGAGTGATTTAACAATATACATAGAACTATCATGAACCATTTTCAACATTTACTTTGTTGTTCTATAATTTAAATAAATATGCAATTCCAAATTAATTATGCAGGTAAACCATGTACACACAAAAATTTAGTGCCCATCTTTACTTTTTAGTATTAAGTGTATTTGACCTTGATTTAGTTTTAAAGCCTCATTAATGAAGGAGCTGACTGGACAAACACTTAGCTTTTCTGTAAAACTGCAAATACATTGTATTGTATTTACTCTGCCGACTCCTGTTTAAATCTTTAAGCATTTTTCTGCTGATTCCACTGCTGATTCCACAAATATTTTTAAGTTGTTGAGGGACACTCCAGACTTCAAAACCTGTCCACTCATTGTTTTTAGTGTTGCAATATTCCCTTTAATATTGTCTACAACATATGATCCAGTGTAATTACTTTCAATATTTCCTTTGGCTTTTCTCACCGCCCTCGAAGCATTGAACTTTAACACCCTAGCCCCAACATGTATTTGATTAAATTTTCTCTTTTTTTTGTTGTTGGCTTGAATTAAGTCTTTTTGGCTTTAGACATTTTATCCAGTACAACATTTCCTGCGGTTTCTGTTTGTTGCTTTCGCACACTGGATTGTTTTTCAATCATGTCTGGGTCGGACAATACACCTATTATGTCCTGATGAAAAAAAGACAAATGCACATCATAAAACAATCCACCAAAAAAAGGAACAAGTATTATTCATGATTTTTTTGCTTTGCTGATTAATATTACATTTGTGTAACAAACAAAAGTCTTTTATACTCTTCTAAAGAACATTTCTAAACAAATATACTTCTTTATTTCAAATAAAACATACCATTACTTGATTTAAGAAGGAGAAAATAGTCCATATTATGTCAATATTCAGAATTGTTTTTCTTTCAGTCTGACAAAACATAAAACATAATTTTTGTTTCCATGTTTGTTTCCAAAGTGAGTGTTTATTCATAAGTGTAGTTAATGAATTTTTGAGAAAAGATATAACTTATTATGTAGACAGAACAAGAAATATATCATTGTAAAAGAAAAAGCACATAAATTGAACATACGACATAAAAGTTGACGTAATTATTAAATATTTCTAGGAAATTCCTTATTCTAAACACTTATAATTTAGGTGGTGATCAAGAAATATACTCGTTGTTTAACAAGTATGGCCCTGAATTGCTCACCTGAGTTTGAAGTAACCAAATAATCAAAACTGGACCTAGTGACCTAGTTTTTGGATACACATGACTTGGACTAGGTATTTTCAAAAATAATATTTCGTCAAGATTGGGTCATAAATGTGGCCACTATAGTAGTCACAAGATTTTGGTAAAATTTAAAAAGTTGACCCGGTTTTTGGACTCACTGACCCAGATTTGAACTCGGCCTAGATATTGTCAAGATTCTAACCAAGTTTCGTAAAGATTTAGCCATGAAACTAGGGAGTTCGCAAACCTTTTCTTTAATTTTACCTAGTGACTTAATTCTTGACCTCTGGCAACTTACTTTCAAACTTGGTAAAAATATAATAGGGACACATTTTTTTACCAAGTTTCAGGAAGATTGGACAATAAATGTGGCCTGAAAGGGAAGGTTCACGAGGTAATTATGATGACGCATTACCAACGACAAACAAAAGGTGATTGAACAAGAGATGTATTCGTCAGAAACACAATGCCCCCTATTGCGCCGCTTTGAAATAAAATTTAAATATATCATTAGGCAGTTTTAGAAATTATCTCCCTTGTATAGCTTATTACTTCCCTTGGATTGTTATTTTATACTTTTAAGGAAGACCGTGACCTTAAAATTTGGTTTTATTATATCCTTTAAAAAAATATTACTTCCCTTGTGAAATTGATCTGTACAGGCCAAAAGATATAAAATAGAAATTAAAAGCATGTTATTTCCCTTGGATTTAGTATTTTGACATTTGACCTTGAAGGATGACCTTGACCTTTCACCACTCAAAATGTGCAGCTTCATGAGATACACATTCATGTCAAATATCAAGTTGCTATCTCCAATATTGCAAAAGTTATGGAAAATGTTAATATTTTTTTTCGGACGGACGGACAGACTGACATACTGACTGACAAACTGACGGACAGTTCAACTGCTTTATGCCACCCTACTGGGGGCATAAATAGCTCAACATGTGCTCGTAGTGCTGAGGTGAGCTAAAAATGTATAAAATTTAAGCATTTGTTTCGTATTTTTGGTTTCGACCAACCATGAGAGGCAGGAGGGATGAACCAATAAGAGAGTGCTAACTTCTTTTTTCACTCTAGGCCTTTCCATAACAAGGATATGTTAAAGAATGTGGGACTAACACAATTAAATTGACACAGGATATGGAAAACATTAAATCTTCATCTAAACTCCTGTCAGCAACATATAAAGTATGTAATCAAAGATGCTTTATTTACATACATCAAGAGCCACAGTCTGCAACTGACTCGGGTACATCGCTTCCCGTCCGTACAGAAGGAAGAATGGGCTGAATTTTGGTCCGAATTGAGAAAAGAACCTCATCAAGCCTTTCATCCCAATCGTTCTGTATGTCTTTGACCAATTTGCTTAAGGCCCTTTAACAAAAATCAGACAATAACTGAGGCTTTAACAAATCAGAAGCACATAAAGTGATATTGAACACTATTCTGGTATAAATTATGCAACTTAATGAATTCAATGAAAATTTTAAAGACTATAATTACGCTCCCTACACATATTGTACAGAATCGATATTGAACCAGGGTAGAAATCCAAATCTTCAAGGCTTCGTTAGAATTACATGTACCAGCAATTGAGGAGGAACCTATCTCTCTTTATGATTAATTTTGGAAAATCTGGTGTGTAAATTTAAGGGTGAGCAAGGCCCAGTTTACACACAAAGACAAAACAGATTGGCAAATGCTTGGTTAAAATTTATAGTCAATAATAAGCAAAAACACATTCACATCTCAGTGATAAACAGTTTGAAATTTACCTTTTGATTGTTTGATTGGTCCTTTCATCAAGGCCGTTTGTTTGTGGGTGGCATGCATATGTTACTTTGTGTTTAATGTCCCACGTTAAGCACAACTCTTGATTTATCTGAAAAACAAAATAAGCCAAACATATAATGTCGTCCGTTCACCTGTAAATAAAACAGATCAAGAGCTGTCACCATTAGATGACTTATGCCCCCTATAAATGCTTGATATAAGTTATGAGCTTTTTTCGAAACCTAAACGCAGATTTCGAAACCTAAACGCGGACCGTAAGTTCAAGGTCAAGGTCACAGGGGTAAAAAATTGTGTGCGTATGGAAAGGCCTTATCTATATACACATGCATACCAAATATGAAGGTTATATCTCAAGGAGATAGAAGTTTTGAGCATTTTTCAAAACCTAAACGCAAAGTGTGGCAGAAAGACGGACAGACAGACAGACACACAGTCCAATCACTATATGCCCCCTTTTCTTCATTATTATATAAAGAGAGTTGGTCTGACAAATCTCACGGGCAGTAATTATCAATGTATTCATAAGAAAGGCAAGTGCGCACTACCACCTTCATCATAATCATTATTGCATGCTTAGAGTTGGTCTGACAAATCTCACAGGCAGTTATACTCATGTTATCATGAAAAAGGCCAGTCACCACCACTACCACCTTTATCATCATCATTATGGCATACATAGAGTTGGTCTGACAAATCTCACGGGATGTAATTATCAATGTATTCATGAGAAAGGCAAGTGCGCACTACCACCTTCATCATAATCATTATTGCATACATAGAGTTGGTCTGACAAATCTCAAAGGCACTTATAATCAAGCAATCAAGAGAAAGACAAGTCACCACCTTTACCACCTTTATAATCATCATTATTGCATATAGAGAGTTGATCTGACAAACCTCACAGGCAGTTATACTCGTGTTATCATGAGAAAGACAAGTCACCATCACTACCATCTTCATCATCATCATTATTGCATGCTAAGAGTTGGTCTGACAAATCTCACAGGCAGTTATACTCATGTTATCATGAAAAAGGCCAGTCACCACCACTACCACCTTTATCATCATCATTATGGCATACATAGAGTTGGTCTGACAAATCTCACGGGATGTAATTATCAATGTATTCATGAGAAAGGCAAGTGCGCACTACCACCTTCATCATAATCATTATTGCATACATAGAGTTGGTCTGACAAATCTCAAAGGCACTTATAATCAAGCAATCAAGAGAAAGACAAGTCACCACCTTTACCACCTTTATAATCATCATTATTGCATATAGAGAGTTGATCTGACAAACCTCACAGGCAGTTATACTCGTGTTATCATGAGAAAGACAAGTCACCATCACTACCATCTTCATCATCATCATTATTGCATGCTAAGAGTTGGTCTGACAAATCTCACAGGCAGTTATACTCATGTTATCATGAAAAAGGCCAGTCACCACCACTACCACCTTTATCATCATCATTATGGCATACATAGAGTTGGTCTGACAAATCTCACGGGATGTAATTATCAATGTATTCATGAGAAAGGCAAGTGCGCACTACCACCTTCATCATAATCATTATTGCATACATAGAGTTGGTCTGACAAATCTCATAGGCACTTATAATCAAACAATCAAGAGAAAGACAAGTCATCACCTTTACCACCTTTATAATTATCATTATTGCATATAGAGAGTTGATCTGACAAACCTCACAGGCAGTTATACTCGTGTTATCATGAGAAAGACAAGTCACCATCACTACCATCTTCATCATCATCATTATTGCATGCTTAGAGTTGGTCTGACAAATCTCACAGACAGTTATACTCATGTTATCATGAGAAAGGCCAATCACCACCACTACAACCTTTATCATCATCATTATTGCATACATAGAGTTGGTCTGACAAATCTCACGGGATGTAATTATCAATGTATTCATGAGAAAGGCAAATAACCGCCACTACCACCTTCTTCATAATCTTTATTGCATACAGAGAGTTTGTCTGACAAATCTCACAGGCACTTATAATCATGTAATAAAGAGAAAGACAAGTCACCACCACTACCACCTTTATCATCATAATTATTGCATACATAGAGTAAGTCTGACAAATCTCACAGGATGCAATAATCAATGTATTCATGAGAAAGGAAAGTAACCGCCACTACCACCTTCATAATAATCATTATTGCATACAGAGCGTTGGTCTGGCATCTCACAGGATGTAATTATCATGTTATCATGAGAAAGGCAAGTCACCACCTATACCACCTTTATCATCATCATTATTGCTTACCTAGAGTTGATCTGACAAACCTCACAGGCAGTTATACTTGTGTTATCATGTGAAAGACAAGTCACCATCACTACCACCTTCATCATCATCATTATTGCATGCTTAGAGTTGGTCTGACAAATCTCATAGGCAGTTATACTCTTGTTATCCTATGAAAGGCCAGTCACCACCACTACCACCTTGATCATCATCATTATTGCATACAGAGAGTTGGTCTGACAATTCTCACGGGATGTAATAATCATGTTATCATGAGAAAGGCAAGTCACCACCTATACCAACTTTATCATCATCATTATTGCATACAGAGAGTTGATCTGACAAACCTCATGGGCAGTTATACTCATGTTATCATGAGAAAGACAAGTCACCATCACTACCTCCTCATCATCATCATTATTGCATGCTTGGAGTTGGTCTGACAAATATCACACTGTGAGATTTTGTCAGGAAGTTATACTAGTGTTATCGTGAGAAAGACGTTAGTCACCACTAACCACCTTTATCATCATCATTATTGCATACATAGAATTGATCTGACCATCCTCACAGGCAGTTATACTCGTGTTATGAGAAAGACAAGTCACCATCACTACCACCTTCATCATAATCATTATTTCATGCTTAGAGTTGGTCTGACAAATCTCACACGCAGTTATACCCATGTTATCGTGAGAAAGGCCAGTCACCACCACTACCACCTTTATCATCATCATTTTTGCATACATAGAGTTGGTCTGACAAATCTCATGGGCAGTGATAATCATGTTATCATGAAAAAGGCCAGTCACCTCCACTACCACCTTTATCATCATCATTATTGCATACATAGAGTTGGTCTGACAAATCTCACAGGCAGTAATAAACATGTAATCCTTTATATGATTACAAAGACAAGTAACCACCACTTTTACTTTTATCATCATCATTATTGCATACATAAGAGTTGGTCTGACAATACTAATGGGCAGTAATTATAATATTTTTATGAGAAAGACAAGTCACCCTCACTACCATCATCATCATCATCATCATAATCATTATTGCATACAAAGAGTTGGTCTGACAAATCTCACAGGCAGTAATAAACTTATACATTTAATAACTAGAAATGGCGCGGTAGAGGCCGACGAGTATCCCCTCACCGCATGTTTGACCCAGGGGCGCCCCAGTGTTGGTCATGGGGCCATGAATAGTTGAGATTGACCGTATTGTCATAAGAGAAGTTCAGTATCAATTAGAAGTGAATCGGTGTAGAAATGAAGAAGTTATAGTAAAAGGCAATTTTGGGTGGGTGTGGTCTTTGTTGGCGGGGTGCCCCAGGGTTGGTAATGGGGCCAGACATAGTTGAGATTGACCGTATTGTAATAAGAGAGGTTCAGTATCAATTTGAAGTAAATCGGTGTAGAAATGAAGAAGTTAATGTAAAATAACCTACAAAAATGAGTGAAAATCTCTGATCCGGCCCCAGCCCAACCCCCATAACTTTTGACCCAGGGGTCAGATAAATAAAATCCAAATAGTGCAGGGTCGCACATATGCTCGTAGCTACCATGTGCACATATGCTCGTAGCTACCATGTGTGAAAGTTTCAAGGTTCTTAACCAACAATTTGCTTGATAAAGATCTCTTTATCACAACTGTCTATAGGTGAATCTCTTCACTAATGAATGATCATTTTAATAAGGCAGTGGTATGGCAAGCGAAATGCACATTAATTCCTTAAACCACGGTTTAACAGTTAACTATATAGTTAAGAGACTTTGAACCCGGGTTCAAAGTGCCGTTTGCACATTAAGTCCTTTAACCCGGGTTCAAGACTTTGAACCATGGTTCAAAGTGTGTCTAAAAATAGATACAAATCTGTTATCTGCGACAACCAATCAGCGGGGCTTAAACCACAATTAGAAGGTAAATACCGCGACTTCATTGGTCATCTCTTAACTACTGTGAAACCATTTATTTTCGTCGGCACAAAATTTCGCCCTTTTCATAAAAATGACTTTTTCGTCCGCTCTTAAATTCGTCCATTTCTGGTTTTGAAAAAAACAACGTCCGATTTGTTTGTAATACATGTAATACGCGGTTGCGAAAAAATCGTGCTGGGGAAAGAGAGGTGACACTTGGTAGTCACTTGCAGGAGGTGGGCCTTGTTTGGCATATGCCAATTAACAAGTCTGTTATTTTAGGTGATAGTAACTGTCCCTTATTATTTTATGTCATTGACACATTCTTTGTTATGATGTCAGGTGTTGATCATACATCGTCATATTTTAATTACGTTTAATAGTATTGTCTTTAATCCGGATTCGCCGCGTGTAGGCTGTATAATCTGCAACACCCCTGAAAAACACAATACACACAATGGGTAATAAAGTTGTTAACAATTAGCGCTAATCAACACTATTATACCTAAACGAAGTCGACGCATTCGATACAGCCTTATTGCATTCGCGTTTTACAGGAAATGTCAGTTGTCAGTACACTGTATAATGAACACCCCTTTGTGTCAAAACCGGATTTAACTTGAGTGTGAATAGTCGACTGTTTCATGTTCTTTGTAACAATACCATCTGTGTATCTGTATTATAAGTATACCAGGCAACAAACAAGGTGCGCGCTTCCGCATATGGGTATTCGGACGTTCAAAAAATTGACCTACGGTTTAGCGTACACGCCGTCGAACGCATTAAGCAATATAATTAGTTTTTTTCACTATTTCTTTATTTGCAAAAAATACTAGTGGCTTATAACTTACCTTGCAATCTTTTTTTCTCGCATTTTGCGAGTATGCGAGTGTTAATTTCGAGCCCTGTGTATCTGCGTGGATTACGCTGGATTTAAATGCCTCATGCCTATGGTAATTCAGTCTTATTTGTTTCAAATACGGGACATGATTGTTCGTTAGGATCTTGAATTCGTCCATCGGTCGAAGGACGAAAAAGGCGAAAATTAATGTCGGACGAATAATAATGGTTTCACAGTATAGGGTTAAGAGACTTTGAACTGGGGTTCAAAGTCCTAAACTGTGGTTAAGAGGCGCGGAATGCACATTAATTCTTTAACAGTCAATTGTATAGTTAAGAAACTTTGAACCCGAGTTCAAAGTGCCGTTTGCACATTAATTCTTTATTGGTCCTCTCTTAACTATAGGGTTAAGAGACTTTGAACTGCGGTTCAAAGTCTTAAACTGCGGTTCAAAGTCTTAAACTGGGGTTAAGACGCGCATAATGCACATTCATTATTTAACAGTTAACTATTTATTCCTTAAACCCGAGTTCAAGAGTTTGAACCGCGGTTCAAAGTGCGTCTAAAAAAGATACAAATCTCTTATCTACATAATTCAGAGACAACCAATCAGCGGAGGTTAAACCACAATTAGAAGGCAAATGTCACGGTTTCATTGGTCGTTTCTTAACTATAGAGTTAAGAGACTTTTAACCGCGGTTCAAAGTCTTGAAATGGGTTTAAGGAATTAATGTACAATGCGTATTTAAATACTACATAACTGTGATTCATATTAATTGCTGTATTTGTTGTTTGGCGAAATAAATTACATTTTCATATCTCCCTTTTTTACACCCTTTATATACTATGCACAAAAATCGGAATTTCACTATCTAAGTAGCTAAAACATATGCACTAATTATCTTGTGTGACGTTCATGTAGCAAAAAACAATTAGCATCTAATCAGCCTGCATGGTAGCACACAATTTTAAGTACATGTATTAGCACGTGTTCTCATGATGCATGGCAAAGAAATCTGCATGTAGATCAATAAATAATCAATATATTTATTTGTTATAACAGCCATATGGCTAAACATTCCCTATAGGAAAGGCTAAACGTACAGAGCCATACAACAAGCCAATATAGGCTAGTCATACGGCCCCGTATGGCTAGCCTATATAAAGTATATTGGCTAGTCGTACAGGGCCGTACGGTTAGCCACTTTCTTTTAACAAACAATTTATAAAATATCCAATCTATGACTTATCCTTATTTCCTAGAACTTTACATTTTATTTGGATTTTTTTAAATATACAGTTGCCAACTTTGCTACACATGTTGTGTAGATGAAAATAATTTGAAAAATATTCACTAATAATGCTCGATTGGTCATTGTCGGCTCAGGTACTACTTACATGTACCCCGGGTACTCTTAAGTATACTAACATGTACCCCGGGTACGGTAAATTAAACGTAATCGTACCCGTTCGATATTAGACTGTACCCGAGTTGTATTCCCGCCTAAAATCCGATGTCGTAAAACGCGCTTCCGATTATTCTAAACAAACTTATCTTTAAAAAAACTGCGTCAACAGGCTTTTTGAGTATGAGTTTTCGATAATATAGAGGCCATTTTACAGAAAATAGACATAATTGTGAATATAATTAATATTTTTTTTAAAGCTGACAACGACTGATTTAGCGTTAAATTTCCCGGGTACGTTTAAGTATATTTACCGTACCCAGGGTACATGTTAGTATACTTAAGAGTACCCGGGGTACATGAAAGTAGTACCCGAGCCGACAATGACCAATCGAGCACTATTAACAGTGTGTTGGTGATCATTCATGTATACGATTTATTGAATGCTTTATATCAAAATCATGACAAGTTTATTGTTAAGTGTGTTCTTAATCTTATACAAATGATGACTGCCATTCAGTCTGAACAGATTGAGAAGAAAGATATCAACAAATCAGGGTTGCTAGGCCCACAGGAGTTTGAAATTCTATCCATAAAACTAATAATAACTAATATTACAAAAATATACCCCTATATGGTAGTCTATATACTATAAAGGGGTATATTTTTTATTATTTAGCCATATGATTAGCTTTATGGATAGAATTTCAAACTCCTGTGCCAGGCTTGAGGTCGGTTACAAAAGAATTATCTGAAAATAATTATTTCGCCTGTATTTTGTTAAGACATCAGTCTTAAAAGAAATTATCTCACTTGCGACGAAATTGTTTTTGTTCAGTATAAAAAGCACATTCAGCACAAATGTCCGCATTAGTCTAATACATTATTAAATGAGACGTTGAAGTTGAACGCACCGAAGTGTAGTAGCGACATTGTGCACCGATGTCGTTAATATACATTTAGTAAATAACTGCAGTAAAATTGAAGGTAAATTGTAATCGTAGTTATACATGAAATATTATGCATAGATTGTCATGTGTCTGTTGCAATTATAATTAAATAATGGAAAGACTCGTTGCTCAATATTACCTGTAAGGCTGTATCTGACGGTTCTCACGCATATGATTTTGTTTATTTATGTTCTATTGCGCATGCGCAGTGCTCTGTGTTTTCCGTTTATCTGACCCTTTTCATGGTCTGACGAGTTTCACGTCACACCGGAAATTGCATCATTCTCCAACATGATTCAGAACAAGGCAGTTTTAATTGTTTCTAAAGCGCAATTTTAATCGTATTATTTCGATTATTTTGGACAATCATCGGGTTCCGAGTATTGTCGTATCATTGTAGACATTGATTTGTCAACAAGTTGTCTTATAACAATGCGCTTAGACGGTTCAAATTATCTCGATAATTTGAATTTAGATAGCGTCCTTTTGTTGTTCTGACCTACTTTAGATTCGAAAGTTCTGTAGAGTAACGTGTTTACCATTTACAGTTACTGCTATATTTCCAGACGTTCGTGATAGTAATTTATGATTTTCAATATTGTTATTTACTTGACAGCTGAGTTTTTGTTTTAAATCTTAAAGTTTGATATACGACGTGCATGTTGTTTACTCAGTGTCATTGGATGTTTTGACCTTATTTTATAGCCATAAACCGTGGTGGGCATCATCTTGATTCATTGGCAGCATCAGTGTTGAAGTGTGTCCATCAGGTGTTAATCAGCTATTACCTGGAGTATTTCCACTGTAACCTCAGCAGAGGATTACACAATGACAAGCTTTTTCAATTCACTAGTACATGATGGATCACGAAATGTAACCTTTTTATTTCATTTTCCTCTTGCTTATATGCAGGAGTGTGTCGAATTATCAATTTTATTTGGGTGCTGTTAATCAACCCAATTTATATCATCAGGTATTGGCTGCTTACCCAATACTTTTCTCGGGTATTGGTTGTGTACCCATTATATTGCATTGGGTATTGGTTGTGTACCCATTATATCTGGGCTTTTATTGTGTGTCCATTACAATTATCGGGTAATCGTATTGTTTGTGTACCCATTATATTTCATCGGGTATTGGTTGTGTACCCATTACATATCTTTGGCTTTTATTGTGTGCCCATTACAATTATCGGGTATTGGTTGTGTACCCATTATATATATCCGGGTATTGGTTGTGTACCCATTTCATATCTGGTATTGGTTATGTACCCATTACATTTATCGGGCATTGGTTGTGTACCCATTACATTCATCGGGTATTACTATTGGTTGTGTACCCATTACATTTATCGGGTATTGGTTGTGTACCCATTACATTTTGATTTATCGGGTATTACTATTGGTTCTGTACCCATTTCATTTATCGGGTATTGGTTGTGTACCCATTACATTTATCGGGTATTACTATTGGGTGTGTACCCATTACATTTATCGGGTATTGGTTGCGTACCCATTACATTTTGATTTATCGGGTATTACTCTTGGTTGTGTACCCATTTCATTTATCGGGTATTACTATTGGTTGTGTACCCATTACATTTATCGGGTATTGGTTGTGTACCCATTACATATCTTGGGCTTTAGTTTAGTAGTGTGCCCACTACAATTTTACAAGGGCTTTAGTTTAGTAGTGTGCCCCCTACAATTTTACAAGGGCTTTAGTAGTGTGCCCATTACAAATTTACAAGGGCTTTAATTTAGTAGTGTGCCCACTACAATTTTACAAGAGCTTTAGTTTTGTAGTGTGCCCACTACAATTGTACAAGGGCTTTTGTTATGTAGTGTGCCCACTACAATTTTACAAGGGCTTTAATTTAGTAGTGTGCCCACTACAATTTTACAAGGGCTTTAGTTTAGTAGTGTGCCCACTACAATTTTACAATTATCGGGTATGTGGTTGTTAATTGTTACCCATTACATATCTTGGGCTTTAGTTTAGTAGTGTGGAGTGCCCACTACAATTTTACAATAATAACATATCTTGGGCTTTAGTTTAGTAGTGTGCCCACTACAATTTTACAAAAATCAGGTATGTGTTGTGTACCCATTATATACTATCGGGTATTGTTTGTGTACTTATTTAATATTACTGGGTATTTGTTGTACCCAGTACTAATTATCTATTAAGGGTTTGTGTTCCCATATTTATTCATGAGTATTTGTTATGTGCCCACTACAGTTATACCAATGTTTACATTAAGTATGGTTTTACTGGGTATTTGGCATATAATAATGCTATACCTATAACAATTAATTTGGGTATTGGCACACTATTGTTTTTCAAGACATACCTTTCAGGTATGTGGTTTTTCAAGCTATTTGAAACATGAAATAGCAAGTAGTAAACTCTTAATATGATTTTTAATTATTTATTTTCCCCTTACATGTTGATTGTCGTTTCAGTGCCATGGGCAAAGCAAATCCTAACACAGCAAAAAGTGGCAAGTTAAAGGTCACAAAAAGCCCGCCTTAATGAATCGGAAGAGCCAGGACCTAACCAGAGCCGCATAGACATAATTTGTTGTATATGTCTCTTTCACTGTCTGCCAGTTTAAATCTGCAGCCCAATTGTTTATACTTTTTGATTGGTTGCTCTTTTTCAGGTACATTCCGAAGCTTACTTTTGTCAAGGTTGTTCATATTATGTATATATGTTAACTGACAGGTTATGGTTCCAGGTGTCTTTCACTTATTAACTAGTACCTGTACTTCATGCCAATGCGTGTTGTAGTTATTTCTCTGGTTGTCTGTCGGTTCCAAGCCACAGCTCCATAGTTGTACTACACTGTACTTGATTGCTTTCCCTGTTTATGTGTTACAGTTATTATTTTGCTTTTTGTGTGTTGCTTGACTTTTTATGTTTACCTAACAGTTTAAAGCTGCAGGTAACCTTTCACCAATTACCAATTTCTGTTATTAAGGACAATATTTGTCTTTTTTTATCTCATATGTTGTCTGAAAGTTTAGACTGCAGTTCCATTGTTTTACTATATGATTGCTTACTCCTGTATGGTTACATTTTATTATTTTACTTTTGTTGTTCTGCTGTATAATCTATGTTTACCTGCTAGGTGAAGGCTGCAGGTTGTCTTTAAAATTTTACCATTACCCTTTATTAAGGCTAATATGTGTTATATACTTTTCATATGTTGTCTGATGGTAAAAGGTAGCACCTACATTGTTTAACTACTGGGTTCATGATACCTTACTACTTTACCAATACATTTTAATACTTTGCTTTGTCAGGTTCTTGTAAATTTAAGTTTTAAGCTGCACGTTCATTTTCACCTCATAAAAGGTACCTTTACTTAAAGTCTTAATTCCAAAATTTGTTGTATACTTCACTTTGGTCATCTTGTTGGTTTAAGGCCGCAGCTACATTGTTTTAACATATTATTGTTTGATTTCTTATCGATACATTTTCTTATCTTACTCTAGTTGCTTTTCTGTTCAAGTTATTTTTACCGAACCGTTTAACAAAGGCCTGTTATTAGGGCCATATCTGTTGTATATATCTCCTATGTCTGACGGTTTAGGGACACAGATCCGTTGTTTTACTGCATTATGCTTACTTTTTTACCGGTACATCTGTTTTATGTTTGCTTTTGTTGCTTTGCTGTACACTTTATGTTTACCTGACAGTTTAATGCTGCAGGTAATTTTTCATCTATTAACAAGGCTGCTTTTAAAGGCCAATATCTGTTGCTCATATCTGCTATGCTGTCTGGCGGTTTAGTGCCGCAGATCGGGGATCATACTATATTACTTATTGCCTACTCTTTTACCGGTACATTGTCTTAGAGTATTGTATGTTGCTTTGCTGTACAATTTAGGTTTACCTGACAGTTTTAGGCTGCAGGCAAACGTTTCACCTTTTAGCAAGGCTGGTTATTAAGGCCAGTATTTGTTGGTTATATGTCCAATGTTGTATGACAGTTTGCGGCCGCAGATACATGGTTCTTACTACATAATTGCTTACTCCTTTAAGTGTTCATTTTCTTATTTTACTTTTGTTGTTTTGCTGTAAGTTATGTTACCCTGACAGTTTAAAGCTGCAGGTAGTCTTTCACCTTTTTTACTAGTGCTTGTACTTGATACAAATATTTGTTTGTTGTTTTGTGTCCGACCGCTTAAGGTCGCAGCTTCAACGATTTACTTATAGTCTGTCTCAGTCACTTTTGTTGACAATTATGTTGTGCAGTTCTTATTAACAGTGTTTTTCTTATGGAGCATACACTTGTAATTAAGTAATGCTCATTCTAGTGATCGTTAACACCATTCATATTGTTTCAATTAATTAACTTCACTCAGTTCTATAATTTGTTATTCATTAGCAGATGAATGGTTTAAGCCTAATGCCTCATTACAAATCAAAGCTTGTAATGCTTATTTGTCCTTAATGTTCACATTACCTGACCTTTATCGTAAGGCTACTTTTATATCCATTCAGGGGCAGCTACCCCCTTTTCGAATTGCTGTCCTCTCCCGTACGAAAGAGTATCTGCTTCAAATGTCTCTGGCGGCCTCGACCAAACGTGCGTATGACCGATTCTGGGTCATGTTCACAGCATTTACCTCATAACATTATGGACAGTTTGTAACCTGCTACACATAAAACAGTAGATTCATTTGTTGCACATGTGCACAATCGTTTCATTTACAATCTTATCCTCACCACAACTGTAACTTATAACTGAAGGTATTGGTTGTGTATTTTTGAGTTATTTAATGACATCTGTGTACATACTAATCTTTTTTGTGTGGGTTATTCTTGGCTATTCTTTGTCTCCTGTGGTGTTCATTGCACTAAGCGAGTGCATTAATATGAGAACCCAGGCTAACCATATGTACATACCTAAACATAAAGCTTGTGTTGTTTTTATTTAGTTTCTTAGGGTCAACTTAATATTCTGTTGTGTTTATTGTTCATGTTCAATTTTCAACAGCTTATTGCTTCTTGTATATGCACGTAAACTCGTTTGATTTTTACCTCTGCATTTGTCTGGATTATTATTGTCCATCATTGCGGCACCTTGTCAAATTTTATTCTCAACTATGTATATTTGCTTGTAAATACATATATGTATATCATTACTACATATTGTCTCAATATGTTTTTTTTCGATGACAATTCATCTGTATTCTCTATGGACCTATGTTCCGAATATACTGTCATTGTCAGCTTGTGATGTGCCATGACACCTATGCTATGTTTAAATCACAGATAACGTAATTCTCACTGGAATTTATGTTTTGCACGTACTGCAATTGTCATGTGATGTGCCATGACACCTTTTCATCCTGTTTAATTTTTTACTTTATTTAACTTGATTTAATCCAGTCAGTTCTACTGCATTATTTGAATGTTTTATACTTTTTAACTAGTCAACAGTTTATTTTAATTTTTAATTGCAGACTTTTTCAGTGTTTGATTCGGTATTACATTTTGGAGTGATGTCAGACTGTTCTTGTAAAACCATATCTGTTCAAATTAAATATTTATGCATCCATTGCTTGTCTGTAATTTTCTTTTATGAAACATTCTTTAGGACTTGCGCTCTCCATTTCCTTGGTTGGACTGGTTTGTGGACTTTAATGTTCGCCCAACTTTATGGAACATTTGCAAGTTTTTGATGGTTTTAATTCCATTATTGCTTTCTTATTTAGCAATAAATAAATGCCGGTTTGCGCTTCTGCGCCAGCCCTTTTCAATCCACTCATTTGTTGTAGTGTTTTCATGTCCCACAAATGAAATAGGAAATTTTGAGAGCGAAAATAAAAAATAATAATTTATAAGACGCAGGAGTTATAAATTGATTTATATTTAAAGCGTACTCACTCGCTGTTAACACCGTGGCTGATTGCAGCCTTTGATTACAGATTTAGTTACTGCTTTGTAACCTACTAATTTATACCGGAAATTGCATCATTCTCCAACATGATTCAGAACAAAGCAGTTTTCATTGTTTCTAAAGCGCAATTTTAACCACCATCCCACCTCTTCCTCCTGCGTCGTTATGATTCTCAGTCTACTTTTGTGTTTTATTTGCAATGTATGATTTGTACTTGCATGCATAATATACATGCCATGTTGATATAATGTCGGACTTTAATGTTCGTCCAACTTTATGGGAAATTTGCAAATTTTTGATGGTTTTAATTCCATTATTGCTTTCTTATTTAGCACTGAATAAATGCCGGTTGGCGCTTCTGCGCCAGCCATTTTCAATCCACTCATTTGTTGTAGTGTTTTCATGTCCCACAATTGAACTAGGAAATTTGGAGTGCGAAAATATAAAAGTGTTCATCCATTCCCGAATACGAGTCAATTTAAGTTCCTATGGTTTGTAGATTGTGTCTGTACAGCCATGTTAAACACGTCACACAAATGCTTTACAATATTTGGATTGCAGATTTCTTTATGTGTGATGTGAAACTTAGGCAAAACATGTGTTGCACAGGCGTTATAAGCTTGTGTTCAACTGCAATGATGGTTGTTTTATTGAACAGTCTGAAATTTTCTTATTGCAATGCATCTACTGTCAAAGAAATAGGGTTGTGTAAATGTTAATATATATAGTTAATTTGAATAGCCAGTATAAATGTTATTATAAACCGGCTGCGGGATACACATGCAAGTTTACTGAAAGCCCTGAAATCATGAATCATGCTGTCAAATCCAATGGGAAACTAAAAAGAGATTTGGGGTCAGTTCTGGGGTATGGGGATACTAGTGTTTATTCAAGGAAGCCTGGTTGGTGTATGGGGGAGTTCGAGAGTTTTCTGTGTGTTTATGAATCATTTGAAGTTGGGCTTAAGACCAGAGCGTTTGTTGTTTGAAAGGAGGTGCCATCAGAATTTCTGATCGTTGGCCACATTGTGGAGGCATTTAGAGTGTATATTGAAGGATAAGAGAAGAAAATCTAAATGGCGTATGTTATTTAACAATAATCGTTCTCGTCCAACATATGCATTATTGTAGTGATCATTCTGTATTGTTTTGTTTTTCTTGTAAAACTTGTAGTGTTTGATGTTACGGAAATACTATGTTATTGCCATGTGATTTTGATAACTAGTAAGATGTGGTATAATTGAAAGCTCGTATAAGGGATTAAACATAAACATAATGATCTGAATGGATATTCTTATATCCTTGTAGATCCCATTTTTTTGTAGGGCTGGAAGAATTATGGCCGAAAATAAGAAAATAATTTGATGAAGAAAGTTGATCGATAATGGGATAGAAGATAGAAGATTAATGAGATGTATGATGCTAACTAGAACTAGATTTGAATAAATATTGGCCATCAGTTTCACAAAGACAACTCCAAATAATTAATACAGGGAAACACACTGACAAGAAGAATTCGTATCATAGCAAAATCAAGAAGTGTAGCAATGATGTGTAGTTCCCATTGGGTAACTGGAAAAAAACGAGGAATAACTATTCCTTGGGTTTGGACATGTTAACTGAATATAACCAGCAAACACATGACGTCGGGTAGACGTCATTTTACCGTCGGATTTTCGTCGCAACATCGGCGACCAAAACCCCGACGTCTATCCCACGTCCTACCCTGACGTAAGTTAGACGTCGGAAAAAGTCGTCAGAATGACGTCGGTTTTTCAGTCGGTATTTGCAGATACTGTATATTCATATTCAATTATAAATAAAACTGGTATAAAACGAGAAATTACTTAAATCATTTATTTGCTATTTCAAAGTTATGGAAGGTAATTCATCTACCGATTATCATCGCACGTACACAAAGTAACAGCTCTTAGGATCTATTTTTAGGATACGTTTGCTTGCGCAAGCGCAGATGAAACAGGCGGCGACATTATTTCCAGACATTTTCAAGTACAGCTCTTCACAATTTAAGCAAATACAACATTTTACAGCAAAGTTCTACTATTTAAAATTAGGATCAGGTAAGTCGTAAATGAGATTGAGTTATGCTAGCATGAAAAGCATGAAATGTTTCAACTTTAACCGCGCGTCGATCGATTCTCAAGCCTTGTTGTTGTTCCCCACCCACCTAAATAAACATCGCTCGATCTTTGTCGTACTATTATATACAGTTGGCTAAATACTTAAGAAGATCGTAGGAACTTAAAGCACTTTCCACTTGCAAGGAGTAGAAATGTTTAATGTAGCCATATTAAATTCGGTTATTTGTCATTTTCTTGCAAATAACAAAGTCCAGTTGCCACGATGTGAAAAGAGACGTTAAAAATTAAAATGATAAAAGCAATGGATGAATGTTTATTAATCTTGATTTTGAATGAACATGAAACACTGTCCAGCGACAGGCTGCTGATTCGGATTTCTTTATCTCTCATTTATATGCACTAGTCAATGTACATGGGTAGAAACTTAATATCATATTGATGTACATGTTTACAGAATCAGGTACATTAAATTCATTTTAATATTAACGACTATTACATTGTTTTTCAGCGAGTGTTCTCCAGACACCGAATACAGAGCAGAATATATGCCAGGCCATTGCTGACTGTCTCAAATATGCCCCTGACAGAAGAGGAGGTGGGGGGAAGAAAGTGATAAGAAAATTTGATGAACAACTATACACAAACTCTTCTTCACTAGAACATGTATACTATTATGCTTGATGTGTCATATACTTAGTTTATTGTAACCTGCGTGTTACGTTTTATGACTTTCGGTGCATAGAATAATAAAATGTCAGCCTCCATGCACGTCTTTGTTACTTTACATGGTGTCAGAATTTGACGAATCCTGTCTACACGTGAATAATTACGCAAAATAGTAAAAGCCAAATAAAAACATAGTCCCAGGCCTATTGATTAAAGTCGGTAAGAGCCCAGTATGGAAGGTTTACACGGTAATGCACCGACGATGAATTGGCAAAGTCCGGATCTTGTAACGGCATGGAAAGACTTTTATACTCATGTTGAATTCATGTTTAAACGCTCCTTAAAAGGGAAAGGTGATGAGGAAAAGTCGGCATATCTAATGATTTGGGTTGGACTGAGAGGTAGAGAGGTTTATGTTACATGGTCAGACCTGTCCGATGATGATAGAAAAAAGCCTGCTGAACTTAAAAAGAGGTTCAAAGAGTATGTTAGACCCAAGACCAACACAGTCTATAACCGCTACAAATTTCAGTGTAGAATACAAAATGACTCTGAGACAGTAGATGAATATATTACTGACTTGAAAGTTCTGGCTAAGGAATGCGATTATAGAGAACAAAAAGATTTCCTTATTCGTGACCGTGTGGTATTCGGAATCAAGAGTCAAAAGATTAGAGAAAAACTATACAAGAAGGTTCTGATTTAACGCAAGAAAAGGCAATAGACATTGCCAGGTCGTATGAAATATCAAAAACACAGTCGAAATCCATGAACAGTGGAGAAGATCCTAATGTCCACCGATTGAAACCGCACAAACCTAAAACTCAGCAGCCGCAAACGTTCAAAAAGCCTAGTCGGAAACCACCCAAGTACACAAATCAACACAAACACCCTAGTGCACCAGTCAATACATGTGGCAGATGTGGTTATAAACACTTAAAAAGTCAGAACTGCCCAGCTGTGGGTAAAACGTGCAAGAAATGTGGGAAGAAAGATCACTTTGCTAGAGTTTGTAAAACTCGACCTGACAAAAAAGTACATGAATTAGAAGAAGACGAGTATGAGTATGATGCCTTATTTGTAGGTATGCTGAAATCTACAGGAAGAATGGCAAGAAAGACAAATGAGACTTTTAATGAAAATGTACTAATTAATGGAGTTAGCTTGAAATTCCAACTGGACACTGGAGCGAAATGTAATGTGTTATCAAAAACTGATTTCAAAAAACTGAATTTGAACGGCCCACTAAGAAAGGCAGTGGAAGCTTTGAGATCATTTTCAGGACACAGAGTTGTGCCGTGCCGGAAGGACTTATAACACTTGACCTTCAGTGGAAGGATGAAATTCATTCTGTTGAATTATATGTAGTTGACACAAAATCGGAATCAATCATAAGTGAAGATACGGCGGAAAAAGTAGGCTTGCTAAAACGTATCTACCAGACTGAAGATGAATTTAGCAATTTATTTGAAGGATTGGGATGCCTACCTAGGGAAGTTCAGATAAAGGTGGATAAAGATGCAGTTCCAGTTGTACATGCACCAAGAAAGGTACCTGTCATGCTGAAAGATAAGGTCAAAGCAGAATTTGAAAGGATGGAAAAGCTAGGAGTGATAGTTAGGCAAAAAGAACCTACACCATGGGTGAATAGGATGGTAACAGTAGTAAAACCAGATAAGTCAGTCAGAATCTGCATTTATCCAAAAGACTTGAATAAAGCAATACAAAGAGAGCACTTTCCCATGAAAACAATAGAGGAAGTAGTTGCTAAAATGCCTGAAGCAAAAGTATTCAGCACCATAGATGCAACGTCTGGATTCTGGCAGCTGAAATTGGACTATGGAAGTTCGAAATTGACAACCGTCAATACACCCTTTGGGACATACAGATTCATACGAGCTCCGTTTGGGATAAAGTCAATACCTGAAATCTATCAAAGAACAATGACAGATATGATAGAAGGATTGGAAGGTGTACAAGTGATTGTAGATGACTTATTGGTATGGGGCAAAACTGAAAAAGAACTTGATGAAAGACTACAAGCAGTGATGGACAGAGCACAAGAATGGAACCTGAAACGAAGTAAGAAGAAATGTAACTTCAGAAAGGGTGAAGTAGAATACGTTGGTCACAAGATCACGAAAGATGGTCTGAAACCAGACCCAGAGAAAGTTTGTGCAGTGCGTGATATGAAACCACCAGTGAATGTTAAAGAACTACAGACTTTCTTAGGCTTTGTCACATATCTTCAGAAGTTACTGCCAAACATGTCTGGAGTAAGTGCGCCATTGCGACAATTGTTACAGAAAGATACTTATTGGCATTGGGAGAAAGAACAAAACGAAATTTTTGAAAAGTTGAAAATGTTGGCATCAGATGCACCAGTATTGGCATTCTACAATAAGGATGAAGACATAGTGTTGAACGTAGATGCAAGTTCATGTGGCTTGGGAGCAGTACTCATGCAGAACAACAAACCGATAGCATATGCATCTAGAGCGTTAACCAGCACTCAAAAAACTATGCGCAAATAGAAAAAGAGACTTTAGCTATTTTATTCGGTTGTCAGAAGTTCCAAGACCAGTTATATGGTAGACACTTTGTTGTGGAGTCTGATCACAAACCGTTAGAGAGCATATTTAAGAAGTCAATTACAGAAGCGGCACCGCGAGTACAGAGATTTGCTCTTGCGCTACAGAAATATGACTTTGAAGTGAAGCATTAACCAGGGAAATCGATGTTGATATCAGACGCACTGTCAAAATTGTATTTGAGAAAAACTGATGAAAATATAGTTCCAGATCTCTCAGTACATGAATATAAAGAAGTGAAACTACAGCTGCTGGAGCAGTATTGAATTCTCATTAAAAACAATTAGTTGGTCCTTTATTTAAGGCAAGTGACCGATTGCCCAAACAGTACAAAACAGCACAATACAGCACAATACAAACTAACATAAACACAAAATATGAATAAAGCTGGGGTCACCGCCTTGGAACGGTCAATGCAAAGCATTGGGGGTTTAAACCGGTTATAGAGCGCAAGTACCTGAGACTATTAAAAAGTACTGGGCAATGAAAGATGAAATCACATGTGTCGATGGTGTATTCTATAAAAGATTCAAGGTGATAATTCCTCAAGGACAGAGGAAAATGATGTTGACACTAGTACATGAAACACACTTGGGCATTATGAAATGTAAAGCTAGAGCCATGTATTGGCCAGGCATGATGACACAAATTGAGCAAACAGTACAGAAATGTGCAATATGTGCTTTAAACAACACAAAACTAGGAAAGAAAGAGCCAATGATTCACAGTAAGATACCAGATAGACCATCAGCCAAGATGGGAGTTGACTTGTTTGAGCTGAAAGGTCATCACTACCTACTAACAGTCGATTATTATTCTAAGTGGCCTGAAGTAGAGAAATTGGACAATCTCAGCTCAGGAAATGTGATGGCATACTTAAGAAAACAGTTTACCAGATACGGGTATGTGGATGAGATAGTGAGTGACAATGGTCCACAGTTTAGTAGCCGTGAATTTCAAAGATTTGCAGAAGAGGCCAATTTCAAACATACTACCACTAGTCCTCACTATAGTCAGGCGTGGTCAAACTGAAAGATATGTACAGACTGTCAAAACGTTGATTCAGAAAAGTGACGACCCATCAAAAGCGTTACTCGACTACCGAAACACACCATTGGAAGGGATAAACCTATCACAAGCCCAATTACATATCGGACGACGTTTGAAATCTTCGCTGCCTACAAGAACAGAACTCATGAAACCGAAATTCACCAGTCAAAAGAAAGTACTCCAGAGGTACAAGCAGCGTCAAGCAAATCAGGAGCATTACTACAACCAAAATAGTGGTCCTACATTGAAACCACTTCTACAAGGACAGACTGTTACAATCAGACATGATGGGAAAATAATTCCAGGAACAGTGGTTAGGAGACATAATGCGCCGCGATCTTATATAGTGGAAACAAAGGATGGTTGAATCCTACGCATTAATAGACGACAAATGAAACCAACATCTGCAGAGTTTCAAAATGATCCACAAGAACCGTACAGCTCTGGGACTCATCAAGATTCAAAGGAACAGGAAAACATTGAAAACAGATCAAATCAAAGTGCTAATTTAGACATTTCAGCAGATGATTCAGTGCCAGAAGTTGTGTGTGAAAATGCAGATCTGAGTGGTACGAAAACCACAAGATCTGGAAGAAATGTGAAAATGCCAAGCAAATATAATGAATATGTGTGTAATCCACTAAATCCAGTCATAGTGTATGTGTGAAATCAGAAAAGAAATGTTCTAAATATCTTGTGAAAATTGTGAAGTTTCAATATCAGTATCATTTAGATATCATTTTTAAGTGTGTTAAAAGTGAATTTATCAGTTATGAAGATCCGTCCTGAACAATTCTTAAGATTCATTTTACCTGAGATATAATAAGAAATTGGTTTATAACATGTGTGTATCATTTGTTATTATTTCTCATGATCATTAATTAAATTTGTTGCTTAAGTTTAAATTGCAAATATTTGATAGCTTGTATTTAGATGTTTATGAACTTTTGTTGTGTAAGAGACTATGATGTGGATTAGTGACTATAATGTGGATTAGTGACTGCAGTTAGTTTGATATGTATTACCCATTTAACGTATATTTTAAGTTGTGTTCATTATCAAAATAGATGAGGTATGTTAAGAATTAATTTGTGAATGTTCATAGGATTGAAAAATACTTAAAAGACAATATTGGATATGAGCCTTACAAAAGTTAAAATTTTACTTTCATGAGTTCTTGTTTAATTTAGTTAGTAAGTTCATTTGTAAGTATAAACTAAGACATTCAACTTCATCTAAAAGACTGTTGTGTAAACTTTCAGAAAAAAGGAGATGTCATATACTTAGTTTATTGTAACCTGCGTGTTACGTTTTATGACTTCCGGTGCATAGAGGTCACAATATACTAAATAGTTTCCCTATATAATTCAATGTAAAAGCGACTACTTTGAGCGAAAATAATTGCAACCTTTTGCACATAGAGACCCCCATAACCATACCTTTTCGTAAAGGCCATTCTAAGCGGAATCGATTTTTGCAATAAAAAAGATATGTCATGTTCAAACCAAAAAAGAACTTGACGCTAATCAAAATCGACTGTTTTTGCAACTTTTTTTTCGGCCGTTTCTTAGTGGAATGTAACCTTTTTCAGTGCAATGCTTTACTTAAGTCTCCAAGTTTATCATATTTCAGGGATTCGGTCGTGAACAACTATTTATGCCCTACCATTATCTCCGAAAGATAAAACCCGAACAATAGTTTAAGATGTAAAACATGCCTTCGGGTCAACTATGATATTTTTTTAGAGAGTACAGCCCTACATGAAACGAGTATTTAGTATATTATAACCTATAAGACAACGTTTACTGTTAACATCGCGAAAAACAAGCACTTCTCGATACTTATAAACCTATTTTCTATGTGCATGCCGAATTTCAGACCGATCTTTCACGTAGAAATGCTTGAAAATGCATTTTATTAAAACGCCTGATAAGCCATTTGGCTTTCGCGGTCGGAGCTTTGATTTATAACGGGCGTTCAGGAGTTAAACGATTACCCTAAATAATAACAATCGGTCAAAATACCTACATGAAACGAGTATTTAGTATATTGTAACCTAGAGTAATAAAATGTCAGCCTCCATGCACGTCTTCGTTACTTTACAGATGAAGCTGTGTTTTTGTCATTTTCTGAGATATTTGAATTGTACGTAACAAGTAAATAAAATTGCAATTTTTTTACTTTTTTGAATTCAGTGACATGTATTTTATAGTAATCTACCATTGATTGCAACTTTTTATACATTTAGTCAATTGCAAAAATAGTCAGTTTTGCACTTAAATGATTTCTCACACTATCAAGGCTTTTAAATTGAAACTCCGTACACTGATGTAATTAACTAGTTATGTTTATTTGGAAAAAAAACACTCTTTTTTAAGCATTATTTAGAGTTTTCGTCAGTCGGGTACATGAAATGCTATCAAGCCCTGAAATAAGTGGAGCAGTTGCTCTCGCTAGGGTCTACAGCCTATAGTTAAAGCTCCTACATTAATTTATGTAGGAGCTTTTCATATGTTGGTGTATTTTTTTCTACAGGTAAATATTCTAGAGCTAAATCTTGCTTAATTTGTTAAATTTTGTTTTCCAACACTAGTCAATCAACTGTGTCACAGAGGCAGTTGTGTTTATTGGTACTTTATTCAAACATATGGGATTTAAAACAAATAACTCTGTTAACGGCCACCGGAAAAACTTTGCGAAACCGAAATTTCGCAAACTTAAGTACCCTTTTTCTTTAAGATTTGCTACTTTGAGACATAGTATGCGATAAAAGTCTTATCGTTGATTAATAATTGGTTATTTTCACTCAAAAAACGCGTTTTCTTCACTATGAAATTTATTAGCAAAGTTGGGGTTCCCATGGGATTTTTGCATTTTCCCATGGGATTTTCGATTTTCCCATGGGATTTTTTCTCCCATGGGATTTTTTTTCTCCCATAATTTGCAAATGGGAGAAAAATCCCATGGGATTTTGAACATTTTAAAAAACGTGTTTTATTTGCGTTTGCAAGTATTTTAACGTTATTTAAGGACTGTATATTGGTTTCATGCCAATTATATATATAAATATATAGTAATAAAAAAATCCCATTTTAAAATGGGAGAAAAAATCCCATGGGATTTTTCTTATTTTGAGAGATTTTTTCATGAAACTTTCAGAAACAGCATATTTTATGAAATGATGAACAACTACGATATTTTAATGCGTTAGGTCGTGTTTTAAAAAAAAAAAAAAAAATCCCATGGGAGAAAAATCCCATGGGATTTTTTTTCCCATGGGATTTTTTTTCCAATGGGATTTTTCAGTTTCGTAAGCCGAATAAGTTTTTTAATGCGAAAAACAACAATAAAGGAAATAATAATTATAATTTTGAATAAAATTGAATAATATAAATAACATGAATATTTTTAAAATGAGTTGCAATTAAAGGTTTATGCTAGTAGAACTTATCATTTCTTGTTCGAGCAGATGGTTGAGTCCAATTGGTGAGTATGCCAGCTTAGAACCAGTATAAATGCATCGCAGACAGACAACGCTGTCATACTGTACACACCGCTGAGTAACAATCTTTATTGCATTTCATTTTGCAACAGAAAATGAACTCCGTAGTATAATTGATCTTATATATGCCCTCTGCTTTTGAAAGCGTGCAACACATTAACATAACAATAAGTCCATGCCAAAAACTATGTGCAAATTCCATTCAAAGCTATATACACATTACAAAGGTCAGATGCCCCGCGTCATGATAAAATGGGTCTTATGTCATATGCGGCCAAAGTTGGTCCATCCTAGCTTGTCCAACCGCGCAGTCTGGTCAGGTTCTACGCTGACTGATATATAAAGTCAAGCCATGATTCGTGGTCTCATATCCAAACTCGGTAGCTCCTGTGCGAAACTTGCGCGTTATATGTTATATATAATAGCGCGATGTGTTTTTTCTTGCCTCAAATTAGTAAGCCCAATCAGCGTTTTATTGTGTTCTTTGCTTCTGCTATTAACAAGAACTTCAACCGATACGAACATGAATTTTATTTTAATATGTTTATTTAATGCTCGGAAAACTCATTGTATATTTAGACTACTACTTATAAAACAAAGTCGGGTTTTCAACATCTGTTTTCGGCATATAAATTGTTATTCCAAACCAGATTTTACGCACTTTACTGTACAAAATACCGTTAGGGCCACCGTGGTTACTCATTAAAATCCAGAGGGCGAGAATGCGAGAACGCGAAAGTACGATGACGACAGTGCGACAATACGATGGCGACAATGCGTTCGTACGATTGCGAAAACGCGCTAGTACGATGACGACAATGCGACAGTGCGACAATACAATGGCGGCAGTGCGATAGTACGGGGGCGACAATGCGATAGTCATATCGTACTGTCGCCGTGGTATCATCGCAATGTCGCCATCGTTCTATCGCATTGTCGCCATCGTATTGTCGCACTGTCGCCATCGCATTTTCAAATTGCCGCCATCATACTATCGCGTTATCGCATTGGCATCATCGTACTTTCGCACTGTCGGCTATCTCCATCGTATTGTCGCACTGTCGTCATCGTATTTTCGCACTGTCGTCATCGTATTATCGCACTATCGAACTGTAGAATTGTCGCCATCGTACTATCTCACTGTCGCCATCGTATTGTCGCACTGTCGTCATCGCACTGTCTGATTGCCGTCATCGTATTATCGCGTTCTCGCATTGTCGCCATCGTACTATCGCATTGTCGCCATCGTATTGTCACCCTGTCATCATCGTATTGTCACATTGTCGCAATCGTACTATCGCGTTCTCGCCCTCTGGATTTTAATGTGTAACCACGATGGCACTAACGGTATTCCGTAATACTGCTAAAAGCACAGTATGATTAGGTCACTCCCAATGCTCAAATCTCTATGTCTATTTTAGTAACAACACATGTCTATGGAAGGATATTTAGGTAAAAGTTACATCATTCGTGGTGAATATTTACATTATGACTGATGCTTATTCTAATTTGCTTTATGACAATTCCAACATGCTTGTTGTCTATTCGTTTATACTTGATGATTGCTGCAACATTACATCATTCATGATGAATATTTACATTATGCGTGATGTTTATTCTAACATGCTTCATGACAGTTCCAACATGCTTGTTCTCTATCGGTTATACTTGATGATTGTTTCAACATGCTTGGTGACTATCCAATGTTTGTGTGTTCATTATTCCTGAAACCAGTCATAATCGGTTTTGCCACTAAGCGTCATTAACAACGGCAGTTAGCAACAGGCAGTAAGCAGAATGCAAGTTACTAAATTATGACAACAGGTGGCGCGCGTTTATTTTCCGTATGTTGAATAAATTACTTTTCGGAAAAAAAAGCGAAAACATCCGAATCATTTTTACTAGTAAACTGAATAAGCTGAATTAGTTCCCTTCGTTATATAATATCCATTAAACTAAATACGTTCATTATTGCCATGAAGACCAGTAGGTTTACACAATGAATTGACTGCCGTGAATGTTTTTGATATTTGTAAGATGCAATTGGCACTCAAGAAATTATACATGTATTTTATTCAGGACATAACGGGGCTGATGTGTTGGAATTGTGGCCCTTCCCTAGTCCAAATAATTACAGTAGACGTAATCTACCGATGTGCATTGCATATCGACCTCATATTTATAAAGTAGCCCAAACCCCCATTGCCACAGACCTGTGCGTGAAACTTTCAGATTTCTCTAGTCTGTTTACCATGCTATAATTACAATTTCTATAAACACATATTTATCATTTTATGACTATATAATGTCTGTGGTATAAAGAGAAACCTGAAAGTTACAAGTACTCGTGTCTAGTACTGTACAACTATTGTTCTCCTCGTTGAGAAAACAACTACTTCATCTACATGTATTAAAATATCATAAAACATAATTTTCAATCAAGTTGGAAAAAATCAATAAATAAATGTCATATAAACAGGTTTGTCATGAACGTTGATGTCGCTCTTGGTTGCCAGAAAAATTCCCACGCACGGATTTCAACCGTCATTGTTTACAATCAATTAAGTGCATAAGTACTTGAATTTGTATAGTGTTTTTTAAAAGTGTCCAGCTACACTTGAATATATATTTAACTTATTTTTTTTAAGAAAAGTTGATTTTTCGTTATAATATGATTACTTATCATTCAAAAAGATGTTTTCACTAATTATTATCATAGCCACACGCTAACCACCTGTGTGTCCAGCACGTGTGCCGGGAGAACAGGGCTTAATGTATTGTTTGTTAAACTCTATAATATTTATATCCAATCTGTATGAAAAAATGTCGGTGAAAATTATTCCGGTGTTAATTTTTGAAAATATTGAGGCATTCGTTAATTATGGATCTAAAACGGAACATTAATCCGCAAAAAAACACCGGGCATATTGCATATTAGATCGGACACATGAAATTATTTCGAAAGAAAGCAATAAGAGTTTCAATTCTACATGAGTAAGTCTCGCTGTGCACGATTACGCTCTTACTGCTCGTATATATTTGACTCTTGGCAAATACCTAGTGTTTTATTTTGCTTAATCTAAATTGTGTCATGCATCTTTATGTACTTAAAGCAGCATGGCCAACAGCTCTTTCATATGTGAAAGAGATTGACACGAAATACCTACCCATCTATAATAAAGTTTATATGTGCATTTCAATATTATAGTTTTATAGCATTTTATGTGGTGCAATATAAAAGTACTCTAGTAAATTTGAAATTATGTAATCGATTTCCTCTCAACATACATGCAAAGTTCCAGATAACTTTTTCAGCAAAATCTTGGTTTACACTCTATAATAATCCAGCCTTAAAGTCTATTATTAATTCTTTTTTATCAGGTAAATATAATTTTTGGCACATCCGCATTAAGGTTTATAGTCTAAGAAGAGCTCATGACAATCGCCGGGTTACAGCAGACTTTTTGCGATAAAAGGACCAGATAATGGAAAACGTTCGGCTTTTCGACTGTTGTAAAGATGGTCTGTTATTCATAATAACGTTAAAGTGCTGTTGATTTCATAATTGTAATGAGGGCCTAGACGAGTGGGAACTCATTGATAAAATGTTTACATTATATGCATTGATATTGAGTTTTACGCATGATCACACATTTTGAATTCTTATTTTATTTTTCCAATGTGTAACCGTACGCACAGAATTTAAGTCTACTTTTTTACTAAATTTAATTCAATTTTTTACGACTTTAAGCGTCTTATCTGGAGCTCTGCATACATGCATTAGTAGCATATATTGAACTATATCGATAGACTTTCTTTGGTTATTGGAGGTAAATTACTGTACAAAAATTATGGTTAGTCATTAACCAAAAAAAGTTAAGTCTACAAACACGCGGTTAATTTCGGTTCAGTAGCAAATATCTTACAAAGGTGCGCAACTTCTCCTATAACATAAAATTTCCGTTATACGCCGTAAATTTACGTAGTCCTCCGTAGCATTTCGGAATGACTGTCAATTGACATCATTGTATCATGCATGATAGTATGTTGCTTTGTGCTTGGGTGAAACTCACATCTTACCATCGCGTTAATTTATTAAACGCATTAATATTTGATTACATTATGCACTGCGCCTATTGCACAAGTCTCTCTGCACAAACCAACATACACATATGCAGCATGCAATTAACGAACAAGAATGTTGCATCTGTACACATGCATGATACCATTAAGCAGAATGTAAATAGACATTGGACATCAGGCAAGATGTAAGTGTCATCAAGCATGAAAAGGTGTCTACATACTTATTGAAAGTACCATCAAGAATCATGACACAGTCACAAAGAAGGATGTAATTTTTACCTAAATACCCTTCCATATTTGTCGGCACTGTGTGTTTGCTTAATTTCACTGAAGAACGTCTACATCAACCATACATAATTATATGCGTTAAAACACCATAATAGAACAGCATGAATGAAGCTGTCTATTACTCTTTTATATTTCCTATACCAATATTTTTTTCGTTAATTGAAGGACTAGTTGAAATCTTTTATAAAAGCCCTCCCCCCCCCCCAAATAAAAAAAATAATAATAATAATAACCCTAGCAAACAACAATAAACATAGGTTAGTTAGTATACACTGTGCTTTAGCAACCATGCATAATGAATGTTTATGACTTCGGACCGTTGTGATCAAATTTAAAAAAGCAAGATGGTATGTATGCGGCACACAACACATAGATAATTATAGTTTTATACCTTAAACGTAGTTCATCAAAATAAAGATAAGTTATAATCTATGTAATACTTAAATTAGGTTTATAACGTATGCATATTTGTCTAAAACTTGTGAAATGTGATTCGTAAGCCGACGACAACATTATCATTCGGACCCTTCTCCCCACCTAACAATCGAGATTAAACACCTGTGGAGATCCCGATCTTATCAATGAATAAACCGGTTCAATGATGTCAAGTCAAATAAAACATACTATTACTATCCAAATAAATATCTATCAAAAAATGTAAATTGATATACCTACTTAACTAAAACTAAACTTAAACGATTAGCAAGAAAAATATATAAAGAAGAAGCAGGCAAAGTAGACAAATTAATTGTAACATATGTTTTCTCAGTCTCCCACTGTTAAATAGTATCTATCGCCACCCCAAAAGGGATCTTTATCACACGTTTGGTTCAACTAACATATAATTGTGACAGGACAAACTGTCAACAAATACCTTGTTAATGTTTTATACATAACTCCAATCAAAGGTTAACTTCCAAGGAAACTGCGGCATGTTAAAACTGTTGATTATGACAAAATGTTGTTTAGTACAAATCAGTACAATAGCGTCTGTTATGTGGCCTATACTAATCCAGTTAAATAAAACTTTAATCGCAGAAAAGTTTAGATTCTTTAAACCTTTAAGAAAATACATATAACAGTTCTTTCCTGTTTTAACAAAATGATACATTTAAAAATAAATTATGAAGCATCGCTAGCAATAGTAGAAAGAGAAGTAGAAGGAGAATTATTATCATTAGTAGCAGTAGCAGCAGCAGCAGCAGTAGCAGCAGCAGCAGCAGCAGTAGCAGAATCAGTAGCAGTAGCAGTAGCAGTAGCAGTAGAAGTAGCAGTAGAAGTAGCAGTAGCAGTAGCCGTATCAGTAGCCGTATCAGTAGCAGTAACAGTAGCAGTAGCAACAGCAGCAGAAGCAGCAGCAGCAGCAGCAGAAGCAGTAGCACTATCAGTAGCAGCAGCAGCAGCGGCAGTGGCAGCGGCAGTGGCAGTAGCAGTGGCAGTAGCAGTAGCAGTAGCAGTAGCACTAGCAGTAGCAGTAGCAGTAGCAGTAGCAGCAACAGCAGCAGCACTGGCAGCGGCAGTGACAGCGGCAGTGGCAGTGGCAGCGGCAGTGGCAGCGGCAGTGGCAGTGGCAATGGCAGCGGCAGCGGCAGCAGTAGCAGTAGCAGTAAGAGTAGCCGAAGCAGTAGCAGTAGCGGCTTTTTGCTTTTTTGTTTTAGAAGTGTTTGTCGTATAAGAAGAACGCAAGGAAGACAAATTAATTGTAACATGTGTTATCTTAGTCTCCGTTGTAGTAGTATTTGTTGTATCTACAGAGCCATTTTTCAGTCACCTGAGAGACATGTTTTTATAAGAGATTTAATTGTGGACCAATACATCGTGTATTAATATCAGTGTACCCACTGGGACACCACATGGGGCGAGGATTAACAGATAAACTAGGCCTTCAATTAATTATGCGCCTAGAGGCAAACAATACTATAACTTACTTATAATTTTAGGATTGGGATGTGTTTGTATCTTATTTGAAATTAGCTAGCTTAATTCAAAAACTAATTATAGCCTCAATATTATCACAAGAACATCATCACATATTCATTGTGCAATATATAATCATATCACCATCACAATATGCCAGAGCGTTAGTATTTATTGTGCATACTAATCCTACAGCAACATTTACAAAACTTATTACAAACCAACCACTCAAGCTTTAATTAAGATTGATTTCAATTTATATTATGACATACATTAAAGATTACTGTCAATTAATTAAAAAATAGCTTGATGCTTCGTACTCAGCGATTTAAATAAAAGAAACGTTGCGTTTACATTAATTGGGGTTAATAAAAAAAGTCTGCAATTAAAATAATCAAATTTAAATAATAATAGATTTAGTTTCAAATTGTCGCAATCCAATAATAATTATGGTGTTTGTATGACAAAGTAATAGCTATTCGTCATTGAATGTATGATACTCATAAAAATATTAAAACAATAACCACAACAACAACAACATATGTGATTATGTATATATCTTCTTCAGATACTCTGTGTCATACTTTCAAAATTATCCTCATAAGATTCATAATAATAAAATAAACACTATTGCAATCTTAGTAAAAACCAACTTAGCCGTTATGCTAATGATTTTATGTTCAGTATGCGTGTACATTTCAATATTATATAACAACAAGTGTTCACAAATACCTATGTTTAATAAATATTTAAAACATGAGAACCTATGAAGGTATTGCATTTTAATAGACTAGTTTTACATTGTGTGTACATTCATATAAAATCTTTTGAAAATCACACTTGAGATAATGTCTTTAGGTTTTGCTATTTCTAATCGATTTAAACACCATAAAACCACCGTATTTTCTCTTACATTCTAAATTTTCTTACATTTCCTTTTTAAGCCAAAATATTTATGTGTTCATGATTCTAAATTTTCGGACATACGGATTTTCGTACAGTCAGTTGAACAGCGCTATTTTATCAGATTTTGGCCCTGTTTTTGCTTATCTGATGACCCTTCGGTCATGCATTTTTACAACCGGATTAAAGTAATAAAACAGAATCATGCCTAAGGGCAATCGACCATTTCATTTGCGTACTTGGGTAAATTACCTTGTAAACCTCTAATAAGCAATGGTTCCTTCCAACAGCGTTTGAAATGATATCGTATTAAGAAAGCCAAACGTTTATTGTTTTTTACTTTTTATATATTATTTCAGTTGATTGCAAAGCTGTTAAGTTGTATTTTTAAAGTAAAGAACGAAGGGAACAACACAATAAAATTATGTACACTGATGTATTATTTCTACTTCAATTAAATAATTGACAAACAAACATTACACACTTGTCTCTAAATATTTTTCGTATTTAAATTTTCCAACACGAAAAACAATATCTTTAAGTGAACGGAAACTTATAATTATTACGGCATATAGTAAAAGCAGAGTTGTCTGAACCATAAGTAAAATAAAAAATAAAAAATGACACAGCTTATTTTTCCCTCAAGTGTTAATGATAATATGGATAAACAATTAAAAATACATAAAGTCAATTGTGTTGATTACTCGTTATTGAAATATTGCAATGCCAATTATAAGACATCTGATTAAAAACAAAATGTATGGTGGAATACCTAATCTGGAAATACAAACTAATGATACTATTAATGCAACAACAACAATCACATCTTTTCAAGCGCAATCAGAAAACTGCTCCAGCTTTGTATTAACAAACATAAATATGTTTGTGCTTATAGATTTAGATTAACTTCAAATCTTTAAGCGTGCTATGAATTGAATATAATTTATATTTAAAAGTTTTGCTACTCTGTTGATAACTTGCAACAGCAAAAAGGAAGATACCATTTTTTATCATCTAATTTTATTTATATTTCATTGTTTATGTGTTTATGATCACAAGGATTGTTTGGATAACAGAGTGTGTCTAGATATACCGGTACCCTTAAAAATATTTTTATGAATTGCAATGAAGCGTAGAAATTAAACAGGCCCTAATACAGACACCATTTTTATCGGAATGCGATTATAGTTTCAATAGCAACTCGTAACGCTTTTTGGATTGAATGTGTAATGAATACTTTTAGCGACAAATTGACTTGGTCAAATACTGCATCTTAAACGGATAAATAAAATTGAAACCATTTATTTTCAATATTATCAATATTATTATTTAGTTATTAATACATTAAGCAGCAAACTCTATTAATCAAAAAGATTTGATATAACATCCGAATTCACTGCAAAAATGAGCTGAGCGATAGGTTTTACGGTTGTTGAAATTGTTCATGATGAGAATGACGATGACGACGATGATGACGATGACGACGACGAGGAGGAGAACAACGACGATAACAATGACGATGATGATGATGATGATGATGACACTGATGATGATGATCACGACGATGACGACCATAACGATGTTGTTGGTGATAGTGACAATAATGCTGCTGCTGTTGCTGATGACGATGCTGCTGCTGATGATGCGGTGGAGGCGGAGGAGCAGGACGAGGACGAGGGCGACGACGACGACGACGATGATATGATGATGATGATGATGATGATGATGATGATGATGATGATGACGATGATGATGACGATGATGATGATGATGATGATAATGATGATGATGATGATAACGATGAGATGATGATTATGTTGATGATGATGATGATGATAACGATGAAAACGATGATGTTGATGAAAATAACGATCCTGTAAGTAGTAAATTAACTCATTTATTGTTATTATAATACACAAGCACATGCTAATGGATCTGTATCCGCAAGGCGGTCAAATGAAAACTCACTTGGTATAAATATGAAAAATTGAATCAAAATATCATAATGCGGAGTGTTAAAATGTGTTCAAATCTAGCGAAATTGTTGCAGGACTTTTCTACCGAAACCAATGCTTAGCCCAGTTATTTTAAAAATAATTTCAAAATACCACGATACACGTCAATTGGCTAACAAATACATTTGTAAGTTTTACCTCACTCAAAAACAGTATTTATTGAAGACAGGGCGTCAACAATGTCCGAGTTTCTTCAACGTAGCTTAAGTACCTAAAGTACCTTTCCGTTTGATTTATCGCAGGATCCTGGGTCCGCACCCACAGTCTTTTAAAGTGTCTGCATTAAAAAAGATAATAATTGTTGTTTGTAATAATCTTTGACAGCTCATAAAAACATGTAAATCCTCAATTCGTAGAGTTTCAGTATGATTTCATTTATTTAAAAAATAAAGACGGTTAACATATTTTATACACACATATATTAGTAGCTATACGCCATATAACATAGGACATAATGTATATTATAAATCAAAGCGCTGAAGGCACTGAAGTTGTTCGCTGTTGTCGTCCTTGATTAGCTTGTTCGCATTGCATATGCTTATCATTGTGCACAGGCTAATCTTATTTGACGTGCATTAAGCCTCGTTTTCCATGAAAGCAGCCAATATGTGCATATTTTAATGATAAACACTAGACTGGCCAATGGCGTTTACAAGCTGGTATATACATTCACTGCTAGAGCAGAATCATTTGTCGTCTGCTGCAGACAGGCAGTGGTAATCGTTCCTAGCAGAGTGAGTTGTGGTTCTTGACGTACTTAAGTCTTCTAAGCACCTACTGATTTGCAGTTATTACCCATCCTCTTGAAACGCCGACTAATAAAGTGCGATAAACCTCCTTTAAGCACTTGGCACATTAACAAATAAGAACATTCCACACCTAACCGAGAACCGACGTCTTTAATCGCGAAACTATTACCAGAAATTGAATACCGCCAGAAACAACAATGAGCTCACTTCGATTAAATATAAATACACTATATTCATTGCGTCCTAAGCAATCAAACATATCAACCGAAAATACCAGCGAATACAGTATTATATATGACATCGGTCTTATATATCGCCTCAGACATGCGAGAGCGCCACGATGAGTGAAGAGTGTGCGTATGAGAGTTTGTTTACAGGTCCTACTGGCCTCTTCACGAGATTTGTGTAGCCCAATCTGAATGATGAATGAAATGGATGTAGTAACAGTTATATGAACACGATATATCCGTACCAATATCCATGTGAGCACATACTAATAATAATTAATTTTTTAATCGCCATTAGCTTGAAAATAAACGTAAATAGATACAACAAAGACCAATTCGGAGACTTTAAAAAATTAAAATTACCTCCCCTGCAATAGAAAATATATATGGAGACTCGCATTCTATGGAATATCAAAATCTCAATATATCTTTCTCCGAAATTTTTTTCTGGTAAAAATCATCTTAAATTTAGCTGTATATTCGTATGTAATTAATTAAACAAGAGTTAAAAAAGGCATCGCAAAAAATATCGCGTTTTACTTGAATAAGTTACCTCCCTTAAGCCTATCGGAATATCAATAATACGTATATAAACAAAACGCGTTCCTTGCATAAGTGATAATAAAGCGCGTGCCCGTGCCACTCGTCCTCCAAATACTTACTAAATATAGTACAACGTATCTACAATCATTGCGACTAACTCAAACCTCAGTAAATAAGTAACCAGGATAAATATACGTTTAGGTAATTAAGATATAAAACATACATATAAAAATTTACAAGTTCCCTGTCTGCCGAACCCGATCCATGGACTATAGCCACAAGAGGTTCCTATGTACCTATGTAGCCGGATTGCGCCCTCAGAGCGCCCAACACCGACACAGATCACGCTACTCTCCGGTCAAACACAATACTACATAGGACTGCTGCCTTTGTCACCATATTATCAGAATCATTAACGTGCAAAATGGAAACTTTCAACTGTCCTTTCACTTCATACATAAGCCATTGCCGATCTTCAATGATCGCTTATTTCCGAGAGATGCATTTTATTTTTTTCAAACTTCGAATTTTGATATATGTTTAACTTATTCATTTAGATTACATTATTTTCACTATAAATATTGACTTTGATCCAATTATCATCTGAAAAATACGATTTCGCGATTTCTTCAAAGATCGAGCGAGCCTTTTTACCTGTTTATTTATATATATCTAATTTAAGGTTACACAGATGTGAAGTTTTCGTGGCCGAGTGGGTAAGGCGATGAATTTGAAATCTTTTGGGATTTTCCCGCGCAGGTTCGATTCCTGCCGACATCGCATACTTTTTGCGACGCGTTTTATTTCTTTTCTAACGTAATTTGATTTAATATAGCACATAAGCTATGTTTATTGTTAAATATGTTGACAATTGTATGCACATCCTTCAATTTTAAAATTAAAACAACGTTATGGCTAAATTGATTAATTTACTGCTGAAAATACGAATGATGCATGTTGCATTTTTATTTTTATTTCAAAAAGTAAACGGTAAATCTGTCTATTTTTTGGTATTTTTGCTGTATATAGTGTTTCTATAAAAACTTAGTTTAAAATATAACTTAAATGATACTATTTTGAATTTTATGACACTTTGTTTTTAACCGACCCAATTTTTACTTGGCTGAAATCACTTACATTTCATGGCGCTATTCCATAGATTAAAATTTGTAAAAAATAAATGTCTGTAAAAGAATACTTATTTCATCTTGTTTAAACTTTAAACACCTTTACTGCATCTGTACACACCAACTGCATGCCCATATTTGGAAATTTGAATGAATTATGGAACTTTTATATACCCCAGGGGTGAAAATAAACTGGACAAAAGCCGAGCGTAAGGTAGGTTTTGAAAAAATCGGTTTATTTTTTTTTAAGCATGGAAAGCCTACCTACAAATTTGCATGTAGTTTAGTGAAATGATGCTGATTAGGAAAATAATTAATTAAATTATATTTGGATATGTGCCTATTAGAGGTGCGCAAGCTTAAAAAGGTAGAATTACCGAAATTCCCGTTCTTACACGTTGTAGCATGGATCGGGTATTGGACACGATACACGTGTGTATTAGCACCCTACTGTAGTCCCGGCGGGGTTATCAACTGCACCAATACACCGGTAAGCAACCAGGGGAATATCATATGAAAAAAGAACTATCATGCATGTTTGATTTGTTAAAGTGTGTCACAAAATTTCCCTAACTGCCGATGTCGGCTATAATTTCGGTATAAACATGCAAAGAGATTAACATATATATAATGTTATTGCCGATATGTTATTGGACATTTTGTATGTCAAATGTTCATTATTTGTATTAAAATTAAGACGATTGTATTGAACACGATACACGTGTGTATTAGCACCCTACTGTAGTCCCGGCGGGGTTATCAACTGCACCAATACACCGGTAAGCAACCAGGGGAATATCATATGAAAAAAGAACTATCATGCATGTTTGATGTGTTAAAGTGTGTCACAAAATTTCCCTAACTGCCGATGTCGGCTATAATTTCGGTATAAACATGCAAAGAAATTAACATATATATAATGTTATTGCCGGTATGTTATTGGACATTTTGTATGTCAAATGTTCATTATTTGTATTAAAATTAAGACGATGCTTATTTGCCAGAAAGCGTTTATTTCAAATTCAAAACAAGCAATAATCATACATAATACCAAAATATAAAACTAACAAAATGACAACACTCTCGCTTAACGCAACGTTCAGAAGCACGCGCACTTAACAAAATTATTGCAACTAATGCAAGCTGTAATTAATATGTGACTACTTGCTATACAACCAGTATCATGCGAAAATTGATCTTATTTAATTGTGGTTCCCTCTTTGAATTTATGTTGCCTGTCGACTTTTAGAATAATGTGTCAGTAAGAAATGTATTGCTTGCTCTACAACCAGCATCATGCGAAAATGGATCTTATTTAATTGTAAATCCCTCTTTGAATTTAAGTTGTCAGTCGACTTTTAGAATAATGTGTCAGTAATAAATGTTTTTCTTCAGTTTCACATGTTTTTTTTAAGAAAATATAGTGAAAGATGCAAATGTGTCTTATTTATTTTTTTCTGTGTCTTCAATGTATCTTATTTATAGGTGACTGCGTGCTTATTTTTTTTCTTCAAGAAATGAAAGATGCAAATGTGTCTTATTTTAATTTTATCCATGTCTTAAATGTGGCTTATTTATATAAGATAAAATGATATACTGCCAGTGTCATGCAAAAAAGGATCTAATTTCTTAATATCCACATTCACGCTTTGTTCTTTATAAGCACCGTCTTTAATTAGTCTACCTCTATTTAAAGTACAGATTACTGTGAACTTAATAATTGTGCAACGGTGATGTTGATCCATTATCGTTGTTAATTTAAAATGTAGACAACAAGTTAGCAATTAATGAAATCAGTTATTTTGGAAGTAAATCTTATTTTTTCTGTACAGTAGCCAGGTGGATGTGTATTGAGCGGATAAGATAGGGATCCCCACAACAAGTTTCTAATACACAGTATAGACTTCCCCTATTATTGTATTTGTTATTTACCTGATTGGAATAAATAAAGTGTTAAAGATCATTTCATGTGAAAAGCAGGATTTCTGACATAATTTCAATCGTTTTGCTTTTATACACAATTTCATGGAACAATGAATATATTGGCGCGATGGAACACAATTTATAAATCAAGCTGACAGTATAGTATCAGTTTTTAATTATGTGTAATTTAATTCGCATCTCTTCCTTAACTCGTTCAATGACACGTGAACTTATATCAATTATAAAACATCACGTGCATCATTAAATATTTTTTTTTAATTATGAAAACATATTATATGTTCTACATGGTTTTGTTTAGTTTTTTTTCTCAACCAGAGAGACATTATAAAACATTGTTATATATAAAGCGCTTTACTTTTCTACATTACATAAAGATATATCGATTTTTTTGTTAAGTGTACGTGCTTGACATATTTGTAAAAAGGCAGTGTTTATTTTTGTAACAAAATCGAAAATTGACATTTAATTTGATGCAATCCACATTGTTTAGCGGCCAAGCGCAGTATTCCGCTCTCGGCGGCCGATGGTGTATTGCAATATATACAATGAAAAGCTGGGTTTCTGACATAATTGCAATCTTTTTGTTGACGCGGAAGTGCTTTTTGGTGGCCAAAAATACTATTGTTCCCTTTATTTAAACCTAAATCAGTATTTTTTTTACACTTGAAGGTTTGTACAGCGGCGATTTCGGTACCGGCGCGGGTTTATGTGCTTGTTAAGAATTACCGAAATCCCCGCTAAGAGGCAACATATGCTGATTTATGCTTTGATTAAACATTGATAACTAAATTGCAAAAGTGTATAGCATATTGTAAATAAGGTAGTACGATAGCATTTGTTTCATCAGATTTGTTTGGAAAATACTTTCTGAAGACTTATTATTACTATGTCATGTGATATTTACATATACTTTTGTGTAACCAATGTTTTAAATGTACATTTTACCTTTTTTACATTCGTTTACACATTTTTCACATTAATAAACTATTTAATAATGGAAAAAATATTCTGATAAGAGTGTTTAAATGATAAACACTAATATGATTGTGTACAAATCAACATTAATGCAAAGCCAAAACCCAAACATAATGACATATAGACCCTTTAAGGCGTAATATGGGGGATTGGCGTAAACATGGGTGATTTCGGCTCTGGGCGTACGAATGTAGCAGTACCGAAATCCCCGCTAATTATTTTCCAAAAGAAGTAACCGAATGGGAGATAATACATGTCACTGGTTGCTAATGAAAAAAAAACCACTATAATAATTTTGTTGACACTTGAAGGTTTGTACAGCAGGATTTCGGTACCGGCGCGCGTTTAAGTTCTAGTGTAGAATTACCGAAATCCCCACTGAGAGGCAACTTAATGCTGTCAAGAGTGCTTAATAATTAAAATTGATATCATTTTTTTTGCACCTTAACATTCATGTGAAGTCAAAAACCATTCATACCGATGACCTATTGACCCTTTAAGGCGTAAATATGGGGATTTCGGTACTAGGCGGGCGAATGTAGAATTACCGAAATCCCCTTTTCCTCATCGCACATTAGTGTAACATAAATTTTAACACAATATATGTAGGGAAACTCATATGATTCGCGTAATGTGAAAATGATTATTATGCTATAATTCGACCACGAAACTTGACGTGACTTAATACCGGACATTATGGAATGGAGCTACGCTGGCCGTATTTGACATAAGACCCATTTTCGCATATTATCTTATCAATGCTTATATGAATTTGATTGCTATAATCTAATGCGTATTCGACACGGAATTATTGTCAAGGTTTTTCATTTTGTCAATATTTATCATAGCAGGGGACATTGCTGACATCAATATGGATACTGTTTTCATTTTCTGTCGAGAAATGATATGACTTATTATCAAGATTATTTTATAGTACGGTAGCGTTCTCTACACAAGTGAGATTTATTTGTACTGGTAAATTGCTCTTATACTCACCATTCGGACTCGACGATCGGCTCGAATAAAAATGTTAGTCGCTTAAAAGTACAAATTCATCATATTGAGCACGATTATTATTATTATTATTATTATTATTATTATTATTATTATTATTATTATTATTATTATTATTATTATATAGCTTTTAGAAACTTATACCTTAAAAAAAATCCCATTGGAACAAAAATCCCATGGGAAAAAAAAACCCATGGGACAAAAAAATCCCATGGGATTTTTTATTTTTTTTTAACACGATTTAACGCGTTGAAATCGCGAGAAATGCTCATCATTTGTTAAAAGGTAGTGTTTCTGAAGGTTACATGAATAAATCTCTAAAAATCAGAAAAAAAATCCCATGGGATTTTTTTTTCCCATAAAAAATGGGATTTTTTTTCTATCAAAGTAAATTGAACGAAAATAAGCACAAATGCTTTAACAATGCTTAAAATCGATAACTAAGCACAAACGAACGTGTTTTATGTTTTTGAAAATCCCATGGGATTTTTTGTCCCATAAAAAAAGCTGGAGAAAAATCCCATGGGAGAAACCAAAATTCCCATGGGATAATGAAAAATCCCATGGGAGAAACCAAAATTCCCATGGGATAATGAAAAATCCCATGGGAAAATACAAAAATCCCATGGGAACCCCAACTTTGCAAATAAAGTTCATAGTGAAGAAAACGCATTTAACAAGCAAAAATAACCAATTATTAATCACAAGTTAGACTTGTATCTTATACTTTATCACAAATAAGCAAACCTTCAAGAAAAAGGGTACTTAAGTTTGCGAAATTTCGGTTTCGCAAAGTTTTTCCGGTGGCCGTTTGTTATGAAATAGGAGCCCCTTGGTGAATGAAGTTTAATTAAAACTTCTGGTTTATTAAAAGAAGAAATTCTTAGCACTTAAGTGTTTTCACGACAAGATGCCACTCGCTTAGAATATGGCAAGGGATTCAATATATTTACTATTCTGTATTTACAAACATAGAGACAATCCTGAGTTCAATCTAAGTATTGTGAAGTTTGAACACACCTGGCTTAATAACTAGTTTATCCATTAAATTATATGTATATAATCCATTGAAAATGTTTTTAATACGATTACTTCATAAACAGTTGTTATGGTATGTAACATTTACAGCCTCAAAAATAACACACTGTGTACATGTTGAATAATTGATAGTTTATTTTGATATATAAAATGTTAATTTGTTGTTGCTCTTTGAATATAGTTTTCAACACACACACAATGCTTAATTCAACTGAGTCTGATACATTATCTTGTTATAATGATTGAATGACAAGTTGAATGTATATGCTACTAAGTCCTACAACTGCTAATAAAATGGGCGTAATTTGTCTCTTTGACAAAGTTTGTCTAAATGTTTAACTTCAGTATGTAAATTTGTATTTTCATAAGAAATGTTAAAACATGTGCTTGTTCATATTGTAAATAAAATGTGTTTCACTTTTTAATGTTATTCTGTTATTTTATTGATTCCATTTAACTTACGTGCTTACTTTTGTATTTTGAATGAGCATTACAGTTGGATTTTGGTTTGAAATGGGTTAAATGGTCAAGTATTGGTTGAAAACAGTCCTAGTTTTCGGGTAATATTATAATCAAGAAACTGGTCGGTTGTTTGGTCACGATTATGGTCGGGAAAGTGGTTAATTTGGTTGCAAAAATGGTCGGGAAAGTGGTTGGAAAATGGTCGGGGTTTTGGTCCAAATGTGGTCAGGTTGATTTGATTGGGATAACGGTCGGGTTTTTGGTCAGAGCAGGTCAGATTTTGGTAGAAAAATGGTCGAAAACCGACGTCGGGATGACGTCGGAAAATGACGTCTAAAAACCTTTCAAATCCGACCATAAGTCTGACGGTCATCCGACGTCGGAACCCGACGTTATAGTCACCCAGATGGGTTGGGGTGTACCACTCAGGGGGGCAAAACAACACCTATCTTACTTGATTGTATGCTCCATTCAAAGTAACAATATGTGTGATAACAATCTCAGTTGGGCAGCTATAAGTTGTTATTGAGCTGTTTCTATGGCAACCGTCAGGCTTTGACTAAATAGCTAGTTTAGCCATAACTTTTGCAATATATAAGATAGCAACTTCATATTTGGCATGCATGTGCATCTCATGGAGCTGCACATTTTGAGTGGTGAAATGTCAAGGTCAAGGTCATTCTTCAAGGTCAAAGGTCAAATATATGGGTCAAAATCGCTAATTTAATGTACACTTTTGCAATATTGAAGCTAGCAACTTGATATTTGGCATACATGTGTATTTCAAAGAGCTGCGCATTTTGAGTGGTGAAAGGTCGAGGTCATCCTTCAGGGTCAAAGGTCATATATATGGGGACATACAAGATACATTCAAACAACTTGGTACCAATGGGCAACTGTCCGATGTATTATACAAAAGACTCGAGGAGTTTACCTGCATCCTCTATTCATCAAGAACGCCCACAACTGATGTTAATGAGCTAATTTACCGCCTTTTCTGTGCCAGAAAGGGTGACATTGAATCGTGGCAGTTACCACCCTGTGCTGCTTCCCTTAAGATGCATTCCATGAGGGCAAACTACCAATGTGCTATATGGAGACGCGGTCCAGAGCCAGATCCTTATATACCATCTCCCATAGGAAACGGTTGGTGTCTCAACAATGATTCTGATGACCGGGTTAATACATACCTAGCTGTTGAATGGAATGATGTTCCAACTGCATCAAATGCTCTTTTGGAAATGTCAATGTGCAGTTGTTCTCGGGAATTTAAATTGGGAACCTGTCCCTGTCTGAAATATAGACTGAAATGTTCAATGATGTGTAAGCTAAAAACATGTTCAAATCAGCAGGAAAATGATGAACTGTATACGTCAGACAAAGAAAGTGTTGAACAGATGACTCAGATAGTGAAGCTGAAATAGTCTTTAACTGATCAGTAATTACAGATGGACATTGACGTATACAATGATGATTAATACAGATACTTGAAGAACGCAGTACATGGTGACTTTAGCTACTGACAGTTCCAAGGTGGTCCGCCCACCTTCACTTGTTTTATGTCTGTGTGCTGCCTTTTGACTATTGGTGTTATTTTGTTTAGCGCTCGTGCTCTGTCTTATGTGTCTGTCGGAGTAAATGAGAGTGTGTTTTTAATTTTCATTTTTCTGCTTCTTGGGTTGATATAAATATTTTATTATGGCATCTCCCGCATCATTCTTCCTTCTTGTACTTGTTTTAAAATTGAAAAATACATACAAATTTAATAAAATGTGTTGATTTTGTTAATTAAAAGTAAGCTCAGAGCATTGCATTTTGCACAAATATTGCCTACATGTGGTATAAACAGGTACACATTCTTAAGTATGTTTCCGGCATTAGAGCAATTAATTGCACTGTTTTGTTAACTTCCTGTTGTTGTCACTGAGTACATGAAATACGTCCCATTAATGGCTAAGCTGTGTAGAATCAAATAATTTTAATGTAATAATTTTTTTTCCTTAATTGATATTCTGTGTACATATGTCGGTGCAGTGTGCTTCAGTTCATTTTATTTTCTCAATATGTACACACAATCAGTTTCAAGGGGTCGAACTAAGTCTTTCCACTAGCAAAATAATGTTATTTAGCTTATATATTTTTTTTCCATTATGTATTGAAGACCAAAGTGTTTTGTACCATTTTATAACAAATCAAGTTATACTGACTCGGTTTCCATGTGCTTTTTCTTAGTTTTGAATCTCCATAAATTTAAACATTTATGAAAATTAAGCTGATTGATGCCCCATCTTCAAAGGAGAAACGAGCGATATGTTCGTGAAACACTATGTCCCCATATAAATGACCTTTGACCTTGAAGGATGACATTGAACTTGACCTTTCACCACTAAAAATGTGCAGCTCCATGAGATACACATGCATGCCAAATATCAAGTTGCTAGCTTCAATATTGCAAATGTGTAAATTAAATTAGCGATTTTGACTAATATATTCGACCTTTGACCTTGAAGGATGTTCTTGACCTTGACCTTTCACCAATCAAAATGTGCAGATCTATGAGATACACATGCATGACAAATATGAAGTTGCTATTTTCAATATTGCAAAAGATATGGCAAATGTTAATGTTGGGGCAAACAAACAAACCAACGGGCAGGGCAAAAACGATGTCCCAACTATAGTAGTGGGGGACATAAAAAAATACCACAAGCTGCCAGTACCAGACTGTTATCAACCATTTCCATATGCTACTGGCATGCATCTCCCAAAATATATAGGTGTAGTTTTGCCCCTCTTACTGGTACACCCCACCTCAATTTTGGGTACTTGGCTGAAGGACTATTAATCTGACATCCGTCATACGTCTTGTGTCTGCTGGGATATATATTTTTGACGTACATAACGGAGCACAGCAAGAACATTTTTTAACATTTGACATTTAATCATCATGGATAATACAAACTGAAATTTATTATGTTTAAATGTGCTTGCTTTTAGAATAGAAATTAATGAATGAAAATTAAATAGATAAATAAACTTTGTAATCCTCATTGCTGTATTGTGATTTGCATAGACCCCAAATTTCAAGTCCTTTCTTTCTATCTGAGGGACATTGGTGGACTTTTGTTTACGTTCAAAGTATATAGTTGGTTCACTCTACTATACTATCAAAAATCTTTGACACCCACAACCACATCTTTCTTAATCGAATATTGTAAAATATACGTGGTTTCGATTATATTGTCATAAGATAAATTGAAAAATATATTTTTCGCATTGTTTTATTTGCCCATGCAGCTGGAGGAATCCACATCCGCGCGTGATTCAGAAGTGTGGATGTAACTGTGTGAAATTTCAAGTTGATATAATGATGCCTGTTTTGATAAATTAAAATCATAAACGTGTTGCGTAAGAAGTTGCTAAGAGTGAAGTGTCAGACATCATGTTATACGCGTGTGTTAAAATTATGTAAATGTGCTCATCTAAATCGCAGAATATACTTCAACTTTTCATCTACAATCTAACCGAAGAGGCATGTTTTCTAAAGCTTGATGTATCTGCTAAAACTTCAAAAAAGCTTTTAAGGTCAATTTAAGATGCTCTTATCACGTAACTATCGTATATTATTGAGTTTTAAATGGTTTCAATGTTACATTCTGTATGTGGACAGTTCTTTAATATAACGACCTCTTAGTAAAAATTATGTCTTATATCTTATTCAAAATATTATATATACTATACAACTCTTTTTTATCGTCTCATTATGCACGTATTATAAACTGCAGACAATGATTGATTGATATTATTTATGTGTGTAGTATGTATAATGTTCAACAACCTCGCTTACTCATATCACTCATCAGAAATATGTATATAATATTATTATTGTTGTTATCGATTGCCTGTACTTAAATGTGTTCACATGGGCCATTGGCCTTTTGGAAATAGCGTATATTGTGAATAAACTCTAAATATTGTGGCGTCCGTCAGGATGGGTTTATTGGTTTTCTTTGTGAGTTATATTCTTACAACAAGACTGGCGGCAGTTTAAATAATATATTTATTTAGTAGGTTTAATATGTTATTGCAAAATTAGACAAGTTTGGTGGACACTTTCTCGGAAATACGTTACAAGTTATTTTTAGTTACCCAAGATGTTTTTACTCACTTTACTGCCCAGACAAGTGGAGCTACCAAGATGGAAGTTGTGCTGTCAAATTCAAATTCTAGCGCCCTTATATACTTTCTGGAAAGTGCCCACGTGACCTTAACTGACCAATGACCATATGACAGCCTGCCAGCATAATAACAATAAACCAATAGGATTCTGACAGCTCGGGAATCATCCAATCAGAATCCGTCAGCCTGAGCTGTCAGAATCCACAATGATGCTGGCAAATTCTGTGTCATAGCGGCCATGACAGGTCAGATTTATGCATAACATTTACATAATAATGCATAAATATGGCTTGTCAATAAACAACAGGATCGAAATGGAAACAATACACATAATACTAATAGTTCTGTTAGTGCAGTTAATAATTCGTGGTATTACGGAATAAGTCATGGAAATGAAATGGATTATTGTGTTAAAAGGATGTAAACAATGGACATTGCAAGCCTTACACGAATAACAAGGTAAGTGCAATTATCATCATCATCATCATAATCATTAGTAGTATAACTTTGGAAACTGCATTCCACGTAAGTATAACAGTAAACAATAAAGCATTTAAGCATATAATGGGTGTGGGGGTGGGTCATTACAATCGCCCCACCTTTCTAAAATTAAAATTCTCCTGAATTTTGATAGCTCAAAAGCAAACGTCATGTGGTAGTTATCACATAAAATATACTGCAATTCAAACTAATTATAAGACTAACATTAATTAACAAACGAACATGAACATTAGAGACAGTTGGTAAGTAGTTGTTATCCAGTGCATATAACTTCCTCCAAATACCATTACGCCGTACTTATTCACTCGGGGTAATAAGTCACACTAAGATATTTTCAATCTTACAAAGGTTCTTGTTTTGCATTCAATGGTTGTACACTACACAATCATTATGAAATAATTACCCACACAGTAACGTAATAGCGGTACATTCATATCGCAAATCCCTAGAAGGTTGATGTGCACAGACAATCAAACTATTGATTTTAACTTGAACAGCAACAACAATATCAGATAACAATACTGAACATAATAAATTTAAATTCGTTATAATTCGTGAATACGTTTACCAATTATCGATAATACAGTAACTATTATCAAATTTTAAACTTAACGCGTAATCACACAATTTAAGTTACCCCTCTGTTTCAGGTGTAATTTAGAATAATGACATAATGAACTTAATAAAAAAACACTTAGTTCAGTCAATAAACAATAAAATGCAACACCCCATATTTGTGAATCAAAACGACAATACAATACATCAGTCAATAAACAATCAAATGCAACACATGTGTGAATCAAAACGACAATAATAATAATAAATTATCAGTCAATGTCCAGACTGAATGACGCCGTAAAATAGTTTGCATGTTAGTTAGGTGTAGCCTTCAACACCGGAAATTGAGTCACGAAATCAATGTATGGAAAACGATTGTTCGCAAATAACAACCACATGTTTGAGGGTTAGTTTGTCATCCAAGTGAACCTCGCCGTTCGTGGTAAAATATACCTTTATTGTCAAGCTGTCTATTTAACTATCATTTATCGAGTTTCTTTGCTGATGCTTCACACATTTATTAGTTTTAAATTAAAGGAATTGTTAATAATGTTTGGATCAAGATAAACTTGGCAATCGTTCACACGCTCAGCAATTATTTGTCTTGATAACTTAGTTACACATATATTGTTACAGATTTGAGACATCAAAGTCTGAAGAGTAAAATCAAGACCAATTTCATCAGTCGAATATAGTACAATATACGACGAAGACATCAGGGGAGCACGTAATGGATCGACATCAGGAGAGCACGTCATGGATCGACATCAGGGGAGACAATCATGGATCGACATCAGGGGAGCACATCATGGATAAAGAACAATACACGAAGAAGAAGACATCAGTTATTTCTTTTTCAAACGTAATGGAATTTCCTTGCACGCTGCTATTAATTTATCATTTGCAGTGTCAGGCATCATGGATGCAGATTCGATCATGCGCAACCATTTCATGTCCTCTTTCCCTAGGGCAATTTCCCTTAGTCTCACATAAATAGCATGACACGAATGTACATTTGTATCGACTGGTGCCCTCGGGCTCAAACTTCCAGGCAAAACCAGAAAATTGAAGGCATTCAGTAGTTCCACACGTTCAAACTTGAAATTACATGGCAAAATGGACACTCCACTCCCAAGCGCTGATGTACAGTCTCGACATGTCTCTCAAATTGACGTTGAGTTGCCAATGTGGCATGGCACAACCAACAATTTTGGTGTTTCATTCTGTAAATTTACAAAAAGGTATAACAGTTTATAAGTTTGAAATTTGCTACTTTATATGTTCTCGCTTACTTATTTTCATCTTCATAAAAAAAGTTATATGAGTCATTTATACATAACACTCCATTAACTCAAATATATGTGTTTTACACTTTAAGAATTTTACAAATGTCTGAATGTTTAAACAGCAAGCCAATAATGTTCTGTTCAAATTGCATGTTATTGTACACATAGATATAGTTCACCAAATCAAAATGTTATATGCAAAAAGCAAGTTTATTTGTTTCAGGTATCAACGAAAAGTGTCCACCACCCTAATAAAAAGGCAACACAAGTACTCAAAGGTATCACACATTACTCTAAAATAGACTAATTACTTTTAATAGCACTATTTTGAAACGTCTGCTCCAAATATGTAAAACATCATATTTATTTAAATATGAAAGAATAACCGATAACGAATATGGTTGCGCAGGCCAATTCAATTATCAAAACATGTGATATATAGCCCATATCACATACTATGGTGCCTTTAACACGGTCACCACAACTTCATGAGCAACTTAATTGATTCTCCCCAGCTTTTGCAGCAGCTCATAAACTATATATTTGGATCAAACCGACACACAATATAGTGATATAAAAATTAAGTCATATTTACTTAATTCATTTATTTATTCGAAATCTGCACTTGACTAATTGCAGAATTGAGCAAACCAAGATGGAATATGGTTTCCTTTGTAGGGAATTAATCTGTCTATGTGATACACTTTTGGCTTTAACTTTAGTCCACTCTTTACTAAATAGGTTATGTCGTCTAATTTCCTTGTTATTACATATGGACCTTTCCATTTGCAGGTCAATTTCGAACAGACTCCAATACGTCGAATCGGGTTATACAACCAAACAGCTTGGCCGACCGAAAAAGACCTCTTTTTCGCCTTGATGTCATAATGACGCTTCTGATATGCTGTGTTCTTACGAAGAGACTTCCTCGCAATTGTATGACAGCTCACCAGGACCGTCTGTAACTGGCTACAATATGACTCTGGATCACGTGCCTCAATTGAAGAATTTGGTGACCCGATAAATGCCTCTACTGGTAGGGTTACATCACGCCCAAACACCATTTTGTTGGGAGTTACACCAGTACTGCTGTGCACGGAAGCACGATAAGCCATGGTAAGCTGTGGAAGGTACTCATCCCATCTCTGTTGGTCATCTTCACAATAAATGGCCAACATGGATTGAAGAGTTCTGTTGAATCGTTCTGGACAACCATTACTTTGGGGTCGAAGCGAACTTGTTGTTACTTTGTCGATGTGAAGAAAATCACAAATATCTTGAAAAAGCTGTGAAGTGAAATTTGTCCCTTTATCACTTAAAATTTGTTGAGGACAACCAAACCGACAAATGAAATTATTTACTAAAACATCAGCAATAGTTTTTGCTTCTTGGTTAGGCAGGGGATAAGCCTCAGTCCATTTTGTAAAATTGTCCACTACTACTAAAATATATTTGTTGCCTTTCAGTGTTGTACTTAAAGGACCTAACACGTCAATGGAAATTCTCTCCATTGGTTCACCATTGATATAATTTCTCATTGGGGCTTTAGGAGCTGTATTAGACTTACGACATGCACATTTATCGCATTTAGTGATATACTTATAAACATCCTCTTTCATACCTGGCCAATAGAACGATTGTTTAAGCCTATGTAAGGACTTTTCTAAACCCAAGTGTCCAGCAGACGGAATGTCATGCGAATACTTAATAATTTCATCTCGTTTCGTTAACGGTACAATAAGTAAATTTTGTTCGAAGCCAGTTTCCGTGTCTATGAAAATACAATACAATATTTGGTTAATTACTTTAAGTCTATCCCACATGCGCCAAAGTGTTTTAAGAAAAGAAGTACCATCTGATATTTGATCCCATGAAGGCCTATCTAATTGGTTTGTCTTAGCATTAAGAATAGGACTAATATTTGGGTCATTTAATTGGGCAACTAAAAGGTCATCAGGGGTCCAGCCATTTACAACTATTTGTGCGTCTTGTTGTATTGCTCGTATAGTTACACTGTTATTTTGGTTTATGATTAAATTATTATCACAATCACTGTCAGTATCTTCATTATTTAAATTCTCTTGTCTTTCACAAACTTTACATGGTCGTCTACTTAAAGCGTCAGCATTTGTATGTTTGAGCCCAGGCCGATGAACAACATCAAGGTCATATGTTTCTAGTTCCTGTAACCATCTTGCCATTTGACCTGACGGGGTTTTCAGCTTTTTGATCCAACTTACAGCTGCGTTATCAGTTCTAAGCAATGTTTTCTGACCATATATGTAGGGGTGAAAAGTTCTTGAAGCCATTACGGCCGCCAAAAGTTCTTTTCTTGTTGCACAATAATTTTTCTCGCATTTACTAAGACCTTTGCTCATGTAAGCAATTACACGTTCATGACCGTTTTGCACCTGGGATAATACACCCCCAACTGCTAAGTCACTAGCATCACAATCTATTATGTATGATAATCCCGTTATTGGATAAGCTAATATGGGTGCTGACGTTAGCGCCTGTTTTAATGTTTCAAATGCACTATTTGCGTCCTCATTCCAACAAAATTTAATACCTTTTTCACATAACTTGTGGAGAGGTCGAGCTATTTTAGCAAAACCTTCCACAAAACGTCGATAATATGAGGCAAGACCAAGAAAACTTCGCATTTCTTTGACTGACGTTGGCACTGGCCAACTATGGACAGCTTTTATCTTTTCCGGGTCAGTGGAAACTCCTACCTCAGACACTATGTGGCCTAAGAAAGTTATTTTCTTTTGAAAGAAAGCACATTTGGAAGGCTTTAACTTTAGATTGGCATCAACGAGTTTGTCAAAAATACGGGACAAACGCTCCAGGCCTTCAGAGATGGTGTTTGCTGGCGAGGTTATATCATCCATGTAGAGGACTAGTTCTACCCACTGCAAACCGCGTAGAACATCCTCCATGCAACGTTGAAAGGTTGATGGAGAATTCGCGAGGCCGAACGGCATACATACCCACTGGTACAATCCCAGTGATGTGGCAAAGGCCGTCTTTTCACGGTCCTCTGGTGCCATTTCAATCTGCCAGAAACCGGAACACAAGTCCATTTGGCTGAACCAGGTCGCACCGGCTAATGAATCCAAACAGGCATCTGTTCTAGGAAGAGGGTACGCGTCCTTAACGGTAACATCATTAAGTTGCCTGTAGTCACAGCAAAACCTAACGGTAGAGTCCTTCTTTGTTACAATGACAACAGGAGAGGCCCAAGGACTTTTGGAGGCTTCAATGACATCCTGTTCGAGCATTTTCTTGACTTCATTTCGCTCAGCTTCCTGTTTTGCCAATGGTAATCGACGCAACGGTTGTTTAATTGGTAGCGCTTGACCAGTATTAATACGATGTTGTACCCGGTTACATTTTCCAAAGTCACTAGAATGTTTTGCAAAAACAGAACTGTATTTTAATAATAATAATGCTAACTGATGACACTCTTCTTTAGCTAGAAATTTCGAGCTTCTATCATAAAGATCTTTTAAATGCTCAGGCAAATCAGTTCTACTGGGGTTTACAATTTTATTTTCACTAGTTGGTGTCACTGATCGTACTTGAACTTTATTAAAAATTTCTTGATCAATGTATGGTTCACAAGTGCCAACTGATTGGTTTTCGTGTAAAGTTACAGAGCTGTCGGAACAGTTTACATAATTAATTTTAAGGTCACTATCGTTTGTAGTTAACACACCAGGCAACATAAGACAGTGAGGATTTGCAGAGCCGATAGGTTCCGCCAGCGAGTACTTTGTCAGTTTATCTTTATTAGAAATGCCGACGGATACAAAAGCTGCGGAATTGGCAGGAATTACTATTGTCCTGCGCACAATAACGCGACATGAAAAAGATTTTTCAGAGCCCACAAAGCACGGGATCTCATTACAATGGGTAACAAGTTTACCGCTTTTGTAATCAATAATTTCAACATATTTCAAGAGAAAATCCTGGCCTATTATGCCATCTTGCGAAATGTCACAAACTAAGACCTCGATGTTGAAATTACAACCATTTAATGTAACTTCTAAAGCAGTTTGGCCATGACAGTTAATTTGATTTGAACCGGCATCGAATACAGGGGTTGCAAATGGAGTTAATAAGTATTTTGAAAGCTTAGGCGTATTTTGATAAACGGTACTTGATAAAATGGAGCATGTTGCACCGGAATCAATTAAAAATTCTACTTCTTGAACATCAAGTTTGCCTGACACGTAAAAACCATTGTCCCAAACTTTATCAGAAAAACTACCGGTGCGAATTACATTTCCAGCAGGCCGATTTTGATTGGATTCAGTCGACACATGACCTACTGGGTCGACCGTGAGCCGTTTCCCTGAGACAAATGTGCAGGAACGTTTCGAGAAACTTCGCCAAACGATTGACGTTCACGCTGAGGACAGTCCCGGAAGAGATGCGCTTCCGAGCGGCACTTGAAGCACTTGCGCGACTCGCTCTTTGTTTTGAGTGACTGTTGCGTTGATCTTGCCAGAGACACGCTTTCAAGACGCTCCAGGCGGGAGTCGAGACCCTTAATGAGACCTGACAACTTCCGGTCTATGCCGTTGGTGTCTACGACTCGAACACGGCTGGATCTTTGTTGATCATACCCGAGGATCGACTCATACTTATCGATCACTGCAGCGGCCTCGTGAATACTGGAACAGTTGTTGTCGATACAGCGACACTTCATTTCGGGTGAAATTATTTTATACAGTTGATTTAAAGCAACAATGTCCTGTGATTGTGTGTTCAATTGACTGTACGCTTTCTTTGTGAGTTGTCTTATGTCGTCACAAAGAGAGATGATGCTTTCTCCGGGCCGGCGCTGTCTATTCTCCAACATCCCAAGGTACTTCGATTCATGTACACTGCTGCCGAATCGTTGTTTCATACGTTTTACCAACGTACAATAATCGCGGCGCTCGTACTCGTCCAGGCTCATATAAAACTGCCTCGCCTTTCCTCGAAGACTGGATGCTAGGAATAAAACACGGCTCCTCTGGCTCCAAACACCAAGCTCGGCGCAATCCTCAAAATGGGAAATATAACTCTCCCAAGGCTTTCGCCGCTGTATGGCTCTGGCTTGAGATGGGGGACATGTTCGGATGCCCTCCAGTTGTTACAACGGTCAACACCTACGTTGTTGAAATTGAGATTTTGCGCTCGGCCATGTCGGCGCACGGGACTGGACCCAGCCTCGGAATCACTTTCCGACGTACACGGCGGAACAGGTGTTGCTCGCTGACGTCGACGATGGCGACCAGTAGACATGGAAGAAGTTACTGAAGCTTCACTCCTAATTTCGAATTCACTATTTTCTAAATTTCTCAAATTTAACACAACCTCGGAATCCGAACTTTCGCTAGCCATATTTTTTAATTTGCACTTATTTTATAGGAATAGTCAAAGATTTATAGATTTATATTAACCACAATATTTATTAAATGTTCCTTGTACACGGGCCTTTTAAATAAACACAATATGTTAGTTATGCAAAAATAACACACAATATATTTTATATAATATATATTAGATCTATATTGCGATTCGCGAATCACGGATAAAATATTTTAAATTATCGAGGGATATGCCCCTTTAAACCACTTCAACGAGCGCTAAGTAAATACTGCGTCATATATTCATTCAATGACGTCATCACATTGGAATTTACTATAACTTCAGGCGGGTTTGTAAAATCGTCCTTCGGCACTGAACGATCCCCAGTTCTGACACCATTTGTGGCGTCCGTCAGGATGGGTTTATTCGTTTTCTTTGTGAGTTATATTCTTACAACAAGACTGGCGGCAGTTTAAATAATATATTTATTTAGTAGGTTTAATATGTTATTGCAAAATTAGACAAGTTTGGTGGACACTTTCTCGGAAATACGTTACAAGTTATTTTTAGTTACCCAAGATGTTTTTACTCACTTTACTGCCCACAGATACACATGCATGCCAAATATGAAGTTGCTATTTTCAATATTGCAAAAGTTATGGCAAATGTTAAAGTTGGGGCAAACAAACAAACCAACGGGCAGGGCAAAAACGATGTCCCAACTATAGTGGTGGAAGACATAAAAAAATACCACAAGCTGCCAGTACCAGACTGTTATCAACCATTTCCATATGCTACTGGCATGCATCTCCCCAAATATATAGGTGTAGTTTTGCCCCTCTAACTGGTACACCCCACCTCAATTTTGGGTACTTGGCTGAAGGACTATTAATCTGACGTCCGTCAGACGTCTTGTGTCTGCTGGGATATATATTTTTGACGTACATAACGGAGCACAGCAAGAACATTTTTTTTAACATTTGACATTTAATCATCATGGATAATCCAAACTGAAATTTATTATGTTTAAATGTGCATGCTTTTAGAATAGAAATTAATGCATGAAAATTAAATAGATAAATAAACTTTGTAATCCTCATTGCTGTATTGTGATTTGCATTATAGACCCCAAATTTCAAGTCCTTTCTTTCTATCTGAGGGACATTGGTGGACTTTTGTTTACGTTCAAAGTATATAGTTGGTTCACTCTACTATACTATCAAAAATCTTTGACACCCACAACCACATCCTTCTTAATCGAATATTGTAAAATATACGTGGTTTCGATTATATTGTCATAAGATAAAATGATAAATATATTTTTCGCATTGTTTTATTTGCCCATGCAGCTGGAGGAATCCACATCCGCGCGTGATTCAGAAGTGTGGATGTAACTGTGTGAAATTTCAAGTTGATATAATGATGCCTGTTTTGATAAATATATTAAAATCATAAACGTGTTGCGTAAGAAGTTGCTTAGAGTGAAGTGTCAGACATCATGCTATACGCGTGTGTTAAAATTATGTAAATGTGCTCATCTAAATCGCGGAATATACTTCAACTTTTCATCTACCATCTAACCGAAGAGGCATGTTTTCTAAAGCTTGATGTATCTGCTAAAACTTCAAAAAAGCTTTTAAGGTCAATTTAAGATGCTCTTATCACGTAACTATCGTATATTATTGAGTTTTAAATGGTTTCAATGTTTCGTTCTGTATGTGGACAGTTCTTTAATATAACGACCTCTTAGTTAAAAATATGTCTGATATCTTATTCAAAATATTATATAATATACAGCTCTTTTTTATCGTCTCATTTTGCACGTATTATAAACTGCAGACAATGATTGATTGATATTATTTATGTGTGTAGTATGTATAATGTTCAACAACCTCGCTTATGCCTCAGTCACAAATAATCCGGTCGCCGGCCGATGTGTCCGATCTCCAGGCATCGGGAAGACTGGACACGTCGGAGCCGTCCGCCGTCCGATGAATGACAATGTTAAAACCTCAGTCACAAATAGACACCGATCACCGTCCGATCAGCGGCCGACGTTTTTTTCCGCTCATCGGTCTGGCGCCGGCCGATGATCGCACGCACATCGGGTCATTTTGTAGCATCGGGCGGCGTCCGGATTAATTTTTTATATCAAAGTTTGTTTTACGCAATATCGGGCCCGGGAAGGAATCGAGTTGAGACCAAAAAAAGATCGGACGATCAACGAACGGTTATCGCCCGGCGTGCGCCCGACATCGGATTCATTGTACGTGTATCATAACGAGCATCGTCCGGCGTCCGTCGGGCATCGTGCGGAGGCCCTCCGGCAATCAGACGGTCGCCGGCCGATGTATATTCCTCTGGAAAATACTTTTACTTTTGCCGATACACGTTCAATGCATCCGATGTCGGGCGATCGCCGGGCGATACCCGTGCGTTGATCGTCCGATCTTGTTTCGATCTCAACTCGATTCCTTCCCGGGCCCGACGTCGGGCAAAATTTTAAGTGAGACTTAAAATTAATCCGGACGCCGCCCGATGCTACAAATTGGCCCGGTTTCCGTGCGATCATCGGCCGGTCGCCAGCCCGATGAGCTGAAAAATACGTCGGCCGCTGATCGGACGGTGATCGGTGACTATTTGTGACTGAGGTATAACTCATATTACTCATCAGAAATATGTATATAATATTATTATTGTTGTTATCGATTGCCTGTACTTAAATGTGTTCACATGGGCCATTGGCCTTCTGGAAATAGCGTATATTGTGAATAAACTCTTAATATCTTGAAATTTATTATTGTTTAAATATGGTTTAAGTCAAACATGTGGTACTTACTACTTGAGACGAATATCATAACAATATAATGGTAAGTAGGTATGCTAAACTGTCTGTCTATTGTGTTACGATTCCTCAATACATACAAATATACAATGTCATGCAGAAATATTCTCAATCTTTATTTAAAATTGTTATATTTTTTGTGAATTCAAAGTCAACTTAGCGAATATTATCGAATGTTGAAAAAATTGTCGCAAACTAGATGCAAATATAAAGAGACCGATCGAATTAAGAAAACAAACGAAAGCTCAAGATCTAATAAAAAAAGAAATCAGGTTAGGCACCAAACATGAGGAAAGTTCGGGTTAGTGGAAATTAAAAACTCTTTCATTTTAAAGTTAATCGTTATGCAAACAGTGTTGTTTTATTAAAGCAAGTACATACATAAATTTAGTAGTTGATGTTTCCTATAACATTTTTCAACGAGAATTTTTGTACACACATTTAGCCAGTATGAACTAAATAAATGATGCAAATCAAATATTTTTTTAATATTATTACAGTGTGTTGTACATTTCAGTTAAAACGCGCTTTGTTGAATTTAAATTACTGTTTCAGACAATAACATTTTTAGGTCCAGAAGCTCCCAGAATGTACAAAAAAGATGTTTGTTGTTTTTATTTTAAAATCCACCCTTTTAAACAGTTTAAGCGTTCAAATAAAGAGTATATAAAATGATTATATGTTGAACAAAAGGTGAAAAAGACTACTGGTTTTCTCATCCTACATTAAATTGGAAATTTATAAGTTTTCTAGAAACAAAGCGAAATAAATTTTATTAATGACACGAAACAATAACATTTGTGTTGTTTGTGTGAGGAGGTAATTCGTTAAATAGAAGATAAATCCCGTACCTTCTGCTGAAAAGCCTGCCAATGGGACTTCCTAACTTGAAATCCGACCCGTGCAAATGCGCAGATTAACTCGTGCACAAGGGACGTGTTGATCGTCTAACTTTTCGAAGTCAATCCAAACAAAAATATCAATTTCTTGCATGACGGTTGCATAACTATCATGAGAGCACACAACGCACATCGGCTGGAGGATTTGTTTTATAATTATGACACTAGTGTGTATATGCCTTATATAAACGTCAACTCTAATGAGCATTAACTAATGTTAATAAACACAACACGTGCTACTGCTAAGACGTTTAATATAGAAGTGCGGCATCATAAAACAAGGTATAGGGTTAGGGTTAACGTTGCCGGAGCCGAAGTCTGTTTCACAATATAAATAGTGATGGCTAGTCTATTTCATAGTAGAACATTTCATAATAGAACATCTCCCTCTTTTTCTAAAAAGCAAAACCAAAATATGATTATGTACGTTGTTATAATACATTACATGTTTGTATAATACATATGGTATGGTAATATCAAAACGTTGAAAATAAATCAAGAGTTTTCAACGAAATATTGACCAATCATAAATGTTCGTTTATAATCAAACTATGAATTTAGATGAATTTCTTTTGTTAGAATTTGATTCTTCTATTTCGCCCATTCATTTCCTGCATATTTACGGTTGCCAATCACTAATCGTCCAGCCCGTGGTCTATATCCTGTATCTGGGTTTATGATTGGGTTATTTCGGGGATCTGGGATTGACACTTCCACTTGGGGGTATTATGAGGGTGTTCATCAGGCTGTAAAACTAAGGCGTCGAATGGCTCAATATCCTGGTATTTTCGCGCGTTTTATGCGTTTTATGCAACACTGACCTGTTTCTGCGATACGTGCCACCATCTGCCGTTTGTACTATGTACGAGCGGTCACTGTGAACTTTCGACCTTTCCAATTTTCCAGATTTTTCCAAACTTAATACGAACGCTGTCATTAACTGATAATGGCGCTAATGTTCGCGATGTTTTGTCGAAGTTTGACTTTTGTTGTGCCTTATATTTTTGCATTCGTGTGCGTAACTGTTTGTCATTGATTGCTGCAGGTTACAGTGCTTTGTTTGTGATTGGTACAATTGATTTGGTTCGACGCCCAAGTGCTAGTTGACTAGGTGTGTAACCGCACTGTATGTACTGTGGTTTTCGTATTTAATGCTTTTTGCATCAGATTTTTAACTGTCCCTACTGTCTTTTCGGCCAAACCATTGCTTTGTGGATGACCTGGTTATGAGGTTCTGTGTTCGAATCCCCAACAATCGGCGAATTTTTTTGAATTCGGCTCACGGAAATTGATGGCCATTGTCCGATATCAGAATATCGGGAATAAACATTCTTGACATGTGTTTTTGCAATTTCGTTATCACTGTATGTGATCGTGTGTTCGGTAAATGGTCAATTTCAAAGAACCTACTATAGTAGTCGACCGTTAACAGGTATTCTTGTCCGTTAAAGTGGAACAGATCAGTGGCGATTTGCTGAAAGGGTCTGTCTGGGAATGCGGTAGTTATCAGAGGTTCTGCGGCATTTGCATCTTTGTGAGTAAGGCAAGTCGGGCAATTAGTGACGTAATAAGTTATTTGCTTAGACATGCCAGGCCAAAACAACGAATCTTTGGCGAGTTTCAGTGTTTTCGTAATTCCCAAGTGTGACGAATGAACTTTTTCTATAAGTTCATTTCGCAGAGACTTTGGGATAACCAATGTGTGACCTCTGAATATCAGACAATCCTCTGGGCTTAATTCGTCGCGGTGATTGAAATATTCCGCTATGTTTCGATCGCATTTTCTCGCAGATTCCGGCCAGCCATCGGTTATAGTCCGTTTTAATTTTGTAATTTGCGGTTCTTTCGTTATTTCGGTACGTATTATTTGGAGTCTTCGATCTGTGACGGGAATTTGTTGATATACCGTGTGCACGTGACTATCAAGACGTTCAATTATTTTGGGGCATGTGTCTGGCAACGCGTGATTTGACAAGCACTCACTAACAGGGATTTTTTTGCCGGGTACGTGTTGTATATTGACCTGGTATTTGGACATTGCAAGAAGTATTCTTGATAGTCGCGGCGTTGCAGCAGTCAGTGGTTTATTCATTATTGAAGAAATTCGCTTGTGATCGAAGTGAACGATTACTTCTCTACCGTACGTGATTTGATGAAATCGTTTCAACCCAAAAAGAATCGCGAGAAGTTCTTTTTCAATGACTGCGTAACCAATTTCCGTGTCCGTTAATGATTTGCTGGCAAACGCAATTGCAATTGGTCTCTCGTCTTGCATAAGACAGTAACCTAACCCATATTTGCTCGCGTCTGTTTCCAGTATCAGGGGTTTGTTAGGGTCATAATAACCTAGAACTGGCGACTGGGTGATGTCTTTAAGGGCGTCCCACAGGAACTCTACCTCTTTCTTAAAGAGGCTCCTTATGGGAGCGGTGACCTCGGCTAAGTTTGGCGCAAATTTTGCCATGTAATTAACAAATCCTAGCAAGGTTTCGACCTTTTCGCGGCTGTCTGGGGTCGGAAATTTTGAGATTACCTCAATTTTCTTCGGGTCGGCTTGTAATCCGGTGTCAGTAACCACGTGATCAAAGAATGGTACTGACTTTACCCCGATGGTGAATTTTAGCGGGTTGAATTTGATACTGCGTTCGCGTGCTCGTATCAATACCTGTGTCAAATTTTGATCATGTTCCTTGGGGGTGCGACCCGAGATTAGAATGTCGTCAACGAGCGGGTGAATACCTGGTATTCCCACATTTTTCGTTAACTTTTGACAAAATATGTCGCTATAAGCAGAAATTCCGTTACGGAAGGCGCAAGTAGCGGTATCTTCCAAACGGTGTTGCAAATTTGGTAAGGTACGACGATTCCTCGTCTAGTTCCACACTCCAGTATGCGTGTGTTAAATCAAGTAAGCTAAAACGCGTTGCGCCTGACAATTTTGCGACAACGTCTTCAAGTGTAGACGTTGCATAATGCGGACGTCGTATCGCGTTATTGAGCTGTTTTGGATCTAGGCAGATCCGCAATTTGCCATTGGGTTTTTCAACAACCACGATTGGATTGACCCAGTCTGTCGGTTCCTATACAGGCCTTATATTTCGTCTTTGACCATTTCCTCAAGTTCGGACTTGAGGCGAGATTTTAAGGCTTCCTGTATGCGTCTTGGTGGCGTTACTACCGGGATCGCATTTTCGCGAATGTGCAATTAACTTTTGCCCGGGCGAGTTCCGATACCTCTAAATAGTTCGCCGTATTCCGACATGACATATTCCTTAGTGATATGACTGTCCGTTTGTTCATTGACCTTGTATGTTAATTTCAACAGACCTAAATCAAGCGACGTGTGTAAACCCATTAGAGGCTGTTCGCTATTCACAATGTCAAATGTAACCTGCGTCTCTGATGCTCGGTATTTGCATTGGAGATTTATTTTGCCAAATACATGTATGTTATCGCCTGAGTAGGAAGTAAGTATAGTGTCAGGGGCTTTTAAAGGGGCTTTGATATTGAGCGATTCGAAATGTTTCTGAGAGATTGTGTTTACGCTTGACCCGGTATCAATTTTGAATTGTATATTCTGCAAATTGGGACCGATGCTTACATTTACGAATGCCTTATTGAGAGCAGAAGAGTGGGCGGACGATTGTAGTTAACTTACCGTATCTATGGAGTAAGGTTGTATCCACAAATCACACGAATCGTCGTCCTGTGTATTACCACTGTCACTGTCACTATTATCGACATCGGATACGTATTGTGATTTACAAACTCGTTTCCAATGGTTTTTCTTGTGACATCTTTTGCATGTCTCTCCCCATGCGGGGCATGTCCGTTCTTTGTGCGGCGGGTTGCCGCAGCGCTCGCATCGTCGATCCCGTCCATTTCCACGATAAGGGGCTGTCGGCTGTGCTCTCCTATACGATGGTTGATCGTGATCGGCTTTTTCGTGAACTCCCCTCTGTGCTGGGTATCGATCACGTTCTCGACCTCTTCTTCCGCCACGTGCGTGCCCTTTGTCACGTGAGCTGATGAGGTGTACGTCTTTATGGTTGATCATCGACATTTGTTGTCTGCAGTATTCGAAGTTTTGAGATATCTGTATCGCTTTGTCAAGCGTCAGGTTTTTGCTTTCATTTATAAGCTTCTCTCGAAGTTTTTGATTGTTCACACCGAACATTCACACCGAACACAATTCGATCTCGTATCATTTCATCATTCACTATTGCTGGAAATCGACAGTCAGTAATTTTAAGTTTTGAAATGTTCTTCTATGAAATAGACTATAGCCATCACTATTTATATTGTGAAACAGACTACGGCCCCCACCAACACTAACCCTAACCTTGTACCCTGTTTTATGATGCCGCACTTCTATTTTAAACGTCTTAGCAGTAGCATGTGTTGTGTTTATTAACATTAGTTAATGCTCATTATAGTTGAGGTTTATATAAGTCATATACACACTAGTGTCATAATTATAAAACAGGGTACAGGGTTAGGGTTAACGTTGGCGGGAGCCGTAGTCTGTTTCACAATATAAATAGTGATGACTATAGTCTATTTCATATATATATATATATATATATATATATATATATATATATATATATATATATATATATATATATATATATATATATATATATATATATATAGTAGAACATTTTATAATAGAACAGGATTAAAAAAATAGGGTAAGCGAAAGTAGGCACAAACTATATAAAATGGGCGTAATGTTGAACATTCAGGAGATCTTCGTATTTGATACAGTCAGTCAATCGATTTTGAATCACCCGGCAAAAAAAGTTAATTCATTTGACCACAATAATTTATTTCGGGATTAAATGTCAATGCGAGAAGAAAATAAAGAGTACAATTTATTTTGTATGATAACAGGTTTTGCCGGAAGTTATATGCAGTTTTTGTCAATAATAGCCAATTAAAGTTCACCCTCCGGAAAATTATTAAAAATCATTCAACTTACAGAATTAGTATTTCAAAACATTGTCTTGGCATTTGTTTTCAATCAGCAAAATGTTAATTTGAAAATAATAAAGCCTTCTATATCCATATGCACATTTCAAAACATAACTCATTCAATCAGTTCCGGTTAACTTTTTGCTGCATGTATCCCCACTGTAAGCTATTTACAAAAGCTTTCTTGCTAAAACTTAGTTTATTTATTCCTTTACCTAATGTATACCTTAGACACTTATCGTTTTGTTTTTATTGGGGCATTATGGACAATTAAATACAAATTAATCGGTCTTCTGATTATCCGGAACTGGTTGACAAACTGTAGAACTGTAAACCTCGATCAGTGGCCTTTTACTCTGCGTGTTAACCGGAGAACTGTCATGAATATCCTTATTCGTTAGTTACCCCGGTAAACGGGTTAAAACGTTAGAATAATTAAAGAGATATTATGGGCATCTAACAGTATATATAGGTGTCTATCGCATACGTTGTTTATTTTTGGTGTTTTCACTTCATATACACTTATATTTGTTATTGCAGCATCAACATACTTTAAAAACAATTTCCCGGAAAAAGAAAAATAATCCATTTGAATAGCAACCGTACTTTCGTTTTGACAACTGACGACAGAAATTATTCGATGAACGATGTGAGTCTTAATGTAGTTTTTATGCAGATTCGTTCAAACGACACAAAGACACAATTTTGTTTTACGGATCATTTTGGCTTAGAGGACTGGGTGAGTCATGTAAAATATCGAAAATAATATATATATTTTTTATAAACAACTGGTAGCAAGATTAGTTGTGTATAATTGGTCAGTAACCACATTTTAACTAATTCTTTTAACCTGTTATTTCTTTTCAGCACAATTCGACAGTGAAAATGCCCATAACATCACTTAAATGAAAAAAGTGAACGTGTAGAATTCATAACGCATACACTTATGCCCAGTCATACTTAAAGCTATTTTTGGAAATCCGACGATTTAAAACTACAGGGGTACTTATATTTGGCGAAAGAATCAAGCAGGTTAGTTGTTGAACATTTTAAGTAAATAAATCAATGATCATATGTTAAGAACGATCAATAGACGTTTATTTGGTGCAAAGTATTGTTGAAGAATATTTACACGTGGTATTGGTCTTTTCCCGCTCTACTCAGTATTTATCATTTAAAAAAATCACAGGACGTGACGACTGACGTGTCACATGTTTTGGAATTTCCGGTCAGTTTCGATTTAAAACATAACACTTGAAGTTGAACATCATACTGTATGGAAAGGAAATAAATACACAGAATAAGCACGCATATAAATATTAATGTCAAGACTATCTTATAAGTAGGAAAACAAAAACGAGAAAACGAAGGTGAGCAATTATAAATGTGTAAAAACTGTTTTGCTTGTTTAATTGGTAGGTACTAGGGTAGCTTTTTAAGTTTAAGTCGAGAGATGAACGAAAAACGAATAGTATGTGTCCATTTAAAAGTGTGCACAGGAATAACATGCCCGCCAAACAGCAAGCTTAAGCTGTAGATCTATTTTCTAGTTGACCATTTGAAGCTGTTTTTTAGCTGTTTTTGTTTGTACCCGAAAGAGCTAAACTTTGTAGTCATGCAACCATTGGCAATTAAACATGCCTTTCTTGTTTGAACCACATGGACCTTTAAGAAAAATACTTCAGTATATTGCATACTATGAATTTATATTTATATATATAGAGTATTTTTCTTAAAGGTCATTGTGGCTTGAACGAGGCAGTCGAAAAGACAGCTATATCCACTTCTTTATCTTTTAGTTTTGATCTTACTTGGGACAGCCTTATTCACTCAAGACTTATAGACATCTTCTTAATTTAATTAGCTCGGCTATTCTCGGAGGAAACCCGAGATATTGTCATAGCCAGCTCGTCGTCCCCCTGTCCGCCGTAGGCGTTGTGCTAAAACCTTAACATTTGCTCTAAAATCAAAGTGCTTCAACCTACAACTTTGAAACTTGATATGTAGATGCACCTTGATGAGTTCTACACGCCACACCCATTTTTGGGTCACTAGGTCAAAGGTAAAGGTCACTGTGACCCTAATATAAAACTTTAACCTAGGCTCTAAAGTCAAAGTGCTTCCACCTACAACTTTGAAACTTCATATGTAGATGCACCTTGATGAGTTCAACATGCCACACCCATTTTTGGGTCACTAGGTCAAAGGTCAAGGTCACTGTGACCTCTAATATAAAACTTAAACATAGGCTCTAAAATCAGAGTGCTTCCACTTACAACTTTGAAACTTCATATGTAGATGCACCTTGATGAGTTCTACATGCCACACCCATTTTTGGTTCACTAGGTCAAAGGTCAAGGTCGCTGTGACCTAAAAAAAAAAAATTTTGACAAGCTTTCGCCTCCCGAGTGTGGCACCCGTTATGCGGTGCTCTTGTTAACTTTTCTATGGGTGTAGGAGATATGAAGCAGGTAGGAACACGTTGAATACTAAACTATTGACCTTCAAGTGGGATTTTAACCTTGAGAAAGCTTACCATTGTAGCCAAGTTTAATGAAAACCTTTCAAAGAGTTTATTAAATAAAGGCTCTGTCCTCTATTCAGTCTAAGCTTGGTCATGAAAATATATCATGATAATTAAAAAGTTAATAAACAATTAATGAATTTCTCAGTGTTAAACAAGTATAACTAGTGCAGAATTAAGCACCATAAAGGCCCATAGACAGTGAAACTTTTGGGGCCCACGCCCTAGGCCCCTAGTTGGCCAATAGCCTACTAGTTGATTTCACTTCTTTATATATAAAGCCTACAAGTGTCAATAGGTTGGTGTGTTATAAAAGGTGACAATGCAATTTATAGCTTTAAAATGGAATTATAATCCTGTATTGCCAAAATGACATAATTATTTGATTAAGATTTTAAGAAAACAATCACTGTAGTATGTATATTTATGTGATCAACTATTTATTTAGAAAGAAATTTCTACTTCTACTTCTACTCGATACTTCCTACAGTCAATTACTGACTATGACTAGATATATGTTATATTGGCATGTAACCGAATGTAACCGGTAGCCAGTCTATTATATGTTGTTTAAGTTTTATGTCCCTTTTGTACTCTTCGTAAAAATAAAGTAATCAACATGGTAGCAGCGTAGTGGGAATTTTCTCGCCAGAAAACAGAAAAATAGACACTTTTATTCCGACCTTCGATCGAATATTGATCAACGCAAGAAGAAAGATGGCAGAATCGTCATTCAGACTGCCTAGTTTGCTGAACGTCACCGACCGCAATGTGACGGAGAACTTCAAGAAGTGGAAGCGGGAATTTGAAGTCTACACGACTGCAACCCGATCTGACAAAAAGGACGCTAAGGTGCGTGTCGCAATACTTCTGCACTGTGCGGGACCAAATATCCTTGACATATATGATCAGGCAACGTGGGAAGACCCGGATCACAAAAACCATCCCATCAAGGTCCTACAAATGATAGAAATCTATTGTAACCCCCGCAAAAATGAAGTTCTTGAATCGCACAGATTCTGGTCAACGCCTGTCCAAGAGCCATTTGACAATTTCTTAACAAGAGTTAAGAAAACGAGACTCAACCTGCAACTTCAAGGACACTGACAGAATGAACCGTGATAAGATAGTATTTACCACATCAGGTAAATTACAAGAACTATTATTAAGAGAAGACGAGCTTGATTTAAACAAAGCGGTCAAATTATGTCGAGCATATGAACAATCATTGAAACATGTCCAGGAAATAAGAGACAAAGATGTAAACAAAGTACAGCAAAGTACAGCCAGACCAAAAAAGAACACTGTGCGAAACAAAACAAGCTACCAACCAAAGCCGCAATCACAGCTGTGTGATTACTGCAGTAAACTCCATGCGCCTAAAAAAGAAGAATGCCCTGCATGGGGCAAGAAATGTTCCTAATGCGGACACATGAATCATTTCCAAGCTAAATGCAGAACTTATGTTCACATGGTCCAAGATGAAAATGCTGAACATGAAAGTGATGAATTCTGGTTAGCACAATTTGACTCTAGAAACCGAGTAATAGCTACAATGGTAGTAAATGACTGTAATGTGAAATTTCAAGTCGACACAGGTGCTGAGATCAACACAATTAACCAGAAATTTGTGAGAAAATCACAGGTCAAAGGTAACGCGTCTACACTAAGAATGTGGAACAAAACGACGATGAAACCACTTTATGAAGTGACACTTCCTGTAAAAAAATCCAAAAACTGACAATATTTATGATGTCAGAATCATCGTTTTCCTTAACGACTTCCAGAACCTGTTAGGGTTGAAAACGGTGCAAGAAATGAACATGATAAACATTAACACAGATGCCTTTGTGGGGAAAGTTGAAAAAGATCTTGGTGATCTAGGTGAAGCTAAGCTCTACGTAGAAGAAGATGCGAAACCAGTTGTTTTGCCAGCACGAAAGATACCAATCGCCATCCAAGGCCAAGTGAAACAAGAACTTGACAAGCTTGTAAAAAGAGATATTCTTGTTACAGTCGAAGAGCCTACTGAATGGGTGAACCAGATGGCCGTGATACGAAAATCTTCAGGGAGCCTGCGTATCAGCTTAGACCCCCAACCTCTAAACAAAGTGCTGAAAAGAGAGCGGTACAGACTTACCACATTTGATGATGTCTTGCCAAATCTCAACCAGGCAAAGTTGTTCACCAAAATGGATGTCAAAGAAGCATTCTGGCATGTGCGATTAGATGAAGAGTCGAGCAAGCTCACAACGATGATAACCCCTTTTGGACGATTCCGATGGTCAAGATTACCATTTGGGCTATGTGTATCAAGTGAGATCTTTGCGAGAAAGCTAAACAAAGCTTTGAACGGTCTCGAAGGCATTTTTGTAATCGCAGATGATATCATCATTGTTGGCTGCGGTGAAACAGAACAATCAGCAAAGTCGGACAATGACCGCAAACTGATATCACTTGCAAAACGATGCTCAGAACAGAACATTATTCTGAATGAAGAAAAGACAAAGGTCGGAAAAGAAGTGATCTTTCATGGACACAGAATAACAGACAAAGGTGTTTTGCCCGATGAGAACAAAGTGAAAGCCATTCAAAACATTCCGAAGCCGAAAAATGTCACAGAGGTTCGACAACTCTGCAGACTAGTGCAATACATGAGCAAATTTCTACCTGATCTTGCGTCGACCATGGAGCCCATTCGTCAACAAACGCGTTAAGATGCCAAGTGGGAATGGACAAATGAGTGTGACGAAAGCTTAGAAAAAGTGAAAGCGCAAATCACGAGCGCCCCAGTTTTGGCATACTTTGATCCTGAAAAAGTAGTCGTGCTGCAAGTGGACTCATCGCAACACGGACTGGGTGCATGTCTTCTGCAGGATGGACATCCTGTGGAATTCGCCTCGCGTGCTCTAACCCCCGCTGAGCAAAAATGGGCGCAAATCAAAAAAGAAGCACTAGAAATTCTATATGGACTGACGCGATTTGACCAATACACCTTTGGAATCAAAGTAGTAGTGCAGAACCATCATAAACCATTAGAGACTATTTTGAAAAAGCCTTTGGGACAAGCGCCAAAACGACTACAAGATATAATTATGAAACTCCTGAGGTATGACATCGAGTTCCAGTTTACAGAAGAAGATTCGTCAATGCAAGAGCTTCAGCACTTGATAATCACTGGATGGCCGAAAAAAAGTGACATTAGTGCTGAACTCGGACAATATCACCCTCTCAGAGATACTCTTAGTGTGCAAGATGGAGTGATCTTCAAAGGTGAAGCAATAGTTATTCAAAAAAGCCCGAGAAAAGAAATGCTGCAAAGACTGCACAAAGCGCATCTAGGTTATGATAGTATGGACAGAAGAGCCCGCGGAACGATCTTCTGGCCGGGTTTGAGAGCAGAACTGAAAGAGACCACGAAAAAATGTGTACAGTGTGAGGACAGAAAACCTCCCACTCAACAGGAAAAGTTGAAACAACATAGTGATGGACTACGACCTTGGGACAAGGTCGGATCGGACTTGTTCCAAATACAGAACAGATTATATCTCGTCGTCGTAGACTACCACTCAAGCTTCATCGAAGTGGATTTTCTGACAGCGGCAACCACTCAGCAAGTGATTGACAAAATGAAGAAACACTTTGCTAGATTCGGAATTCCCAGAGAACTGATAACCGACGGTGGACCCCAGTATATGTCCACAGAATTCCGTAACTTTACACAGAAGTGGGGTATAAAGCATCACATCATGTCACCCCACCACTCAGCATCAAATGGTAAAGCTGAGAGTGCTGTGAAAGCCATGAAGACACTGATCATCAAGTGCCACGAGTCGCGTACGGACCCGATGGAGGCGATCCTAGAGCAACGAAACACCCCTCGTGCCGACACCAAGAGGAGTCCAGCTGAGATGATGATGAATCGAAAGCTACACACCATGGTACCTTCGGGCGTGAAAGCAGAGCCAAGTTGTGAATCGCGAGTGAATCGTAAGAAATCAGTGAAAAAATGGTTCGATCAAAAAGCGCACGATCAACCAAAAGTAAAAATCGGTCAATCAGTGTATTTCCATAAGCAGAGCAAAAAGCCCTGGCAGAAAGGCATAGTTGAAAATATCAATGGTGATCGATATATTGTGCGTAGTGAAGAAAGTGGGCTGTATGCCAGAAATTGTGTTCATATCCATCCAACAAAAGTCGAAGTGCAGATTCGCAAGCAATCTCGGCCTCGTTATGGCGATATGAAATCTGAAACTCGTAATCAAAGCGCCCCAAAGACGCATGAAACTACTCGTATGACTGCAACATCTTCAGCAGGCAACACGACAGCAGCCTCTGAATCAGAACCAACAGCAGCTTCGGAATCCGGCCCGAGCAGATACAACCTAAGGCCCCGCGGAAACATTCAAAGACCCCAGTGTCTTGAGGGTTTTGTGTGAAATCAATGAATAGTTTTCATATGTCTTAGACTGAAGATTAGATTTAAGAAAAGAGATTTTAGCTACCAGCTTGATAATTTGATCAGAGTTTTAAAATGTCAAGAAATGACAAACTGTTTGAACATGTTTAATTCTAGTCAAGTTAGTAAAATAGTCAAACTGTTTGAACATTTTTAATTCTAGTCAAGTTTGTAAAAGTTTATATGTTTAGACTGTTCTAAGAGTGATTACTATTGTTAAGTGAGCTTAGTTTTATAAGTTAAGACTATTTTTAGAGTTAAAACCATTGTCTTGATCATTTGAATTGATATTGTTAATGGATCTTAATAATATTGTTTTTAAAGAAAGAGGGATGTTGATAGATATATGTTATATTGGCATGTAACCGGTAGCCAGTCAATTATATGTTGTATAAGGTTTATGTCCCTTTTGTACTCTTCGTAATAAAGTAATCAACAGGTAGATGGCCTGTTGACAAAAGATACAAAACCAATTTGAAAGCATGGAAAATTTCAAGCGCTTATGATATTGTAAATTGAACATGAAAAAAAAGCATTCATTTAGTGGTGATTTCATTATAATTTGCAGCAACATATATCTGAGTATAATCTATGAAACAATAAATAATTCTATACTAGGTGTGTTAGAATTTTATACATAAGTTTTTTGAAACATGTGTATTTTTTATATGATCATAAATTCACTGGATGAATTGCCCATTTTAGCTCCATATTCACTCTGGGCTTATACAGGGTGCAGGATCAACCAGGCTCACAGGGGTTTACGCACGGGCTGGACAGAATGTAAAACAACTGTTTATAACTTTATTTTTGCAAATATTTCAAGTTATTGACATACATTTGCAAAAATCTTTAGTGCATAAAAGACAGTTTGTCATAAGATTTAAGAATAAATCATTAATGCATCAAAATCAGTGCCAAAATTTTACGTTGTGTGCAGCATTACCGTGAACATCAATGTGTTTCTTACAAAAATTTGGCCAAAAACCAAGGCATATTAAATAAAGTAATTCTGATGTATTTCCAGGCTTGGCGAAATTGCCGGTCCGCCTGTCCTGGCCGGCAGATTTCCATTTGGTCCGGCAGGTTTAACAAGAGTGTCGGTCCTGGCGACCGGCAAAATGTGAAATGAATGCAAACAAATCATATTTTTATCAAAGTTGGAAATTCAAAGAGCAAACCCCTTACTACATCATGAAAATGAAATCACTCATTGTTTTGATGTTAGCAATAAGTTTGTTACGTACAATTAGCAGATCCAACTGGTTACACAACACCTACTTCAAACTCAGTCGCAAAATCGGCAACTGCATTCTAACAAAAAAGATCTTGATAGCTTTGACATATTTTTCAAGTAGATAAGGACATTAAAATATGAATTTCTTTATAAAGCATGGCTTTAAAGGGTTGTTTATAAAAATATAAACAATGTTCTATTATCATGTCTTTATAACATGCACTCGTCATAGGTCTCCAGAAATGTCATCATTTTACATTGTACAAGTTAGTGTCCATTTAACTGCAATTTTATTCGACAAGGAGATTGCTAAACTGTGTGCCACTGAAGGAGATATGGAAATTGAAGAAGATTGTACAGACTATCAAGACGAATTGATGAACATCGAAAAACTGTTATCTTATTACGATAAAGCACTGGCAGTTGTTTTTTTGAGCTAAAATAAAGGGTTTATGTTAATGTACATAGTTGTGTTGTTGTTTTTTTCGGTCCGGCTAAATTTTCTCCGGACCGGCACATTTCCTGAAATGCCTGTCCGGATGACCGGCATAGTTTTTCCAATTTCGCCAAGCCTGATTTCACATCATCATAGGCATACTGTCTTTTATGCACTTGTTTAAATTCTTAACAAAAATTGTTTCAAAAAGTTATTTGAAGAAAAGCACCACATACCAGTGCAGGGGTCTAGCTAGGCTCAAAATTTAGGGAGAAGTCACTTCTCCCTAAAACCTAAATAGGGAGAATTGGTAACATCTTTGGGAGAAATGGTACATTTGCGTCATAGATCTTAGTTTTACGTATATTTTGCAGCAATTTAACGGATCAGTGGTTACTGTTCAGCTTGCAATCAACTCTTCACTTGTTTTATACAATAAGACATGTAATGATGTTAAGTGTATAAAACAAACATTTTTCTTATTTTATTGATTGTTGATTATGATGGTACTTTAAATTATTTATTTCCTGAACAGGTGTATCAAATAAACTTCAATTGTAACAAGCCAGTAATGTTCAGAATCTTTTTACTTCCTTGTTAATTTTAAGCAATTCAACATTAAATCAAATTCATATTTTGGTTCAAATATTTAGTTTTAAATTTAAAATTCATTTAAAATCTCATTTTACAGCAGAGATTCCAAATCTGACCTGTAAATGAGCCCCATATTTAATGCCAGTGATAGGTTTCATCTTCCCATTTGATCATTCCTTAGTATTATTTTAATGGGCCATTTAACATTGCTGAAGCATAGTTATTGGTAGCCAGCACAAGGCAATTTATCAAGGCATCATCTAATAACAATTTCAAGAAGTGTTATAGCTCCAGACTGTTCTTAATTTTGAATGTTCAACTTTGCATGACCTGTAAATGGGGCAACTTATGGCTGAGAATCCTCCTGTGTCCTATGCTCTACATCAAATAGATTTTTTAATCAGTCAATAACTGGCACAAAGTAAATGATGAAAAGGAGAAGTCACATCGCCTTCATGTAATAATTGTGAACCCCACAAAGTCGCATGATCCTGCACCTTGTTTATAGACCTTGTTTTACTTAAGGAATGTGAGACCAGTCCTTATCAACCACCTTGACAGCCTATTAAACAAGATGCCAAAGCAGAATACCAAGAAGAAGAAAAGCAAGGATAAGCCAAGGCCTGGCCAAGTTACTCCATTGACCGGGAACAAAGCAGAAGAGAATGATAATGGTTAGTCTAATTTTTGAGATGTTAAAACTCAAATTTAGTGCAAATTTTGTATAGGGCAGTAAATTTGCTTCAGCTATTGCTGCAGTATAAAGAGTTGCTAAATAATAAACAGAATCTTTTTGCTAGATGCTAGAAAAGAACTCATTGTGTTCAATTCAAAAAGGTTGATACTTTGCTGTTTTAGCATCGTAAAAAATTTGATTTTTTAAATAATATTGACTTCGCCTGAATTATGATAATGTATTTGCTATGCTATGCTTAAATTATTCCACTTTGTAGTGTGAAATTGATAGGGGTTTTATATTACAAAAAATCATGGTGATTTATAAGCCTTTAATTATTATTGCAATTTGTTGTTGCCATTGTCCTTCAAGCTCATAAACTTCTCATTCCTTATTGCCACAAAACTTCCCAGGTATCCTCGGTTTACCATCTTTCACAATGTTTCTTAAAAAATCCTCTCAAAGATTATTATAGATTAAGTTCCTTTATGTCCCTGAAGTCTTTTAGCGTGTTTTTTTTTTCAAATTGAGAACAATATGATTGGGGAAATAAAGCACATACAATCCTGATATTGGCATCTTTAAATCATACATGTATGAAGTCATTTTGCTCATGAGGTCAGGCTGAAATATGTGAGGACCCAGATTTTGTCCAAGCACTCCGATGTTATGTAATTACTAGCATACACATGGTGCTCATAAGTGGCTTTAAGGATACCTTGTTGTCTGCTTTCGTCAGTGTGTGCATCTGTTAACTTTTTATCCACGCCGATAAAAAATTCGGAGGGGATATAGTAATTGGTCCCTTCTGTGCGTCCGTCCTTCCGTCCGAAACTTTGTTCAGATCATATCTATTCAATAATTTTTCTTTAAACTTAGAATATAAACAGATGGCAACTTGGAGAAGTGCAGTGACCAAGAATCATAACTCTTATCTACCTTAGTTTTTGAATCATATCCCTTTATATAATTTCAAAGTAAATTTTTGTCTGGAGCATAACTCTAAATGTACTAAGTGTAGTGACTAAGAACCATAACTCTATCTACCTTAGTTTTTGAATTATCTCCCTTTATTTAATTTCAAAGTAATTTTTTGTCCGGAGCATAACTCTAAATGTACTGAAGGGATTTACTTGAAACTTGAAATATAAACAGATGGCAAGTGGGAGAGTGCAGTGACTAAGAACCATAACTCTATATACCTTAATGGTTTAATTATCTCCCTTTATTTAATTTCAAAGTTAATTTTTGTTAGGAGCATAACTCTAAATCTAGTGAAGGGATTTACTTGAAACTTGAAATATAAACAGATGGCAAGTAGGAGAAGTGCAGTGACTAAGAACCATAACTCTAGCTACCTTAGTTTTTGGATTATCTCCCTTAGTTTTTGGATTATCTCCCTTTATTTAATATTAAAGTATATTTTTGTCCGGAGCATAACTCTAATTCTACTAAAATGATTTACTTGAAACTAGAAATATAATAGGAAGAGTGCAGTGAACATGAACAATAACTCTTTCGGCAGTAACTTTGCCTGCCCAGTCCCCTCATGATAGTAAGTAAGTGTACCAAGTTTGAATGCAATAGCATTGATACTTTCTGAGAAAAGTGGACCTAAACGCAAAACTTAACCGGACTCCGAAAATTTGGTTAAGTTTTGTGTTTTGGCCCACTTTACCCCTAAAGTATCATAGATATTGCTTTCATACTTGGAACACTCGCAAACTATCATAAGGGTACAGTAAAAGGACAAGTTGCATAACTCTGGTTGTCATTTTTACGGAATTATGGCCCTTTTTTGACTTAGAAACTTTCAATATATGGTTAAATTTTGTGTTTCGATCCACTTTACTTCTAAAGTATCAAGGCTATTGCTTTCAAACTTCAAATACTTTCATGCTATCATGAGGTTACTGTACCTGGCAAGTTGAATTTTACCTTGACCTTTGAATGACCTTGACTCTCAAGGTCAAATTATTAAATTTTGCTAAAATTGCCATAACTTCTTTATTTATGATTAGATTTGATTGATACTTTGACAAAACTACTCTTACCTGACATACCACAATAGACTCCACCCAAACCATCCCCCGTGCCCCCGCCCCCCCTCCCCCCCGAATCCCCCCCGAATCCCCCCCTAATTTTTTTTTAAGATCATCTCAGAAATGACCACCACACCCTCACACCATACCCACCCCCCCCACCCCACCCCCCCCCAAATTTTTTTCGCACCCATGAATCCCCCCCCCCCCCCCGAATTTTTATATATTTTTTTTTTGCATTTTTTTTTCCTCATTTTTGGAAGATAATGTAATAAATGTCCACCCCCCCACACACTACACCCCTCTTCACTCCACCCTCCCTCCTTTGTGATTGAAATTGAGAGTCCCTTCACCTTTAAAAAGAAAATAGATGATGGGTCTGCACCCGCAAGGTTGTGCTTTTGTTGAGTGTTTGGTACTTAATTCCACAAATGCATCTAAAGATAATTTTATATGCCTTTTTGATAAAATATTTAGTTCCAGTGCTCATTTTATTTGTTCACTTGCAATAATGCTATTTATGAAAGAAATTGATGCAACTTTCCTTTCTTTTGGTGAATTTTTTATGCCAATCCAGGATTATATACTTTTTTCTGAATTGAGAAAGTACCTTTTACGGGTACTTTATAAAGAAAGACAAAAAATGCTGGTAACAGTGTCTGTTGGGTCTTCTTGAGTATGTTCAAATCATGTCCCTGGGGTCAAAAACGGCCCCATCCCCAAATGGACACATGACTTATATTGACTGGTATAATACATTATTTAAAACATCTTCTATAAAACCGCAAGGGAGAGGGATTTAATAATTGGCTTCTAGTTGTATTGTGGTCCTCTACAAAGTTTGTTCAAATAATCCCCTTTTGGTAAAATTTGGCTTCGCCTTAGGCAGTACTCCATCTAGGCCGAAATGGACGGGAGCCCCCCTGCCCCTCAGAAGCCCCGCCATGCCCTTCCGAGGCCCCGCCCTTCCTTTTCTAAATATATTTTTTTTATAGACATTATATTTTAATTTATAAATCTCATATTAAATTGTTATTAATTAATTCCTCACTATGGACATTTTATTTCCATGGTTTATTAATAATAGAGATAATATATTCTAACATTTAATAATATAAAAATTTATATGCAACAGGGAGCATTCCGGATACTACCATCACTCGAAAGAGCACTTGAAACAAAATACTGCAAGTTCGAAAGTGCCCTTTTGACAAAATATTCCCTGCCCTGCCTTTTTCAAATCCTAGATGGAGCACTGCCTAGATGTTACTTTTTTTATTTGTATATAGTAAAACCTGAAAGAATCTTCTATCAAACGCCAAAATCGAGAGGTTTTGTATTTTGCATGTATCAATGTATGGTGCTCCAGAGGTTTGTTTAATAGCATCATAATATGTCATATATTGATCCTCTGCTAAATCTGTTTAAGTCATACTCCTGGTGTCAAAACTTTCTATGCCCCACTGATCAAATTATTTTATGCAGGTTTAGGAAATATAAATATTGATAAACATTAAAAAATCATCTCTGAAACTAAAAAGGTCAGGAGTTTGATCATTGGTGTGAAACTTAACATAGTTCCTCTTCAAAATTTGCTCAAATCATTTGCCTGAGGTCAAAACTAATCATGCCCAGGGGTCACATCATATATAAACTTAAATATGTGGTAAATAATGACAATACCCCTAATTGTATTCTCTAAAACAGCAATGGTTAGGGCTTAATATTTCGTGTTGGACATATGATGGTACTCTGTTAAGTTTATTCAAATCATGGCCCTGGGCTCAAAATTGACCCCACTCTTGTTATCCTCTGCCATAGGCGGAGGGATATTGTTTTGGCGTTGTCCTTCAGTCCTTCTGTCTTTCCATCCATCCGTCTTTCCGTCCGTCTGTCTTTCCGTCCGTCCATCCGGCACTTTTGTGTCCGGAGCCATATCTTGGAAGTGCTTCAGCGGATTTCATTCAAACTTGGTATGAGTATATATAAAATTATAGGTAAGAGGATGATGCACGCCAAATGGTATTGTACACCATCTGTTAATAACAGGGTTATGGCCCTTTGTATCTTAAAAAAAATTTTTTTTGTGTCAGATATAACAATTTTGTATCCAGAGGCATATTGGCGGGGGATATCAATTCAACGAATTTGCTTGTAGTTTTATTATGCTCCCCCAAAATTTATTTTTGGGGAGCATATAGTCGCCGCTTCATCTGTCCGTGGGTCTGTCTGTCTGTCCGTCCGTCTGTCCGTCTGTGCACAATTTTTGTCCGGGCTATTTCTCAGCAACTAATGACCGGAATTCAATGAAACTTTATGTGAAGCTTCACAATCAAAAGGAGATGAGCATATTATCAGCGGGTTCTGGTCGGATGATTTTTCACAGAGTTATGGCCCTTTGAAATTTTCCATTAACTGTACATATAGTGCAATTCTTGTCCGGGCTATTTCTCAGCAACTAATGACTGGAATTCAATGAAACTTTATGGGAAGCTTCACTACCAAGAGGAGATGTGCATATTATTAGTGGGTTCTGGTATGATGATTTTTCACAGAGTTATGGCCCTTTGAAATTTTCCATTAACTGTACATATAGTGCAATTCTTGTCCGGGCTATTTCTCAGCAACTAACATACATGCCATACGTCCCGATCTCGGCGGGACAGTCCCGCTTTTGGGCCCTTTGTCCCGCCGTCCCGATATGAAACGATTTGTCCCGACATTCCTAAAAAACGATGTAAGGTCTATAGGTTCCCAATAAAATTCGCTATTCAAGCTCTGTTTCGCTTACACTTACCCCCGCTAATCCCTTTATTGCCCCCAATTAACAATCCGATTCTACTTATCGTGTGTACCAGTGTTGTTTATGACACCTTATCAGCGATTTATCGGCTAATTATTATTTCATCAGGCATTATCACCATGGTGGTCTTCAAAATAGTGGTCGCTTATTGCTATCGATAGTTGTATTATAATGAAATAAATGTTGAAAATGTGTTTATTTTTGTATTTGTTTGAAACGGTTAACAAAACAATTGTTTTGTAAAATTAACTCTACGTCATTAATGCGTCTTTTACATTCAATGTTTAGTTCATAAATAGCGGGATAATCCGAATGTGCAATATACCAAAATCGCAACAAACAGTCCAATAAGTGATACCCATCCTGTCTAGTGTAATTGGGTGTAATTGTAATAAAAACAACGAGGTGCTATGCATGACAGTTTGACCCTACTCCAATTAAGCTAAAAACCACGAGGTGCTATGTATGACAGTTTGACCCTACTCCAATTAAGCCGCGACAATTGACAAGTAACAAACTGCGCATGGATACATGCTTAAAAAACATCGCAACAAACAGTAAAAGTGGTACCCATCTTGTCTTGTGTTAGTGTAATAAAAACAACGTGTTGTTATTCATGACAGTTTGACACTACCCCAATACAGCGCCTGACAATTGACAATTCAGTTTAATATGTGTATATAAGAAGAAAACAAAATATGATTATTAACATTAAAGAAAAATAATTCGAGTAAAGCATCCATAGACTTCTTTTGTCCTTTTGTTTTTGTTGGTGTAAAAACGGTTGAGGCGTTGTTGACAGTTAAAATTAACACAAAGACGGTTTGCTTCCACCAAAAACCTACCTCGGAAATGTGTACGGCCGCGCATTCCGTGTGTAACTGATGTAACTGTTCGGTAGATAGTTTACTGTAACCGGTACTTTCAGTGTACTGGATAGCCTCCCCTGCGTTAATGTTTGCCATTGAAATTAATATAATGAGTATTGTTGTTGTAATGTTCTAGATTTTGTACTCTAAAAAGATGAATATTATCTTCGTTGAATAGTATCTTCGTTGTTTGCTATTGTATTATTTTATAAAACTGTTATTGTTAAGTTTTAGATTCCATGCTTCATATCAGATGTTTTATGTCTTGAATAAAAGTATCAAGAGTGTTTGTTAGTACTATACTGACTACAGTAAAGGTGGAATGATAAATCGTTTTAGGTGTCCCGCTTTTTGGTCAAATGTCCCGACAATTTTTTATGGAATGTCCCGCTTTGGACCTCAAAAATTATGGCATGTATGGCAACTAATGACCGGAATTCAATGAAACTTTATGGGAAGCTTCAGGACCAAGAGGAGATGTGCATATTATCAGCAGGTTCTGGTCGGATGATTTTTCACAGACTTATGGCCCTTTGAAATTTTCCTTTAACTGTACATATAGTGCAATTCTTGTATGGGCTATTTCTTAGCAACTAATGACCGGAATTCAATGAAACTTTATTGGAAGCTTCACCACCAAGAGTAGATGTGCATATTATCAGCAGGTTCTGGTCAGATGATTTTTCACAGAGTTATGGCCCTTTGAAATTTGAAATTTTCTATAAAAAAAATTATTGTCCCCCCATCTACTGTGCCCTCAAGACATTTCCTTTTATCTGAATATATAGTGCAATATTGTGACCAAAAAACCTTTGGGGAGTATCACCTGTCTCCGACGGTTTCTTGTTTTTTCTGGGGTAAGTGTAAGGTTTTGGCTAGCCCTTAAACCCTTAATGCTCTGTTATAAAAAATGAAATTAAATATTTGTATTTAATAGAGCACTTATATTCTCCTGAATCGCTCATTCTCAGAATAGTTTAGTTCCTTCTGGTCTTTGGTGAGCCTCTAATGGCCCATGGCCCTCATGTTTTAATATTTCGTTATCACATTCTTTTCATAGAACTGAACTGTTTTAGTTATAACAGTGTTATTGTGTTTTTATTTTGTTCTACGCAGCTATAGGACTCAGTAGGTGTATTATAATATTGTGATAGAATTGCAATCATGCATTTTTTTAATTATACCTCCACAAACGAAGTTTAGGGGGGTATATTAGTGAGCTTGTCTTTCTGTCGGTCTGGCGGTCGGTTGGTCCGTATTAAGTGTCCGCTTTCTAAATCAAGTTGTTTTCATCCGATCTTCGCCAAACTTAGTCAGAAGTTTTATCGAGATGATGTCTAGGTCAAGTTTGAATATGGGTCATGCCGGGTCAAATACTAGGTCACGGGTTCACTTAGTGCGTTTTAAACATTAAGCATGGTGTCCGCTCTCTAATTCATGTAGTTTTCATCAGAGCTTCACCAAACTTGGTCAGAAGTTTTATCTAGATGATCTTTAGGCCAAGTTCAAACATGGGCCATTCTGGGTAAAAAACTCGGTCACGGGGTCACTTAGTGCGTTTTAAACATTTAGCATGGCGTCCACTGTTTTTTGTGAAGAAAACATGCAAAATCTTCTGTGTCAATGCGGCATGTGGAGGTATTCGTCACTTCTGTGACAAAGCTCTAGTTTGTAATAGATTATTTATTAAATAAAGGGTAGACTGTTTATGTAAAGTTGTTGTTTTAAAAACATGTTTATAGAACCTTAGATAAAATATATACTGGTATATATATAGTACATGTATCTCATAAGTTTTTGGGTATATAAATTATAATTGTATGCTACTCTAATCTAGTCTATGTGTTATACTGTTTTAATATTTGTTTTTGTATTTAATTTACCAACCTTATGTGCGCTATAATTAAGCATGTGCAGAATATATTTTATTTAAGATATTTCTTGTTAAACTTGTGCAGGACAGACAGGTCAAGAGCTGCGTTCGGAAACAAAACATACAATTGAGCAGAGGAATGTGTCTGGACCTGGAGATATGGCAGGGCCTGCGTGTGTCCACAACCATGGGGCTCCTAACTCAGTTAACCTGTTTCCAGGTGCCAAGTTGGTCAACCACGGTGCAATGTCTCTTCCTAGGGTAAATGCAGGTATGACATTGGAAACTAGACTTAATTCATATGGTCCCATTGAGCTGTTTTAAGAGCTTAAAACTGCTGTTTGTACTTGCAATCTGTTGATTGTTATAGGCTACAATGTTGATTCACAGTGGTGTATTTGTAGCAATGGCACCTTATATAAGAAATAAAGTGGATTTATTAACTGGAATACTCTTTTTGTCCTAACTTGCATTGGTCTGCCTACACAGGGCCCTCAAACCATTTTATGGGAAGCGGGTCGCTACCCATAGCAGGGGGAATTTTCGCGGCGTTTCCCTTTTTGGGGGATTTTTAACTTACTCTCTAATTTGTACATGTTTGCACTATATTCATTGCTTATTTCATAATTTAGTATGTTTGACAAGATTAAATTAAAATAGAATTGAGATAAAGTAATCATGAGACATCTATGTATAAAAATAATTTTTTTTTTTTTTTTTTTAGGGGGAATTTTTCCCCCAAAAAGGGGAAAAAGTATACTTTTCAGGGGGGGGGGGAATGCGGCCGAATTTCGGCCGTGGATTTGACAGATTGAGGGCCCTGCTACATGTTTATAGGAGCGAATTTGTTTGGAAAAGTTCTCCTACACACTTTTCAATTAACAACATTCAAACTTCCAAGCAATGTTCCTTATTATATGAGGTAGTGCATGTGCCATATTTATGGTCCCATGTTAGGAATTACAAAAGTTATGTCCCTTTTTTACATTGATAATTTCTATTACATTATTATGGCTATTGTATAATTTATTTGCAAAAAGTATACATCTTTGAAAATACAATGTCCAGATGCATTATATTTGGTATGTAAGATTGTATATTGACCCTCTTCTAAGTTTCATAAATTCTTGACCCAGGGGTAAAAAATGGGGATCAAATAGATTATAAAGCACATATTTTTCTCTCATAATTGCAAAATTGTACTAAAGGTCTCTACAAACATTGTCCAAATAATTTTTCACATGTTGATTCTGGCCATGTTTCAGGGTGTAATAGCTCATTATAAAAATCTATGTTCATGTAGCTTTTTATGCCCCCCTTCGAAGAAGAGGGGGTATATGGTTTTGCTCATGTCGGTCTGTCCACCAGATGGTTTCCGGATGATAACTCAAGAACGCTTAGGCCTAGGATCATGAAACTTTATAGGTACATTGATCATGACTCCCAGATGACCCCTATTGATTTTGAGGTCACTAGGTCAAAGGTCAAGGTCACGGTGACCCGAAATAGTAAAATGGTGTCCGGATGATAACTCAAGAACGCTTAAACCTAGGATCATGAAACTTCATAGGTACATTGATCATGACTCGCAGATGACCCCTATTGATTTTCAGGTCACTAGGTCAAAGGTCAATTTCATGGTGACCCGAAATAGTAAAATGGTTTCCGGATGATAACTCAAGAACGCTTATGCCTAGGATCATGAAACTTCATAGATACATTGATCATGACTCGCATATGACCCCTATAGATTTTCAGGTCACTAGGTCAAAGGTCAAGGTCATGGTGACCCGAAATAGTAAAATGGTTTCCGGATGATTACTCAAGAACGCTTATGCCTAGGATCATTAAACTTCATAGGTACATTGATAATGACTTGCAGATGACCCCTATTGATTTTCAGGTCACTAGGTCAAGGTCACGGTGCAGGACCCTCGTTTTGCACTTTTCACTGCCGAATATCGGCAGCTTCCCCCATGAAAAAAGTATACTTAATCCCTTTTTTCAGCTAAAAATTTCCCCTCCAAAAAAAAAAACAGTGCCAAAAAACGTATTCACACAATGTCCGACACTACAACTGACAGCCCATATAGGGGGCATGCATGTTTTACAAACAACCCTTGTTAATTTTTTATTTTTTTTGGAGGGGGGGGGGGGATTCGTCAAGCACGAGGCCCAGAGGTTTAATGTGCGATTGATTGTGTTCCTCAAGAAAATTGAATACAGCCTTGAGGTCATATGATTATACAAACCTTAATATCAAAGTAACTATTTATGTTTGTGAGCAAAGCTCACAAATAATGCAGAGGCAATTTTGCAAATCAGTATGGCTTAGCTATGGTAGGAACCGTAACCAATGACTGCCTGTGTGGATAACTGCTGTAAAATTTAGCAGACGACAAATGCTTAAAGCATTTTCTCTAACCACCCCATATGCCTGTTCTCACTGTTACACTACATAGTGCGTATTTAACAGCTTGTAAGACAACGTTGGCCAGTCTAGTGTTTATCATTGAAATCTGTACATATGGGCTGCTTTAAGGGAAACGGATGCATGTCAAATAAGATTAGCCTGTGCACACTGATTAGCTGTATCAATGATTTGAAAAAACCCTTACATCTCGACCTGTGCTTTAAGACACACTCTTTAAAAATTTGAATGGGTTGTGGTCATTTCAAACTTGCGATTTAAAAAGCTATAACATAATTTTGAAAACTGAGTTGCGTCTAAGATTATAAAACAGCGAACAAATTCAGTGCCTACAGCGCTTTGATTTACTACATGGCATTGTACTATTGGGTATATAATATTTCATAGTGGTCCTTTACAAAGTATTGTATAAGCATGTGCCTGTGGTAAAAACCATTGCCACGACCCATCAATTTTATTTCTATCTACTTGCTACAAACTAGAAAACACGGCATCTTATCATCAATGTGTCATGTTTGATAACACGGTATCTGGAGTATTGTCTGTCACTATTGTAAGAAAGTATAGTTTCTGTATGGTACTAGCTTGCTACATATTTGGAAATGTGGGGTTGAAGGGAATGTTTCATCACTATTGTGACAATTTCAAGATAGGTCATTAAGTGTTTATTTTTAGGGATTGCATTCATGCTTATGGGCTTTTTGTGTAGGGACATGTTAAAAAAATTTAAACGAAAAATATTAGTATTGTATTTAATTTCCCCCCCAAAAATCAAATTGCTTAAGTTTTCTTTCAAAACTGTTAATTTGAATGTATAATGTACTGTCTTAAAAACAGGGTAAATTTATGGCAGATAGCGTTTCTATCTTGCTTGTGACATACAAGTATTATTCAATATCTTTTTTTTTCAATATATTTGTTTCTGTTTATTCAAATTTATATTTGATTTCCCTTCGAAAAAGCATGTCAATAATTTTCAATTATTAATTTATTTCTGGTGGAAATTGATTTTAAACTACCCAATTTTTTAGCTCTACTGGCTGAAGGCCTGAAGAGCTTATGTCATGGCGTGGTTTCCGTCGTCCGTCCGTGCGTGTGTGCGTGCGTTAGACTTTTTCTTGTTTATGCGATTAAGTCCACAGTTTTCATCCGATTCTTTTCAAACTTGTTCAGTGTCTTTATATTAATGAGGACTCGAACCCTATTGAAAATGGGTTACATCAGAGTAAAAAAACCTGAATTATCTCCCCTTGAATTTGAGAAAATTGTGAAATAAGGCTTGTTTACACAATTAAGTCCACAGTTTTCATCCGATTCTTTTCAAACTTGTTCAGTGTCTTTATATTAATGAGGACTCGAACCCTATTTAAAATGGGTTACCTCAGAGTAAAAACTCTAGAATTATCTCCCCTTGAATTTTAGAAAATTGTGAAATAAGACTTGTTTACGCAATAAAGTCCACAGTTTTCATCCGATTCTTTTCAAACTTGTTCAGTGTCTTTAGATTAATGAGAACTCGAACCCTATTGAAAATGGGTTACATCAGAGTAAAAAGTCCAGAATTATCTCCCCTTGAATTGGAGAAAATTGTGAAATAAGGCTTGTTTACACAATAAAGTCCACAGTTTTCATCCAATCATTTCCCAACTTGCACAGTGTCTTTATCTGAATGAGGACTCGAACCCTATTGAAAATGAGCAATATCGGAGTTATAAGTGCAGAATTATCACCCCTTGAATTTGAGAAAAAATGTAAATCTTTAACATTTTGCCATAACTTTTGCAATATTGAAGTTAGCAACTTCATATTTGGCATGCATGTGTATTTCATGGAGCTGCACATTTTGAGTGATGAAAGGTCAAGGTCCAGGTCATTCTTCAAGGTCAAACGTCAACAAAAAAATCAAAGCGGCGCAGAAGGGGACATAGTGTTTCCGACAAACACATTTCTTGTTTGTTTACATATAAAGTTCTATCCTTTTGAAACTTCATCGGATGTTTTATATCATCAAGGGCCAGAACCCCATTGAGAGTGAAGAACATTTGTCTAACTTATTGTTGAAAAGGAGCCATTTGAAGTTTAAATTTTACGTTTCTTCTTGCTTATGCGATAAATTTCCCATTTTAGGTCTGTTTATTTAAAACTTACTCAGATTGTTCATACTATCAAGGGCTTGAGCCCTATTGATTCCAGCCAGTAGAGCGATTTCAGGCACTCATGGGCCTCTTGTTAAACATTCGTATCCAATTCTAACCATTGTGACCAAAAAACACGATTCTGTTTGGAGCAATTTATTTTATTCCTATCAAAATTTTCAATTATGCGTAACAAACAAACAATCCAAAAAACGTTTTGGATTTGTTCAATGCAAAAAATTATAATATTTTACTGTTAAATTAACCACCACAACCAAATTGTTGTCCCTTTAAACAGGGAGTCTAGCTTAAACTGGTGTGTTTTGTCACAGAAATTATTTCACAAAAGATTTGTCATAATGTGCGTAATTAATTGAATTTAAATAAAAGTTTGAAAAGCTGGTTTGGTAATAAATTTTAGTGAAGGAGCAAAATAGAATGATATGTAAAATAAACAATAACACACAGCAGAGCTTGGCCAGTCTCTATAATCTGCCCTAGCCATATAATGGCCCTTTTGCCAGAGGCCCTGTTATGTGGGCAGCTGGGCTATTATAGACGTCCAGCCCAGCTCTGGCTGTAATAAAGTAACATTTATTGTAGAGCAGTTCTTTACAAAGGATACCATGGGCTCATATTTGCCAACTCTGGGGGGTTGAAACAGTGTTTATAGATTTGTATTAACAAAATAACGGTAATAATTGATATCATCTTGTAATAAATTACTCATGTTTACTAATAAGTGCATTCTTTGCCTTTGTTTTGTTTTCAGAAGATACCAGTATTCTGCTGCGGGATTCGATATCAAATGACATTGCAGACCTTATAAAAGATACAAGAAAGTTATCACAGCTACAAGTGGAGAAAGCAAGATGGGAACTGTCTGACAAGAAAAGGGGTACATATAATAAATTTTTCATTTTTAAGGTATTTCAGTGTGATTTTTCTCAAATTCCGTCCCAAAATTCCCCAAGTACATTTTACTTTTGGGATGTTTGAAAAATTCTTTTGAATGAAGACAGTTGAAGATGTAATTGAAATGGTACCAATTTGTTTTGTTCAATACAATCAATTTTTATTCCCTCAACGGGAGGCATATAGTTATCGCACTGTCCGTCGGTCTGTCAGTCTGTCTGTCCGCCCGTCACACTTTTCGTGTCCGCTCTCTAATTAAAGTAGTTTTCATCCCATCTTCACCAAACTTGGTCAGAAGTTGTATCTAGATAATGTCTTTGTCTAAGCCAAGTTCGAACATGGGTCAATGCGGGCAAAAAACTAGGTCACGGGGTCACTAAGTGCGTTTAGAAGCATGGTGTCCGCTATCTAATTTAAGTAGGTTTCATCCGATCTTCCCCAAACTTGGTCAGAAGTTGTATCTAGATAATGTCTAAGTTCGAACATGGGCCATGCACGGCAAAAAACTAGGTCACGGGGTCACTTAGTGCGTTTTAAACATTGAGAATGGTGTCCGCTCTCTAATTCAAGTAGTTTTCATCCGATCTTCACCAAACTTGGTCACAAGTTTTATCTAGATGATCTCTAGGCCAAGTTCGAACACTTTAATGGCAATAACTTTTTCAATATTGAACATAGCAACTAGATATTTAAAATACATGTGCATCTCATGGAGCTGCACATTTTGAGTGGTGAAAGGTGAAGGTCAAGGCCATCCTTCAAGGTCAAATGTCAAATATATGGCGTCTGTCCGTTCGTCTGAAAACTTTAACATTGGCCATAACTTTTTCAATATTCAAGATAGCAACTTGATATTTGGCATGCATGTGTATCTCATGGAGCTTAACATTTTGAGTGGTGAAAGGTTAAGGTTATCCTTCAAGGTCAGATGTCAAATATATGGCGTCTGTCCGTCCGTCCAAAAACTTTAACATTGGCCATAACTTTTTTAATATTGAAGATAACAACTTGATACTTTGCATGCATGCGTATCTCATAGAGCTGCACATTTTAAGTAGTGAAAGGTGAAGGTCATCCTTCAAGGTCAAATGTCAAATATATGGTGTCTGTCCGTCCGTCTGAAAACTTTAACATTTGCCATCACTTTTTAAATATTGAAGATACCAACTTGATATTTGGCATGCATGTGTATCTCATGGAGCTGCACATTTTGAAAGGTGAAAGGTCAAGGTCATCCTTCAAGGTCAAAGGTCAAATATATGGCATCTGTCTGTCCTTCCGAAAACTTTAACTTTTGCCATAACTTTTTTATGCCCCTGAAGGGTGGCATATAGTTTTTGAACTGTCTGTCTGTCTGTTCATCAGTCAGTCCGTCCGTTCGTCCGTTCGTCTGAAAACTAACATTGCCCATAACTTTTTCAATATTCAAAATAGCAACTTGATATTTGGCATGCATGTGTATCTCATGGAGCTTAACATTTTGAGTGGTGAAAGGTTAAGGTCATCCTTCAAGGTCAGATGTCAAATATATGGCGTCTGTCCGTCCGTCCAAAAACTTTAACATTGGCCATAACTTTTTCAATATTGAAGATAGCAACTTGATATTTGGCATGCATGTGTATCTCATGGAGCTGCACATTTTGAATGGTGAAAGGTTAAGGTCAAGGTCATCCTTCAAGGTGAAAGGTCAAGGTCAAAGGTCAAATTTTGCAATATTGAAGATAGTAACTTGATGTTTGGCATGCATGTGTATCTCATGGAGCTGCACATTTTTAGTGGTGAAAGGTCAAGGTCATCCGTCAAGGTCAAAGGTCAAATTTTGCAATATTGAAGATAGCAACTTGATATTTGGCATTCATGCATATCTCATGGAGCTGCACATTTTGAGTGGTGAAAGGTCAATGCCATCTTTCAAGGTCAAGGTCAAAGGTCAAATTTTGCAATATTGAAGATAGCAACTAGATATTTGGCATGCATGCGTATCTCATGGGGCTGCACATTTTGAGTGGTAAAAGGTCAAGGTCATCCTTCAAGGTCAAAGGTCAAATTTTGCAATATTGAAGATATCAACTTGATATATGGCATGCATGCGTATCACATGGAGCTGCACATTTAGAGTGGTAAAAGGTCAAAGTCAAGGTCATCCTTCAAGGTCAAGGTCAAAGGTAAAAATTTTGCAATATTGAAAATAGCAACTTGAAGTTTGGCATGCATGTGTATCTCATGGAGCTGCACATTTTGAGTGGTGAAAGGTCAAGGTCATCCTTCAAGGTCAAGGTAAAAGGTCAAATTTTGCAATATTGAAGATAGCAACTCCATATTTGGCATGCATGCGTATCTCATCCTTCAAGGTCAAAGGTAAAATATATGGCTTCAAAGTGGCGCAATAGGGGGCATTGTGTTTCATGAACACAGCTCTTGTTTTAAATGTTTTTGGACACCTTTTATTGGATTTTTATGGACAGCAATTGGGAAATTTGTAGTTTTTCCCTGATCGGAAAGTGCTGTTCTTTATAAAGATGGAAAAAAATCACTGCTGTCATATGGAAATATACCTTGTTATTGACTAACATAGCAAAATAAAATTTGAACAAGGTCCAGCTTCATTATTTTGTTGGTATCATCATTAATTGGTAGTTTGTTAAAATCAGTGCTTTCCACAGGCCATTTAACAGCCCCTCACCGGGGCGCTTGAATTTCGAAATCAGACTCCGCGGGGCGCCTGAAATATTCTGATTAGTGTATTTTGTCAGTTACTGCAGCTAGCCATTATAAAGATAAAAGCGATATCGACTTCGCTGAAAATTTTGAAAGCCAATTTACGATCTATTGTTGCTTTACCTAACTAAAGCCTGCCTACAGGCTGAGCGTCGTTGTATTGGAAAATAAATATTGGCCAATGAGAGCGCACGCTTTGTCAACAGCACTCGTAGACTGGCAATACCTGCTGTTAAATCATGCAGACGACTCGTGACGTACACTTAATTGCCACAGAAATCTTGGCCTGTTACTTAGAAGACTGATGATGGCAACCGGCTGTAATCCTCATGAAAATCGTGCATTTCATGCATAATACGGTCAAAAACATTTATTCGTATTGTAAAGTGTTGAAACTAATTATTCTTGCATTCATTACGCAACTGCTAATGTTTTGTGATGTTAACGCGTTTGTAATCCGAACACACACTTCCGCATGTAAATGTTAACGCGACATTATCTTATTCTTGCTTTAAATTAGCAGTGTCAATATTTTTTGTGTCCACCCTTTGTCTTAATAAAAAGGGCGCGAAAATTATGCAGCATGGACAACGTAACTTCATTTGCATGGAAAGCGTGGGTGTATTGAGCATTGTATAAACAAGCACACCTCACGTCAGGGGGTTTACGCATGTTCAGTGGCAATATTTCAACAAATCTATAAATAGTCACTAATGCCGAAATTTATTTGATACTTAAGAAAAATGACAGTGTTTGGGTTAAAAAATTATTGTGCATTTTCATCGTCAATATTTACCAGAAAGTGTTTTTAAAAATGGAATAAATGGGATTATCGGGTAATGAATAGAAACTTGAAAAGTAGTAAGTATGCAGTAATAGTCGGGTTGATACGGATGTATTGGGGGAATCGTTCGAGTCGGGATCTATGTGGGACAGTTATAAAACTATTAAAAAGTACATCTTTATAAATTACTTTATAGCGGGAGGAGTTTCTTAAAGAGTCATAGCGCAACAAATGACGTCTTTTGACGCTGTTTTTCTTAGAGTTATAACGCACCACAGAATCTCAATTGACAGGTTAAATGAAAAAAATCTACGTCGGGAGGGAACATCGCTCCCGAAGCCACCCCTGTCAGCCCTGGGGCGCCTGAAAAATTCCTATGGAAAGCACTGAAAATTCTGCCCTTTTGATCATATCTGACCATGCAATAGGGGTAACATGGTTTATATTGACTTGCCGAGGAAACTAATTCAACAACAATTTCTGCTTTTTGAACCACAAGGCACAAAGGCACAATATTTAACCAGGTTTTCCAAAGGAAAAAACTGGTTATTAGATTGGCAAATGTTGGCGGGCGGGCGGGCTGGCAGGCACGCGGAACAAGCTTGTCCGGGCCATAACTTTGTCGTTCATTGTGAGATTTTAAAATCATTTGGCATATTTGTTCACCATCATTGGACGGTGTGCCGCGCGAAAGAATTACGTCGATATCTCCAAGGTCAAGGTTACACTTTTAGTTCAAAGGTAAAAAATGGCCATAATTGAGCTCGTCCGGACCATAACTATGTCATTCATTGTGAGATTTTAAAATCATTTGGCACATTTGTTCACCATCATTGGACGGTGTGTCGCGCGAAAGAATTACGTAGATATCTCTAAGGTCAAGGTCGCCACAACTAAATTGATTTTGAAACAAGGGGGGTAACTAAGAACATGTATCTATGCACATTTTGAGTTGTCTCCCTTTATCAGACTTTTTTTCAAATTGAAATCAAGGTTGCCACGAGTAAAAATAGATTGAATTTGAAACAAGGGGGGTAACAATGCACGTTTTTAATTGTCTTCCTTTATCAGACTTTTTTTTTTATATTGAAAACCTGGTTTTGTGACAATTTTGTCCCTTGTTAATTTGATACATTGTAAAGTGGTCCTCAACAAACACAGTTCATGTCACTGGATGTTACATGCTTATTAAATACTGACTGTTATTAAATTACATAAAACATGGAAAGAAATTAATCACTAGAGTGTGCGTGTGAATTATTGGTATTTAACAACAGTGTTCATGTGTACTGTTTATTAAAAGCATGCCACTGAGTTCAATACTAGATATGCCCTTGTGGTCTCTTTGTTATGGACATTTAAAAAAAATTACTGTTCTTCTCTAAATCCTTCAATATTACTCAGGTGATCAATCCAGAGCCCATATTGCTGGCTTCTTTACCTTTAAAATCTTAACATGTTTTTACTTTTTTATTATTCCAGAAAAAACACAGACCAAAGAAGCTTTTGGATTTCTTATCCTTAAAAACATACTTGAGAAAAGTCATGGGAAAGCAGAATTACAAGATCTAATACTGGTAGCAGAGGAAAGTGTCAAGATTTATGATGGCGCCTTGACATTTGAACAGCTGTGTGGTGCACAAGTTCGAGATTTTATTATGATGCACACTGATGTTTTTAAACGGCTAAATTGTGACAATAGTACTTGTGTGGCATTGAGGTGTAAAGGAGACTCATCCTTAAGCACAAGAAGCTTTGCAGAGGCTGTAAAGCAAAGTCCTAACAATGAACAGTCAAATATTAAAAAACCGGATTCATCAAATTCCCTGCAAATAAACCAATTAAACAGTGAAACAGATTTGAGTGACAATCAATGGACTAGAGTTAGCCGTGGAAAGAAAAAGCCTCTATTAGCATGTGATGAGCCCAAACAAGTTAAAAAAAAATCAACACATTATTCTTCAAAGCCTTCAAGTGCAAAAACTAATTATAGTGCATCAACTAGTACAAGCTTGTTAAACCTTGTTCAAACAACCAAGTGTGAAGCTACAGCCACTAGAAGGCAAGTGAAGAATTGTACCAAATCAGACGAGGAATGGACTGAAGTTATTCATAGTCAGAGAGCTGGTACAAAAAGCTCAAAACCTAACAAAGATAAGCCACTGGCTCGAGAGGTATTACGTGAAGATGACCAGGATCCGAACATTGGCCATTTAAAATCTCTTTTAGAACAGGAGGAAGGAAGAGATTTAATGTTTGTGAAAAGTCATGACATCTACTTTGCAAAACCACATACATGTCAGCAAGACATTATAAGTATGTGGAACACACCACATAGAATTCGTTCATACATTGTTATTGGCGTTACAAAAGGTAATCCTAAAAAGCTCATTGGATGCAACAAAGATTTTGACGTGAATTTTTATTCTAAAGAAAGATTGTTTACGGATAGCACATTTAGTTTTACACCAACATACGTCTGTTTACCGGTTCAGTACAAGTCTATGACATTTGTTGTAATTGAAATTGCAAGCAGCTGGAAAATGGGTCAACCAAGCATAGTGAAAAAGGATGTTATTTTGGACGATTTTGTACTGAAACAAAATGAATTGTGGTATAGAGATGGATGTAAAAATGCGTTCTGTGTTGCATCAAATGAAACATTTGGCATGATTTTTCATTGGTTCCTTGGTACAAATGATCCTTCATTAGAAAGCTTGGGAAAGGGATTTATAGTACCTGAACTGGTAAAAAGTGAACAGACAGTATTAAAAAGACCACACATGGTTTCAAACCATTTGGAAAACTGTGATGAATGGGGATCAAGTGAGTCTTGTTCTAGCATGGAAACACATGATGTGATTGAAGAAGAAGGGGAGTTTACTAAGTTTTGGAAAGCATGTGGTGAATTTAAAAAACGTCACTTCATATTAATATCTGGTGACATATCGAACAGACATAAGCATCTCAGAAATCTTTCTCTAATTCCTTGGATAGCAGTTTATGATTTTGACATAAACAGCTGTACAAATGGGTTACTGAATGCCGTACAAGATGAATGTGAACAGATTAGACATTTGAAAATAAGCACTTGGAAAGAACCACCACCAGTTTTCTCTGAAAATGGAACTCATTGGTGCTTCATGAGAGGCTATCGGGAGCTGTCAGACACTCGGACAGACAGTCAGCCAGAAAAAATTGAAGATCATCATACATGGTTGCAAACTGTTAAAATTAGCATTGCTGAAAACTGTGAACAGATTGTTTCATTTGCAGATGAATACACAGTTTATACTATTGTGATCCTATGGCCAAAAACTGAAGAAATTATTCTGTTCATTCGTAAATTTCTTGACAAGATAGTTTACGAACTTAATCACAAACCAAAGCTCGTTGTCTGCATGAATGAAAAATGTAGGTCAGCAGATGAAGAAACAGCTTTAAATGCATTAAAGATGGAATATTCAAGTTGTATACATGTCTGCATTATTGACTTCAGTGATTTATGTCTTGGGCTAGGAAGTAAACTACAAAGCGTGGGTAACAGATGTTTGAAATATGAACTTCCAAGAATGCAGATTGACATTTTACCAGACTTTATCACTGAAAAGGACGCAATGTGGCTAAAAGAAGACTTGGAAGTGTTGTACCTTCAAAATCCTTACAAAGTCACTGATGCTGATCATGATTTTCTGGAAACGGAAATTATTAATTTCTTTAAAGGAGGAAGATTTCCATGGTCAGCTTGGTATGAAATAGGAGATTCAGGTGTTGATATTCGAAGAGATTCCTTAAAGGACGCAATACAAAAAATAGACAAGCTTATGTCCCAGTCTAGATGCTCAACCATAACAATTCTTCATGCACCTGGATCAGGTGGGTCGACTCTAGCACAACGAATATTGTGGGATTATCATGAAAAAATCCCATGTGTTCAGGTACGAAGAGGAACATTATTGAAGACAAAAGATCTTTCCAGAAAGATAGAATTCATACATGAAAAGACACACCTAACTACATTGATATTAATTGATGATGAAGATGATGTTAAGGTGAAACAGTTTTGCAAATCACTAAAATTTGCAATAATACTGAATGTGAAAAGATATCCATTCAAATTTGGGAACTTATCAAACAATCCAAAAGATAAGTCAGCTTTGCAAAGAGGTCATGAATATAAGATTTATCTCTCTGGAAAAGTGTCAAATAAAGAAGCACGCGAGCTCGCTGTTAAGTTTGGTGAAAGGTGTAGCCCAGAACGAAAAAAGACCTTGGAAAAAATGAAAAATGATGTGATGAGATCAAGACAACATTCTCTATATGAGTTTGGAATGACTGTTTACAGCCATGAATTCAAAGGCATAGCAGCTCATGTGAGAGGATATTTACAGATAAGTCGTGAAGCAGAATTGTCACACATTAACAAGTGTTTGGGTTATTTGGCATTAGTTTATTTCTATGGCCAAGCGAGTCTTCCTTGCCAGTTTTTTGCTCGGCTGTTTTATAAACAGCCCAATCATCAAATGATTCTGGAAGAAGATTTTCCTCACCCAGTTACTGAATTTGTAGTGTATGAAACAAATGATAGAAAGCAGCACATGATCCGCATTTGTCATTATGAAATTGCCAAAGAGATTCTAGAACAGATACTATCCAAAGATTGTTCCAGACAATCTCATGCATGGGAACATCATTACTCAGACAAACTGAGTAAAAATGCTTGCAAAAACCTTGCAGCTTTTTCTAAAGATTTTATTGAATATTGTAGCAATAAGAAAACAAGTAACTACAAAAGCAGTACAGCAATAGGTCATATCTTGGCAAGAACATTCATATATCGGGATGAAGTAGATTTGACTTTAACTGCAGTAGACTTTCCACGCAAAAAGGCACAAGTTTCACAGTTGTTACTTGATATTCCTGCAGGAAAACCCATGTTTGAAGAAAGGTTGCAAATTCTTGAGAAACTGGCAAGTTCTTTTCCGGATGAACCAAATTTCCATGCCCATGTTGGCAGGTTTTACGCCTTTTGTGGACCGGATGATGACGAAAAGGCTGAAAAAAAGTTTAAGAAAGCAATATCTTTAGTCAAGAAAAGAATTGAAGGGAGCAAGTTAGACCAATTGGACGATTCCTCAAAGTCAACGCTTGTGCATGTGTACCACATGTATGGAAGCTTTAAAAAGAAGCAGATCTCAAGTATGATAGGAAAACATAAAAATGAGGAAACCAAGACGATGGAAGCAGAGGAGAAGTTTTATGTGAAGATATCTAAGCTTGTTGAAGAGGCAGAATTGGCATGCGAGCTTTTTGAAAAAAGCCGAGTGTTGACACCTGACACGTGTGAAATATTTACTGGGTCTTACATTGGGGAAATTAATGTCCGGTTACAAATATCAGATTACGTTATAAGGCATTACAAAGAAACTGTGTCTGAGCATGAGGTTTTAAAACGATTTTTAGAATCAGAAGCAACAGCTGAGTGCCGATCATTTATTGAAGAAACAATTTGTCGCCTAGAGTATTTGTTTAATGCATGTTCAGAGGACGCTGATATGGAAAATGTGGAGAAGCATAGCATCATGACAATGATAAAGTGGTACAATGCTCTTTTTAAACTCCAAGTTCTACCGCAAGAATGTCTCACGGTTGTCCATGAGATTGACATACGTCGGATAAACATTTCTGCTCTGAAATTAGACTATGGTTCAAGGCCAGAATTGCAGTGCATTGAAAATGTTAATGATGCTGGAGCAGTGGAAAAAATAATAACGCTATATGAGGACAATTTTAAAGATATTTCGATGGGACAGTTTGAGGTTGTCAGCAAGAAGCGTCTTGATTATGACTATCAAGAATGGATTTGTGCCATTAGACATGATTTGTGCCAAAGGGTTTACAATCTAGATGATGTATGCACCCATGTTCAGATCTGGAATCAAACGGTTCGGTCACCAATGTCTTTGTTCTACCTTTTTGTTGTCAAAAGCGTGATGGGTATAGGACATGATAGTGCCCAAGGCAATACTGAATCCTTGATCGAAGCAAAGGAGTTACAGCAAGAGTTGACAAAGAAAGTATCATTGTTGTTAAAACCAAAACATCATCGAGAGTGGTTAGGGAATGGTGTAGGTATAAAAGCAATACTGCAGTCAAATCGAAAAATCCCCATATCTCACCATGAGGTCAAAGATCAAAGAGTTCTCAGTGTTAATTTAAAGGTTTGCAAAGGAACAATATGCCCTCCAAACAATAAGCCTTACTATGGTCAGATTGAGCTGGATTTACAAGTTGACAATTTAAAGGTGTTCTTTGTACCCAAGAGAGCTGAACTGGATGGGCCACGACATAAGGGTAGACGTGTGCAATTTAACCTGGCTTTCTCGTTTGAACATGGATACGAGGCGCTTAATGTAAAGGTTCTCAAAAGGCATGGCTGCTCAAACTGCAGTCAAAAACTCGAATTCAAAATTTCTGACACCAGTTTAGTATGTCCAACTTGCAAAGTGACTGTTTTCAAAGATGATTTGAATGAAGTTAAGTCTGATTCAGATGAAGAAAAGAAAAACTGAAAAATTAAAGAAATACTGTGAAATGGGATCATGTGTATGTATTTCAGAGTTAATTTGCATGTTTCCCAGCGTTTTCATGTCTGCATTTATGTGTGAACCTGCCCCTGTGACTTTTCAGGGGGAAAATTAATTTGAGCCAAACTCCTGACAAGGTATTGCGGAAGATATAATGTTGTGACGTAGACCAGTGTGCTATGGCCAATGAGACCTTAATGTGCTCTGATAGACGAATTCATCTGTGACTTATCAGATTGGGAATTTAAATGTGGAGAAATAAAGGAGCCATGACATTTTATGTTATACTGAGATAGCCTTAATTTGTATTGTGAGTGCTCTTAAGAAGTTATGATGCATCATATGGACTGTATTGCAGTTACAATAATGGGAATCAGGATAATGTAATTGATCTGGCCTTAGATAGAACCTTTCAGTATACAATAAAAACAATTTAAGGGCACTTTGTTTAAATAACTTGTTTTTGTGTATAACTGATATACATTAAAACAGTTGAAATGTGTACATGCAAATCATATGTATGTAGTGAAAGCGTTGTTTTTTTACTTCATGTAACCATCAGATCTGTTTTAATAACCTATGACTAAACCAGCAAAAGGGCATTACACTGTTCGGTTATTTTTGAGTAAACAGACACAATCTGCAAATTTTGTATAAAGTATGTTCTTTAGTAAACATTAATTAAAAAAAAAAATCATAAACTATGCCTTAGATTCTATTTTATTCATAATGAAATGTTTAATATTCAAGTTTTTGTAATATTACCTTTTTTTTTAAAATTTTCAACATCTGTGCCTTTGTTGTAATGTGTCTTGATAAATGTACATGCGTTTTCCCATAAATAATGGGTTAATGTTATTAAGACATTATTAATATTGATGAATTTATGCATGTCATTAAAACTCTTATTATCTGAACATTTAAGAATTTTGAATGTTAATATATACATGTATATATATATTTTAGATTGTTTTCCGATACTTGTTACTTAAGGCCTTTTGTACGTAAGAAATGTCCTTATTAATAACTTTATATAAAAATGTATAGTTTTTCTTTAACAATGCGTTTTTTTAGGACATTATTAATAAAGATGACTTTATGCATCTCTTTTAAACTCTTATTATCTGAATATATAAGAATTTGAATGTTAAGATATACATATTTATTGTCCCCTACCGGTGAAACCGGAGGGGACTTATGCTTTGCGCTCTGTGTGTCAGTCTGTCTGTCTGTCTGTCAGTCCTTCACACTTTTCTGGATCCTGTGATAACTTTAAAAGTTCTTCATATTTTTTCATGAAACTTAAAACATGGATAGATGGCAATATGGACATTATGCACGTCTTTTCATTTTGTTCCTAAGTCAAGAATTCTGGTTGCTATGGCAACAAGTATATAAACAAAAATAATCTGAAAATGGCGGAGTTTCACCGGTAGGGGACTTATATTGCTTGGCAATAGTCTTGTTTATTGTAGATTTTTTTCAGATACTTGTTACTTCAGGCCTTTTTTATGTAAGAAATGTCCTTGTTAATAACTTTATATAAAAATGTATAGTTTTCTTGAACAATTCGTTTTTTTTTTTACCAAATTTATTATTAATAGGAATAAAAAAACCTATATTGCCCTTTTGTGTTGAGGTAGATGTCAGCAACAAATCAAAGAAAAGTGCCTCTAGTCATGCTGCATTTCAGTGTATAATACCATCCATTAAGCATGTTCATAGCTTAGAATCACATTTTTGAAACTGCAATATATTGGATTCGTTGAAACTCAGAAAATCAGAAATACCCACCACCCACTAATTCTATTTGTTATTGAAAATATTCTTACCTAAGCTTAAAACTTTGGGAGGCATTTATAGTCAACCTTGACTTTAGATAATGTGTTTAATATGTTTGAATATCGAGGGATGAAAGCGAAACAGCTCTAATTGACATTTTTTCACAAAACGACTTTTTTGTATATTTTGTATTTTTTCAGTGCGAAAAGGTTTTTAGTTCCATTTTTTGCAATTATATTATTTTCAGTATAGGAAAAGTATTTTCCATAGACCAGTGTTATGTGGCCAATGAGACCTTAATGTGTTCTTATAGATAATTTCATCAGATGGGTAATTTAAATGTGGAGAAATAAATGAGCCATGAAATCATATGTTATACTGAGATAGCCTTAAATTTGTATTGTGAGTGCTTTAAAGAAGTTATGATTTGTCATATGTAATTTATTGCATCTACAATAATGGAATAATGGAATTGATCTGGCCTTATAAAGCACCTTTCAGTATAAAAAAATAACAACTTAAGGACACTTTGTTAAAATGAATTGTTTTTGTGTATAAACTGCTATACATTAAAACACGTGAAACGAAAAATGTGTACTTGCAAATCATATGTATACAGTTAAAGTTTTTATTTACTAAATGTAACCATCAGATCTGTTTTAATCATGTATATCCAAACCACTGAAAGGGCATTGAATTGTTCGTTTTAGCTCACCTGAGCACAATGTGCTCATGGGTGAGCTTTTGTGATCGCCTTTTGTCTGTTGTGCGTCGTCAACATTTGCCTTGTTAACACTCTAGAGGCCACATTTATTGTCCAATCTTCATGAAATTTGGTCAGAAGATTGGTCTCAATGATATCTTGGATGAGTTGGTAAATGGTTACATTTGCTTAAAAGCATTACTGCCAAGGGGCGGGGCATTTTTCTTTATATGGCTATAATTAAACCTTGTTAACACTCTAGAGGCCACATTTATTGTACAATCTTCATGAAACTTGGTCAGAAGATTCATCCCAATAATATGTTGGACGAGTTCGAAAATGATGCCAGTTAGTTGAAAAACATGGCAGCCAGGGGGCGGGGCAATTTTCCTTATATGGCTACAGTAAAACCTTGTTAACAATCTAGGGGCAAGATTTATTGCCCAATCTTCATAAAATTTGGTTAGAAGATTGGTCTTAATGATATCTTGGATGAGTTCCAAAATGGATACGTTTGCTTGAAAAACATGGCTGCCAAGGGGCGGGGCATTTTTCCTAATATGGCTATAGTAAAACCTTGTTAACACTCTAGAGGCCACTTTTATTTCCAATCTTAATGAAACTTGGTCAGAAGACTCATCCCAATAATATCTTGAACGAGTTCGAAAATGATGCCAGTTGGTTGAAAAACATGGCCGCCAGGGGGCGGGGCATTTTTCCTTATATAGCTTTAGTAAAACCTTGTAAACACTCTAGAGGCCACATTTATTTTCCAATCATCATGAAACTTGGTCAGAAGATTTGTCCCAATGATATCTTGGACATGTTCGAAAATGGGTCCGGTTGCTTTAAAAACCTGGCCACCAGGGGCGGGGAATTTTTTCTAATATGGCTATATGTGGCTTTAGTAAAACCTTGTTAACACTCTAGAGGCTACATTTATGGTCCGATCTTTATGAAACTTGGTCAGAAGATTTGTCCCAATGATATCTTGGACATGTTTGAAAATGGTTCCGGTTGTTTAAAAAAACATGGCCACCAGGGGGCGGGGCATTTTTCCTTATATGGCTATATATGGCTTTTTTTAAACCTTGTTAACACTCTAGAGGCCACCTTTATTGTTCGATCTTCATGAAACTTTGTCAGAAAATTCATCCGTTATATATCTTGGCGGAGTTTGTAAATGGTTTGGGTTGGTTGAAAAACATGGCAGCCATGGGGCGGGGCATTTTTCCTTATATTGCTATAGTAAAACCTTGTTTACATTCTAGTTAAATATTCTCAAAGTTGAATGTAGTAATATTTATTTCGCAGAAAATTACTCAAGGGAGAAAAAACTGTTCATAGCTTGAATTGTTTGAATTCCAATCATGAATGCACACTTAATTACTCCAACTGACCCTTATCAGCTGCCTGAGCACAAATCAATGCACATCTCTGAGTGAACCTTGTTGTTCTATTTCTAGATCAGCAACTTGATACCTTGTTGTGCTATTTCTTTGATGTGTGGCACCATAGATAAGAGAATCAAGATATAATTGTTGAGGCACACAGTTTATTATGCTCCTCCAAATTTTTTTTTTGGGGGGAGCATATTTAGTCGCCGCTTCGTCTGTCCATGCGTGTGTCCGTCCGTCCGTGCACAATTTTTGTCCGGGCTATTTCTCAGCAATTAATGACCGGAATTCAATTAAACTTTATGGGAAGCTTCACTACCAAGAGGAGTTGTGCATATTATCAGCCGGTTCTGGTCGGATGATTTTTCACAGAGTTATGGCCCTTTGAAATTTTCCATTAACTGTACATATAGTGCAATTCTTGTCCCCCCAACTACTAGACGTTTCCTTTTATCTGAATATATAGTGCAATATTGTGACAAAAAAATCTTTGCGGAGCATCACCCGTCTCCGACGGTTTCTTGTTGATGAGGTCTGAATTTTTTTGTGTGTTTATCAAAGATTTGTGTTTTAAAACGGATGTATTGATTTTTTAATTGGAAAAATAATTGCAAGGTGAGTCTGAAAATAGTTCATGTTTGTTTAAAAACAAGTCTCTCAGGGGGTGGTAGTTTATTTGTATGTCTACAGTTGTTTATAGTGAAAAATTGTGAATACTTTTAGTCACAGTTTTAGTTCAATCTGAATGACTCTTGCTGAGTACAAATGTTGTTATCATTTCTTGATTTAGTTTACTCAATTAGTTTTAATAATATCTTCTTCAAACATGGTGACAATCTTTATGAGCATAATATTTTTTGCTCATGGTGAACTTTTGTGATCACCTTTTGTCATTGTCTGTCTTCCGTTGTGCGTCATGAATATTTGCCTTGTTAACACTGTAGAGGCCACATTTATTGTCGGATCTTCATGAAACTTTGTCAGATAATTTGTCACAATGATATCTTAGACGAGTTCAAAAATGATTCAGGTCTGTTGAAAAACATGGCCGCCAGGGGGCCATTTGTTGTTCATTCTTCATGAAACTTGGTTAGAACATTTGTTCTATTGATATCTTGGGCTGCAAAGAACAGGTTATTTCTTTTTATCTGAGGTGAGCGACTTTGGGCCTTTCAGACCCTCTTGTTTTGAGTAAACAGGCACAATCTGCAAATTTTGTATAAAGTTTGTTCTTTAGTTAACATTTATTTTAAGACATTTTCATAAAATATGCCTTGGATTGTATTTTATTCATACTGAAATGTTTAATATTCAAGTTTTTGTAACAAACTTTTTTATTTGTCCACACCTGTGCCTTTGCTTGTAAAGTGTCTTGATAAATGTACATGTGTTTTCCCATAAATAATGGGTAAATGTTATTAAGACATTATAGATATTGGTGACCTTATGCATCTCATTAAAGCTCTTATTATCTGAATATATATGAATTTTGAATGTTAATATATACATATTTATATATTGTAGATTTTTCAGATACTTGTTACTCGAGGCCTTTTTTATGTTATAAATGTCATTGTTAATAACTTTATTATATAGAAAAATGTATAGTTGTTCTTTAACAATACATTTTTTGACCAAATTTATTATTAATAGGAACAAAAACATATATTGCCCTTTCGTGTTGAGGTAGATGTCAGCAACAAACCAAAGAAAAGTGCCTCTAGTCATGCTGCATTTCAGTGTATAATACCATCATCATGCATTAATCATGTTCATAGCTTAGAATCACATTTTTGAAACTGCAATATATTTGATTCGTTGAAACTCAGAAAATCAGAAATACCCACCACCCACTAATTCTATTTGTTATTGAAAATATTCTTACCTAAGCTTATGAACATTGGGAGGCATTTATAGTCAACCTTGACTTTAGATAATGTGTTTAATATGTTTGCATGCTGTATTGATTTGAAGGAGGAAAACACTTAACTGTAACAATACTTAATTGAATGTCACTAAAGGAATACTTTATTACTAAGAGAATCTATAATTAACTTATGTAAATTGATAAATTCTAAAGACTTGGAATATTATTGTCTATAAATATGTTTCATTGCTGTTTCTAGATTTTTGTATGCTGATTCTGTAGGTACGTTGAATAGTCTCAGATAGTTAGAATACCCGGTAGTGAAAATTTGTTTATGGGACTTGTTTTTTATTGAAAAACAAAATGAAATTCAATGTATTTACTGACAACAACATGTATATCATATTAAGAAAATTTTATAATAATTTTAAAAGCAAGATAAAAAGTTGAATATAAATATTACCAGCCCCAGGATTCCAATCAGTGATCTTTAGAAGCAAACTTTATAGCGCTTACGCTTAACACTAAGCCGTTTTGATGTAACAGCAAATTGTAAAAGCTTTTTTGTAATATATTTTCTATATTATTGACGAAAAGTATAACAAGCCCTTTATAATTTTTATGCCCCCGGATCGATAGATCGGGGGTATATTGTTTTTGTCCTGTCTGTCTGTCTGTCTGTCTGTCTGTCTGTCTGTCTGTCTGTCTGTCTGTCTGTCTGTCTGTCTGTCTGTCTGTCTGTCATTCTATCCCAAAACTTTAACCTTGGTTAAAGTTTGATAACTTTTGCAATATTGAACATAGCAACTTGATATTTACCATGCATGTGTATCTCATGGGCTGCTCATTTTGAGTGGTTAAAAGTCAATGTCAAGGTCATCCTTCAAGGTCAAAGGTCAAATATCATTGTATTTTTCTTTCCTAAAACTTTAACCTTCGTTAAAGTTTTATCATAACTTTTTTAATATTAAACACAGCAACTTCATATTTGGCATGCGCGTGAGTATCTCGTGGAGCTGCACATTTTGAGTGGTGAAAGGTCAAGGTCATTCTTCGAGGTCAAAGGTCAAAAATTAAAAAAAAAAATTTTTATTTCTCCATTCAATCTCATACTTACTTCTCGTGGAGCTGCACATTTTGAGTGGTGAAAGGTCAAGGTCATCCTTCAAGGTCAAAGGTAAAAAAAAATCAAAGTGGCGCATTAGAGGGCATTGTGTTTCTGACAAACACATCTCTTGTTTCAATTATTATTGATGAACTGTAAACGCTATTTCAGTAATAAATTTCCCAAATTATTGAGGAAAAGCATTATGAACACCTTTATTTGCGATTGTTATTGATAAATTGTAAATGCTATTTTAATAATATGATTTCCAAATTGTTGACCAAAAGCATTACGCATGTTCTATTTTTTTTGTATTGTCGTTGATGATTTTTCATAAACAAAGAAATATTTCAAATATTTTTTGAGTAAGAATTGTAATTTTGCTTGCTTATATAATATATTCACTTTTTTTTCGAATCTATTGCAATTCATTTTTAAAATTGACATTTTGCTTAACGTGTTTAAAGGAATTGATGCAATCGATCTGTAATTGTTTTGTTGCTCATGAAATATTCTGATATGGACTGTTTTCATGTCACATGCAATTTGATATCAGATATGATTTAAAACATATTTTGCAAATTTTCTTTGTACTTGTTATCGTATTTTGTTTAATTGTTTACTTATATGCAATGCATGAATATTTATTGTGCTTGACAGGGGCTGACTGATTCCAATTAACCAGTATGTTTTTAAAAACATGGATCAAAATGTTATGCATATTTATATGTTTCTATCATAATACAATTGGATTTGCATCATTTTAAGTCACTGTACAACACATAGGGATTCTGCTACCAAGATTGTTGAAAGTTCAAAATTAGTTTGCTGATTTAAACAAAAGTGAATTTGTCACACAAAAACAGCAATTCCATAATAAAGGCCTTTTAGGAAGAAATGTCTAATTCTGGATAGCATACATTTCCAATTTTAGATTTTAAACTGACTGTGATCTTGACCCTTGACGTCTCGGATACTCTGTCTAGCTTTGCTTGTCTCTTTTATTTATTATGCCCTCCTTCAAAGAAGAGGGGGTATATTGTTTTGCACATGTCGGTCGGTCCATCGGTCAGTCGGTCCATCGGTCGGTTGGTGAGTCCGTTCGCCAAATGGTTTCCGAATGATTACTCAAGAACGCTTAGGCCTGGGATCAGGAAAGTTCATAGGTACACTGATCATGACCGGCAGATGACCCCTATTGATTTTCAGGTCACTTGGTCAAAGTTCAAGGTCACAGTGGCTCGAAGCAGTAAAATGGTTTCCGGATGATAACTCAAGAACGCTTAAGCCTGGGATCAGGAAAGTTCATACGGACATTGCTAATGACTGACAGATGACCGCTATTGATTTTCAGGTCACTAGGTCAAAGTTCAAGGTCACAGTGGCTTGAAGCAGTAAAATGGTTTCCGGATGATAACTCAAGAACGCTTAAGCCTAGGATCAAGAAAGTTCATAGGGACATTGATCATGACCGGCAGATGACCCCTATTGACTTTCAGGTCACTATTTTTAAAGTTCAAGGTCACAGTGACTCGAAACAGTAAAATGGTTTCCGGATGATAACATATTCACACAATCGCTGCCACTACAACTGACAGCCCATTTTGTTTTACAAACAGCCCTTGTTTAAAAATCTTTTGTCTTGAAATGAAACCTTTGAAAGGGTCAGATTCCTGTATGTGACAATCCTATGGAAAAATCTGGTCACTTATAAGAATTTGAAAAATCTTTTCGAATCAGACTATGTTGTTCAGGACAAAAATAAGGTGCTTTGACATTGAATTGTTTATACCTTGATCATTGACATGAGGACTCCGACGTATTTCTTGCCCACAACACAACTGATCATCCTGGTCACTTAATTATACTTTATTTGCAATCATTACATTCAAGGCACTGAGCCTTGCTCAGTTTGAAGAGCGGTGTACTACAACGCAAGGTTGGCGTGGTTTTATTCTTGACCCAGTGATATAACTTGTCTGCGTCATGATATTCATTCTATGGCCATTCACCCCTATCTCTGAGTAGGTCAGTTGTTAGCTTCTGGCATAAGTATGTGCAGCAGATACTTTTTAACCAACATGCACTTTAAAATGAAAGTGGGTTTAACTTACCAAAGTCACAACTGAAATACTGTTTAAAATATAAAATAAAATACAGATTAACAAACCCATACATGCTGGACAAATTTATCTCACAACAAAGAGTTTGGGTTTATGTATCAAATGTGACCTTTTAACCAGCTTGAATTGTGACTTTGACCCTTAACTTATGGAACCTGGATCTTGCATTAAAGCCCCCCCCCCTCCCACCCTGGTCTAGACAATGTCAATGTTATGCTTCAGTAGAAAGTTAAGGGTTGATTTGTGACTTAAACTGTGTTATTGACCTTTGACAGAGGTGCATGATTCTTGTGCGGTACATCTGTCTGGACATGCTTGTCAATGTTGCCAAGTTACTTAAATATCCTTCAAGGCTTAAATTTGGATTTACGATCAGTCACAACATGCAAATCACTTCTGCCGAGTTATTTTTAAAACCTGCCTCAGCTAGGACTCACATAATATGGCTGTTTTTGAAATAGCGAATATGAATTGATTGAAGAATTTCATGGTGGCATAATAACTTTAAATAGTAAAAGCTTATTGAATAATTATAAAAAGACGTATGCTGCTTTCAGACTCTCTTTTTTCACATTAGCATAATATAACAACATTTCTTTTTAAATACATTTTTCAATATAATAATCACATTTATGTTATTTACATGTTTTAAATCAAAGAACAGTTTGTCGGCGTACTTGTTGGGCTGTGTTTAAATGAACTTTGTGAAGTTGACTGCAGGTATTTATAACTTGTTTTACCAATAAATAGTTTACATGAATCATATTATGTTTATTTCTGTTATTACAATTTTTGAAGACAATTCAGCTCAACTGGTAGAAATTTTCCAATGACACTAAATCAAATAGCCCTCTATTACACCAGAAAAAATATAAATGAATTAACAGAATACTTTCGTAAATAATAGCATTTAAAGCACAAATCATTCCATTATCATGACCCCTGATGCAATTTTATACATTAAAGTTTTGTCAAAGTTTCAGTCTCAATAACAATACTGAATACAATTAAATACAGGATTTTTTGGCGGTTTGTACTTGCAATTTCACTTAAAATTCATCTTAAGCATTGACTGCTGAACCTTTGCAAAAAAAACCAACAACAACCGATTAATCAGATATGTTCTGATAATGGAATTAGTTGGCAAAAATGCCAATATAGTGAAACAATTGAAATAAACTTTTTTGCTCAATATCAAATCTATATAGTTTGTTTAACAAAATATTGTGTTCATGAAAATGAATACTTCACAAACCAGTTTGTACACACTTATATGTTACACAAATGGTATTAAGTAAAAATTACTTATAATAATATTTTTGTAAAAAAATTCCCGCCAATTGCCAACAGAACAGACAAGACATAAACGTTAAAGTACAACTTTATAGTATAGAAAAATTCACAAACCAAAACAATAACAACTTAACATGATATATTAAAATTATTATTGAATACAGAAAGTGAAAGAACTCTTCCTCCCATCTAGAACAAATTAATGTCAAAATTATTTTCCTCTTTTTACTTAATAAACCAATATTGAATTACAGAGTTGTTTGAATGAAATCTGATACTTCAAAGATATATGTATTTTTGATTTGTTATTAAGTGTAATTTCTCTCATATTGCAAAACTGTTTTTGCTGTCTTTTACAACTAAAATGTTTTAAACAAAATTAACACCTGTTTATATCATATAGTTGACTTACCTGGCAGTAGAAAAACATTTCACATTTAAATAAAAATACACAGCTAAAATAAAATCCAGTTTCAATAAAAGCGCTGTAGGCGCTGAAGGCCTGGGGCTAGGTTTAGTGTGACGTAAAATGCATTTAGGATGTTTTGTCCGAATTTCTCCATTTGTCCGAATTTATACGGATAGACCCTAGCGGTTGAGTGCAGAAGCTCAGAGACTGTAAGAAAAGACAATAGTTGTATATATACTACAGTGTACATAGACGGTGGAGGACAACACGATACTGGTTGTGGGAACGATAACCTTTTGATCAACTCTACAGATCTGGTAGAGGTTTGTCTACATATAGGCGGTGAAGATATACAACAACAACAACATGGCCGCAAAAAACTGTTATTTTGGCGTCAAATAAATCACTTTCAACAGCCTAAAATAGCTTTCTATTACATAATTAACTGATCGGGAAAACACTCATACTTCCTTTGTATTGTAAAAGAAAATCCACTAAAGCCCAAATCTCACTTTTGCCGGTAGAGCCCCCGTCCATCCCGGTTTGCTAACGCCAGTCGACCGGCGAGGACCGAGATGATTCGTAGAAATTTTTAACGCAGTCACACTATTTCCCGGTGTCGCCCCGGTTGAAGCCTGTCAACAGCCCGGCAGAGTCCCGGTCAACCCGGACTGGCTACGGTTTATCCCGGTGAAGCCCCGGTTAACGCCGGTAGTGCCCCAGTGAAAGCCGGCAGCGTCCCGGCATATCCCCGGTTGTCGCCTGTAGTGCCCCGTTTGAACCTCGGTGAAAGCCGGCAGCGTCCCGGCAGTGTCCCTGTATACCGGAACACCGCCGGCACTCGCCGTGTCTATTCCGGCATCAGACCCCGGCAGAGCTACGGCAACGCCCCGATTTCACCCGGCTCGTCGCCGGTAATGCCCCGGCGGAGCCCCGGTGAATGCCGGTGGCGTTCCGGCAGAGCGCCGGTTTTCTTATATACCGTAGCTATACCGGGACTCTAACGGCATTCACCGAGGCGTTGCTGTAGCTCTGTCGGGGTCTTATGGGCCCCGGTGGAGCTACGGTGCCGTCCCGGTTGTTCCCGGTGCCGCGCCGGTCGTTGTCGGTCCTTCCCGGTTCATCCCGGAGGTATTAAACATTTTAATACTTTCCCGGTGGAGCCCCGGTTCATCCCGGTCGTCCCCGATGGAGCCCCGGTTCATCCCGGTAGATCTCGGATCACGCACACGGGCTCCGCCGGCATCATAGTGAGACTGGGCCTTTACCCTGATAAAGAACGGTGTAGAGATAGTGTACGTTGTCTCGCGTTTAACTTTTCGCGCTCGATTTGCGCGCTCGATCTGCGCAGTGAAATATCATATCCGGTAACTTCGTATATTTCCAAGAATGATCATGAATATTTGTTGTTTTTGTTTTTTTCATTTTCTTTTTTCTTGAATGTCTCGTTAACGCAAAATAAAATAACAATATCTTAAAATATGTTTATAAATACCAAATGTAATGTCTTCAAAAAATGTATCAGAAAAAAAATCTTCTGTCTCCGTAGACACTCGTATCTTTTCGGCCTAGACCGTCAAGTGAGGAACTTATTCTCGCATGAATATGCAAACAATAATAAAAATGTCGTAGCCAATGCTTAGCAATTTTGCTTCAATAATATTTTTTTACACGTTTTATGACACTGTCATGTTATATACATGTGATGTTCTGTATTTACAAGGCGGGTTATTGAGATCTGCGAAGAACTTCTTTGATTGCGCATGAATTACCGCCAAGTGGTAAATCGGACTTTTGGGAAATCATTCATTCGTGGGTTTTGGCAGCCAGCCAATTCTGACTGTCTCAGAAATTTGTATCATTGCTATGGCCTTAGGGCTACTCCCCAGGCAAAAAACTCAAATGAAAAAAAAAATTATTTTATGATATCTGCAAATTTTTAAAATGATTATCACAGTGTAAGTTTTATCGAGTGGAGGTGTTGAATTTACCAAAGTAAGCAGCCGTTGGTGGGTTGGTGTAGACCTCTTTGCCCAGATAATCCTTGTGGTAAGTCTGCTTCTGTGCGAGCCGGCGGTTTTCATCCGCAAGGCGGCGCTGAAGTTCCTCACGTTTACGCTCCTGTTCCCGCTCCAGAAGCATGACAGCACGCGCATTGGCCAGACGCTGACAATCGTGCTCAATGTTACGGAGATGCTCTACTTGTGTCAGACGCTGTTCACAAAAAGAACCGATAAGCATCACTAACCAAAACGAGGTGAAAACCTTTTTTTAAAGATCCATAAACACTCAAAATCAGCAAATACTTTGAAGAATAAAATGTAACCCCTATAAAAAAAAAATCAGTGTTCCATGTAGCAATTGCAAAATTTGAAAGCTAGATTAAGTCTGGTAAAATTGACAATACAAAATGCTTGTTTTTTAATTTTTGTGGGACAACAAGTCCATTTTAATTTCCCGCGACGATATGCGAACATTTACGAGCAGACGCGATATTGGCTTTGGGCAGCGTCGGAAGCATGACGTAGTTAGTCATGAATAATCACTGTTATTTATTGGTGGAGCTCAAGCAAGGACATCCTGTTCTTCCGAATCAGCAAGAAAAAAACAGAGCATGCAAAAATACAAGTGTATATGGGGCAATACTTAAATGAATGGAAATTGGTGATGAAAAGAATTGGGTTTTCCCATGAGTTTGAAGTTTCCCGTTATCAATTATATAAGCGTGCGGACCTTATAGAAAGCACAGGCAAATTAATTAAGTGCGCTTCCCATTAACGAAAACTGAATTACTTCGATCCTGACTCGAGATTATGCGTACAATAAAATAAGATGACGAACGTCGTGAAACGATTCTTAGATGCTAACAAGTTGCAGGATGTTTGTATTTTAACGTTTTTACACAGATGTTACTTGTTTTAGGGTCTACATATTGTAATTAACCTTCGTAGGGCACTTTGTGTTGTGGGAACTTTTTATTTATAATGATAGTATAAGGCGGTGTTTGTGGATCTTTAAACAAAGTTTATTTGTCAATCCATACATTCAAGACACCGAGCTTAGCTCAGTCTGTAGAGCGCGGAAATACAAACATAAGGTCACTTCGATACGTGTCCCTGTGATAAAACTTTTCTGTGAAGTGTCATAAAATTAGTTGTTTTGCGATTATCCCCCCCTTTCTGTTATGCAGGTAGGGTAGTAATTTAGCTTATGGCTTAAGTATGCGCATTAAGTACTTGCAAACCAAACTGCCCTTGAAAAGAGTAAGTAGGATCAGCTAAAAGACATCATTTGAATGAAATTATGTCAAAAACATCAACAAGTTTAGGATTGATGGATCAATTTTGACCTTGAATTGTGACTTTGAACCTTAAAAGCCAGGATCTTGCATGCAAAACTTTGTTTGGTCACTTCTTTCAAGTTTTTTGAAAATCTGTCCATGATGGACAATCTTATGCTGCAGACAAATTGCTAGGGTTTGATTTGGCCTTTAACTGTGTTCTTTGAATGATTCAGGTGTGAACTATTCTGCCTGGAGATGCTTTTCAATTCTGCGAAGTAATTGGAATATCCATCAAGGTTTCATATTGGACATGGAGGCAGTCCCATCATGCAAATCACATCTGCTAAGTTGTTTAACAATCAATTCATGGTCTGGGCAAAGCTTGTTCTATTTGCCTGCTAAGACTCTTCTATAATATGGCTGTTTATCAAACAGGAGTAAAAAATCATATTGGCATAATAGCTTTAGTTACAAGGATATTGAACAATTGTAGAAAGGTTAATTTTGTTCCATTTTTTTATTCACATGTGTATAATAGTTTTAAATTTTAAATAATTATATTTTTATTATATTTGCAAGTGGTAATATGTTTTCAAGTATTTTGTTCAAGTTTACTATCAGAATTTATAATTTGTGTTACCGAGTATTTTTCAGATAAATAAATTGTTTAAATTTAACATTTTGTGCTCATTTCTGTTATAACCACTTTTGAATACAAAGCAGCTGAACTACAGGAAATCTTGCAAGCACATGACCTTAAATTACCCCCATAAGCCCAAAATGGTTATATAAATTTACCCACTCCCCTCTGGTAAAATGGGACTTAATGAATGTGCGTAATGTAATCTCTGATTAGTCAGCACAGTTTCTGCTTTTATGGTATTTATCATTTAAATCAATTCTCTTCTAAGTGAAAATTCAGTTAAGGTTGAGATTGTTGTCTCTGATAAGCATGTGCGGACTGCACAGACTAATCTGGGACACCACTGTACGCACGTGCTGTAAGCCCAGTTTTTCCAATGCCCGGTTTGCAATTTAAATGAAAATACACATTGAACACACGTATGAATCGATTAATCAGATATGTACTGATAATTTTATAAGTACTCAAAATTGCCAATATACTAAAAATGATGTCAATTTTAGGCCATCAATATAAACTGTGTATAGTTTGTATTACGTCGTATTAATCATAACGTATTCTTTACATACGAGCTTTTAAACTGTTATAATACACAACTGGTATGTAGCTATATAAAGGTCTAAAATAACTTGGAACAAGCACATTCGTTGAATTGATATCCCTCACCTTCTCATTTTGATCTTTATAAGTATGAAGTTTCATGTTGAAATCTGATATTGTTTCTGAGATAGAGCTTTTATTTGTGACATAAAGACGGATAGACAGACTGACGGACGGGCAATAACAAACTATATCCCTCCGCCTTTGGCGGGAATTTTTTTTTGTAACAAAACACAATCCAGCCATTTACCAACACCACAGAAAAGACTTAACGATAAAGCATTACTTCATAGTATATTACAGATAGAAAGTCCACAAACCAAAACAATAAGAACTACATGCAACATTCATGCCGAAAATATTAAAGAAAAGTTTGGGGCTTACATACAATCATCAATTTAATTTACGGTTGTTTTACAATTACGATGCCAATTACACACATGCATTTTGATGTTCATTCCTTTCTTAAATTTGGCCGTGATAAGATGGGCATAGATATTAGATAAGATAATAGTCAGTTAAAGTTAACCAATATGGCTTTCAAGCGTACACACTAAAGTTCTTGACGTTGGAACAATGCGTTTAGGTGATTAGTGTGCTAGGCAAAGTAAGTTATAATTTGATCTATATAATTATAATTACATTAAAATATATGTCAATAGTTATGTATACATGCATATGATTGTTGAAAAACATATTAAACACAAGGCAAATTGAAATGATAAATATACAAACAAAATTGTATTTACAATCATTTCTTACATAATATATGCATTAGTATTCACATATTCAAACGATAAAGCACATACGAGTATAAGGTACATGTTAAAGGTAAACAATAATATTTTGCAATGTTTCAATCGATCCTGCGAATAAAGACCACCTGTGAACAAGGACCGCAACAACCACATCCGTTGAAGTGTTTTAATTGACAGGTCAGACTGTACTTAGAAACAATATAAAGGAGGAAATAATGTTTGTATTTTTCATTATCAATTAAATTTTTACCTGTTTTTGTCGTATTTTTCATCACCAAAATCGTTAAATGATGGTTACTTTGTTGAAACTTTGAACTGGTGGATTCGTGATTGTCACGACCATTGAAACATAGAAGACAAATCAGGACTGGTAAATGGTGGTCGTCTTAGCGAGTTGGTCGTAATAACGAAGTGGTCGTTCAATTTTTTTAATGTATATCCAGACAAAGGCGCAGCTGACAGGTGAATACAGTAAAAGAGGAGCTGAAGAAACAGACGGAGACGAGTGAGAGAACTAGTCACGAGGAGTCGACACACAGAGACAGGGGTACGAGAGAGGGTCGAGAGATCGAGAAGAGAGGTCACTGAACAAACATGGCCAAGAGAAAGAAAAGCACAGAGATCAAGATCGGTCAGCATCAAGTTCGAGCAAGAAAAGGAAATACGAAGATGATATGTGAAGTAGTTATTTTTTATTTTTTATTTTTTGGAAGTTTACAATAATAATATAAATATTAATAAATGTTTATGATATTTTTTAAACAATAAAAAACTGTTCTTTTAGAAATTTTCAACAGCATGTATGGATTTTGATATACCTGGCTATAAGTGATAATGAAATGTATTGACAGATGCAAGAACTGGGTCCGTGGATCCAACTTCAAAGTCACAATTCAGGGTCATAGGTTAAATTTATGAAATTGTTCATAAAAATTTGCCCAGCTGATCAAATGATAAGACGAAGTGTCATGCGCAATAGCTAGATCCCTAGATCCAATGACAAGGTAACAAATCAAGGTGAAATGTCAATTAAGGGATTTATAAATAACATAAAACATTGATCTGCCTTATACGTAGTTTCCCACAGGAAAAGCAAGTCCCTGTGCGCAAAATCAAGTTCACAAGGTAAAATTTAGGAAATTAGTACTTAACTATGGAAGCATATTTGTGCCACCTCTTAACAACTTAAAATAACATGAAAATAATGGAGGATTTCGCAAAAAAGAAATTCATTTCGCGAAAACAGATTCATTTTCAAGGAAATAAATATATTATGTTAACACGAATTTATGCATGTTAGTGCTCTAAACTGTTAACACATACAGATAAAATTTTCATGAAAATAATGGAAGATTTCGCGAAAACAAATAACTTTTCTCGAAATCAGATAACTTCATGAAATTATGAATATAAATTCGCGAAAGGTGCCAGTTATATAAAAATACATTCTCTTCAATCGGTGAACATTGTATTTATACTACAGACCAAGAACTGGAGTGTGCGTGCATACTATAGCAAGTAGTAAGTTTCCTTTTATTGTTTTATTTTTAATGTAAATGCATCTTTGTTGACGAAAATACATGTAGCTGTTTTTACATATTTATTTTCAGACACAAAAATGGAAATTACTGGGTGGGAAATGGATGTGCGATTTTTCTGTATTCATTAATGCAACAGTCTATACAGTGTCAATTTCACATTTAGAGTTCAAAGGTCGAAAACGGTACAGTACCAATGTCCCCCTTTGGAAAGCCACTTGTAAGACCTTTGGATTTTTTATTAGAATAATAGATCTCTTATTTTCTTTATGGTTATTCCAGATCATACCCGCATACGATATTCAGGACGCCGATCTTCAGGGTATGTCATCATCACAGCTTATTGTTTTGTATCGTCAAAGAGGTTATTCTATACGTGAAATTCTTGGAGTTATGGCCATACGACATGGAAAAATAACAAGCGAACGATCAATTGTCCGAGTCTTGAGACGTTACCGCCTGACGTGAGGCCAAAGTCAACACAGTCTCGAAAAAATTATTCAAGGAATATTGCTTGAGTTTTCAGCTTCCGGTAAAAATGCTGGTTACCGGAAAATGCGTCAAAGACTCCTGATTAATCATGGACTTGCAGCTACATTTGAGATGGTTCGTCTAATTTTAGGACTCATTGATCCACAAGGTGTTGCATTAAGGCAGGCGGGAAGGTTAAGGCGGAGAATTTATATAAACAATGGTCCCAATTTTGCAATCCATTTAGATGGCTGGGACAAATTGAAGCCATACGGTTTGTTAATCCATGGAGCTGTGGATGGATTTACCCGTAGAGTGTTGTGGCTGAAATGTTGTGATTCTAACAAACAGCCGATGTACATATCTAGCTTTTATTTAGACTACATTAGGGAAATTAATGGCACTCCAGTTCGGGTTTACGGTGACCGCAGTACAGAAAATTCTATTGTCCGTGATGTGCAAATGGCATTACGATGGACAGACGCAGATCAGTAACAGGGGATCCTAAGCTTCGTCTATGTTTCATCTAACAGAAATGTCAGAATTGAGAGGTTTTGGCGAAGTCTTAGAGAAATGTGTGGAAATGTCTGGATGAACCATTTTAAAGATATGAGTGATTTCGGATTACTGGACACATCTTATAGTGTGCACTTAGAATGCATAAGATACTGTTTTCTTTCTGTCATTAGTAAAGACCTTTATGAAGTTTGCAATATTTGGAATACTCATCGTGTTCGTCGAAATAACCGAATATCATGTCCTGCAGGAAAACCTGAGGTGTTGTTCTTTCAGCCAGAAGTATATGGTGTAAGAGATTGTAAAATACCACTGGTTGACAATAGGGAATTAAATGATGTGGAACGGGAGTATTCTCAACGCCCTCCAGAACTTGGTGTATCACAAGAGTTCCTGACAATTGCAAGAGCAGCTGTCGGAGATTTCAATCTTCAATACCCACCTAGAAACAGAGAAAAAGGAACAGAGCTTTTTGCTGCAATAACCATGTACATTGAACGCCTCGTTTAACACGGAAATGAAACAAAAATGAACTTTATGATACTTCCTTACAAGCTGGCAAACTTGTGCATTGGTTGACAAAATGTCAATTAATAGATAATGTTGTGTCTGAAAGCAGAGCACGTACTAGTTTTAAAAAAGCTGTTGGCTTTGTATGCGCTGTCATTGCCATGTATGATTGTGTGGCAATAAAACAAGACATATTTTGTCAGTTTCGCTTTAAAATATCATTTAAATATGTGGCCAAAATGCTAGCTTTATTTGTTATGAACACCCTGAAATAAAAAAAAACACACAAACCAGGTTAGGGTGTATATGGAATCAATACCGTAACAGGGGAAGTAGTGTTACACGAAGGGTAGAATGTCTGGAAATATAATTACTGGATCACTGCACTGTTTGCGTAACACTTCCAAATTTTATATGAACGGCGGAATGCTTCTGTTCTGCCCATGTGTGTTAATCGCCCTTATACTGTCAAATAGTTATAAATTTTTTGGGCATACGGTATGAACAAGGCAACACAAGGTGCGCCTTGAGACGGTTCTGTAAAGACTAAAGTTAAACGAGAGAAACTGACTAATTACGACTGTCAAATTTGATATCATTGTGTTATGCAGTCGTGTCAGAGAACTGTCGGGTGTCATTTTCTCTTGTTACCTTGAATGCAGGGGTTGTCATAAGGCACTTCTCGTCTTGCCTTGTTCCGCCAATGTGGGGTGAGAATAGCAGTTTTATGCCATACAATAAGAGTGTTTCATATCCAAACTAATTTTCATTATGCAGTAGTCTACATGTGACCTTGACCTTTGAGTAACATACCTCAAACACACCAGTATATATGGATAAATACATCAAGAGTTATGTACAACTAACTATTTGTTAAGGTACAACTACACCGAGTATGTGAAAGTGCAAAGGTAAGTCAGAGGTGGCTGTATTAGTTGAATTTGTTTGATGGTAATCAAGATCATATTTAAACAAGAACCGTTCGACATCCACACACTCGACTTTTCTCAGGGCAGTGCTAGATTATTATTATAAAATGAAAATCTAAGTGAAAAAATATACGTTGAACATGGGGCATAATTCTGCCAAAATATTTTTGGAGTATCTGTCTTGCAAGTTTGTGTTCTCCTTTTGATAGTTAACAACAGCCCATTGTATAAAACTTGGATATCTTATTCGCCGGTTATCTTTGTCCACTGCTTAAATTTGTTCAAATTGGTTAAGACCTTGGTTAACTTTAACAACAAAAAAAAAACAATATCCAAAGCATGTGATGGTCTCGTTAATCTTTTAATCCCCACGCTTTTCGGAGAAAAAGTGGGGATATTGTGGTGATGTCCGTCCGTCCTGGCCACCAGCTCCTCCTACACTATTAGCACTAGAACCTTGAAACTTACATACATGGTAGCTATGAGCATATGTACGATGGTGACAGTGACGGAATTTTGATCTGACCTCTGGGTCAAAAGTTATGGGGGTTGGGGCGTTGCCGGGTCAGAGATTTTCCTGCGACCGCGATTCGAAAAAGGCTCATAACTACTGTGTCCCTTCAGATATTGCTTACATATTTGGTATGCATGTGTATCTAGACAACATCTATCCATGCGCATAAAATTTTGACCCATGTGACCTTGACCTTGAACTTTGGGTCAGTTTTTAGGTTTCGAAATCTGCGACCGCGATTCGAAAAAGACTCAGAACTACTGTGCCCCTTCAGATATTGCTTTCATATTTAGTATGTATGTGTATCTGGAAAACACTTTTCCATGCGCACAAAATGTTGACCCCTGTGACCTTGACCTTAAACTTGGGGTCAGTCTTCAGGTTTCAAAATCTGCGACCGCGATTCAAAAAAGGCTCATAACTACTGTGTCCCTTCAGATATTGCTTTCATATTTGGTATTCATGTGTATCTGGACAAGACCTTTCCATGCGCATAAATTGTTTTACCCCTGTGACCTTGACCTTGAACTCGGGCCAGTTTTCAGAATTTGAAATATGCGACCGCGATTCGAAAAAGGCTCAAAACTACTGTGTCCCTTCAGATATTGCTTTCATATTTGGTATGCATGTGTATCTGGACAACACCTTTCCATGCGTATACAATTTTTTACCCCTGTGACCTTGAACTTGAACTTGGGGTCAGTTTTCAGGTCCGCGACCGCGATTTAAAAAAGGCCATACCTACTGTGTCCCTTCATATATTGCTTTCATATTTGGTATGCATGTGAATCCAGACAACACCTATCCATGCCCACACAATTTTGTACCCTTATGACCTTGACCTTGAACTTGTGGTCAGTTTTCAGGTTTCGAAATCTGCGACCGCGATTCGAAAAAGTCTCATTTCTACTGTGTCCCTTCAGATATTGCTTTCATATTTGGTATGCATGTATATCTGGACAACACTCTATTGGCATACAAATTTTTACCTCTGTGACCTTGACCTTGAACTTGGGGCCAGTTTTCAGGTTTTAAAATCTGTGACCGAGATTCGAAAAAGGCTCATAACTTCTGTGTCCTTTCAGATATTGCTTTCATATTTGGTACGCATGTGTATCTGGACAAGACCTTTCCATGCGCATGAAATTTTTTACCACTGTGACATTGACCTTAAATTTAGGGTCCGCGTTTAGATTTCGAAATCTATTATGTGGTTATCTACCCAATCAGAAGAAGTGCAAGCATTTTCATCGGACAAAGGAATTTTTCAACAATGAAGCGTGTGTATTGAAAACACATATAGAGTTACACAGTAGTGGCGCAGAGATGTATTTTGTAGTAAATTGTTTGTGTTAACTCATCTGTGAATTGGTTTAGCTCATCCATCTAATGTTTATACAAGGGATTATAAAATATTGGCGCAAAGGGACACCTGTATATGAGAGAAGGGATGGAATGCAGTCAAGCATAAAAAGCATGAGAAACTCATGGAATAGAGCCTCAAGAATCTATAAAAGGGCTGAAACTTTCAATTCGTTCAATTACACTTTTAGACTCATTACTGAAAATCTGTCAAAATGTTTAAGTGGGAAAAATGTGAGAAACAATTTAAAGCAAGATGGACTTTGAACAGGCACATCAAAGACAGACATGAAATTCAACATTTTCATTGTAGTGTACAAGATTGCGATAGAAAGTTTCTGAGACGCTACTATTTAGTCAACCATTTAACCTCAAAACATAACTTTTCCAAAACAGAAGCAAGAATATTGGCTATAAGAGAGCATGTTCAGCCACTCATAAGTCATTCCAATGAGGATGACATGTACATAATGGACGTCAGTGAAGTTGATTCAGTATTAGATTTGTTAGGAGAGCAGGATGAGGAGGAGAAATTAGGGTATAGATTTTCACTCATTTTTTAGGTTATTTTGCATTAACTTCTTCATTTCTACACCGAATTACTTCAAATTTATACTGAACATCTCTTATGACAATACGGTAAATCTAAACTATGCATGGCCCCATTACCAACCCTGGGGCGCCCCTGTATCAAACATGCGGCGTGGGGATACGCGTCTGCCTCTGTTGCGCCATTTCTAGTTATACAATTGAAATCCAACTTAAATTATCCAAAAAACCAGAGATATTGAAAAATATAACCAATGATAACTTTTATCAAAGTTCACACAACTGGCTGCAAGTGTTCAAAGTTAGAGGTGAAACCTTTGATAGTTGTTGAAAAATGGACACCAGTCACACACTTAAACAAGACTGATGTCCTCAACTACAATGGTCTGACAACAATAACTCAATATGCGTCGAAAAGTAGAGCTAAAATACATTAACATGATTAAGTCAAGCAAGGGCAAATAAAATTAATAATGACACTGTTTATTTTAGAAATTATTTATTTAAAATAAGACAGACTTTTTGTCATATCGCAGCATAGCAATCAATGTGAAATCAATGTTATAAGAAAGTTAAGAAAATAAGAAAAAACAACAAAAAAACTCCGCGGACGAAGTTGTGCTACGGACGCAGGCAGGACATGAAACATTGTACCATAAATAGAGATTTAACCTATAAGTCTTAGTGTGACCTTGACCTTGGGGGAAGGGACCTGGCTGTTCAGCATGATACATTGGACAATGATGATGAACATTTGTGCCGAGTTAAATGAAATTCACTTACAAGATGACGAAGTTATGCTCCAGACACGAATGAGACATGAAACTGTATCATATATGGAGATGTGACCTATAAGTGTGACCTTGACAGTATAGGTAGGTACCTGGGTGTTTAACGCGACACATCGTCTAATGATGGGCAACATTAGTACCAAGTTAAATGAAATGCGCTTAATAAATGACAAAGTTATGCTCCGGACACGAACATTGTACCATATAATCATATATAGACATTTGACCTATAAGGTGACCTTGACCTTGGAGGTAGAGACCTGGGTGTTAAGAGCGACACATAGTCTAATGATGGGGAACATTAGAACCAAGTTAAATGAAATGCGCTTAATAAATGACGAAGTTATGCTCCAGACACGAAACATTTTACCATATAATCAAATATGGACATTTGACCTATAAGAGTGACCTTGATCTTGGAGGTAGGGACCTGGGTGTTAAAAGCAACATATAATCTAATGATGGGAAACATTTGTGCCAAGTTAAATGAATTTGCTTGATAAATGACGAAGTTAGGCTCAGGACACAAAACCTTGTATCATATTGTCATATATAGACATTTGACCTATAAGTGTGACCTTGACCTTGGAGGTAGGGACCTAGGTGTTAAGCGTTACTCATCGTCAAATAATGGGTAACATATGTGCCAAAATTTCGCGAATTTTTTTAAGGTTTCGTGAAAAGTTTTCAAGAAAAGTCTTCCGTTATTTTACTCTTTTCGTGAAAATGTATTATTTCCAAGTTTTCATGAAAAGTTATCTGTTTTCGAGAAAAGTGATATATTTTCGTGAAAACTTTAATTTATCTTTATGTGGTGGCAGTTTGGAGCACTAACAGGGAAAAATTCGTGTTATCATAATTTTTTTTCTTTTCGTAAAAATTTATCTTTAATCGAGAATTTTTTTTCTCGCGAAATCCGCCATTATTTTCACGTTATTTCATCTGGTAAGAAGTGGCACAAATATGCATCCATACTTAAGACTTATTAGATCAATACTTTTTTTAATAACTTGGTAAAAATATTCAGCATCGTGATACAGAGTGTCACCCACATCAACCAGGACACTAGGTGTAAGGTCAACATAATAAATTAAGTTCCAAGATAAAAGATTTGAAAAAGGATTTTTTGCATTAGTAACATGCATACTGAATGGCTCACACCATAACCGATGCCAAAGCATGAAGGTCCAGTTCACAATTTAAGGTCAAAGGTAAAATAAGAAGAATGAAAACTTCACATAATCTGTTACTGGACATTTTTGTTGACTGACTTGCATATCTTGGAGTCAAGGAAACTTTTATCTATATGATTGTATCGTTCCATAACCATATTATATAATTATCATATCATCATTAAATCATATTCTTTAGAGAAAAATAAGAGTTATTCATGCCACCTAGTAAGTCTCCATAGGCATATGATGTTCAATTTCAGACCTTCATCAACTCACACTAATGGACACAGCTCTAGTGACAATGAGGGATCTCAGATGTTGTGGGTTCGACCAAACCTCAGGGCTTGACTCGTAGATAAGAAATACAAGAAAGGGATATATTTTAACGTGAATATTAGAGATCTACATAATGCATTGACTATTATGCTATCTTGGTTTACGAAGTATTTCAGATAATCAGTCTTATATTACAGACCATGTATGATCAGTAATCTACTGGTCTGTTCTCAATCAAAAAGCTCCTATACTAATATTAAGTTATCCATGTCTTTATAACTTATAAAAACTGGTCTTGTCAATATGGTACAAACAAAGCTGACTTATTTTATCCACCAATGATGGTTTCATTAAATAATAACGGTTGCAATGGTTTGTGATTTTTGAAATGATACTCTCTGTGAATGCTATCTTTATACCCCTAGATAGGGGTTTTCAAAAATCAAGGGCATTCTAATTTAATTCTTAGTAATATTTGATCTTCAAGTTTAAGGTTTATGACTATCATATGTAAAGCAAGTACCAACAACAAGACATATTTCGACTAAAACTCTTAATAGTAATAGCTCATTAAAGTTTCAGTTTTAATATTTTTTCAGGACTTTGACATTTGAAAGCATACCTGTTTTACAGTCATTTTCAATTGGATTAATTTTATTGTAAATTGGATTGATTTTGCTGTAATTCTGTATACGGTATTATGGTGCTCAATTGTGTTCATGCTTGATTATCGTCATGTATCTTGTGTTTCACTGACATTTGTATGGTGGTCAGGCTTTAAATCTCAGGTAATAGTGATTTTGTTGACATTTCCAGGTTGTCATAGTTGATGCATGTCTTTGAAAAAGATCACTGTGTTTGTAAAACGGAAGATGGAGAAATATTAGAAGGTAAACCAGTGATTCATTAATGATTGATTGTGAAGTATTGCATAAACTTATAGAGGCTGTTTGTTGATGTCATTTTAAAATGATTATTGGTATAAACTGTCAATTATTTAATATCAATCAATACAATTAACATGCAGAAATCAAATATGTTTGTCAGAATTGAATTGTACTTAATGAAATTTGCTGAAAAGCAATTTGCAGTCAAAACAGCATTATCATGGCATTTTTTTCACTATAATTTTACATTAGACAATTTAGAACTAGGTCAAGAGTTTTATTTGTATTTACTCTTGTCTCATTCACGTACGTGTATTAAGCTATATGTATTTCGGATATCTCTCAGACCATGCAGGAGACGGTTGTATCACAGTCAGACTCTGCCTACGTGTCCATAGTGTCAGGGATATACAGGGGCAAGGTAGAGACAGCTATATCTCCCTAAAATATGTTACACTTGTATATATATTCCTGCTGGCTACTTGACATAATGTTTGCTTAAGTTGTAATCTTGTTGACAGGATTGGTAAAATAATATGATTTTGCCATAATTTCTATTGTTAGCTTGACTATTCTCCCAATAGTCCAAGTTATACTTCTAACCCAAATGTTGATGTTTGGTCGTCATTGCCGTTTGCTTTCTGGTATTGCTCTAGTTAAGTGCCACATCTCCATATCAATGATTATGATACAGCTATTCAAATGAAACTTCATAAATGTGTAAGGTCACTGTCCAAGTTCCATAACTCTGAAATGCAATTTAGAAGAATTATACCCCTTTTTTTTCTTTAATAATTAGTTACTGTAAATGTGCAACGTCTCCATATGACTGTTTCTACTATAGGTTTTCAAGTTAAACTTCACGCATATGTTTGGGGTAATTGTCTGAAATCACTGACCACGTTTCATAAATTTGACCTGCAAGATAGCACAATTATGCCTCATTTTGTTCTTTAAAAAAATATAATTGACATTTTTCATGCAACTTCTCAATATCTCTATATTTACTATGCCTAATTTTTTTTACTAAAACAAACATAGTTTACATTGTTCATTCAAAACTCCTCATCTCTATATTTACCACGGATAATAAAATTGCATGTTGCAAATTTTATTCAGAGTCTTGATGAAAATATATAACCAAGTTCTATTATTGTGGCCAGTTTTTTAGCAGGATTATAACCCCTTTTGTACGATGTGACCTTCACACATGTCTTTTTGATCATCATGCAAGGTCACTGACCAAGACCAATGTCTCTGATCTGCACTTTAGGAGAATTCTGCTCCTTTTGTACAAAGATTCAGGTTCACAATCGCACACTAATTTGTGTGTGTAGGTAGCATACATGCATCTAAATTAATTGGTGACTTTTGTTTAATCCTGATTTTTTGGAAGGCTAATCTTCTTGTTCAAAAATAATTAAATAATTTAATTACAAAAAAAATCAATTCCAAGTTTGCATACATTATGAAATTACTAAATATATTTAACTTCAATTATGTCCTAGTGGTCATTATATCAGGAGGCTGACCGAAAATGTATGTTATACAGAAAAATCGTAGAGGGTGCTTTCCCAAAACAGCTTTTGTAAAAATTGCATGCAACAGGAACTTTTTTATGTAAATGCTTCAGATATTCAATTGAAACGTGGATCATAATGTGATTTTATATGCTTCTTAAGATGGTAAAATAGTTTCTGACCGATAACTTTAGTTTGGATAGAGGTATTGTGCTTAAATTTTATAAGTGGGTATCTGACAAGCATACCTAGGGTGGGATTGCATTTGGGGCCAGCTGGGTCATGACCACTGTTACTTAAAATAGAAAATGGTTTCCGCTCAGTACCTTGTGTTTGGAACTTTGTGTGAATGTTGATAACATGCAGAAATTGCTTTCTAACTAATTTAAAGTCAATTAAATTTATTGCAAAATATTAAAAAAATTAGCTTCTTGGCATGGTCACATTTCTTATTTTAATTTATAAATTTTAGCTTAAATATACGATATAACTACCTTAGATATTCAACTGTAAAGCACTTTCGTGGTCATTATATCATGTGACTGACAGGAAATGTACATAATAGTACATAAAGGAAAAATACCAAAGGCGCTGTCTTGGGACAGCTCTTTTTGTAAAATGTTGATTACCACTTGTCCGTACAATAGTGATATTGGTAAATCAAAATTCAAAGCTGGGCATTAAAGACAATGTATGTCAAAACATCGATATTTACTTTTGTATAAGATGTTTGAGTAAAGATTTTTCTATAAAAGTAAATATTTTTATTTTCCATACGCATATACTGCTGTCACATATTACTACATGGATATCTTGATGTTCAACTTAATAAAACCAGAAATAGTACCATAAATTGTTCAATATCACTATTATTAACCTGTTACATTTAATTTCATTTAAGTCAGCCATTTCACTTGTACATTCTTTTATTATATATTTTTTCAGATTGCTCATGTACTGGAGAGACAAGTATTGAGAAGTATTCTGCCATGTTACAATTGCTTTGCGATAGAGACAAAGTGGTACAGATGGATTACGATTCTATATGTGAATTTGTAGGTGACAATAACGAAGAATTTGACTTCTGTAATTTGATTTATATGAGCAAAAAGTAATAGGAAAACTTGCAATAAATCAGCATGTACAAAGATATTAATTTATGATGCAACTCTACATGCTGATGTTTACATATTTTTTTTCTAATGGACTGGTTTCATACTTATTCATATTTTGCCAGTAAATATCTAAATAAATGTAAATATAACACAAAGTCTTTCCAAGTGCAATGTTTTATGTCATTTCACAATAGCGTGTATATGGTATATAAGATACCAATTAAGAATTGTAAAGCATACAACACAGAAATAAACATGAAACAACATTTATACAGAAGACTTTTATTAAAACCATAATTGTGAATGTCATCTAAAAATATAACTGAACTATGAAATGTGCAATGCTGTGAAATTTCATTCCAATACTACAACACAAATTCATGATTTTCTAATATTTAAATAACTTTTGTATAACTGCATTTCGTGTTAACAGAACTTTATAAAATGTATAACTTTTGTAAAACTGCATTATGTGTAAACAGAAACTCATAAAATGTATAATTCATGTGAAACGATATTTATCTAACACTCCAAATCTTTGCTTGAAAATAGCGCATGCCTCAAGTAAATTTAAGTATGAAGACCATATACTGTTGTATTAGTCTGAATAAAATGTATGTTTGTCTGTCTGTTAATTAAATGAATTTAATGGAATGCAAGATATTTTTTTATTGTTCAATATTTTATTCATGCATTGACAAATTAACAAAATACATTTTATCATAATAAATAAGGCAACAACAAATTGATCAGATGTTCGTCTGATTTTCTGCTTCAATTAAAAAAAGGTAAGTGAAATAAAAACAATACTTTGCCTGAAGTGTCCCATTTCCTATGCAGCCACTATTTGTGCACCATACAGCTATTCTATAATGAAGCATTTAGCTGTTTGGTCATGTCAACAAAGATGTCATTTTCCCTTACTTTTTATGTTGTAAATATTTTGGAAGATTTTTATCTCTTAGCGGCCACTAGTTCTTACTATGAAATGTCACCAAATGGTTTCAGTTTAAAACGGCAAATGGTTTGGCAGAAATTTTTAAAGTATATAGCATCTTTTTTCGCTCTGCTTCTTCCGCTCGGGCCAAAATCGAATGAGCAACTGATCAATTTGTAAAAGTATATAATATGAGACAGACAATATTTGACATATGGACATAACCAACCAGTAAACATTTAACTTACATTTCCTCTATAATCGTGAAGTTGTATTGATGAAAAAACATCAAAAGCAAGATGGAATACAATAGCCATAAGGAATAGGTGACTCCATTTTGCACATATATACGAATAATCCACGGGACGTACTGTGTATTTATCACACGAAGGATTTGTTCAACTATAAATTAAAACAAAATAGTGTCACAGGTGTTGGTCGAACTGCATAGAAGTATAAGATTGATAAACCATAAAAGAACGTATACATTCTTAATAAAGAGGAAATCTACAACATGCAAAACATTTCTAACAAGCAAATTCATTGAATTGATATACCCCGCCAATATGCTTCTGGACACAAAAAAGTTATATTTGACACTAAAAAAGCATTTTTTTAAGATACAAAGGGCCATAACTCCGTTATTAACAGATGGTGTACAATGCAATTTGGCGTGCATCATCCTCTATTCATATATATACTCATACCAAGTTTCAATGGAATCCGCCAAAGCACTTCTAAGATATGACTCCGGACACAAAAGTTCCGGACGGACGGACGGAAAGACGGAAGGACGGACGGACGAACAACACCAAAACAATATCCCTCCGCCTATGGCGGGGGATAATAAACAGCTATGCACAAATGAAACAAGATACAAAGGGCATGATGATGAAGGCCGGAGTGCTCTTTGAAAAGGATGCAGAAAACGCCAAGACAAGCACACAATTTAAGTAGTTACACTTACAAAAGGTCGATGGTGAGCGTCGTAAGAAATGAAATGTCAAGAATCTGCTAATATAAGATCTTCAGATAAGTAAATCAGAACATTACAGCAGACAAAAACATACATTTCGAAGGAAAGAGAAAACTGAAGCATACCATTAAATAGGTTATACAAACATAAAACGCTTACAGTGACCTGAACCTATCCAAAGCCAACATTGACATCAATCATTGGTCCTTGTGACAGAAAAACACATAGGCAAACAAGATAGAGACAACGAGATTAGTGTCATGAGCAACAAATCATACTATTATGTTACAACGGCCTAAGGAAAACAAATTCAATATGAGCTTTATTCAGGAAGAACACTCTCGCGCAGATGTAGATAACATGACGTGGGATAGGCAATGGAGAGGAAACCTTTTCTTAAGCAGCACTTGTTCTTTCTCTCTAGGTGTTGGTATTTTTATAAAGAAATATTCAGAGTTTAATAAAAATATGGTATAATATCAGAAAATTAGTTTGTGTAAGCATCAAAAATTGAAAATAGAAATATAAGAAAAACTAATTACCGGTAAGTTTAATATTTATAGTCCTTACACAGATAATACTGATTTTGTAATACATTTGGTAGGCATATACACATGTTTATGATCATTCACTATTTTTGGAGGGGATTTTAACATTGTTTTAAACCATAATTTAGATAATGGAACGGTTCATAAGATATAAATAAAAAAATGTAACGAAAACTATACAAAATGATATAACAAAATTATCTATGATAAATTGCGTTTAAAAGATCCACATAACAAGAGCTGTCAGAGGACAGCGCGCTCGACTATTCCAGTGCTTGACAGTATAACGTAAGCCATCATGGAGAGGGGGGTATAATGTGGGTGTGTGGTCATTTAATAGATGATCTTTCAAAAAAAAGAAAAAAAAAGAATTGTTTTTTTTTTGGGGGGGGGGATTCTTGGGTGGGGCGTGTGGGATGGTTTGGGTTTAGTCCATTGTGGTATGTCAGGTAAGTGTTGATTTGTCAAAGTATGAATCAAATGTGATCATAAATAAAGAAGTTATGGCGATTTACGCAAAATTTATTAATTTGACCTTGAGAGTCAAGGTCATTCAAAGGTCAAGATCAAACTCAACTTGCCAGGTACAGTAGCATCATGAAAGTATTTGAAGTTTGAAAGCAATAGCCTTGATACTTTAGAAGTAAAGTGGATCTTAACACAAAATTTAACAAAATATTCAAAGTTACAAAGATAAAAAAGGGCCATAATTCCGTTAAAAAGCCAACCAGAGTTATGCAACTTGCCCTGTACAGTCCCCTTCCGATAGTTAGCGAGTTTCCCAAGTCTAAAAAGCAATAGCTATGATACTTTAGGAGTCAAATGGACCAAAACACAAAACTTAACCAAATGTTCAATTATCTAAGTATACAAGGGGTCATAGTTCTGTAAAACTGCTTGATACAGTTGTCTGCTCTTGTTTATAGATTAAGGTCATGTTGCTAAAGAAGTATGCAAAATATGAAAGCAATATGTTAAAGGACATAGGAAATATTTGAGATGGTACCCAAACTTTAACATAGATTTATCAATAATATGCATATTCTATGTGAAAAAAGGGCCATAATTCTTGCAAAATGCTTGATACAGTTGTCTGCTCTTGTTTATAGGTTGGGGTCATGTTCGTAAACAAGTATGCAAAATATGAAAGCAATGTGTCAAGAGACATAGGAAATATTTGGGGTAGTACGCAAACTTTAACATGTGCACGCTAACGCTAACGGGAACGCCGACGCAGGGGTGAGTAGGATAGCTCCACTATATATATTTCATATATAATAGTCGAGCTAAAAAAGTTTACAAAGTGCATTTCATTGACTTGAATTAGAACAACAATGGCTAGTAAACAGTAATGATTTAGAAAATTGCATTTAACTGTGTGAATCAAAAAGTGAATCAAATACTCTAAATGAAAAATTGAAAATATTATGTAAGGAATACTGCTACAAGCTATAAAAAGACAATCGGTTGTAGGTTCTTAAAAGAACACCAAGTATTATGCAAATCTAAAAAAGGCAAGCAGAAGCTAAAATGTTACAACAACTGATAATAATAATAATACAGTATTACAAGATTAAACAGACATATAAAATCATACTGCAAACGTTCATAAAAAATCTTTCAAAAAGGAAATTATTATTGCTCTTAACAATTATGAACGATTCTATACTAACATATGCAATAATATAAGTCCATAATAAACGCAAAAAGAACAAAAATATATAAAATGGTATAAATTCGCTAAGGTATTGCTAGACATACACAATGTTAATAAGTCAATTTTCAGATGCATCTCTCAATTTATTAATAAAACATATACAGATAATATTATTAAGCATAATGTTGGTAGCTCTTGTATAATATTAGGCATCAATAACCAAACTGAATCGCAAAAACAAAGCATAATAACTCCAATGGACCGGAAAAGATACCATGGAGGCCAGTTTTTCACTTTTAAATGTTGATTAAAAAATATCTTTTAAACCCATTGGAAACCTTTCTTAGATAATATTATCCGTAAAAATCAAGGCAGATTCATCAAAGGAAGGTACATTTTCAAAAATGAAAGACTTTTGCAATAAATTATTTTTAAAAAATGATGAAATAAAAGAAACACACAAATGTTTGAAAGCTATTGTATACATCACTCACACTAACGCACAAGGTATTAACCAAAGTGCCATCTTATCTTAAATATTGAAAAAAGTTTGTGAAACAAGTAATCACTTTATGTGTATTTAAATTGAAATTTTGAATTGAAATGATGTTTTGGAAATATGTGTATATCACCAAACAAATGCTAAGAAAACTCTTAAACAAAATACAGCAACATATTTACACTAAAATCTAATAACGAATAAAGCCACAGTGATAACAAATAAACGAAATATACATAATTTATACAAATCATACTGCAAACTTTGACAGATTTTTTTTGCAAAGAAACAATATCAATATAAACAATTCTGAATGATTCTATACCATGATAAGTCATAATATAAGATCAAAACAAACTCAAAATGAACAAAAGTATCTAATAAAGTATAAATGCGATAAGGCATTGCCAGACATAAACTATTAAAACAAGAAATGTGTTTGTCAGAAACACTATGTCCCCTTCTGCGCCGCTTTGAATTTTTTTTTGACCTTTGACCTTGAAGGATGACCTTGACCTTTCACTACTCAAAATGTGCAGCTCCATGAGATTCACATGCATGCCACATATGAAGTTGCTATCTTCGATATTGCAAAAGTTATGGCAAAATGTTAAAGTTGGGGCAAACAAACAGACCAACGGACCAACAGACCAACAGACAAGGCAAAAACAATATGTGGTGGGGGACATAAACATCCATGATCAGGGGTCGTATTCCAGAAGCATCATAAGTTAAATTTTATTCTTATCATTAAATTGGGAAATTTTCTTAAGTGTTTCATTTCATATTGCAATATATTGGCATCAAGATATACATTTAAATAACATCATTATGCCAATGTTATTTTATGAATACCAAAAAACACGTGTTTCCATATTTAGTAAAGAAATATAAAACATTGTAATTTTGAATTTAAGTGAAATTATTTCAGAAATGACTTAAGATGTTTCTGGAATACCACCCAAGAAGGCTTCTTTGCATTTTTTAAATAAAATATTTTAGACAGATATTAAGCTATATGCTGTTAGCTCTTTTTATAACATACATTAATAGCCTAAGAGGATTGCATAAAACAAAGCATAATTACTCCCTAGGACCTGAAATGTCACCCTGGAGGCCTTTAAAACGTTGGTTACAAAATAGCTATAAAACTATTGCAAATCGCATCGCATAAAACCTCTCTTAAATCATATTATCAGTACAAATAAAAGTAGATTCATCAAAGGAAGGGACATTTGCGATAACGTTAGACTTGTGCAATACATTATTTAAAACAATTCATGGAACTAAGGAAACCAGTCTAACTTTTTAAACGTTTATAGTTTTACTTTTAAAGATATAATTTATCTTTATGAAATATATAATGAAGACATAATATAATACAATACAATTGTCAAAAGCATACCAGTCCACTAGAAATGGCGCGGCAGAGGCCGACGCGTATCCCCACGGCGCATGTTTGACCCAGGGCCGCCCCAGTGTTGGTAATGGGGCCATGCAAAGTTGAGATTGACCGTATTGTCATAAGAGATGGTCAGTATCACTTTGAAGTAAATCGGTGTAGAAATGAAGAAGTTAATGTAAAATAACATAAAAAATGAGTGAAAATCTCTGACCCGGCCCCACCCCAACCCCCATAACTTTTGATCAAGGGTTAGGATCAAAATTCCAAATATTGCACGGTCGCACATATGCTCATAGTTACCATGTGTGTAAGTTTCAAGGTTCGAATGCTAATAGTGTAGGAGGAGATAGTGGCCAGGACGGACGGACAGACAGATGGAGGAGATAATCCCACGCTTTTTAATATTAGTCTATACCACAATACACGCTTAAAAAATAAAATAACATCGAAACGTTTGGTTTGAAAGCTATTGTACATATCACTTACACTAACACACAAACCTGAAGGTTTCAAACGATTTGATAAATGAAAAAAAAACATGCTGAATTATCCAGAAATTAACCAAAGAGTCATCTCATCTTGAAAAATGAAAATGCAAAACATATAATGTTAAAGACAGGAAAAACAAATGGATTTACAAAAAGTTAGAACTAAAACAACCCACATTAAACAAAAAAAACTTGTTGGATTTCGACATAATGTAACATCTGTCCTGGCTTAACAAAAATGCATATATGTAAATGATATTTTGGATATACATGTTTGTGCAGATCACCAAACAAATTCTAGTTTTAAGCCCACTTTAAAAAAGGAGAAAATAGGGAAATAAGAAATCTCGTAAACAAAATACAGTAACACATGTTCACTCAAATCTAATAACTAATGAAGCCACAATGATAAAAAATATCATTATTTATACTGTCGCAAGTAGACTAACTGAAATCTCCCATTAATCTTGATAAAAGTATACTAACAGACTTTGCTAAATGCACATTAACTGCCAACCTAGCCATTCTAACCCAGCAATCTGATTTTCACTCAAAAATTCGACTCGCGACAAATCAAACCTCTTTATTACACAATGAACAATGATCCCAATTTAACTTTGGGGAATAATTAATGTACACAATGTATGAATTCACATACATAAGCTTCCAATCAAGAAAAAAAGAAGTGAACACAGAGGGACAAGTCTATATCTGTATGTTGACTCCACCATTTAAATCAATTTCATTTAGTTGCAACTCTATAATTGAATTAAAAATGCCAAACATAGAACCTAGCTACTTGGTATAAACGGGTATAAATGGATGCTCGTCTTTTTCTTGCACAATTGTTTGATCAATTATACCAAGTTAATGTGCGGATATGGCATCCTTCCCGAATTTGACCTCTTAAGTGTTCCATATGTAGACGAAACGGTGTCTCCACATGGTGAACATTGGTTGTCAGTTATTTGACAATTGTGTGATGAACACCCACATTTTACCATTGTCCTCTAAATGTGACATATGAGCTTTGACACTGTGTTATCATTTTCATTAATGATTTTGGGGTTATAACCATTTATCATTTGATAATTATTCCACAAAGAAAAATATGTGTTGTGTTTATTGTTTTTGCAGTCATACCAAATCAGTAAACCCATCGTCCTCCGGACCAATTCAGTTCATTTTTATCGACGTAATTGCCACAGGGGCAATGTGCCCCATCCTGCTTGCTTGTAAATTCTAGTGACCTTCTACACTTAAAACATTGATGACTGCTCATCAGTTTAACGTTGTGGGCTTCGTATCCATTTTTCATTGTGAACAATAAATTGAATTCTACACTTTGCCCTTCAAATTTTCTTCCTTCAAGGTCATTAACATGCGGCACAAAACGAGCAGACACATTCTTATTGATATCCAAGTTAAGCAGTATTTTCCCAAACCATTTGTTGGAATTGGGAGAAGCTATTTTCCCTGTACATACGTATAAACTTCTTTCATGATTTCGACCAGGTAACGAGAAAAATTCCCTTGGATTGAAACTAAAGTCTGGTGTCAGCCGCTTTATTCCGTGACCTGTTTCTACTAGCCACTCGCACCTGTATACATTCATACCACCTTGGTCATTGTTTTTCAGTATTTCTGATCTTTCAACGAAAGCTTTGTCAATACAGTCACTTCTTACAAGACCAGTGTCTGTTCCAAACCCGAGAAGGCTGTAGCAAACAAAGATATAGAACCGAGATATGTTGGATGCAGTGAGTTGCTTCCACAACTTGACTTTCAACAAAACCTCTTCTAAAGTAAACTCAAACACCTCGCTGCGAATTGCATTTAACCACTCCAAAAAGTCAAAGTTAATTTGGTCCTTATCAGCATATGAAATTTTGTTTCGTCGTATTGACATTTCCCGAAAGTTGTCTTCATACAAATGCACAATTTCAATTATATCCTGTTTGTTAGCACCCATTGTACTCCTTGACTTTGATAGTATTTGAAGCCGTCGTTTGCTTATGGAGCCTAATTGTGATAGCCTCTGAATCAAATCAATTTGATGATCGCCGAAAATTGTATTGTATTTTTGTTCTTGTGAGGTGAGGATACTAACAACGTCTGGTTGCAGCATTTCTCCATGGGCACATTTTCTTATTAATAATGGAATGATTTCAACACAATAAGCCAAAAAGTTAACTTCCTTATCCATGTTTACTTTTCTAAAATCTAGATTGTTTACTTGCATTTGTTGAACTACTTCACATGCCAAAAGTCGCACCTTTACCTCATCCGTATAATGGAATGTTTCCAAGATGTGACTCTTTGGTGCAATGTTTCTACTTTTTTCAAAATATTTGCATGCTTCAGATGCGCATCCAATAACTTGTTCGACCGTCATTGTTTTAAGATCCTTTTTCAAACTTCTGGATTGGTATGTAGCATACATATGGTAGATATGCATAATTTCTAAACGAATAATGTCTTCAACCTGGGTTTCGGTACAATTTGTCAACTCATCACATATCTCCAGTGCTTTTCTGAAGCAAATTTCCGACTGTTCATATTCGTTTCTACAATATGCATAAAATCTACCCAGATGAGCGTGAAAACTTGGGTTGCGATCAAATTTTTCTACAAGTAGTTGTAAAATCATACAGCGCTCTGTGAAAAGGGGTGGGTCTCCAGGTATATCTGTTAAAAGCCTTGATACAATCGATTTTTTTCTCTTCCCGTTTTCCGTGCGGCAAAGTTTTTCTCTGATAATGAAAGTTTTTACTAAGATAGACCGTAGACAAGATGATCGCAAGTTGTTTTGTTGTGAAGAATAAACAACGAAATCTCTTGCCAAAGTCATTAATTGCTGGCATGCAGGACTACTGAGATCGCTACTTCTTACAGTATGATGAGCCACTGGAAGCTGTCTAGAAAGAATTTGTTCTAGAATTTCTTTCGATACCAACCAGTGACGAATGCGAACATTGTCTTTTCTTGTTGTTTCATCTTCTACAACTAGTTCTCTAATAATTGCTGGAAGATCTTCCATGCCTTGTATGCACTCACATCTTTGTCCTAACAATTCTGCAAAAAAATGGCATGGTACGCTTGTGTGGCCATAATAATCTGTAAGTGCCAAAAAGCCAACGCAAATCTGCTCTGGTAGAAGAGAAAGTACATTGTCTTGTCCGAGTCTCAAATGTCCTTTCACGAATGACACAATTCCTTTAAATTCATGTTGGTACACAGTCATACCAAACTCATACAAAAGGCGCTTGTGTCCTGTCTTGACTTTTTCTCTTAACTGTCTTAGGCGTCTCCGCTGTTTTTCATTCCGGCAATTTGGTTCAAGCTTCAAACACAATACTTGTGCTTCTTTTGGTGTAATTTTGCCGGCTAAGAAAACAATATCAGTATCATCAATTGGCGTCTCATCATACAATAATCGTTGAACAAAAAAGATAACAGTGTTTGGTAATCGTTTGATCAAAGAAGACATCTTTACTTCTGCATCTACAAGCAGCAGGACTGGCAGGTCAGACTTTGCGTGCAAAAATTCAATTCGTTTCTCGAACTCTTTCTGTGCAAATGCAGGGTTCAATTTGATTTTTACACAAATGAATTCTGAATGCAAATTCCACAAAATTGATCGTGCCATCGTTGATCCTCCAGATCCAGGAGCATGGTACAATGTCAGATGTGAAGGTTTTGTTGTCTTGTTAAGGCGTTGTTTAAGTTTACCTTCAATATCCTTCTGGATGTCTCTTTGCACAACAGCTTCACGAACCAGCTCATAATACCAAAATGGACATTCTAATGTCCCGCCTTTATAAAACTCTTCAATGTGTGCAATCACCTGATCATCTTTGGTGGTTTCGTTTTTAAATGGCTTATTCATATATAAAACATCAAGATCTTCTGAAAGCCATGCTGCATCCATTGGAGAAATGTTACATTCATCTGTGTCTTTTCCATTTGGTAGTCTGAAAGAGTCTTTTGGAGTTGTGCCAATCAATGTTCTTTGTAAAGCGGAACACAGATATCTCATATCTAATTTGTAAGTCTTTAAATTTGTTTGAAATATTTCTTTTAAATAGTCAAATGACACTGGTACTTCTTCGAGTGCGTCACTTTGAATACAAACCATTAACCTTGGTGTGGAACCCAACTCATCATTAAGGCTATTCAAGACTCTAATCATCCGTTTTCCTAGTTCAATATTTTGAGGCCAAAGCAAAATCACCGTAATAGTTCTAAGATCATTTGCAAACTTTTCAATCTTGCGCAGTGGGTCTTTGATCCATTCTTTATGTTTCCTAAACCAGCCATTGGCATCTACAGTCACTGTTTCTTCGCCAAGCGATTTTGACAAAATACTGTCCTGCTTGTCACTAAATAGAAACCATCGTGTAGCTGTTTCTGCTAGATTATCAACAATCTCTCCGAGTTGAGTAACTTTAAGGCTACGATTTGAACTAATAACCGGCTGAACAATATTCAGTAAGCCTTTTTCCTTGCTTAACGGATCAAAGTCTAACACTGCAACCCACGGTACCAAACCGATACTGTCTAAATCAATGGTATAAGGGATATCGCCAGCCATTAAAACAAAACTTCCCCTTGAAAAATTATTGACATCTTTTAAAAATTCCTCAACTTCTGGAATATTTTTCTCACCATTGTCCTGATGTTCATAATCGGAGTTTTTAACATCACATACTGGAATATCAATTTTGATTTGTTCTTTTTGTGTTACGTCTTTGACGCTCATAACAATACTATCATTTTGCGTTTCATTAGTTAGTGCTGAAGTGGTGGGGTTTGTCAGCACCTGTTTATTTTGTGTTACGTCTTTGACGTTCGTAACAATACTTTCATTTGGCGCATTTCGCGTTTCATGAGTTTGTGCTGAAGTGGTGGGGTTTGTCAGCACCTGTATGCCTTGATCATTATGTTCCTTTCTATCTGCAGATTTCTCTTTTATAATTGTTGAAGAATCCATTCTTAATCCAAGATCCATATTGGTACACTTTGATGTTAGAATGCCGCTTTCTGCCTTGTGCAAAGTATGTTTTGCCATTCCTTTGTTACGCAATTTTACACGTCTGCAGCCTTTTGGAAGTCTTTTTAATTCAAATGTATCAGATTTGTACATTAAAAAGTCATACAAAGACAAATTTGTGAATTCTTGAAAAGATTTAAAACAAGGTTGTTGTTCACTCAAAACAAGTTTTACTTCTCTATCCAAATCTTCATAGTCCATCCCTTTACTGCTTGTTCGTAGTAATGTTGAAATAATTTCTGTTCCCTCACAATCTTTGTCTTTTTTTGAACCTGTAAAAAGCAAAAAAAAAAAAAGGTCAAACTTGGGGTCAATATTTACTAAAACAAAAGACATACATGCTTACTTGATTCATGTAAGATTTTTTTTAAACAATTTACTTTAAACTTCAACAAATATTTTATTATGCAATCGATGAGAACATGTTGAACTTTTTGGAACACACTAATATATGCCCATAACTGGATTTAGCAAAATATCAATTACAGAAAACGCATACATACTTGTGGGTCCTGATTGTTTATCTTCATTTCGTTGTCTCACTTGAACTTCTGTAAGAAGATCCTTACCAAAGCTATGAAGTTCATCTCGAATGGTGTTTACCAGAGTTTCATTCCGTGCAGCATCTGTTATTTAAATAATTGATGATACAAATTTATAAGTTTTCTTAATTGTAGCTCACGTGAGGGAAAAAAATAGGACACCAGAGCAAATCTTAGAAAAATGTTGTTACAATTCTAGAAGTCACATTAATGAGTAAATTTTGATTAATCATTTACAATATAATCTTGACAATATCTCGTCTGCAATTGGGTCAAGTGGGGTCCAAAACTATCTAACTGGGTCACATCTTATTAAAACCTTGTAACCACTCCCAACGCCTCACTTTTTTACTTAATCTTAAAACAATTTGGTCAGATTCTTTATTGTCACAATATCTTTGACAGTTTGAATCATGGTCAGTGAGTTTAAAAACTATGTCACCAGGTCGTAATAGCCCATTGTGCATTTCTCTTTACTGTTAACTCCACCTTTGTTCCCTGTAAAAGATTTGAATGAAAGAGCTGTGCAGCAACTGTCACATAATTAAACCATTGCTTCTGAGTAGCAAACACATGGTAAGCATGTTGATCCCCAGACAAATGAAGCCAATTTAGTCGGCACCAAAGGCATTATTTTATGGGGGGTTTACAAGAAATTAAATAGAATCAACTTCACTTTGATGATGTCAAACTGTAAAATTCAAACTGGTTGCAAATTTTAGCCAGATTGTTTTTCGTGCCATTTAGTTAGAAAACACTTGTGTAAATGGGTACATGAAAACTCTTATTCAATTATCATAACTAAAAATGTAGAATTGCAAACTGTGATTATATAAATTGGTAAGTATACGAGCAGTTTAGAGAAGACTGTTTGTGTATTCAATCAAAGAGTTATCACTACAACAACAACAATAATCACCAAAACGATCATTCCTCCGAATTTTTTTTTTTTTAATGACGTGCCTCATAGGTTCATTTTAATCATTTTTTTTTTCATCTCAACGTATGACTGAGAAATACATTTCTAGTACATGTTTTATGGCACACTGTTAATAAACTGCCTACAATAATAGGTTCAGTTAGTGCTCATTGACTTAACTTGATATTGTAACAATAGTGATGAAGAAGACAGACAGACGGACAGACAGACACACAGACAGACAGACACACAGACAGACACACAGACAGAAGTTCATGGTCATTCCAGTATACCCACTTTGCTTTGTATTGAGGGGTTAACATTTGATATTAACTTTGTGAACACCATGGCCGGCAAAGGATCATTAATGTGAAGGTTCCTCAATATCTGCCCAGCATGTTTGTTTAAATGAAATGTTTACAAACTATTACCTAGGGAAAAGGCAGTCCCAAAATCACACTGTGCAATCCAAATAAGAGCTAAATATAAGCGCCTATTGCCACAAATACACATCTGTTAATCCAAATTGTGAACTATAATAGTTCAAATCAAGTGGTCTATGCACGGAATGTTTTAACTATTGCAAGTACAATCAACAGTTTTAATCTCTATTCTAAAAACAGTTTCAATGTTGCCATATCAGTAAACCCTCTACATATTTCTATATCATACCTGCACATGCATAAGTAATTGACAATTCACCATGATTGACCAAACTGGCACCTGGAAACAAGTTTACAGAGCTAGGTGCCCCGTAATTGTAGGTGGGTCCTGCCATATCTGCAGGTCCAAGAATTGTACCGTTTCACTTTGACATTTCAGCACGGGGCTCTCAGAGTGTCAGTCCTGCAAATGTTTTACAATAATTATCTTTAAAAAAAAGACATTTGATGCATGTTAAATTATGATGCTCAAATGGACAAAGGCTGGTAAATTAAACCCAATAAATAAATATTTAAAACAGTGTAACTAGTAGACTCTCTGATTAGAATAGCACACACTTATTTACTCTCATGAGATGCTGTTATGTACCGGTTTATGTTCTATTCAAGATACTTAAAATGTGTTTTAAACATCATAATGATATATACCACCAACACTTTTATTAATAAAATATAAACAATAATTAAGAACAATTAAAACAATTCTACAGGATTGCTTGTAGATCACAAAAATAAATTAATTCTTCTTAAGTCATATAGCTGAGTATCTGAAAAATAACACCAACTAAACTATAATTCAATCTTCCAAAAGCGTAAGTCATTTCCTCAAATATTCAATTCATAATCTCCTTATGAGAACTGTATCATACGCTCATTGTACAAGCAATATTTAACACATAAGAAAACAGTCCAAAGTGTAAAATAATTAGGTTCATTAATATATAATAAAATAATGGGTTTTAAGTTAAATATTGTCCATAAACACTTGTATGAAAATATTGTCAGTGTTCGACACTAACGGGAGTCCGGTGATCCGAGACTCCAGGAAATGAAACTCGGACTCCTTGTTTTGGTGTCAAAGATGTCCTTCGGACTCCTTCAAAATCATCTTTGAATTATAAAAAAAAATCCCTTCGTTTCGCAAAATCAGAATGTCTGTTAAAAAATATCTTACTAAAAATAAACATTGTCGAACACTGTCTATAAAAACCTTAAGTTGCATTTTTTATTGTCACATTAAAATTGTAATAATTTAATATTCACCTTCTACATACTGCAGAAGGAAGTTTTTAATGCCAAGTCATAACCGCACACTTCAACCACTGCTTGTGAACTGAAAGAGATCCTCTTAAGATTATAGACAGCTGGTCTATTGATAGAGAGAAGTGTTTAATCAAAACTAAGTGATGTCGGAAGCATATACAAAACAAAACCATCATTGTAACTATGCAATGGAATAGTATGTTTCTTTTATCCAATGAAAACCCCTGTCTGGTCTACACGTTTGTTTTTAGAAGATGCATTGTTTATACTTATAATCGTATTATAATGATGAAACATTTTTTATTGTCAAATGTAAGCAAAAAATGAAATTGCATTTACCGGTTTTATTAAAACGACTTGGAACGCAAAGGACCCCTGTCTGTTAACAATTTGTTTTAAAATAAAAATCCTGTTCACAGTGCTCTGTCATATCTTACACAGATGTACCTAGCAAGAGTCCTTATTAGATCTAATGAGCACAACTTACTTACAGTGAGCTTTTGTGATTACATTTTGAACATTTTTAATCATCGTTCCTACATGGTCCGTTATCAAAATATAAATTTGTTAACACTAGAGATTATATTTATTTCCAATTTATAAGAAACTTTGTAAGAAGATTGGTCTAAATGACAATTGGTTAAATTACACAACTGCATTCAAAAACTTGGTTACCATGTCAAATTAAATGAAACATTTCTCAACATTCCCGAAGTAACATATTTACCAAATCCTCATGAAACTTGCTACGAACGCTTTTTACATGGTATATCTGCCGAGTTTGAAAAGGGTTCAGGTCTACTGAAAAAATATGAGTACCAGTGGACTTAGACGTTTTCTTCATGCGGGTGAAACTTTGAACAATCTAGAAGTTCTGTTAAATCGTAATGAAACAATCAGAACAATTGTACTCATGATATTTCAGCTGAATACGAAAGTGATTCTATCCGTTTCAAAATACGACTTAAGGTGAAAATAGTTTAGGGAGGGGATTATTTAGAAGTCACTCTTGTTAATCGTTCGGTTCGTCCGAAGTGTTTAAATGTTTTTTATAATACCCTGGGGTAAAAATTTGCCCCTCTCTGAGGGTTACTTGCTTTATATGTATGAAGCAAACACTTAAAAATGTCTTCTCTGAAATCGCAAGGCCAAGAAGATTGCTTAATAGCAGGTATCATTTTATTGTGGTCCTCTTTGTGGTTTTTAGCTTAAATGAGTACAACGTGCTCATGGTGAGCTTTTGTGATCGCCTTTTGTCCGTCGTCTGGCGTCAACATTTGCCTTGTGAACACTCCAGAGCCCTCCAGTTGTAAAGACACACCTCCGCATTGGACCAATGAAATCACTCGTGTGTTTAAAATGTCAGTTAGTTGAAATGTATGTAAACAAAGTTTTCAAACGGCGCTGGACAGTTAGTCTTGATGCATAATATAACGACAAGAACGGTAATAATGTTTTTTCATACGTTTTATTGAATTATGGTATCGAGGTACATGAACTTTGTAGAGAATATGCCCTTTACTCCGTGAAGATTTCAGTCTTAAAGACTGCATGATCATTGTCAACTCGGTCATGCGAGTTGTGTATCGTGTTATTTCTTAAAAGTTGACCCAGCATTTGTAAATAATATATTGCAAGACATATACATTTCCAGAAAAAAATTCATTTCTGCGTTGAATAAGACCGAGATCGTGAACATCGCTGCACAATTGATGAAGTTATGGCTGTTCAAAGCGATGCACCCTGTTTTGGGGTGATTTTGAGTTGCATACCTTGTTATATATATATTTGATAGTGAAATTTTTTTTTCATAAAAGTAAATTTTTCGTTATAATATGATTATTTATCATTCAAAATGATGTTTTCACTAATTAATATCATAGCCACACGCTAACCACCTGTGCTTGCGCGTAGCAATAAGAGAAACTCTCGAACTCAACCCAATCTTGGTCGTTTTTTTACTAAGGTATTTTCGATTGTAAAACTAGCTCTCGCTGAACAGTCTCTTAATATCACTATAAACTTCATCACAATACCCGTAATTGTTTAAACAATGCACGTTTCACGGTCCCAATGCACTGAGGATGGGAACGACTGTGAATCAGTTGTGCGTAGATAACACCATGTCACTATCAATCAATTATTTCAGGGGCTTTGTGGCGGTTGGTTGGCTTTGTTATATTATGTTAACTATTATAGGGAACATGTATAAAGCAATGGGCTGTTACAACAAATCCCGAAGCTTAGCATGAAAGCATATATAAATGCATTATAGAAAATTATATTTTTATAATTACAATAATTAGCTTAAATATTACTGGCATATGTAAAATAATTTTGCAATCTGAGATAACAAATGACCACAAATATTGAACAGCAGTCACGTTGAATTTCGATCTTAAACCAAACGAGAAAGAGGATTTAACAATGTATGGTTAAGATGTGTCATAAACCGAAAAATACGGTATAAAAAGTGTCATATTTTTTGGACTTTTAGTATGGACTCCAAAATTTCAGAAAAAGGGAGTCCAAAGAACTCCTTACTCAGAATAGTAAGTGTCGAACACTGATTGTAAACACCGATGTATCAACTATTCTGCTCCTTTGCTATATTGAGATCATAAACATGAACATGAAAGTGTTCAATCTACCAGAGGGTTAGTGGTATGATTGAGCATTGTGTATTAAACATGAGATTACAGGCATACAAAACACCGGCAAAGACACTGATTCCACCCATAATGGATGTTCATATACAGGCAAAGGACATTGCTTAATTCCTTCCACACTGTGGGGCCATTAAAACACCTTAATTTTATTGTAGCTATATCTATATGCTGATAGCTCAAGGTCTCAAATAGTGAATATGACAATCCTCATTGGTTCGTCTACAGAAAACCTTCGATTTAAATGTAAATCTAAACTGTCAAATACCGCCTTCCCACCTGCATGCTTTTATCATTGCATGAAGTATTGTTTGATTTCCCAAGTGTTTATATCTTATCATTCCAGTGAGTATGGCCAATGTGCACTGTGAATTATATCTTATCAATCAAGTGAATTTATGTATGCGCAATGTGCACTGTGAATTAAAAATCAAATTTATTGAACAATAGCCACTGTAAACTGACTGTCACTATTACTGATTTTTTTACTGTTGTACCCTAGTTACATAAGAACAATACAAATGCATGAAATGTATTCATGTTACAAAATGTATTAAAGCTTTGTCAACAAAACATAATTTGCTTTTATTAATAAAACAATGCGTTTCATCATGATTGTCATCAATATTGTTGTTAGTTCATATATGTGGTAAGTTTGACATTCATAACCAGGTAACATGATAATAAGTAATTAACAAGATGATAAAAGGTAAAATTTATCTGTAAGTGGTTCTTTAACGATATTTAAAACATTTTAATTTAAAAACTATTTTTAAAAACCTATTTTTATGATGATATAATGCCTTTAATAAGTCAATATACTAAATATATTGACTTTACATATATGTAATTATAGAACTAGCATTTAAATTGTGTCTTGCGATGTTCACAATCCACAGCAAAAAAACAACAGCGGTAAAAAAAATGTTGCGGGTCTTATGATTAAAAAAAACCCATCACAAGTTGCTCTTTTAGAAGAATCTAGTCGAATCAATTATTTGCATACTGTACATTAACCATATCGGTCTTGGAGTTTACGTCCATTAGTCATGTTAAGTAAACCATGCAATATGTTTAAATAATATATTTGCTTACCAATATGAAATTTCCTTCGAGCTGTTTCTCTATCTAAGATGGCGTCTGGAAATTCCACTTTCGATTCTACGAAAATACATGTATCCTGCTTAAAACACAATACGGAATCATAAACAAACCAGGTTTTCAACTAAAATGAAGGCAAATTGTTTAAACGCAAGATTCGATCATGTTTGGCCCAGTTTAGCTAAAAGGCTACGTTTTTTATCGGACATATTTGCTTGAAAAAATCTCACTCCGCGTTCAACGTCTCACTTATCAGTCTAGTCGCCAATCACGTAACTACTTTTCGTCCTATTAATTTATTTTATAAAAAAAAACACAAGAACTTTATATTGTTTAATTTTAGTATGAATAAATACAGTTTTTCTGGCTTTTTAACATTCTCTAAAACTTTATAAATTTATCGCAGCTATAGTTATAGAAAATAGCTTTAATAATTTATGGACAAGTTTTCCCCACTACATTAAAACGTCTTCACTAAAAGGAAACACGTTACTTCGCGTATTCGTGTAAACGTTGTATAGTGTATTGAATTGTCGTCTAGAACGCTAGTGAGACGTACGCAAAGCGTGGCTTACGGTTGTATGAATCTGCCATTCAAGCTTTTAGCAGTACGTACAGAGCATGGTTGCTGAATTCTTTCATAGTCCATAATAATATATTTCAGATAAAAGGTTAAAAGAATGACGATCCTTTTTTAATAAAAATAAATATGAAAGCGGTAACAACAATCATTGAGCATTCACCATTATTTTGTTCGTTACTGGTCCATTGACAAGAGTATATTTTCAAAAACTGAACAATTGTTATAAAAAAACCTGTTAAAACATTGGTATTAAATACGTATTTATTATCCCCCGCCAGAGGCGGAGGGATATTGTTTTGGCGTCGTCCGTCCGTCCGGCCGTCCGTCCGTCCGTCCGGCACTTTTGTGTCCGGAGCCATATCTTGGAAGTGCTTTGGCGGATTTCATTGAAACTTGGTATGAGTATATATATGCATAAGAGGATGATGCACGCCAAATGGCATTGCACACCATCTGTTAAAAACAGAGTTATGGCCCTTTGCATCTTGAAAAAATGCTTTTTACTATAGGCACTTTTGTGTCCGGAGCCATATCTTGGAAGTGCTTTGGTGGATTTCATTGAAACTTGGTATGAGTATATATATGCATAAGAGGATGATGCACGCCAAATGGCATTGCACACCATCTGTTAAAAACAGAGTTATGGCTCTTTGTATCTTGAAAAAATGCTTTTTACTATAGGAACTTTTGTGTCCGGAGCCATATCTTGGAAATGCTTTGGCGGATTTCATTGAAACTTGGTATGAGTATATATATGCATAAGAGGCTGATGCACGCCAAATGGCATTGTATACCATCTGTTAATAACAGAGTTATGGCCCTTTGTATCTTGAAAAAATGCTTTTTACTATAGGCACTTTTGTGTCGGGAGCCATATCTTGGAAGTGCTATGGCGGATTTAATTGAAACTTGGTATGAGTATATATCCCCCGCCAGAGGCCAGAGGCGAAGGGATATTATTTTGGCGTTGTCCTGCTGTCCGTCCGTCCGTCACTTTTGTGTCCGGAGCCATATCTTGGAAGTGCTTTGGCGGATTTCATTGAAACTTGGTATGAGTATATATATGGATGAGGATGATGCACGCCAAATGGCATTGTACACCATCTGTAAATAACGGAGTTATGGCCCTTGGTATCTTGAAAAAATGCTTTTTCTATAAGGTTATATCCGTCCGATTTGCACCCTTCCTCAAACAAAGCATACGTTGCGGGGGATATCAATTCTACGAATTTGCTTGTTTATTATTGATTCATTTCAGCTCACTTTAGGTTGCGATTATCGCGTAAGTCTCGGATAGTATGGGACTGTAAACGCCTTCAATGACAGATGCTGCCTGTGGACAGGTTTATTTTTCGGCGTTACTTTTAACCCAACTTTTCACTTAAGCTGACCTCTGTTACCGTCCAATTAAATGTGAATACAATATCTTGCCAGTAGGCCAGAAACCTTTCGAAATAGAAAACGTGCAATCTACAGTTATCCCGTTTTCATTTATATGTAATGCAATTTACTTTTTATTTTATTTATATTTTATTTATAGGGTATGAAACTGGATACTCAAGTGAGTTTTGCAGCCATGTTAACTGCGTGTTCAGCATGATCCAATTTTATCGCTAATGAAAAGGCTTGAGGGATAGAACAATTTCACACTGAACTATCGACATCAATACAGTCTGTGTGTGATTCTTATATTTAGAAAATAGTAAGCTCCAGAGCGTCTGTAATTAAAAGCGATGTTCTCATATTTATTTATTACTACCATAAATGCATTCTGTGTACTACTAAGTATATTTTAGATCATAAAAGTATTGTTTTCCCTATCCTGATATTCGTTGTGACCGAACTGATTTAAATTGTTTACGAAATTGAACGTCAAACATGTAAAAATATCGATATACAATCAACATCATTTTAATGCCTCAAAGCATAACATATGTAGCTCCAGAAGCTCCAAATCTTGATAAAAAAAAACGATGTTTTGTTTTTATAAAATGCACGTTTTAAACAAAATTGAACAATCAAATGAAGAGTATATAAACGGATCAACTGTTCGTACAAGAATCAAATTGTTCCTGAATTGGATCTTAGCATTTGCAACCATGAACCACTTAATTTTTAATTGTTACTTGTGATTTCCAACTATGTATTGGTCTGTTGAACCAATTATGCACCAGATTTCTGGTTGTCCTGATACTAAATTAAATTGGAAACAGTTTATAAGCAAATACTAACATGCGAACAAAGACTGTCAGGTTCGTTGAAGTTTACAACATCAAACGAGGGCATATGTGCACCATAATTGATCTTGTTATACTGAACGTAAACGAGCGAACTGCGATGGGTATCTATGTAAAGACTATGTTTGTTTGTTTAAAGGGATCTTTTCACGCTTTGGTAAATTGACAAAATTGAAAAAAATTGTTTCAGATTCGTAAGTTTTCGTTTCAGTTATGATATTTGTGAGGAAACAGTAATACTGAACATTAACCATGCTCTAATATAGCCATTATATGCATCTTTTGACGATTGTAAAACCTAAAAATTATAAAGCGTTGCAACGCGAAACGATTGAATAATTTGGAGAGTTCTGTTTTTGTCGTTAAATTTTGTGAAACTACGAAGATTGCTTATATAAGGTATAAAATACGTCAAGATTGTGTACGCGGCGGAATAGCTCAGTAGGCCAAAGCGTTTTTACTTCAGGACTCTGGCAGGACTCCAGGGGTCACTGGTTCGAAACCTGCTCCGGGCAATGTTCTTTTCCTTTTTTTTATTTTTTTCTTGATTTTTTACTGGAGCTTTTACGATCCAATGTTTACATTTATCAATATAAAGCATTTAATGAATAAGTTTAAAAAATGCCAAAATCTGTGAAAATGCCCCTTTAACGGGATTAAACATAAAAACAAACAAGAGATGTGTTTGTCTGAAACACAATGCACCCTATTGCGCCGCTTTAAAATAAAATTTCAATATACCATTTGGCAGGTTTAGTAATTATCTACCTTTTAAAGCTTATTACTTCTCTTGGATTGTATTTTTTACTTTTGACCCTGACCTTTCACCACTCAAAATGTGCAGCTTCATGAGATACACATGCATGCCAAATATCAAGTTGATACCTTCAATATTGCAAAAGTTATTGCAAAACTTTAATGCAAGGTTAAAGTTTTGGGACAGAATGACAGACAGGCCAAAAACAATATACCACCGATCATTCGATCCGGGGGCATAACAAATCATGTCAAATCGACAACGCAGACACTAATGCCCTATCATAAATAAAGCAATTTTTGTAAATCCATTTTGAGGAAATTACGTAGGGATGTTATTTTTCACGGCGCCTAACCAAAACGGATAATACCGGAAACATTAAGGGTTGTTGATTTAAACGCGAAACGGCACCTTATCGTATCAGAAATTGTGCCAAGTATTTTTAATAAAAACGTCAACAATAATTTTCAGCAAATGTCATTCGTCAAAATTCGATATGAAAATAACTTAATTTATTTCCCGGGGCCAAATATATAAAACGCTTGGGCCGGTTAAATTAAAACTTGGTATGAGTGATTCTATGGAAAAATCAAATGCCGTCGCAATCCATTCTCAAATAACGGAGTTTTAGTCCTTGTGACTTGAAAATGAGCACATTTATATGTCTGGATATAAGGATAATGCAGATGCACGCCAAATTGCGACGCAAACTATTTGTTAGCAACGGAATAATTGCCCATTTTGAGTTGCAAATGTTATTTTTAATTAGGATTTTACTTTCTTGAGCTCTATTTCAGATAACATTAAAGTACCCAAAGCGTTGTCAAGGTCAATCTTATAAAATTATCCGCTCATATTTGTCCTTTGTATATGTCACATTTGCGAATAATCCCTCTTTATTTATGAATGGGTGTATAACTAAACCAAAATAACAAAACAATGCATATTTAATGAAAATATGTTACATTTGACCTCACTCAGCGTGTGACCTTGACCCTAGAGACCCGAATTTTACACTTGACACACAGCTCATATTAAGGAAATCAAATATAGACACTTATTACAGAATCCCTTGATGCGTGGTAAAGGTATGTATAAATTATGACTAATCCACCACATTTGAGATCTTTGGCCGCCTTAGTCTGGGGACTGCACAGGGTAATCTCAGACAAAACTTTATGCACATGCATTAAGACCCGTTTTCCCACAGGAAGGCTCGAATTCTAAAGTCTTAACAAAATACATTCATTACAGCATGTAATGCAAACATTTTTTTTCATCATTACCCACCTTCCCATTTTTTACAATCAAGTTTTGTCAAAACAAGAGATATGTTTGTCAGAAACACAATGCCCCCTACTGCGCCGCTTTGAAATAAAAAATATTTTTTATTATATCCCTTTAAAAAATATTACTTCCCTAGTGAAAATGATCTGTACCTGCCAAATGATATAAAGTAGAAATTATCTCCCTTTAAAGCTTGTTACTTTCCTTGGATTTTGTTTTTTGACCTTTGACCTTGAAGGATGAACTTGACCTTTCACCACTCAAAATGTGCAGCTCCATGAGATACACATGCATGCCAAATATCAAGTTGCTATCTTCAATATTGCAAAAGTTATGACCAATGTTAAAGTTTTCGGACAGACGCACAGACAGACAGACAGTTCAACTGCTATATGCCACCCTACCAGGGGCATAAAAAGACTATAAAATATAAATGAGTACACATTTTTGGCAAACCGATTTTTACCAATTTATCAGAAATGTAGTGATAAAAAAAAGTCATTAGAATGCAAGAATGCCAAATTATTAAAAAAAAATACAAGGCCATTTTTTTTTACAAACAAATTGTTTAACAAACAGTGTGTTAATCATAATGTATACTTTACATGCCAGTAAGTACACTGTTTTAATTCACAATTGATGGTCAGCTATATAAAGAACAAAAAAAGATGTGGAATATTTTTTTGTAAGAAAATCCAGCGAATTATCAATAAAACGGACAAAACATCTAAAGTTCAACTGTACAGTTTATTACAGACAGAAAGTTCACAAACCAAAACAATAACAACTTTACACGATATATTAAAATTATAACTGAATACAGAAAGTAATGGAACTCTTCCTTGCATCTAAAGCAAATATTACATGTCAAAAACATTCTTTCTCCTTTTTGTACCTTAAATTAAGTAAAAAACCAATATAGAATAACTGGCTCTTAAAAGATTTGTTTGAATGAAATAAGATACTTCCAAGCTATGTTTTTATGATTTGAAAAGCATCATTCCTATAAAATAGTTATTTCAAACTTTTTATACTGTCTTTAAGAACATAAATGTTTTAAACAAAGCTAAGCTTCTCTTTATTGCATATGTTTATTGGTTGGCAGTAGAAAAGCATGTTATATATAAATTATAATATACAGAGAAAAAATCCTGTTTCAAAAACTCAAATGAAAGAACCAAACATTTATTAATTTAAGGTATCTGCAAACTTTAAAACCAATTATCACAGTGTAAGTCCTTTTATCGTGTAGAGGTGTTGAATTGACCAAAGTAAGCAGCTGTTGGTGGGTTGGTGTAAACCTCTTTGTCCAGATAATCCTTGTGGGAGGTTTGTTCCTGGGCAAGCCGGCGGTTTTCGTCCGCAAGGCGGCGCTGGAGTTCCTCGCGTTTACGCTCCTGTTCCCGCTCCAGAAGCATGGCAGCACGTGCGTTGGCAAGACGCTGACGATCGTGTTCAAGGTCACGAAGGTTCTGTTCTTGTGCCAGGCGCTAAAAACAGAAATCAAGGCGGTTAAACTTCATTATGCAAATCCAAAACAAGGAAACATTCATTGTGTCCACTGAGATTTTTTTGAATGAACGACAAAGCTAGCTATTAAAATTTTGTTTAATTTTTTTATTTTAAATGAAGAATTGAATTGCATACTGGGTCTAATAGATTTGTACCATTATAAAGTTTAAACTTTCATTTTGAATAAATGACAGTACAAATTACTCAATAATTTTTTTAAATTTTGAAACAGTGAGGTTATAGCATGGTCTGTAATGTACAATCAATAAATCAAAAATTATAAACAGTACTGCTTATTAATCTGGGTACCAATAGCAAACATTCACCTCTTTTTCGAGCCTCTGTTTCTCCTGCTGCTTGCGAATATCCTCCAGCTGCTGTGGGCTCATGCCCTTCCAGCGGTCTGTGATCACCCTGTGAGGGCCGAACGCGCTCTGGGCCACTGCTGGGTTCTCAGTGAGCACATCACCAAACACATGGTTGGCAATCTCGGTCATGTTGTCATCCAGCTCCTGCTGCTTATGTAGTCGTTCCCTCTCGGACCTTTCTCTTGCCTGAAGAAGTAGATTTATTTAGTATCCTTTTCTTACATAAATATAATTTAGGAAAGTTACTTCATTTGTAAAAGTGTAATTTTATAACTGATACAGTATACTTAATAATAAGGTTTCTGCAACTGAAAAAACTTTTAGATGTACTTATATTAAAATCTGTAACACAATTTTATTTAATGTTTATTTTATTATATAATGCATCTCTAACCAATAAACAGAGTGCCTAAACTAAAACACTAAACAAATATCAGAAAGAAAGGCATCAAACTTTCCCTAAGAACAACAGTGCTTACCAATGCATTATTATAATCAGTTGTTGCCAAATTGATGTTCCTCCTGCACTCCTCTTCAGCAGACTGCAGTTCCATGGCTCTCTGGTCCAGTTCACGCATCTTGAGCTCATAGAGATGGTCGGCTTGTTGCTGATTTCTGCGAGCCTGGTCCCTCTCCCTCTGTTGCTCGATGGACCATTCCCTTAGCTGCTCTTGTTGGTACTTGTTACGGGCCTTGCTGTTCAGGTCCTCACCTGAATATAATGTAGACACACAATCAACTTTCATTATACTTGGAAGCTCCAATAATACTTGTATAGTTAGTTAACAAAATTTGGAAGTTATAAATTCCAAAGGAGTTACTTTAACACTTAATACACGTTGATGACCTTTCAAAAAGGAAACAACACTAGACATTTTCAGCATTTCAAGAATTATGCATTGAAATAAAATGTAGCAAATGAGTTGGACAATTGTTTTACATTGATTTTTTTATTTATTTTATGATTATGTGCACAAAATTGACAACCTTCAAATTTCTGTATACTGGATATTCCACATCTGGGATCATCATCGCTAACTCTTGCTGGCTTGTCTTTTTTGAGGTAGTCAGGGTCAAACAAATCAAACTCTCTTCGGCTGTCTGGCTGTTGGTGTAAACTACGGAACTCATTCAGAGCTCTATTAAGTTCTATTATATCTGTCTCTTGACGTTTTTCCAGAAGTTGTGAAATTTTATCATTTCGGATAGCATCAGCAGCTGTAATATAAATAGATTATGCTGCTGTTTACTATAAATATTGTTGCTTTAAACCCAAAACAAATGTTAAAAGCCCAAGGAATGTTAACAATGGTTAAACAAAAATAAGCATATTTATTTGCATGTCAATACATAAAAACTAATTAAGAATGGCATCAAATAGCAACATTGGTATTCAAATATTCAGTCATTAGAGTATTTGAATATTAAAATTCAATTGTTTGGTATTAAATATTTGTATAATTAAGCTCTGAAAGTATATATTTTTTTATCACAAACATTACTTTTAGCTGATGACATGTTCAATGAACCATTAAAATACGTCCAAACATCACAAAAAAGCTGAAGCATTTGTTACATTAATTTTATATTGAACCAATACAAAAAACTATAAATATATAAAAAATACAAGCAACCTATATCAAAATCAGATATTGTGGATAGTTAAAAGAATTTGAATTACATGTGGGATGACTAAAACATTGCATAATTATTTATTAGATCCTCACGCTATAATAGCTTTTCTTAGCAATGTTGCGGAACAGTTAAAACTACATTAAAATTGAACTAAATTGAGCTTGATATGCTTGATAATAAATAGACAGCTATTAAAACCTAAGGCCTAATTGTCCATATAAACGTATTCCCAGAGCCTTTGATAATTTTTGCTATGGCGGCTCTCAGCAACCCTTTGGGTTATAAAGCTGAGAGTTGAATTATTGCAACTAAAGGCTTTACAAAGTATCAAACTGTCATTTTACAATAATGTTGATCCATTTTTACCCCTTTCCAGTGCCAGCATAATTAGGATTGCTTTTGATAATGTTCGTTCTTCTCAGGTATGTGTATTAACACATATACCTGGTTCTTCTTGAATGCTCTGAGCTTTTATGAGTACAACTACATACGTACAGCTCAGGAGGGTCAATAGCTGGGAGTTGGATTATTGCAACTATTGATAATGTTGAAAAATTATCCCATGGCTAATTAAATATACAATAGTTTTCTATTTATGTGAATGAGGGTTGGAATACCTAAAAATCTGCAGGACGAAACACAAAGTTATTATGTTGAACTTTTACACTTCACAGTCTTCTTAATTGTGCAGGTTATCATAGCAATAAACAAATAAATTCAACTTTAAGCAATCATCTTTTTTTACCGAATGCCTCTCCTCTTCTTCTTTCATAGCTTTCCTGTTGCTGTTTATCTTTTATTTGTTGTTGGAGAGCTTGAACATCAACCTGTCGTGACAAAATTACTTCTTTAAATTTACAATTTATGAAAGAAAAATCAGTTACTTTTGTTCATTAATTTCATATTAAATCAACGATAAAGAATGTACGAAAACATTATAATAAACCAAACTGATGCTCTTGACGAAGTTGATTTAACATAATAAAGCTTACCCCAATTGTCCTAGATTTTGCATTAAATATTCTTGATTTTCTTTGTTCTTCCATATTACGCCGCCGCTCGATTGCGGCGGCTTCTTTATAGTCAACCGGCAAATCCAATTTATACATTTTGTTTCTATTTTGGAGGCCAAAATTTAAATGAATTTAATGTTTCTTAGTTGTTGACACCATCCAGTGTACTCCGTTGCCATGAACAAAAATGCTGCGCTACGATTGGTTAATTTCCTATTGAACCAACGGTAAAAAAACTAACAGAAAGAAAGTGCCCGAAGTTTAAGTTGACACTTACAGACGGGATTACAACAAAGACCTATAGAATACATGTTATCTATAGGTCTTTGATTACAATTAGATGACTTGCAGACGGGATTTAAATTAGATAAAATGGTGCTATCTGCTTTTTTAAGTTGACAAAGTTAGATTATAACAAGAAGATTATCACAAGCTGATTAATTTAAAAAAAACAGATCTATATATTGTGAATATGGCGCCGTGAATATCGCTTAAAACTTTAATAATTATTTTGACACAGTAACTAGCACTTCTGTATTATTGCATTGGTCGACCATGTTGAGATTCTTTCAATATTAGGCAATATTGTCTTACGACATTATTGTTATTATGGCCCAAACTAATATTGTTCCTTCGAACTTTGTCCAATATAAAAATAACACAATAATCGCGTTTCAAACTTCTCTTTTGTAATACTTACATAGTAATATTGAGCATCAACATATGGAAAGCAACTGTAGTACTGCAATCAATTTTTATCTGGTGTGTGGTTTGAATGGTATGAATAGTGATTCCTTAATCACTAAAGGTTCTTTATTGATATTGATGTCACATCCATCCCATTAAAGGAATTACTCTAATAAAAAAGTTCACGTTTGCTCTTCTCCATCGCGATAAACATTAATAATTTATTGAGAGATTGGACAACACAGTCGTTATCATTTATGGTGAACAATAATGTACAAACCGATTAACCTTAAATTTAGTATTTTATATAAAAAAATGTCTTTTACTATAAGTATAAATCTACCAGTGACCTTGTGCATAATTAAAATGCAAGATAATTACTATATACCCAGATATGCAACATTACAAACACGTACAGAGTGGCAACATTTATTTAAATGTTCGTTCAGCTTACCAGTTTTTACTTATAACGGTTAGGTATAAAGGTTTGAAAGCACAAATTGGGCAAAATTTCATTAAATAATACTAGATGAGCGACAGGGAATCAAGCATCGGCCCGACTTCTTAATTGGCAATGAATTTCACATGCAACACTGCCAATAAATCTTATAATTGGTACCAACAATACACATATCAACATGTTAATGCTCACAAACAAATTTTCACGTGAGAATATATAGCTTCCCGTTTTGTGACTTCAAAATTCTGGCCACTTGTCAATACATCTTGAGCTAGTATGGAATTCCAGAAAATACGTCATTCAAATCCGTCGTTTGTTTCTACAATTAATATCCGTATACACGCATCATGAGAGTACAGTCAAAGAAGTGTTCCAATATTTTAACTAAGATCTTCTTATAAGCTATTGTGTTACCGGTTGCCAGATGTTTATTACTTAATATAAGATTTAGTATCCACGATCACAAGATCACAAGTATTAGGTAACTTGTTTAGTTACAGGAAACGGTTAATGGCTCCGAAGGCATGCACGCCTATTTTCTATTTGCATAATTGCATGACACCTTTGCATTAAAAACAGAAGTCAAACTCAAACCAAAAATTATCACTTAATATGATTATTTATATTATCAACATAAAACTTCTGCTATTTTATGGCATTTTACGATTTCTATTATTTTATAACGACCCTACATTTGAAATGTATCTTTAATCTTAATTGTGAACATTAATATTAAATGATATTTCATATATATGTATTTAATAATAATAGTAAATTATTTTAATTTGCCTCACGTGAGAGAGTTGATGAATATATGGAATGATCGTTGGGTTTAAAGTAAAAACGAAATCGTATCTTCATTGCCGGATAAACGCATTTGAGTCAAAGCTTCTTTGATGAGATTTAATGTGAAACTAAAATCGATAAAAAAAATGGCGCCTGGTGGGTGGTTGGGTGAGTTGGGGGAGGGGCATGCATCTCAACCTCCTGCTGCTGGTGATGATAAGGCACAGTGTGGAGGCACATGCATCTAAACCTCATGTTGTTGGTGGGGATAATCGAATTAGGAGGAGTTTTGGAGAACATGCATCTCAACCTCCTTCTGATGGTGGTGATAAGGGTATGAGGCTCAGTGTTGGAGGATATGCATCTCAACCCGCTGCGGATGGGGTTAAGAGTATACGTAGCAGTATTGGAGGATAAACATCTCACTGCCCTGCTGTTGGGGCTTATGGTTTTAGGGCGCAATGTAGGAGAACATGCCGCTCAACCTCGTGCTGAAGGTGGCGTGAAGGGTGTTATGCGCAGTGTAGGAGGCCGGGCCATGCATCGTAATCTCCAGCTGTTGGTGGGATTAAGCCTTGAGTCGCAGAAAGGGACGACGTTCATCTCAACCTGCTGGTGGGAGAGGAGAGATTCTTTCGTGGTGCGGATATTCATCTGAACCGCCTGCTGAGGGTATTTGGCGCAATGTAGGAGAACATGCCTCTCAAACTCGTGCTGAAGGTGGCGTGATTCGCTTTGTCGAAGGACATTCATCTCAACCTCCTGCTGTTGGGGGTGTTGTGCGTGGTGTGGAAGAAGATTCATCTGAATTACCTGCTGACGGGGTTGAGGGTATTTGACGCAATGTGAATGACTCGCATCTAAACCTGCTGCTGATGGGTTTAAATGTTATATGCGTAAATTAATGTTGATGTTAGGTTTAAATGAAATAGGCGCTTTGTGGGAGGACATGCATGCATATACACCTGCTGCTGAATATTGGGTTAAGGATATTTGGAGCAGTGTAGGAGGACATGTAATTTGTTTGTTTTGTTTTGTTGAGGGTTTTCGCCGTTTTCAACCGTATTTAAGTCATATTACTTAGGTAAATTAACCAACCCCTACTGTTCATGTGCTTCCAGATTTACTAAGTTCACCTACTTATATTGTAAACTCACAATAGTCCTACTTGAGTCAATGGTACGAGGGTACATGCCATAGAAATAATTGCATGACCAGTTCCGCACACGTTATGTGGCCGGGTCGACAACCAAACCCATTATCCTCGGATTATCAGTCAAGATCTCTAATAATATTCAAATAAAATCAAATCAAAATTTATTTATTGTCGGTATGAGAATATACATATCATATTTAATATTTATCAATATGAAATAAATTTTCAACGAATACAAGATCATCCAACACTCTTCGCTATTAATTAACACGAATTAGTTTTATCTGTAAGGATACGAGTATACATAGCAAATAAACAATACGATGATGTTTCTGCTACAACGCGTACAGTTATTTAGGTGTTTGACATTTGTATTTTGATTACTGGTTCGGCAGAGATGAAAGGGAAACTGTTGAGAAACTGTTATCTAAGATTTTAAGAAAATGTACGGTCGTGTGGGTCCTTATGTGCAAATGTTGTCAATATTTTTGACTAAATTTGAATGGTAACATTAACCTACACAAGGATTGGAATCAGTCGATTGTAACCTTTGAACCTGAATCGATTATGGGACTGAATATAGTGGTACATAACCTATAAAAACAGGATAAGGAAATGCACCGCACAAAAAAAAAACATCACAAGATTCTGACGACTGATGTTTTATTTCTTTCCGCTTTCCAATAACAAAGTACATGTATACATAAACGAGCTAAGTTTGCACAAACTTGATTGTGAGTAAGACAACGATTACACTGTTTATAATGTTGTTATTTTAACTTTTATTGGTTTCAGTCACCGAGTGTGCTTAAATTTCTAAAACTCTGTAAAGGTAAAAGGTATGGTAGGTTCTTGTTGAGTCTGGGGCTCTTTTTGAGTCGTGGTGAAAGAGTTCGCGTGAAATCAAGTGATAGAACGTTCCCACTTTATCCAGTTCTGTTGCTACTAAAAAAGTTTTGATACAGTCGCCATTGTTATGCTGATAAAAAATGTGATAAAAACAGGTCATTATTGTTATTCATCAAAACTCAATATATTCTTCTTAAAAAATATTTCCTCTTTTTTGTATTATTCATAAAGTGTTCCTAAGTAGAACAAAATCGTTTATTTTTGAGTATGTTTCATGCTACAGCGTTTGTTGACACTTTTCACAAGAAATTAACCTCCCCAATTAATGTAAGTCTTAAGGCTATTTATAGTATGCACATCTTTAAATTGGAATAATCAGAATCCACAGCCTAACAAGATAATAATTATGTTAATAATGATTCATGTTAATAATGATACATAGGCCTATGAAATAATTGTGATGTAATTGTGATGAAAATTACCCACAACTCAGCAAGTATCCTCCAATCACCGTAAGTCGAGCGGTTAAGGAAACAAGTAAAATAATTTCTGAATTAATGTTACACACTGCAGCAATAAACGATTTACCTTCAGAGATTTATTTAATTCCCGTTAACTGTATGTAATGAATGTTGATTTATAGCGTGTTTAACCACGCAAAGCCGATAGTTCCATACACACCCCAAGAACATTAACTCTGCGCGTTGTTAATACATGCCAGAATTTTTCAGGTCCAAATCGGGACTTTCCTTCAAAATTGGCGGAACATTTGACCAAAAAGCGGGACACCTAAAACAATCAATCATTTCACCTTTTCTTTAGTCAGTAGTCAGTATTACTTACAAAAACTTTTAATTTCTGCCCAATATTGATGATAAATGTGTGTTCAGAATTTCGTGAACGCATATGTTCTCCATTTTCCAGAAGTAAACACACTCCATGAACTGAAATGTGGGGTGTCCCCGTTTGCCTCGATTTTACATACAATTGGTTCAGGGATATCCCCTTGAACCTATGTAAATCGTGTGACACGATGTGAGCGCATCAAGCACTATTCTTATTCAACCAATCCTAAATTAACTCTAAATTTAGATTGATGCAATATGTACAAACTATTTTCTGAAAATCCGTCGAAAACGAAAGGTAATTTGTGAGAAACATCAATGTGTATTGGTCAGCATTCAATTTGTTTGATGTAAAAATCGGTGTTTTAACAGGTTTTATAACTTTGGGTTGTTTAATACACAGGATAATATTATTGTTTTGCTTGATTGGACCATGAAATACAAACGCAGGCAGCGTTTATTTCTGTAAGATACATCTTTGAATAGCAATTAGCGACTTTTATCATAAAAACACCATGGTGTGAATGCTGATTAAATCAATAAGTTGCCAATAAATCGCTGATCAGGTGTCAAAAACAACACTGGTGCACTCAAGTAGTAGAAGTGGGTTGTAAATTGGGGGCAATAAAGGGATTAGCGATGGTAAGTTTTAGCCAGAAAGAGCTTGAATTTAGCGAATTTTATTGGGAACTTATAGACCTTACATCGTTTAACGAATGTCGGGACAAATCGTCTCATATCGGGACGCCGGGACAAAGGGCCCAAAAGCGGGACTGTCCCTCCGAGATCAGGATGTCTGGCATGTATGGCGTTGTTTACCTTAAGTCGAGACGTCACGTCCGAGAAAGGGAGAGCACTCTAGTGTAATGGATTAGGCCAACTATACTTAAAACATCGCTTCTCTGAACATATTTAACTCAAACTGAAACAGTTATATATTTTTTCAATATTTTATAAATACAATTAAACAAGTTCCTGTCACTTTTCCTAACAACAACTGTCACTCTTCCTTAGCACAGCATGGGCACATAAATGTTGCACCTCTTCTGATGACTTTTATTTCTGTACAAACTGACAGGTGTACCCAGTGGTTGCAGGCTCTATTGTCACACTGTGCCCATTTTACAAAAATATTGAAGCACTGTGCCTAACAGCTTCAGGGGAAAATTGTTTGCACTGGCAACACAAGTCCTCTTCATTTTCAGTATCACTACTGTCAGAAAAGGTGTTCACTTTAGAGAGGCCAGGTTGGGGAGATGAGCTGTGGGCCTCATTACTGGTAGCTTTCTTAGTTTTGTTTGGTTTATTCTTGTTTTGATTCTCTGTATGTTCCGTCATTTGTTTCAAGACCTCTCCTGATATTTCTTTACCTGCCACTATTTTACTCATTGTATTTCTAGCCTTTGACAAATTTCCATTTTTTGTTCTTTCTTTCTGTGCAAACATGTCTACACCATCAACTTGTATCCCACCTTCAACAGTTTTCTGGCTGTCTGAAGTTTCTGTCTCTGAGTGCTGAAAAACTTCAGCTGGGATAAGACATTGGCTGGGGACAGCGTCTGCATTAAACGGGTATACCGTAATTACTCTATGTTTTTGGACACTTAATTTTTTTTCATGTCCGAAAACTTAGATACGAAAAATAATCACAAAATACAGTTGTCCGAAAACTTAGAGTCGAAAATGTAAGTGTCAGAAAATAGCGCCTATTGTATCAACGACTACCGGTAATAGCACGCACTTGTAAAATACCATGTCATATAGAATAAATTACAATTTACAGTTATATATGTTTGCACTGCATTTTAAATAATTTTAAATGCTTAATTTATTTGACAGAAAGTTACTACAAGGTTGTACTTTGACCAACGAGTTCAAAGATGAGCATGTTATGTACCGATCTCGCTGGTATGAACCTGTGATTAACGCAATACAAAATCAAACTATGAGTTCTTTGTTTGTTCATTTCCGATAGTTGTTGTCTAACACCTTCCATTGTCAATATAAACGTACTCCCAGAGCATTTGATAATTTTTGCTATGGCGACTTTCAGCAACCCTTTGGGTTATAAAGCTGAGAGTTGAATTATTGCAACTAACACCTTCCATATTAGTTCATAGAACTTGCAATAGGGTGCATCACACTTTGAAGCGTTTAGTATTTGTCACAGTTATTTTACTGAGAAGGGGTAGTACCATTGCGGTAGATAATTGAACTGTTAATTGGCACTACACCTGGTAATTGTCATAACGCTTATGCTATCGGGCGAAACCATTGTTTAATACCGGTTTTCAAGGTTATTTACCCAATAACGCAAATGTAATGGTCTGTTGCCTTCAGGCATGCACCTGCCATGTTTTATGATGTTAATCTGGTTGTAAAACCTCATGTTCAAAGTGTCATTAGATATCGAAAACAGGACCGAAATTTGGTAAAATAGCGCTGTAAAATATACTGTCCGAAAACTTAGAGACATTAATTATGGACGAAAACTCGTGTGTCGGAAAATTAAGAGTCACGAAAAATAATTATTTTTGCTAAAAAAAGGGGTGTCCGAAAACTTAGAGTGTCCGAAAACTTAAAGTAATAAGTAATTACGGTATACCTGCACGGATAAATGATGAAGTAAGGTTTTCTGCAGACAGTGACTTCATGTTGGACTTTGATGCGACCTCACACACATTGTAGCGTGTAATGACAGCTGATGTTTGGCGCATTAGTCGATGGCAGAGGCTGTCATACATCTTCTGGAAAGGCCCAAAGCAGCCAATATCTAAAGGTTGAAGGATATGGCTGCAATGAGGGGGAAGGACAAATATGATGATGTTGTGTTCCAGAGCCCATTCTGTTAAACCAACTGAAACATGTGATTTGTGGCCATCAAGTATCAGTATTTTCTTCTGATCACTAGATCCTGGGGTGAACTTAAGGAAAAGCTCCTCTAAGTAGGTGCGGAAAACGCAACCATTGGACCATCCAGTCTAACTTACTGTTCCATTAGAGCCTGGAGCTGCACCATTCAACAAGTCAGGTTTCATTCGTTGGCCTGGGAAGATGTAAAATGGGGGTACAGCTTGACCTGCTGCATTCCCGCACCCAATTATTGTGATTGTCTGCCCTTTTCCGATGTGACAGATGAATGACAGTAATCAGCACCAGCAACGATGAATGGAGGTTTGTGATAAACTGTTACCCCTTTTTCATCAATGTTATAGATCAGGTGGGGCTTATCAGTCATTTCATGTTTTGTTAATGTTTCTTTCAGGTTGTGGTAAAAAGTAGAGATAGTCTCCCTTGAGGCCATTTTAGCTCAAGCATGATCAAGAGCTCTTGGTTTCAGAACTAAACAAACCATAAATTCATTTTAAAGACAGGGGGTTATCCTTCGTTCTTTTACCCAACTGAACGGCGTAGTCAAATGCCATGTCAATACACTCTTTTCTGGTGTACCCATAGCCATATTCAATCATTTTTTTGAAATGTTAAACCAATTGTTTTTCTTCCTCAAAGGTAAACAAAGGCAAAGCTCCTGAAGACCTGATGTTTACATTGACCCTTCCAGCAGTTCTATCTCTTAGAGTTGTTTGTGGGACGTGTCATAAGGCAGCCACTTTTCCTACAGAGACACCATCTTTTTTTACTAGCTTGTAAGCCTTTGATAAAGCTGTTGGGGAGTACAATCTGTGTTTCTTTATCTTTTTAAGTCATTTTGGATAAGCCTTAAAATAAAAAAAAGTTAAAAAAATCACCATTTTGAAAAGGTCTGAAAACCAATTTAATAAAAAAAAGCTTTGCCTTAAATTTACTACGATTTACTACTATTTCCAATATGAAGCGCTGTCAATGAAAGTGTTATGTTTAGATCGCCTGCTTCACTTTTAATTTTTTGTGGAAATTTAATAAAGAGGACCAATAAAATGTATGGAATATAGATAAAGTTGTATAATTTTAGTTAAGGATGTATTTTAATATGCAATTTTACTTGTTTTTTCCCCATTTTTTATTTATTTGTTTTTGTTTATACATGTAAGCGTAGTTCTGTCAGTTCATCTAAATACTCGGAGCGCTTGCATGTGACGTCATCAAAATAGGATCTGGATGTCTGGATCTGGATATATACGTTGTAGGGCCTTTCGGCGTAAGCACAACGGGAGAGAGGTTGGATAAAGTTAGATCCACTGTAGCACAGTTGATCTGAAACTATCAACTGTTTTTGCACAAACAACACTATCCTTGAGTTTGTTCCACTTTATAATTGTCTTTAGAAAGAAGGAGTTGTTGAATTGAGACGTCTTGCACTGTATTGGAACGAAACACTTAGAATTGTTCGTAGAGTATTTTTTAATGATATTGTCAGAATTGTAATTTTGGAATGATTTTGGAGTAACTTTACGCTTGGATGTGCGGACAGGGGTTAAATAGTCAGAGCTTGGCAGGGCTGGTACCAGCCCCTCAACCACCTTGTAAAAGAAGATCAGCCTGTTGGCTTTTCCTCTATCTTGGAGTGGCGGGATCTTCATACCTTCCAACATTCTAGTGACACAGCCTGTTGTTTTGGTGGAGTAGTCGCCAGTAATGAAACGTGCTGCCTGTTTTTGGATTTTCTCGAGTTTGTCAATGTCTTTTTGGAAGTAAGGGTCCCAGACGATGGAGCTGTATTCTAGAGTTGAACATATTAGAGGGAAATAGGCTGTTCTGCGGCAAGGTTCTGGACAGTGTTTCAAGTATCGTCTGAGGAAGCCAAGGGTGGAATTAGCTTTTTTGGTAATCTTGTTTATGTGTGAACTCTACTTGAGAACTTTGCGTTCTTAATGTAAACAACGTGATCGACTTTGGGTCATGCGCGACTTAAGGTGATTGGCGAATATATATAGCATTAAAACTTCTCGATAAATTGAGTAACACATGATTTAATTAAATTAAATATGGATAAACATATTTCACCGCATACACTATAATTTGATAAAGGTAAGCAATTACCATTTAAATTACGGTCAAATAGCAATATGTTATAAAGCTATATCATTGTATTGATCAATAACACTGTAGATTCTTGTGGTTTCCTATATTATATAAGTATTGACAGTCTTTCTTGTGTTCTTGGTGAAAACATATTTGATATCCAAATTTGTAAGCAAAATAGACTTAGAAGACTAAACTGGAAAAAAAACTCTGCCCAGTGTTTTGCAGAGGCACAGAAGAATGCTAGTCTACAAAATGAAATGTTAGATGCTTGCTAAGACATATTTGCTGGTACATCTCATTTTATGTTGTAAAAACCAGAAACTTTTTAACTGAGTAAACTTCAATGATCTATGATAAAAACATGATGATATCAAATTATAATTAATAAGTTATATTACTTAAATAAAACCTTTAGTGCCTATCATGAGCCAAAATTTACCTAGAAAATGCAGTTAATTCCAATTTAAACTACTGATTAGACTAATTAACCAGGTTTTCCGAAGGAAAAAACTGGTTATTAGATTGGCGAATGCGGGCGGGCTGGCTGGCTGGCGGGCTGGCTGGCGGGCTGGCGGAATAAGCTTGTCCGGGCCATAACTATGTCGTTCATTGTCAGATTTTAAAATCAGGGCTCGAATTTATTTTTTTTTTCTACTTGCAAAACATTGCGAGCAGCTTTAATACCGACTCGCAAAATCAAAAACATTCTCGCAAATTTTGCTGGACACATAATTTAATATCGTTTTTTTTATTCAACAGTTAACTTTGCTTTATCTATCGTATTGTTATTTCCATCTGTGGGCAAAAAGAAACTACATGTTATGTTTCGCTTCGACGCCATGTATGTTCAAGTTCAATGAACACGTGTGAATTAGTCGACTGTTTAACGTTCTTTGTACCAATACCATCCTCGTATCTGTACTATAAGTATACCAGTCTATATACAAGGTGCGCGTTTCCGCATACGGGTATTAGGACGTTCTATGACCTATGGTTTAGCGTTCAGGACGTCGAACGCATTTAGCAATAATACTGTTTTTTTTTCACTATTTCTCTACTCGCAAAAAATTACTAGTGGCTGAAAACTTAACTCGCAATCGGTATTTTTCACTCGCATTTTGCGAGTGTGCGAGTGTTAATTTCGAGCCCTGAAAATCATTTGGCACATTTGTTCACCATCATTGGACGGTGTGTCGCGCGAAATAATTACGTCGATATCTCCAAGGTCAAGGTCACACTTTGAGTTCAAAGGTCAAAAATGGCCATAAATGAGCTTGTCCGAGCCATAACTATGTTGTTCATCGTCAGATTTTAAAATCATTTGGCACATTTGTTCACCATCATTGGACGGTGTGTCGCGCGAAATAATTACGTCGATATCTCCAAGGTCAAGGTCACACTTTGAGTTCAAAGGTCAAAAATGGCCATAAATGAGCTTGTCCTGGCCATAACTATGTCATTCATTGTGAGATTTTAAAATCATTTGGCACATTTGTTCACCATCATGGGACGGTGTGTCCCACGAAAGAATCACGTCAATATCTCCAATGTCAAGGTCGCCACGACTAAAAATAGATTTAAAAAAAAAAATTACAAAGGGGGTTAATTTTTTTTGGTCATTTCAAAAGTTCAGTTTGAGTTTTCTCCCTTTATCAGATTTTTTTTTCACAATGAAAACCTGGTTTTGTGACATTTTGTCCCTTGTTGTTTATTACAATGACATACATGCAGCTATCATTTTTATGCCCCCCTTCAAAGAAGAGGGGGTATATTGCTTTGCACATGTCGGTCGGTCGGTCCGTCCACCAGGTGGTTTCCGGATGATAACTCAAGAACGCTTGGGGCTGGGATCATGAAACTTCATAGGTACACCGATCATGACTTGCAGATGACCCCTATTGATTTTGAGGTCACTAGGTCAAAGGTCAAGGTCACGGTGACCCGAAATAGAAAAATGGTTTCCGGATGATAACTCAAGAATGCATACGCCTAGGATCATGAAACTTCATGGGTAGATTGATAATGACTCGCAGATGACCCCTATAGATTTTGAGGTCACTAGGTCAAAGGTCAAGGTCACGGTGACCCGAAATAGTAAAATGGTTTCCGGATGATAACTCAAGAACATATACGCATAGGATCATGAAACTTCATGGGTATATTGATCATGACTCGCAGATGACTCCTATTGATTTTGAGGTCACCATGTCAAAGGTCAAGGTCACGGTGACCCGAAATAGTAAAATGGTTTTCGGATGATAACTCAAGAAGGCATACGCCTAGAATCATGAAATTTCATAGGTAGATTGATCATGACTCGCAGATGACCCCTATTGATTTTGAGGTCACAAGGTCAAGGTCACCGTGACCCGAAATAGTAAAATGGTTTTCGGATGATAACTCAAGAACGCATACGCCTAGGATAATGAAATTTCATAGGTAGATTGATCATAACTCGCAAATGACCCCTATTGATTTTTAGGTCACAAGGTCAAAGGTCAAGGTCACGGTGACACGAAATAGTAAAATGATTTTTGGATGATAACTCAAGAATGCTTTAGCCTAGGATCATGACACTTCATGGGTACATTGATCGTGACTGGCAGATGACCTCTATTGATTTTCAGGTCACTAGGTCAAAGGTCAAGGTCACAGTGACAAAAATCGTATTCACACAATGGCTGCCACTACAACGGACAGCCCATATGGGGGGCATGCATGTTTTATAAACAGCCCTTGTTGCTTGTTAAACCACCAGTTAAATGCATAAACACATCGGCTTTCTTAACTGAGTAATTGAAATAGTACCCCTTAATATACTTTCCGAAGTATGCAATCTTAAATAATACATGTAGCTCTGTCTGAACCTGAACATGTCATAGATAGATATTATGGGAATACAAACTGTTAAATATATTATTTCGGTTATTAAAATCTTTAAAATATGATAAACTTTAATGCAGACACTAATCAAATAGTATCACCATAACAATTTATTATGATGATCATTGTTATTAAATTAATTGAGGCCTTAATATAGGTCATCTGTGTTCTATTGACACATGTCTTGTGGTAAATAAACTTTGTAATGTCAGGGGACAAAAATAATTCAATAATGCACTAGTCCTGCAGGATGAGCGCCTTCCAATTTTTACTTGTCCTGCAAATAAAGATTGCAAGGGGCTGATATGAATGAAAAACTTTCTGAAAAGTAAATACTCTACAGGTTTGTAACCTCGCAGAAAGTATGGGTAAATTAGACTTCACGTAACACATCACATCATTCTTCCTCGAGGAAAGTGTGGCCTTTAATATTTGATTGCTGTATAAAAACGTCGTAGCTCAGTGATCCCTGACATGTTAACTTTTGGTTAAAAAAATTGCTATTGCTTAAAAAAAAAGGAAACTTGCTTTCTTTATTTAAATAAAGTCTTTAAACCTATTTCTACAGAGCTACAAGGATTGATCGGTTACATGTACTGTTTTTTGTATACTTTTCTGCCTGAGCATTGATCTGCTGATTCCCAAGAACAATTTAATTCTAGGAAAAAGAGTCTAACTGGGCAGAAAATACGTTTTTACGTCAGATTTTTCACTTGTCTTGTAGGACAGCAGCTTTTGAGAAATTCACTCGTCCTTTCAAGATTACACTTGTCAATAGGAGCAAACGAGTGGAATTTTTGTCACCTGAATGTTTTATTGAAATTATTGATATTACAAGTAATCAAGATGAAAAATTTGACAAAAAAGCCTGAATTTTTATATTGTTACTTGAGAGAAAGATTATGTAACACATTTGTTGAAGTCTAGAGCTTGTATGCTATTGCTAATTTTCATTCAGATTGATGCATAAATCAATTCACAATTGTGTATTAATTGTTTGCATGATAGTAAATCTGTGAACACCTTTGTTAGAAATACTTAGTTTTTTATTCAGTTAGAAGAGCATTCCAGAAACAGGAGAGCATACACACTTAAAAAAATCTCCTGTTAAAAATTACTAACACTAAAAAGCATAGAGCTACGTATTGGATTAATTTATGACTTCTTTCTTGTTAAAGGTAATGTTACATGTATATTGCTGATATCTTTTAGGATATTCAAACAAGTGATGTGAAGCACGAATGAAACTCAATGAATGAAATGGAGTCATTACGTTTCGAGCCTGCAGACCACATAGAAGAGGACATGGGAAGTGCAAAGTTGAACAATATCACAGGCCTGGGAGACAACCTTGGCAATGTGTCCACCACTACTTCCGGGGGCTTTGCCCCTGCTGTGATCGAGATTGAGTACTGTCAGTGGATTTTGTATCAGGAAATTCAAAATTCAAGGTACCTTTCTTAACCCGATTTTGTTAGAAAAAAATGAGTCATTAGATTGGGTTGCATTTATTGGGTGGGAAGAGATTTAAGCAGCGCGAGGATGGCTTCAAAATCATATATGTATAGTGGTTTTTTATGTCCCCCACTATAGTAGTGGGGGACATATTGTTTTTGCCCTGTCTGTTGGTCTGTCTGTTGGTCTGTCTGTTTGCGCCAACTTTAACATTTTGCAATAACTTTTGCTATATTGAAGATAGCAACTTCATATTTGGCATGCATGTGCATCTCATGAAGCTGCACATTTTGAGTGGTGAAAGGTCAAGGTCATCCTTCAAGGTCAGAGGTCAAATATATATGGCCAAAATCGCTCATTTTATGAATACTTTTGCAATATTGAAGATAGCAACTTGATATTTGGCATGCATGTGTATCTCATGGAGCTGCACATTTTGAGTGGTGAAAGGTCAAGGTCATCCTTCAAGGTCAGAGGTCAAATATATGTGGCCCAAATCGCTTATTTTATAAATACTTTTGCAATATTGAAGATAGCAACTTGATATTTGGCATGCATGTGCATATCGTGGAGCTGCACATTTTGAGTGGTGAAAGGTCAAGGTCATCCTTCAAGGTCAGAGGTCAAATATATGTGGCCCAAATTGCTTATTTGATGAATACTTTTGCAATATTGAATATAGCAACTTGATATTTGGCATGCATGTGTATCTCATGGAGCTGCACATTTTGAGTGTTGAAAGGTCAAGGTCATCCTTCACAAGGTCAAGGTCATCCTTCAAAGTCAAACGTCATATAGGGGGACATTGTGTTTCACAAACGCATCTTGTTCCCCAATAACTTGAACACTTCTTGATTTTTTTTTAATGCAAATGTATATATGGATGGATACGTCATATCACTACCTCACTTGTATTTGAATCTGTGTTGGGTGGCTCTGGACCTTAATTTCTTCTACTGGCCAGTCTGCAAATGTCTCTCTTTAGCTACCCTGATTCACCAACATACATGTAAGAAATCTCATGTGTGCTCTTAAGCAATAAGTTAAGATAATACATATAAGAACCTATTGTTAATACATATAAGTATTTTTAATTGGTAAATAATCTGACTCACCCTTTATAAAAAGAAAAGATTTCTCAACAGAAAAATAAATCAAAAGCAATCAATATTAGCAGGAATATTTTCACCAGTCGTCCACATTTGTTTAACTTTTTCTTCAAACAAAATCTTCTGACCTGTTGGGCAGAATTTGAAGAAACTTTACAAAAGCTTTTCTTGGGATGTCCTGTTTGAAAATTGTTCAAAATGTTCCAAATATGGTAGAACTTTTCTCTTCCTTAATACTTATTCATTTCAACATGATTAAAAATATATAAAATAAGAAATAACTTTGGCTAATATTTTGAGCCATATAAGACTGTGTTTCATGCAAGAACGCCATATGCTACTTGTCAGGTCAAGGTTGATGTTGACGGCTAAGATAGAAATACAACCCTTATTAAGTTAAAACTTCTTGTGACATCTTTGTTTAAGTAGTATGACTATGTGAGGGTATTATTCACGCTCCATTGGTCGGTGTCATCTCATATACTAATTAAGAGTGCCCCGGGTACTCTAAAATATACTACAACGTACCCCGGTACACCTCAGTGATAGCTATTGTTGGATTTATAATTTATTTTTTGTTTTCAGGGTACGGATCTGGGACCTGATGATACTGGTACCGAATGCACTGTTTGTCATGTTTCTGCTCTGGACATTGCGCCCAGCCATTGCTAGACTCCGTCAGACAAGCAGTCCTATTTTTGCAGCATTTTACCTGCTGGTAAGCCCTCACACAGAATAGATACAGACATATTGTCCTTTTCTTCTTAGTTCTGAAGAAAAAAAATGTCAGTGGATACTTTTTTTCACCTTTTGGGGAATGGGAAGAGGTCTCTTTGAATTTGAAAAAAATACGTCATTTTGGCTTAAATTGGAAATTAGTAGTGCTGTCTTTTTGCTAACAAATACTTTAAAATTGAGAATTAAAGTGATTTGAATACATTTACAAAGGTTCAACTTACAGAGCTTGATTGGAGATGAACTTAATTTTGAGATTTATTTATATATTTTGTAAAATTTTGTTTAGACCTTCAATTGGGAATGTTTAGATCCCATTTGGAAAAAAATGTACGATTTTCCATTTGAAATGGGTCCCCCCTGCAGGCCCCAAATTTGAATGAAAAAAACACACTGTACTCTTTTATGATAATGTTTTTACGGGTTACAATTTCATGTATATTTGCTCACATGTGCCTCAGGTGAGCTATTGTGGTCGGTCTCTGTATGGTGCTTGACCTCAAGCAGTGTGCATCGTAATCTTTTACCTTGTTTCCACTTTAGCGGCCAAGGTTGTGGCTCAATTATGATGAAACTTTGTTGTTTGAATATTTTTATATCTACACCAAGTTCAAATTTGGGTAGTGGCACAAAAGTAAACTTTCATAATACTATGTGCAGTGTGCATTACTCGTCTCAGAGGTCAGGGTCCCACTTTGTCCTTCACCATCCTATTTAAAAGTGACTTACCACTACTGACCACATTTAGGAGACTGTGTCTCACCTGCAACACCGTCTCCCTGCCTCAAACGTTAAGGTCGCCTTTAGAAGTCAAAGGTCAAAGCTAAAAAGAAAGCTTGTTTGGACTTAAATCTTGTCATTCATCATTCAATTTTAAAATAATTTGCCATAGAAGACAACATAAATGACCAGGATAAGGAGTATTTGTGTCACGTGTTTCACCTATCTCACAACCTCAAAGGTTGGAGGCCACCATTTAAATTTTTCCATAAAACACTTGTTATTGACAGTTGTGAATGTTTGCATTCAAAATTGAATGTGAATTCATCCATGTCCTTTGCTCACATGTCTTGTTTTATTATGCCTTATTAAGTCTAACTTGGAATTTTATAATGTCAGACCCTGAGTTTTTAATGACTTACAGTATTAAATCTCCTTATGATTACATGTACATGTTATTAAAAATACTTTTACTGCAAAATCTAATTAGTACTTTTAGTACAAAACTTTGATATCACAGAATATTATTGTGATGAAAAGGTACCATTATTCCCTATGTATGATTTTATAGAGTTACTTTTGTTAGTTAATAAAGGTTGTTTTTAGACCCGTGCATACTAAATAAATATGGTACCTTATAATTAACCTTTGCATGATATATAATCTGTAAGCTAAATTAATTTCCCTATCTGAACTTAAAAAGAGCATAACAAATCCCAACTGATGTATAATTCCATTTTTCATACCATTACGAAAAAGATAACATATTAAAGCATGGTTCACAAGCGGAGATTCAGGGTTTGAATATTCCTATGCTACTTGCCACATCATATACCCTTCCTGCTTAGTTAGGTAACTCTTTCCCACTTCCAAGCAAAATGAAAATGGTTATATTCAAGTTACTTGCAGGCTGATCAGGTTTTATGCTGTTTGCTGCTCATTAGTACCATATGGTAGGAAATAAAGCCTTTAAAACTAGTGTTTTTCCCTGGAGGGCAAAGGGGCATTGCTCACGCGCAGTTTAGGTAAAAAAGGGCAAAAAAGTTCCGTAAATAACTGGTCCCATGTTCACAAAGCATATTTTGCAATCAACAATCGATTTAGCTTGTCATTGAAAATCGATTTCCATTGTAGTTTATAGGCAAAAATGAAATCAATGTCAGTTAAAATCAATTTTCGATTGCAAAATCGTTTTGTGAACACGGGGCCTGGTTTTTAGAGAAACATTTAATTGCATCAGAGGGAACAACATAAAAATATAAACAGCTCATTTAATGGTTATTGGTGTATTTAACTTACTTTAATTAATATCACTTTATTTACTTTGCTATGTCTTCCATTTAAGTTCCATGATGTTTTAGTAAACTTTTCAGCATGACAAACATAATAAAGCAATATATGTATATGAATCTGATTAAACACAGATCCACTAACATATAAATGGAACCATGTTTAGTTTTAAACTAGATGTTAAGAAAGGTTTTTAATTTAAGTTTTTATTATAGGGGACTGCAAACGCAACAAAAACATGAGCAGTAACAGGATTAATATGAAACAAAATTATTATCTTTTCTACAGGTGTTGATGGCAGGCCTGATAAGCATTCTGCGCTGTGTGGTTGCTATGACAGTAAATGCCACAGTTCTTGCTGGGGATATTACAGACAAAGTATGAAACACTTTAAAGGGACTGGTTCACCAATTAGGGCATTTTTATGTGTGTCAGAAAATGCCTTAAAATGCTATATTTCAACATTAGAGCTTCATTGTAATAACAAGAATATACTTAAGAATTAAAAAAAAGTTTGTCCCTATTAGGGCCTGAATCAATGTCCTTTAGATTAAAAGACTATAGCCTTCATCTCTATCATCCGGACTGTAATATGTTTATACGCATTTGATACTTCAAATAACTGAATGCCAGAAGTAAATGTAAACAACAGAAACATTCAACATTATTCAAATGTTTCGTATTTGTTACCCTTTATAATTTTACCAATATCTAATGATGATTATTCATTAATGAAACTGTATTTTCAGTACGAGTCTACGTAATTAGTTTTTTTTCTCCCAGATGTTTTATTACTTTTTGAATCTTTGGCAAAAATGTCAAAATCTGTCTTTTTGTCAATCTTTGAACTTGTCCCTTTGCTATTATTTCATAGATTCTTTTTTGTCACATTACATCTATTAATTATAGATCTAATAAAAATACTGAATGGGCAGGGTGTGTGTTGTCAATCACTTTGAATAGACTAGAAATTTGACTAACCTTGATGAAACTCTGGACATTATAAGCTTGCACGGAGACCTAGCTTGGAATTTGTATTTTGGGCTAGTCGGGTCAAATTCAAGGTCACTTTTGCTAATAATAGTGAAACAGTGCTCAATAATTTAAGTTTGGATAGAGTTTCACTAAAATTGTATGTTTAAGTAGCTTACATACAGACCTAGCTTGGGATGGTACAATTAGGGGGAAATAATTTAAATGTTGAAAACATGTTTTTTATCTAAAATAATTTTGCTAAATCCCATTAAAACCCTGTAAATTCATGAGGAAATCTTATACAGCACACCAACGACTTGTGTAAAATCTATTCAAATGTTAAGAAACTATACAAAAGCTTTTTTTTGTTTCTTTATTTGAATGAAATTGCTGATTATCTTGTTTATTCCCAAATTGTCTTTATCTCTATTAACAAATAGGGTATTTCGACTTTTCTCTTGCTCCATGTTGCTCTGTTGATGTGCCATACTCCTTATATTGTGCAGGTAATTTGGCTGGTTCTGCGTTTCTTCCTTCTGGCCACAGAGATGTCAGTGGTTGTGTTTGGACTCGCCTTCGGTAAGTAAACCTATCATTTTGATGTTAAAAAATTACCCTGGTTGTGGGAATACTAGGCTTCATGGAAGTGTGTAAAGTATTGTGCCAGGTTAGCCGATGTAGTTTGCAAAGGCTAATCAGGGACAACACTTTCTGCCTAGACTGGATTTTCATTAAGAAGAGACTTTCTTTAAACAAATAATTTCAAATAGCGGACTGCACAGGCTTATCTGGGAATACTAAACAATTGAATTGTGTCTGGTTTTCCCAAAATGAGGATCAATTGTTGTTGTTCTTCTAATATCTGTCTACATATTTAAATATATTTGCTTGAGACATGAGACAAAGAAAATTGTAACTTCTCTATCGTTAAAGCAAACAGTTTTATCACATTGACAATACCATACAGAATGTCTTAGTAATGTAATATGTGTATTGGATATTGCAGGACACTTGGATAGTAAGACAAGTATTCGTCGAGTGCTCATGGTGACATTTTCCTTCGCCTTTGTCTACTCCAGTGTCCAGGTAGTGTTGTCCTCTAATGGTCTGCTATCTCTGAACTATAACATTGTTACTTATGATTTCCATGAGTGGTCATTGTTTCTATGGGAAATAAAACCCAATGAAAAAGTTCTCTTCAGCCCTTTCCAGTTTCCACTATCCATTTAATGGTCTGTTGACTGGGAAATTGAATTTCGAAATCAGAGTACCTGGGGATCTTGACATTTTCGGATCAGTGTATTTTTTTTCCCTAACTGCAACTAGCCCTTCTGGCGATTATGCAAAGTTTTCAAAGGAATTTCATCTCATTAATCAATTTATTGCTAGTTGATGTAGTTTTGGGATAATTGTTGGGCAAATTAACCAGATTAATGGATTTGGCAGTGTTCATTTTTATTACAATTGCTGAACTGCTAATGAGATCCAAACCAACATATACAGCCAAAACAAAATGTAAATAAACAGCTGACACAAAATGTAAATAATGTTACCATCTAAATACAAAACATGTTTATGGTTTATTTTCCATCAGTTTACTTTCACTTTCAAATCACTTTCTCTCCATTTTCAGAAAATGGATTGTGCATGTTGCATTAAAACGATTTACATTCAGTTGTCAATATTTCATTGTCATAGAATATTAACAGTACATGATGCCCACACATCATGAAGGGTGATTTAGGCATGTTTAGTTGGAATACCCCAGTCCCAATTAGATGTCTATTCCATCAAATCTTTAAATATTAAAATATGCCAAAATTCATTTGATACTTTAGAAACATGGAAAACGTTGGTGTTAATGAAACTCTTTAGCATTTTATTATCAATATTTACCAGAATTTGCTGTTAAAAATTTAAGTCGTGATTATGTGGGATTATTGAGAAATGGAAAAAGACGAAGAAAGTCGTAAGAATGCCTTAGTAGATATATGATGTATTGTGGAATCAATGGAGTGGGGATTTTACATATCTATCCGTGAAAGAATTAAAACTAAAATAATATTGTTATAAATCACTTTGTAGCTGTTTTTCTTTAACAATAATAACCTTCAGCATTTTCATAATATTTATCAATATGGATGATACTGCTTCGAACTTTCCTGATTAATGATGTAACTTAACATGGGTTACAACATGCTGTTTGAAAGACATTTATATAAAGTTTCTGCCCCCTGTCACTTAAACTTATCCTGGATATTGGTTCCTACTAACAGACAATATACTGGACATTAATATAAGTTGGTAAAATTATTGTGGTTGTCAAAAAACATAGGGACCAATGTCCGCCTGTGTAAAAATTTCTGTTCGAACCATGGTCAGCAGGATCCAATGTCTGGATACTCGATAAAACACATGAACTCACAATCATGTCTCCATGTTGGTACTGCATGTTGCAGGGCATCTTGGAGCTGATCTACCCGGACCCGAAGTTCCACATTCAGGCTAAGAACTACGACATCTTTGCCCATGGAGGCATGATCTTCTGGATGTCAAGCTCCATTTTCTTCTGCATAGTAAGTTTGTTATCCCCCGCCATAGGCGGAGGGATATTGTTTTGGCGTTGTCCGTCCTTCCGTCCGTCAGTCATTCCGTCCGTCCCCAGCCATAATTTGGAAGTGCTTTGGCGGATTTCATTGAAACTTGGTATCAGTATATATATGGATAAGAGGATGATGCACACCAAATGGCATTGTACACCATCTGTTAATAACAGAGTTATGGCCCTTTGTATCTTGAAAAAATGCTTTTTTGAGTGTCTTATATAACACATTTGTGTCCAGAAGCATATTGGCGGGGGATATAAATTCAACGAATTTGCTTGTGTTCTTTTCTTTAACCCTTAACCGCACAGATACGTATTTTGACGCGTTTGTAGTCCCTTAGAAAGTTTAATTAAATTAAAGACCTTTCTTTTAATTATTATTTTGAATTATTTAATTCAAATTTTAAAGGCTTCATTTCCAACCTTTAGATAATGATTAGCAGCAAATAACATAAAACCTGAACAGGCTGCTAGGTACTATTGGTATTTTCTGGTATTTTTGCTTTTATCAGTACACACAATAAAATATTATGAGGCATTGTATTGATTCTCAATTCATTGAACATGAAGTCATTCAATATGATGGAAACAACAAGTGAAATTTTCCATTATAAAATTCTAAAATGACATGTTTGCATTTTTATTGAACTGCATTTGGTTTTGGTTTTCAATTAAGATAGTTGCTAAAACATTAATGGAAGTTAGTTCTTCACCCTGTTTAGCATGTAATAATTATAAATACATTTGTATTTTCAGGTGTATGGTGTTGTAGTTATATTGCCATGTACAAGACTCAAAGATCGTCTACAACTTCCATGTAAGTATCAGTATTGGTGCCAGATTGCCTGATGCATTATCTTATATTTTTAAATCTGAGTGATGTGGGTCCATAAGTAATCTGTTCAAATTTTGTAGAAGCCTTGTTACAACCACAGAGTCATCTTTATGATTCAATCTTGAGGAAACTTGGTCAGCATGTTAAACTTGATAATATTCAAACCCAATTCTAAAATGCATGAAAAACTAGGTCACCAGGTTAATCAGAAAAAACGCGTTTCCCTGACTAATTCTACAATGTCATCATGTTTGAACTTAATAAAACCTGATCATGCTAATTTTTTTATGTCCCCCACTATAGTAGTGGGGGACATATTGTTTTTGCCCTGTCTGTTGGTCTGTCTGTTGGTCTGTTGGTCTGTCTGTTTGCGCCAACTTTAACATTTTGCAATAACTTTTGCTATATTGAAGATAGCAACTTCATATTTGGCATGCATGTGTATCTCATGAAGCTGCACATTTTGAGTGGTGAAAGGTCAAGGTCAAGGTCATCCTTCAAGGTCAGAGGTCAAATATATGTGGCCAAAATCGCTCATTTTATAAATACTTTTGCAATATTGATGATAGCAACTTGATATTTGGCATGCATGTGTATCTCATGGAGCTGCACATTTTGAGTGGTGAAAGGTCAAGGTCATCTTCAAGGTCAGAGGTCAAATAAATGTGGCCCTAATCGCTTATTTTATAAATACTTTTGCAATATTGAAGATAGCAACTTGATATTTGGCATGCATGTGCATGTCATGGAGCTGCACATTTTGAGTGGTGAAAGGTCAAGGTCAAGGTCATCCTTTAAGGTCAGAGATCAAATATATGTGGCCCAAATCGCTTATTTTATGAATACTTTTGCAATATTGAAGATAGCAACTTGATATTTGGCATGCATGTGTATCTCATGGAGCTGCACATTTTGAGTGGTGAAAGGTCAAGGTCATCCTTCACAATGTTAAGGTCATCCTACAAGGCCAAACATCATATAGGGGGACATTGTGTTTCACAAACACATCTTGTTTAATACAGGCTGAGTATGGGACTTAAAAAAGGAGGATTGGTTTTCCAAAAATTCTGTTCAATCTATAGTTTTTCTAGAATGCTTTGTGCTTTTATGAGTACATACATACAGCTCAAAGCTCTTACTGGGAAAACCAATGTCCATGTAAAAAAATTGAGTCTCAAGTGTGTCTATAAAATCAAATTTAATCAACCTAATTCATCGCAACAAACACAATTCCTGTTATCATCAACATCAATTTGTGTGTTTTTGTGGTTAAATGCTCAAACAAAAAGTTGATAAAAAAACTGTTATCAAACCAAAAGCCGAAGTTTTGAATTGATGATTCAATCTATCTTACCAAGGTTCCTGAGATAGTTGATGTAGCACAATTGGTTGATTAGATGCAAGATCTATCTTGATGAAGATTTCGGTGAAAGTCAATTTATAAATTAGAATATTTTCAAATACAGAATACTCAATGTTTTCCATTGCAAAAACTTACACATGTTCGTTAAACGTAAGCGTTTGAAATACGGATTAATATAATTATTCTGCGAGCTGACCATATAAAGTAAGTTGTTTTAATGTGCACATTAGGGATATATTATGATCTGTTTGTGTTTATTTATGCCAAAAAATAGCTTATGCTGCTAAATTTACCTATTAAAGTGCCGCCTGAATTTCAGGCGGCACAGTTTACATGAAAAATGCTGTAAGCCTTTGCAACTGGCAGCAACGTGGAGGGTCGATAGCTGAGGCTTCTAAGACTATTATTACAACTAGTTCAATCTAATAACCAGAAGAAACTTATTTAAATGTACAAAACAAATTGATGTTGATAAGCGCCTTATTTTCATATTAAATCTGAATGCTTGACGTTTTTGTTGTTTAAATTTAAGCATGTGTGTTGAGTAGTAATATAGATTTCATATCCATTTTCGAGTGTTCAGAAAATATTCCCACGTCCCCCCCTCAAAATGTCTACCGGGGTGTGTTTGCATTTGGCTTTTATAGACAAAACTCTTTTGGGCTTAAATATTTACTTTATCCCACAACTCTTTATGATATTTATACGATATTTATGGTAAAACTTATTTGATAAATGGTATTTTATAGTCTTTTAATGTTTTATCTCTAAATTATAGTATGATCTTTTTCAGCCAAAAGGTCGTTTTACATCTACATTTTAATTCTGTGCGTGTTGAACATGACCCAGGTTGTTGGGAGCACTCTTCTCTACAAAGATTACTTGAAAGGCTTGTGGTAGGTCTTTTTCAAATTAAAAATCAATGGAGTTTTTTTAACGCTTATTGCATAGCAGATATTGTTGGTTTCTGCAGATTGTGATTTTAATTGAAGAGTGATCAGACAAAAAGTGTACATATCTATTTTTATACAAACACAATTTAATAACAAAAATTGAATCTACTTAAAGCAATAATTTTGTTCTTTATGACTTTTCTGCTGTTGGTCAGCTTGTTCTGCTGTTGGTTAGCTTGTTCAGATAGTCACTTTAACTTGCTAATAATTTGAGAGTAATAATGTCATGACGTCCTGACAGTGATGTCCTGTCAGAGTTTTAATTTATCATTCATATTTCCTTGTAAAACCATAAGAAAGCTAAATTAAGTATTTTGTAAAAATGTTTACTATCGAATAATTGGTTTATGCTCTTTTATATGGGTACATTAATAACTGTATGACTAATAAACGTACATAAAATATAACTGTTTTAGACTGTGTTAGGAGAACTAAATTAAACACAATTTAGAGTTTCCTTTTACATTTGTCAGCCTTCTTAATATGCTTGTAGAGTATCAGTATTAACTCTTTCAGTGCTGGAACCGAATTTTAAAGGCCTTTACAAACAGTTTGGATCCAGATGAGACGCCACAGAATGTGGCGTCTCATCAGGATCCAAACTGTTTGCTATTCTGATCGTATTCTTTGAAAAAAATCGAAGAAAATGCTAATTTTAGAAATTCAGCAGACGACACTATAGCAGACGACAAATTTCCCAGCATGCAAAGGGTTAATAGCAGATATTGTTTGATTCATTTCAGCATTGTGGATGTGACTACCTATTTATACTTCGCTTTTTTTGATCCACTGGTATACTGCACTTTTCTGCGACAAGCGTTCAGGTATGCATACATGTAGATGTCTCATTATGTTCCACAGAAAAGAACGACTTGTTTTGCCATTTCTTAACAATTAGGATGTTAGGACAATATGAGAGAAAATCCAGGAGCACTCAATACAATAAATAGAGGATATTTGTTAGATTCGGTGGATTATTGATTAAAATTCACGTGTGATCATAGAAACAAGTGAATTAAAATCTATTTTCCACCGAATCTAACAAATTTTCTTTTTATTTTATGCTTTTTTTTACAGTTTATATACATTGTTTAAGAGTTTAACTAAAAAAAAATGCTGGGATAATGACGTCATTTAAACAGTGACAATTATTTATAATTTTCACCGTTAATTTTCACTGTTTAAAACTGTGAAATTATCAGTTTTAATTCACTGATATTTCTCTATAAACCACCGGAAAGCATAAAATAAAAACAAGCATTCTCTGTGTACTCTCTCCACACTACACTTTACGCCCTGTCAATGCTTGGTTTTTGTAGGTTTATATCAATTTTAATTCAAGTGTGATCCGACAAACGAATGGTGCGGCCACAAGTGGAAATATCTATTTTAGAAGGAATAGTAGTTGATTCAAAATTCTTTTTATTTTATAACATCGTGATGTCAACATTATGATGTCTTTTTATGCCCCGCTTCGAAGAAGAGGGGGTATATTGCTTTGCGTATGTCGGTCTGTCGGTCTGTCTGTCGGTCGGTCCGTCCACCAGGTGGTTGTCAGACGATAACTCAAGAACGCTTAGGCCTAGGATCATGAAACTTCATAGGTACATTGATCATGACTCACAGATGACCCCTATTGATTTTGAGGTCACTAGGTCAAAGGTCAAGGTCACTGTGACCTGAAATAGTAAAATGGTTTCCGGATGATAATTCAAGAACGCTTATGCCTAGGATCATGAAACTTCATAGGTAGATTGATCATGACTAGCAGATGACCCCTATTGATTTTCAGGTCTCTAGGTCAAAGGTCAAGGTCACGGTGACCCGAAATAGTAAAATGGTTTCCGGATAATAATTCAAGAACACTTATGCCTAGGATCATGAAACTTGATAGGTAGATTGATCATGACTAGCAGATGACCCCTATTGATTTTCAGGTAACTAGGTCAAAGGTCAAGGTCACGGTGACCCGAAATAGTAAAATGGTTTCCGGATGATAACTCAAGAACGCTTATGCCTTGGATCATGAAACTTGATAGGTACATTGATCATGACTGGCAGATGACCCCTATTGATTTTCCGGTCACAAGGTCAAAGGTCAAGGTCACAGTGACCCGAAATAGTAAAATGGTTTCCTGATGATAACTCAGGAAAGCTTATGGCTAGGATCATGAAACTTCATAGGTACATTGATCATGACTCGCAGATGACCCCTATTGACTTTCAGGTCACTAGGTCAAAGGTCAAGGTCACAGTGACAAAAAACATATTTACAAAATGGCTGTCACTACAACTTAGAGCCCATATGGGGGGCATGCATGTTTTACAAACAGCCCTTGTTACTGTTTTAAATAGTGATTTGCCAGTTTTTTAATCGCTGATATTTCCTTATAAACCAAAAGAAAGCTGAAATAATGCACCCTTCCGCAATACACTTGACGCCCTTTCAATGCAGCTCCTCTGGCAACGCAGTTCCTCAGTACAAGTACCAGATAGATGAGACCACAGATGATGATGTTGTGTCCCTGCCCCCGTCTGATGACAAGTACCCCCGAGACAATCTCAGCGACAGCGGCAGCTTCGACAGCACTCACTTTGATCGCCACTCTGGGGCATACAGCGTTAATGCTGATGTGTATACTACAGCAAACTCATATCAAAATGTGTAGTTTATATATTAATGCCATCATTAATTTTAACGTTTATGTACTTGAAAACTTTATGCATTTTATTAGCTACACATAAATTCTAGTTTTGCTTTGGCATATGTGTGTGCTTTGTGGTCAAAGTTTCTAATAAGTTTTTCCAAAGTTTTTGTTCATTTCCTTTTCAGAATTGAATATTAACCAAAACAAAGATTAATTTTGGTGTCACTTATGTAGAATACCTACACAGCCATGTGTCACCTGTTATGTTTAAACTTGATCTTTCTGTCCATTTCCTTTTTTTACAACTTTTTAACTGTAAAATTCTGGAAGCAAGTTGATTTTATGGTACCAGAAATCATGTTGATTTAACCCCTTTTTTTATCTCCCCCACCTTCATGTTTTCGCGATGTCAAGAGAATGCTTTGAAAAACCCTAATGCACATTGGTATAATATCATAATGATTACTCAGGATGAAACAAAAGCACTTAATAATTTTTTGGTTCAACTGTTAAAGGTCAAGTTCACGGGGAATTATGAAATGAATGTAGACCTTTTTTTCGCATTATGTATAGAATGCTTTGACCTATGATTATGATGGTTACTTGGAATTTACGGAAAATCCCAACAGAGCTTGAGGTCAACAGGTCAAAGGTCACAGGGGTTTTCACACTATATGGATAGATAGACTGATTAAACGAGGATCCTACAAATGATTATGCAGCTTAATCATTAAGGGAGGAAGATTCATCTCGATTTAAGGATCAACAGGGCAAATGTTCAAGGTCACAGAGGCATGTGGTATTCAAATATCTATGAAATTTAATTAATATAACAATTGCACATCTTGACATTTGGCTATGTGTGTGGCGGGAGGGGGGGGGGGGGGGGGCACACATGATTAACAATCATGTTTTGTTATTATCGTTACTTATTGTTGTGTTCTCTTTTGTTGTCTTAGTTTGTTTGAATGATGCAATAAATTGTTATTCTTTGCTACAAATTATATGCTTACATATATTTGTTATTAAAAACTTTAATATTAATTAGAGTTTTGTTTTTAATACGGACATTTTTGACTTAAATAGGACAGTTTATCAAAGTATGAATATCAAGACTAAAGGAATCGGTACATTGTTTGTGATGAGTGTAAACCTGCAAAAATGAAAGAAAATGTACCAATAAACTATTACAGCCTAAACATGATCATTTACGTTAGCAGGCAATTAGGAATATCTAAAATATTGTCACTGACATGTCTTTAAGTGCTTGGATATGTATTAATTGTCTTAAAACCAGAACACATAGGTCATCGCTATTAACTGTTGTTTGTGAAGGAACACTAAAGTGTTAGTAATAAACGTGATTTTTTTTGGTATAAAATCAGGGTACATTTGTACCTGTTCTAATGCAGTAATTTTGAATCCTGTGATATGTTTATGGTTTAGTATAGAAACCCATGTGTATCATTCCACATGGTCATCAACACAATTTAACACTAAGCAATTTGTTCAAAGAATTGATTACACCACTATTCAAATGTTTCGATTATTTGTCCCGAGTTTGGGGAGGGTTATGGCGGAGTAATCACCAAGGATTTAATGTATGAGATAATTGTACAAAAATACATTACAAGCAAAAATGTACTATGAGTTAATAAAGAACTTCACAATAAGTGGCCTCTATGACGGTTGAAATGTGTTCAATGACTTTTATAAGCTTTTTAGCCTAAACTGTAGCCTTGTGCCTCCAAAGGCATGTATTAAATTTATTTTCTAATTAAATATGTTAAATATAGTGTCACTGTCTGATTGGAGCAAGCCTTTTCTATGTAGAGGACACAGAACATGAATAGCGGAAAACCGAAAGGCACTAACACGGAGCACATTTGGATGTTGGGAGCTTTGTCAGGTGCTATTGAGGAAGCATTCAAAATATCCCACTTGCGGGTCATGAATCTAGTTTTCAGCATTGAATTTCTTTTTGATATTTGTATTAATTTATCTCGATTGATAGAATTAAATATTTGAACATGTCATATGTATCAGAGGTAAACAACAGTAAAATTAAATTTAATAATTTTAAATCTAATAAATGTTTAAAAAATACACGTAGTAATCTAATGTTTAACAAGTTATATACAGTCCTTAAAAGTGTTTATTTCAGTTGCGCCAAACACTTTTGTCTCACTATGTACAAACATGACACGTTTATTGGTGGCTATAACGTATTAGTATAGGCGATTGATTGCCTTTAAAAAATAGTTGCATGGCGTATTGCAACATACATAGGTTACTATGTTTTAACCATAGATAACGATTACTGTTAAGATTATATGTGCGTTTGTGTAAATCACTTTTTTTCGAAAAAAAGGAATGTTTGACAACCTTTTGCGGGTGGGGCAATGCAGTCATCTGACCGTTACTCATATGTAGACACAATTGCAAATTCATTTTTGTTATCGCATACTTGTGTAAATTAACTGTTTCCAGAATTTTTGAAAATTTAATGAACTATCATTAAGCATGCGTAGACATTATCATCAAACACAATTCTGGGTGACAGACGTTCTAAAAATAGGTATTTGAACTTCCATTATTAGTTGATAGCAAAGCTTATTTTCCACTTCATTACCCATTTTACACATTATTCTAGTCGGTTGAACTGCTATTTACTTTTTTAGTTACGATGGCCTTACTCTTCAACAAGAAAATGATTAATATCGTGTATAGTACATACAAAAACACTAACTCGCTTGCGAAACGAAACCTTCATTCGCGTCGCATATTGCAATTAATGAAAGATTTTGTGAATAATGGAACCGAAATATCTCCTTTCATCCGGACATATTCAGATACCAATCTCGACCAGCTCTCTTCTGTGCATTGCGTGTGACAAAATGAATCCGTTGCCAGTTAATTGGCATTGGAACACACACATCTTTCTTACAGCTGCCCTTATGCACTTTTTATGTTGGCAAAATCTACATACGTCGTTAAAATTTAATCGGATCTTACTTAAAAAATAATTTGTCTTCGAGATAAAAGAACGTTTCAGATATTGGTATCTATGATAATTAAAATGCGACCTTCATAATACTTTGTTTTTGTTTGTAATCAAAACAATATAAAAGAGGGTGTTTTTTGGCAAGGGTATTCAACGCAATTTAATACTTGCACCTTAATAATTTGTATATTTTTTATATGTTTCCGAGCTGAGCAGAATCACAACTGTATGTGCTTTTCTGCAATAATGCGTTATCAGATTGTGATATGTATGACACGATAAAAAAATATGTCGATATATTGACCATCGCAATGCGCACTGTGTGCAAGTGTATTTTACAACGAACCGAACGCGATGAGCTGGAAAACACGGTTTATCTAAGAGTGTTAATTTAAGTCATTCTGTTTGTAACGTGTGCGATTGTTTGTCTGCACATGAAGAAAGAGGACGAGCTTTAAAAGACAAATCGGATGTATATCAAAACCAATTTCATAGGTAAGGTACCTAAAGAAACAACAAGACCAATGAACAAAACAGTAGTAAACCTTTTCGCCTTGACTGCGTTGGACATGCTCAATTCAATGTTGGTACACTCGCAAGTGTATACCTAATTGAACGCATAACATGAGAATGATTATGCCTATTTTTCTATAAATCTGGATTTGGGAAATATATTTATGGGCGACTGTCAAGTGCCAGTGGGTCGCAGTTTTCCATCTTAATCACACGGTAAGTCCAAACGGTCTACCGGTATGTCGTAACACGGTCGCACATGAGAATGCCATTTTTCGTCCAGAGAAATATCCAGGTACCGTTTGATTTAATTTCTAATCATATAGAAACGGTCTGCTTTCACGAGAATTTACATTCAATTTCACGTTCCTTTTCAGGCTTCTCAATAAAACGCGAAACCATTCCTCAATCTTGTAATCGGCTCTCGGATGTTAAACGCACATTGATCTATTTCCGTGATATATGAATACACTAATTTGCCAGAAAAAGGCATAGAGAGGCTTCAGGACTTTATCTGACATTATAGTACGTCCTCGTCAAAGTGTGTTTATTTAGAAGGATTACACGTGATGTGAGGGCATACGTATTTACATCTTTCTACCGTGACCTAATTAATCTGCCATTCTTCAAGTCTTCTTTGCGACAAGTTCGTGCAGGAAATTATTATTCAATCGGGATTCGCTGCTAGCGAAATCGTCGCGTTCATATAATTAATCTCGAAGTAGGGATGTGACACTTAAGAATATCATATAAATGAAAGTGTATGTCGGAGTGTTAACTTAAAAAGAGTTCTAGCAAATCTATGTGTTTATATAAAGATACCGATCTAAATTGCAAGTTAGCCTAAGGTTATTCACGATTAGATATTATTCAAAATACCATGTTGTTTCTTTAACAACAATCATTTTCATTCTTTTAATCGCTTAAAATAAAATAAATGCAACCATAACAACCAACAGAAAATTACGTTTTTTTTTCTCTTAGAAGAGAGAAAGTCGGCAAAGAAACTTGTCAATATGTATATCTTGTCCATGTTTACCATCATTTTGTGATGTCTTCAGTCTATCGATGTTTGGTTGTCAACACAGATGTATCATTTGGAATTGCAATATGGTAATTTATCTTTATTTGCGTGGCGGATAAATAGTGTAATTGCTAAGTTCGACCAAAGAAATGAGTATCAGAGTTCCAAATCGGTTTCAATTTGAGATCTTTGGAAGACTCAATCAACTGAATTTTGAGGAAATAAAGAATCGTTAATACGAGCAATCGAATTTCGACAGACATATAGGTCACTTTCTTTCATTCTGTGATGGGGCTATGCAATGGGGTTTTATTAAATGATGTCTTTTGGATTGAGCGCCTTTCCTGTAGGATGTACCTTAATTAGAAAATCATTTCCGGGAAGTTTATAGATTAATAATTTAAGGGTAACATCTTGTTTGCTGGTAGATTTCTACTTCTACATTGTCCACGTAATATATCCTAGTCAAACTCATCTATACCAACATTAGCACGCATGTATGAGAGTTGTACATTAAAGACTTAAGCAAGACGTAATGAGATCGTTCAATTATAATATTTATTATTGTTTTTTCGGCGTAGTTGCCTAACACAAGTTTTGATTTATATTCATATCAAATAAACAAGTGTAGAATCTATGGTATCTCGCATAGAATTGTCATGTAAGTATAATAGTTTCAGTGTTATCTTTCGAAATAAATACTTTTATTCGTGCGCCTCTTTATATTTGCATCATTGTTGTCATTTGCAAGAACATTTTTTCACAAAGTGTGTTAACATATGTAACAATGTTCATTAGATTGCACCGTGTGCATCAATATAGGTATTTAATACATAAAATAATATTTGTTGTCATTTAGGTCCTTAAAGTGATATACGAACACCAAAGTATTATATATGTTTTATTTTTACATTCACATTTGTAAAAGTTTGAGTTTTTAGAGTTCCAGCATGTCAATAAGCGCCGCGCTCAAACTGCAAAACATTCCAACTCGCAGGGTGTCAATGTCAATGCACGATTAGCTTGTCTGAAAATGAACATTTAGAGATTGCATATTTCTCTAATTTAATACGTGTTCGAACATTATCGTTTAATAATTTTTCGCTGTCTTTTTAGCTCACCTGAGCACAACGTGCTCATGATGAGCTTTTTTGATCGCCTTTTTTCCATCGTCCGTCGTCCGGCGTCAACATTTGCCTTGTTAACACTCTAGAGACCACACTTATTGTTCAATCTTCATGAAATGTGGTCAGAAGATTGGTCTCAATAATATATTGGATGAGTTCGAAAATGGTTACGTTTGCTTGCAAAACATGGCTTCCAAGGGGTGGGGCATTTTCCTTTTATGGCTATAGTAAAACCTTGTTAACACTCTAGAGGCAACATTTATTGTCCGATCTTCATGAAACTTGGTCAGAAGATTTATCCCAATAATATCTTGGACGACTTTGAAAATGATACCGGTTGGTTGCAAAACATGGCCGCCAGGGGGCGGGGCATTTTTCATTATATGGCTATAGTAAAACCTTGTTAACACTCTAGAGGCCACATTTATTGTCCGATCTTCATGAAACTTGGTCAGAAGATTCATCCCAATAATATCTTGGACGAGTCTGAAAATGATGCCGGTTGGTTGAAAAAGATGGCCGCCAGGGGGCGGGGCATTTTTCCTTATATGGCTATAGTAAAACCCTGTTAACACTCTAGAGGCCACATTTATTTTCCGATCTTCATGAAACTTGCTCAGAAGATTTGTCCCAATGATATCTTGGATGAGTTCAAAAATGGTAACCTTTGCTTGAAAAACATGGCTGCCAAGGGGCGGGGCATTTTTCCTTATATGGCTATATATGGCTATAGTAAAATCTTGTTAACACTCTAGAGGCCACATTTAATGTAAAATCTTCATGAACCTTGGTCAGAAGATTCATCCCAATAATAACTTCGAAAATGATGCCGGTTGGTTGACATATGGCCACCAAGGGGGGGGGGGCATTTTTCCTTATATAGCTATAGTAAAACATTGTTAACACTTTAGAGGTCACATTTATTGTCGGATCATCATGAATTTTGGTCAGAAGATTTGTCCCAATGATATCTTGGACGAGTCCAAAAATAGTTCCGGTTACTCCGTCGTGCGTTGTCCGTCTTGGGTTGTGCGGCGTCAACATTTTGCATTGTTAACACTCTAGACGGGCAACATTTATTGTCCAATCTTCATGAAATTTGGTCAGAAGATTTGTCTCAATGATATCTTGGATGAGTTTGAAAATGGTTACGTTTGCTTGAAAAACATGGCTGCCAAGGGGTGGGGCATTTTTCCTTATATGGCTATAGTAAAACTTTGTAAACACTCTAGAGGCCACAATTATTGTCAGATCTTGATGAAACTTGGTCAGAAGATTCCTCTTAGATAAGTATCAGTAGTAACAATATACATCTCTTATTTTTCATTTCAAAGACATTATTTAACTTACATTTTATATGGAAACACAATCTACATACACAGAGTGATTTGGATTGATTTTTAATTTTTAATACAACGTGTTTTAGCATTGCATTTCCATGCTGATATTGAGACATTTAAAAAGAAAAACAATGTTCCTGAGACTGGTGAGAAGGTAATTATTTTCGTTATTAATATAATCAAAATCTTAATTATACTGTGTTTATATTAATGCATTGTTAAATGCTCTTCTCTATAAAAGCTACTAAGACTGGATATTTATTAGGGATGGCAAAATTATTCGAATAATCGAATATTCGATTGAATGGTCAGCATTCGAATAATAAAAATTATATTCGCATATTCGCATTTTTTTTCAAAACGTAATTTCACGAACATTTAATGACCTGCGAACCGCTTACTAAAAAGCAACCGAAATCACTTGGGAGTAACATGTTTGACGTGACGTTCTTCGTGTCAAACTGATAACGCGGCCCGTATCAGTGTTGATTGCGCAATGCAATATACACGCTCTAAGAAAGGCCCCGACTGTTGTTTGCCAATGGGGTGCCGATTAACGGTTTCAATTGACTGGCGAATAATAATTAAGTTGTGTGATCACAGTATGTACAGCCATTAAAATATGTGAATTACTCAAATCGCGCAATGCAATATAGAACAGAACAGAACAGAACAGAATAGTTTATTTTTGACTTAAACATGTGAAGCTCATCGTCATTAACATACATATAAATAACAGCATGCGTTGAAGTACACACAAAAACACACATCATTTTAAAGAATAAATAATCTAAATAAACACGAAAAAAACATATTTCGTGAACATATTTCGTGAGAATGGTACATGGATGGGTTTAATACACAGTTGTCACACAATGTTATGCATATAGGTGTATAGGTATATTTACATCTCGTGTCTGAGATTTGTGATGAAGGTTTTCGCATGAACAGTTTCCAAAATTCACGAGGTGATTTCCGTCTCATATTATTCATTCGCTTGCTTTGGTCACTGTAATATTTTAATTTCGTTTTCCTACATGCATACTTGTAATCCTTCTTCATAGAAATCATTTGTTCTCGCGTACGTTCATTTTTATTTAGATTGTACTCGTATAAAGCTCTTGTAAGCTGAGATTGTTTGTGTTTACACTCTTCATTAAACCATTTTTGTTTATTTTTATCAGAATATAAAAATCGGTTATTTTCAGGTTTTATAATGCGCTTAAAATATTTTCACCCCTTTAAATTTAAATATGTTGAGAAATCTCCCACTAAAATATCAGGGTCAGCGTTTGAATCAATTTGCGATAATAAAGTTTGTTCCAGATTTTGTACATCGCACGATACATCACTATACTTACTATAAGAAAGCGCCCGAATTGTCGTTTGTCAATTAGGTACCAAATAAGGGCTTCACTTTACTTGCGGATAATAATTTAGTTTTTGTGATCACAGTTTGACCAGACATTTAAATATGTTAATTACTCAAAAGTAACATATGATATAAATTAAACAATCATCAAGGAATCTTAATTCAAATCTGAAAATGCCAACAGCCCTTCTGCAGTATGGAATACTTTACACGGTCTGTGGATAAAAAGACCGCAACGTGTAATGTGTGTAAACTTAGTTTTACATATGCGCGGTCTGCTACAAATCTGTGGAATCATTAAAAAATAAAATTCTATGACACGATGTTTTTCATTCTATTTGTGCCCGATCACAGTATCGGTCATAGTATTAGTCGACAACGATACAATTATTCGATAGCAACGTTAATAAACAGCCTCGTATTTAGCAAACGGATGTAACTTACAAACCAATGGAAATTAACACATAACAAGGTAAAATCAATCCAGCCGTTTTATGCGAATATTCGAATATTCGATTGAATGAATTTGCGAACATTCGAATACCGATATTGGTATTCGATGCCATCCCTAATATTTATCATCTTTACTTTAACTATTTTGAAGTGTTTGTTTGATATTATGTCATTCATGATGAAAAAGAAAACAGCATTTAACTTGAGAATTATTTTTTAATGTGTCACAAGTTTTTCTGAAAATATTTAGCTGTTTATTCGTACATATTAAATTTTATATATTTTAATATACGGGGCAATATAAAATTATTGGTTATGTTATCAAAAACATATGAAACGTCACACAAAACGGGTGTCGCTTTGCATAAAGATTTTAGTGACTTTCATTTTCAAACAGAACTTGGCTGTCTGTTATAATTAATGTTTGAAGTTTTTGTATCACTTATTCTGCTGTACATCCCAATGAAAAACTTCAGATAACTTTTAAATTTGAATATTCATAGAGTGCCAAATAAAATATCGACATGTTATTACTAAGTGTTTGTTTTCAAATGATAAAAACTTCATTGAGATATGTGTAGTAATCTATGATTTTCAGACACAAAAACCTGTTAAAGAAATTCTGCATTTTTGGTGTCTTTTTTCTACATTTTATCCAACCAATCTTTTTCTTTAACTAATTTTCGCAACATGATATGATTTTTCTTTAAAAAGTATGCCCCTTTATCAGGAATAATGCAGTTTATCCACTAATTTAAGCATCTAGCTGAACCAATGAATTACTTTGAATTTTGGATTATAATTAAAAACATAATTACCTAGAATAATATGAAATAATATTTTTGTTTTGGTTTGCATTAATTATGAATACTCTGCTCTTGGCTACAGCATATACGAGTAAATACACACTTTCAGGTGCAGATAATTCAAAAGTAGCCCCGCTATCCCCATTTTGTTTCAAAATTGAGACTTTATAATTATGCAATATATAAGAGAATTTGACCAGTCAGATATTTCCCTTCTTTGTCCATATAAAGCAGAATGTACATTTGAATGCGCATGATCAACTAAAGGACGTGTCTTAATATATTCAATCAAATATCAATTATCAATATAAGGTGCAGATAATTCAAAAGTAGCCCCGCTGTTCCCATTTTTTAATTGGAAGAATTTGTTCAGGCGCTTAAGAAAAAAGATACAAATGTGAACGTATCCATTGTCAAAAGAACATTTAAAAACAGTACTACAAAGGAGGGATAAAACATATAAAGGGAACATAATATGTGCATGTGTTGTCACTGTTACGTTATTGTCTTCAGCATAGTGATTCTTCTCATGGATGTAAATTGTTTTCAAAATTAATTGAATGTAACCGACTCTATGGAAAAAATGAAAAGGCATCATACATGACATCATCATATGAACTTTATCGGCTGATATCAAAGACAACCTTCAGTGACATCACTCTCTGTTTGATAGAGTACACATAGATGAGAATAATATTTAAATTCTTGTAATAGAAGATAAGAATCATTTCAGTTCGGATCAATGGAGGAAAATAGTTTGGTTTTCGTGCCACTTTTCAAAATCTATCAAACATTTAGCTGGTTCTCTTGAGTATGAAGATGTTCTTACCTTTAAATACAACACGTTTTAGTCAATTCTGTCTTTTAATGAGTGCAGTGAAGCTTGGAGTAAAATCTCAACTAAACAAATACGGGAAATCAGTTATAGACAATGATATAAAGTCTGTTCTTCAAGATTTAATTCCACAAAAAATTAACTTTGTTACGTGTTTTGATGTTAACAATTCGTTGAAGGACAATTCAATACAATTAGTATTAGGATAAAATAGTGACCAACTTTCATCTGAAAAGGATTGTATCTGTCAACGTATTTTCTATGTCATTAATCGAAGGCATAATGTTAACATCGAAAAATCTTCTTTTACAATTAAAAGAGTTTGAAACCATTTGTAAATACGCGGCAGTGTCTAGATTTCACCTAAGAGATGAAGTGGAAAATGGAATAATAAAACATGTGGATTATATTTGATGTGAACAGTCCTTGTGTAATGAAACTGAGACTAACAGAGAATTAAGTTCGTGTAACATTTGTCACACAGTTTTGGTAAAACCATTGACACATGACAGTTTTAATATTCTACAAGAATGGTTCTTAGAAACGCCGCTTGACACCCAGTTAGTGCATGAAACTTTACTGAATTCAGAGAGTTTCCGTAAGTCTAAACAACCGCAAAAGTATAATCGAAATAAAATAGTTAAATTTTACAGTTATTACAATTTGCTGTTGAACATATACAATAAGCATTTTATTGGTGTTTTCCAACAAGCAAATACTAATGGACTTCTTGATGAATACAAGGGCGATTAACTCTGTGTTCAACATTACATCCTCTTCCGGGATAACAACTTGTCTGAAAACTGCGGAAGAAAAACTGAATAAAAGTGCGAATGAAGATCTTTGCTACTACAACACATGCTTAAAGCGACATAATCTTTTCTATAAAAAGGACAATGGGGAAGAGGGAAAATTAGTAGAGCTTAAGACAGTGCGATGTTATCCCTATGCTTGACAATTTAGTACGAATTTCCGTCGAATTTACTCTTTTGCAGATTCATTTTTATGTTTCATGTGCATTAATTTAAGCATTTATAGTGTGTTTAGGTACATTCATTTTGATATTATTTGTAACCTTTTGTATGCTTCTTTAGATTACAATATTTTGCAAACAAATGATTTTTGACTTTAAAAGAAAAACTTCTGTTGTTATGGTATTAACAGTGCTGTTCTATATACATTATATTAACAATAGCTAATTATTTTCATGCGCTTTTTCATCGAAATGAAAAAACATCTCTTTTCATTATGATGTTTGCATCAGCTAGTGTAAATAGGGCATTGAACATATGAATGAAATTGTTCATATTATGCTGTTTTTTTTATTAATATTAAATTGCATTATCACATGAACACACCTATTAATGATTTGTGTTTCATAAAATTTAACGCTAACTCAATAAAGTAGTATCATATTCAATAATATGGGTCTGCATATTCAGATTGTTAAATAAAAGTTATTCTGTGTTCAAAAGAAACCTTATCAGCATGATAACATGGGTTCTGGCTGCCCCCCTCCCCCCGACTATAATATTGTGTAACACCTGTATCAGTTATCACTGTAGTGCAGCTTCTGTAATTAATGGTGCCATTTCATGCTGAGAATCTAGCAGTACTTTGGGAGATCAAAGACAAACTCCTATGACTGACCACTAACGTGAACTCTCTTTGTCTCAGTCTGGTACATGGTTATGTAAGGCCCAAGCTGGTTATTGCATCAAAGACTTTTGATGCCTGGTCTTTGATTTCTGAGAAGTTATCGTTTTGAGGCAGACCCTCTATTAATAAGATGTGAATGAAAAAAATGTGTATTAAACAGGAATTGTTGACTTTTTTTACTACACTTCAACACCGTTATTTCGAACTCTGATAATCCGAAGTCACCGTTATTTCGAAGTATTTTTCGAGTCCCGATTGTGGTTCTTCTTTGTTCAATGTAAAATTTCATTGTTAATCCGAACTTCGTTAAACCGAAGAAATCGTTAATTCGAAGTGATTATGTCGGTCCCAACACTATATTTCGCACCTTATTATCAATCTTTAATCCGAAGTCAAAACTGCAAAACACTGAGCGTAATTTCACACCTATGTCGTCTGCGCGTAGCATGTTAATTTTATAATGTCGTCAAAAGCTGACAACGAGGCCGACAACACATGAATGAACATGATATCTAATCAAAGTGTGACCACATGCATCAACGTCGTAAGGCAGTTCTGCGAGCAAAACATGGGCGGAAGCCAGTTCTTCAATTTTCTTGACAAATTGGAGAAATATGTTACACACGTCCAGTTAAGTGCTGCTAACGCCGGTGTTCAGAAAGACATCGCGTCTTTAAAAAACAAAAAGTGAATTCATTACCGAAAATGTATTCATATGTATTTACATGTATGATGCGCTATGCATTATATTTTATATGTTCTGTAATTAGAGAAAAATAAAAAGAAGAAAAAGAATCGTTTTATTCCTCCGTTTGTTACAAGTAGAAATCTAATGCTATCTGACTAGTTTACGATTTTAAGCTAACCAATTATTAAAAGTACAGTGTGACCGAACCATGCAAATTCCACAAGGTTGTATTTTTTCAGATTCAAAGAAGTCGTCTGTCAAGTGTTTATTTCGAATTATCGTTAATCCGAAGTTTTTTTAACGGTCCCGACGACTTCGAAATAACGGTGTTGAAGTGTATATTGATTGATGAAAAGTGAATTTTGGTGTGATTATGAAAGATTTGTGTTTTGAACAGGATTTATTGTGTTTTTTTTACTTTATTGATGAGGCGTTAATTTTTATGTTATTATCAAAGATTTGTGTTTTAAACAGAAGTGATTGTTTATTTGGCAATATAATTGCAAGGTCAGTCTGAAAAGAGTTCCTGTTTGTTTAAAAACAAGGCTCTCTAGGGGTTGGTAGTTTTCTTTGTTTGTAAATACTGTAAGTCACATTCTTAGTTCAATCTAAATGGTACTTGCCGAGTATACATGTTCTTATGATACCTTTTTTTAGTTTACTCAGTTAGCTTAAATAATATCATCTTCAAACATGGTGACAATCTTTATGAGCGTAATATTTTTTCCAAGTCGTATAACCCGCCAATTATAAAGTGTACTTTTGATTTATGCTTTTAGACCTTTTTTCATGCCATTGCCATGTTTTATGTTGTCTCAATTATTTTCTTTTTATTATACAGACATTATAACGTTAATCACAGATAAATGTTAACCAGACCTTACCACATGCTTTTTTGTGAAATGTCTTCTGTCTTGTTTCACCACGCGTGACACATACTTTTTCTAAGGAGGATGCCCAAGCTAAAAACGTTCTGTTCAGCAGAGACGTGCTGCCAGTAGGGAGATGATGAGGCAGAAAAGGAAATTAGAAATGGGTGGGGAAGAAGTTCTTGAGAACTCTGGTAAACCTATTGTTGAGGGTCTGAAAAGCCCCACAGATTCCCATGGGTCTGCATCATCTGACGACAGGTCACTATATTCAGATGTGGGTATGATACGCCCTATTGTTACATCTGGGTAAAGTTGTTTATACATGGATATGAACTCCATGAAAGCCACTTGTGATGTAAATGCCGCAGACATTTCTACAAATTGTACCTCAGATATGATGATTGGCACAGAATCTGCTCTGAAGTGTACTACAAGTGTGGTTGAAGCAACAAGGTCTATATCTCAAGCTGCACGATCAATTACGAAATGTATGCGAAAGCAAGCACATGCAATGAAGTCTAAACAAACTACAAAGGATGCAGTTAGAGAAGCTCGTGCTACTACTGAATTAAAAAAGAAAAACAAAACAGAAAGCATGCAATGAGATTATACATAAAAAACTCCAATCTGCTCAGAAATATAATGAAGCAAAAAAGATTCATTACATATGGACAACAACAGTTTTGATCAAGATTTGTGCAGTTAGAATAGTTAATGTTAAACGTCTAAAGATTAGTTGCTGATAATTCAATCAGAAACTTCCAAAACACCCTTAAACAAAACTTTAAAGAGGCATAAAAAACAAAAGATGTTCATGACCTTTATGCTAACATTCGCAATGTTAACCTCACAAGTATTGAAAACAACTCTGTCTAGGGGTATGGCCCAACAAATTTCCAATGTGCACATATAAGTGATGAACAAAAACATCCTGATAGTGAACAAATGCCAAAGTCTACACAACAGAACATGAATGTATTGCATGGGAGGGCTTTTTCAAATTTAGTTACAGGATCTTTCACTCAGTCTGATTGTAGATTTAGTTTTAAATCACGTGGTAGTCAATGCACAATAAATGCTTTATGTGCTTTGATTTATGCAAAATATTCTCATGTTGAAACATCCCAACATTTAGACCAGACACTCTGTGTTGGAGACCTTGTGTACAATAGAACAGTCTCCACCTTGAAAAGAGCGAACAGGCCCATTAATAAGCTATTGTGCTTTGAAGAACTTCCAAATTCCGTGAATATTATTGATAGGCAAATAATTGTTAATAAATATGACGTTGTTTCAGGTGTATGCATACAAACAATCAATAGTTCTCATATGCCATCTTTATACGAAGCCTTCCATACTGCTTTTGATCAAAGTTCATACATACTGAATATGACTGGTGCCATTTGCTCAGCAATGTTCATTAAATGTGAGAAGTATGTTTTATTTGACTCCCACTCTCATGGTCAGATGGTTTATCATCTCTTGATGGCACATCAGCCTTATCAACTTTCAATAATTTAGAAGATTTAGTTCTTGTCTTGTTCTCTATGTTTACAAGTATGCATATTGACATCACTGGAGAAACTGCATTGCTGCCGGTTGTGAAAAAGATCAACACTGCTGTAAAACTTGCGCTGCAGATCCCTGAAGACCTCACAAGTGATGATATATGTGTTGTTAAAGCACATGACATGTGGACTGTTGGGGATGAAAATATAAACCATAGTTCTGTAACTAAACAAAGAATGAGTCATCAAACAAAAAACATTACTTTATGAAATGAAAAAAGTTTTCTGCAAATATGTACTAAAGACAATTCAGCAGCTTTGTTAAGTAAATACTAAAAAATACGTGTTAAAGATCAAAACAGAAACATGAAATTCATAAACAAACACAGAATATTAAAAGAAAAGCATATCCTTCTTTGTACAAACAAAGACAAAGACAATGTGACACATTTAGGCTGAAAGAAAATGAATCTAGAAAAAATTTCAGATCATTAGCACAAAATAAGTTAATTGAGAGAAAAATAACATTGAATTCAAAGAGGAAAGCAAGACAGAATGAAGAATTTAAAACAAAAGAAAGGGTCGCAAAGAGAACCTTTAGACAATCACCTACAATACAACTTATTGAAAAACAAAGAACATTGAATTCATAGAGGAAAGCAAGGCAGAATGAAGAATTTCAAACAAATGAAAGGGTCGCAAAGAGAACCTTTAGACAATCAGCTACTATACAACTTATTGAAAAACAAAGAACATTGAAATCAATGAGGAAAGCAAGGAAGAATGAAGAATTTTAAACAAATGAAAGTGTCGCAAAGAGAATCTTTAGACAATCACCTACTATACAACTTTTTTAAAAACCAAAGAACATTGAAATAAATCAGGAAAGCAAGGCAGAATAAAGAATTTCAAACGAAAGAAAGGGTCGCAAAGAGAACCTTTAGGCAATCACCGAAAATACAACTTATTGAAAAACAAAGAACATTGAATTCAAAGAGGACAGCAAGATCAGATCCTTATAATTTAGAAACAGAACGAATAAAGAAAAAACAATGGAGGTCAATTTTGAGAAATAAAAGTTTAGAGGCCAAATCAAATCGATTGCAAAAAGCAGCAAAAAGAAAAAGTAATGATTACCTAGAGCATGAATGTATTGCTTCTAAACAAAGGAAGTCAGGTAAAACTATGAATGATTGTATTGAAAAAATCCATTCAGCAATTGAGATTGGGCCAATCTTAATCTGTAGCTGCTGTGAACAAACCTGGTTCCGACAAAGTGTGTCTGAAGCTACATGCCTGTCAAAAGAAGACAAGGAAAAGTATTTGACTACTTTGGTGCCTGTTGATGCAAAACTGTGGATTTGTACTACATGTAAAGTAAATATCGCCCAAAGAAAAATTCCAAAGCTGTCAGTAATTAATGGCATGCAGTGGCCAGTTAAGCCTAAAGAATTGGATCTTCACCCATTAGAGGAATGCTTAATTGCTTTACGAATACCTTTCATGCTGATACGAGAATTGCCCAGGGGACGACAGTTGTCTATAAAAGGAAATGTTGTTAATGTACCTGTTGATATACAACTTGTTGTTAACGCTCTGCCGAGACCGCTTGATGAAAATAGAACAATTGCTGTGAAATTTAAAAAAGAAGATGTCATATAAATCGTGTGCTTTTTCGGAAAATGTTCGCCCTTTGATTGTTTTAGCTGCTTTGGATTGGTTAATTAAACATAGTGATATGTACAAAAACACAAATACTGCATTAGAACCAGATTGGAAAAGAATTGTTACTGAGTCCGAGTCTGATGAAGCAAAACAATTTTTGTGTAACACATCAGATAACTCACTACCTGATGGTACTCACTCTGAGTCTTGTAATGAAAATGGATTAAAACAAGACCTTTATGATTCAGATGCTGAAGAAGGGGTTCAATAAAATGTCGGAAACATTGATACTCTATTAGATGATGCAAATATTGAAAATAGAAATGCAACATTCACATTTGCACCAGGTGAAGGTCAAAGGCCATTGAGTTTATATCAATATATAGATGCAGACTATCTCTGTTTTCCTTCTATTTTCTGTGGTCAAAGACGATTAGATAACGATCAAAGGCTTGTTCAAGTTCATTATAGCGACATTGCTAAATGAGAATTACGCAGTAAAGATAGACGGGCTGCTAACAGTGTTCCAAACATATTTTTCGAACTGAAGGAAATGCAGATAAAACAATTAAATGATAAAGTCAATCTTGCTGTTCAAAGATGCAAAGATAGCAGCAAGAAAATTACTGTCATTCAGGCTAAAGATCCAATTTTCATGGACAATATGGTTAAAAAAGATGAGGGCTATTACATATTCAAGCAAATGCGCAATTCTCCAGCCTATTTGGAAACAAGAAAAAAAGATGTTTTTGCTATGATTAGAAAATAAGGGTTGCCAACATGGTTTATGTCACTATCTCTTGCTGATACTAGGTGGCCTGATCAGCTAAAATGCTCTCAAAGTTGAATCTAGGCAAGGAATTAAATAATACACAGATTGAAAATCTTACTTGGGTAAAAAAGATGAGGGCTATTACATATTCAAGCAACTGCGCAATTCTCCAGCCTATTTGGAAACATTTGATGCTAGGTGGCCTGATCAGCTAAAAATGCTCTCAAAGTTGAATCTAGGCAAGGAATTACATATTTTACACAGATTTAAAATCTTTCTTCGGAAGAAAAAATATAGCAAAAAGATCCTGTAACATGTTCAAGATATTTTGACCACAGGGTTCAGGAGTTTATCAACATTGTGCTGACAAGTGAGCATAAACCACTTGGTAAATAAACAGATTATTTTTACAGAGTTGAATTCCAACAGCGTGGTTCTCCACACATTCACATGCTTGTATGGATAGAAAATGCTCCAAAGTTTGAAGTTAATAGCAATGAAGAAATATCTCTTTTTGTGAATCAATTTTTGCAGTGCTCTTCTAAAAATGATGCTCTTGGCTCCTTAAATGAACTTCAACTTCATAAACACTCAAGAACCTGTCGCAAGAGAGAACACAAATTGTGTCGCTTTGGTTATCCACTGCCTCCACTTTCTGAGATCATGGTTTAAGATCCTCTCGAAGAAGACAAAGACAAAAACTATAAATTGTATCAAAATCTTCAAAAGAAAATACATGATCACAAAGATGGGTATGATATAACATATGAGGATATTCTTAAAAATGTGGTGCAGATTAAGCAGAATACATCAAGTGCATACGAAGTTCTTTGGCAGCTTCCAAAGTGTTCTTAAAGCGATCTCCTAAAGACATCCGAGTCAATTTATATAATGAAACTGTTTTGAAAGCTTGGAAGGCAAACATAGACATTCAGTTTGTTCTTGACCCTTATGCATGTGCGATGTACATTGTTTAATACATAAGTAAATCACAGAAAGGTATGGGTAATTTAATGCATGCTGCAGCAAAAGAAGCAAGAAATGGAAATCTTGATATCAAGAGACTAGTGCGACATATTGGCAATGTCTTTTCAAATAGTTTTGAAGTAAGTGCCCAGGAAGCTGTATATTTAGTTCTTGGAATGTCACTCACAAAGAGCACCAGAGATGTTGTATTCATCAAAACTTCCCCTCAAAATCAACGAATTCAATTGTTAAAGCAAAAATCACAAAGATGATTCAACAGATGTTATGTAAGATAACCTCTTACAAAGATATTCTAGGCGCCCATAAGCTTTAAACAATTGGTGCTTAGCTGAGTATGTTTCTCACATCAACATTCATTATCCAGAAAATTTGCCCACACTGTTGAGACTGGAGTTGTTACATTTAATTGACTGGAGTTGCTTTCAAAATTTTAATCATTTAGTGGATCTTACAAGGAGTTTACACTGGTACTAATTTGGATTTGTCCCAATAATATCTTGTTATCTCAGGTGAGCGACTTTGGGCCTTTCAGGCCCTTTTGTTTTAAGGTGGATTCTGACCTTGATATACTGAGATAATAATGCAACGCTAGAAATCAACGTCCAGTACAATTGCGCAAATTTTCGGAATATTTAGGGACTGCAAACTGTCAACAATGGTGTAATATCAATAAGGATATTGCATATACCGTGCTATTTTGTTTTAGATAATTGTTTACATCAGTTATGGGATACATATGTACACTAGTTTCATTTACTTGCATTAGCGTATTGACTTAAACTGTAGAATTGAGTTAACCCAAAAAACCTAATGAACTTTTGCAACACACGCTTATTATGAATTTACTGTCTAATAATTATGCTACGCGAAAAATCAGCGCCCAATAGAATTGTGCAAATTTTCGGAATGTAAGGAAAATGAAAACTGTCAACAACTGTATGAACTTTGATGTCAATTAAACTATTGCATACACGTTATTTTATGTAGATAATTGTTTGCATAAGTTATAAAATAGGTATGAACAATAGTTTCAATTACTTCAAATTTAAAGCGGATGTTACTTTTTATATAATTTATCTTCTTGTATAAAGTATGTTTTACCACTTCTATTATTTCTACGAGAATTTAAATTGAAGCGTTTGATTATTTTTTTTATTTCCAAGCTGAGCAGAATCAATAACTGCATTTGGTATGTATTGCAATGCTACTTCATTGTTTTGTGATTTGTATGACACAAGCAAAGATATTATATTGCTCTTAGCATGCAATTGTATTTCCGGAAGAAACGAAAGCGTTGATCTGGAAAACAAGATTTATCTAACAATCTAGATTCAATCAGCCTGTTTGTAAAGTGCACGATTTTTCTTCTACAGAAGTATAAAGAGAATAGATTGAATAACAAAATAACCGTATCTCTAAACGCAAAATCAGATATATTTTTAAAGCAATATCAAACGCAAGCTTCCTTAAGCAAAACAAGATTTTTAAAAAACTGTTCGCCCTGACTGCGATGGTCATGTCCTCGCCTTTATTTGTATGATTTTGATTTTATATATAGCAGATCGTGTAAGATCCGCATACTCTACGTTATGATAAAATAGAGCGTGCACTTATTTACTACATTCCAAAAATATTCGAAGGCATCAACGATATACCTGTATTTACCGCCACGCACGTATAATACTTACCGGTACATGCAAATATCTTTCTTAACGCCTTGCAAGAATATGATTGTCTTTATGTTTAAAAATCTGGAGTTGGGAAAGTATTTATGGGCGACCGGCAAGTGCAAGTTAATCGAAGTTTACCATCTGAATTACATACTAGTCAGTCACATGATTTACACGGTATGTCAAACCAGGTCACGACCGAGAATGCTCTTTTTCGGCCAGAGCAATATGCAGAGACCTTCGGAATTTGTAACCATATTGAAACGGTTTACTCTTCCGATAATTCGTATAGATTTTCATGTTAATTTTTTAGGGTTCGTACTTATCAGCGACACTTTTTTTAAATCGTGTAATAGGCTCTATGTTGTTAAACGCACAATTATTCAATTCCGTTTTATATGAATATAAACATTCACCAGCAATAGTTATAGGCTGAAGGAAGTTATCTGACACACGTATATTTCAGACGAAACACATTTATATAGAAAGGGTAACATAAATTGTTAGGCCATACCTAATGGCATCTTTCCGTCGAGAGTGTGACATAATGAATAGGTCATTATTTTGCCGTCTTCTTTGCGACAATGTCGTGAAAAAGGAAATTATCATTAAATACGAATTTTCCGCTAGAGAAATCGTCGTGTCCATATCCATTATCTCAAAGTATAGATGTGACGCGTTAAATATATACTAAACCCAATTGTGTGTCGGAGTGTTGAACGATAACAAATCGAGCTGATCTAATCAGTAATGTTATAGATAACGAACTGAAGAGCAAGTAAGCGTTATAAGTAATATATATGATAAACTGGTATTCAAAACACCGAATCGCTTCTTTAACAAAAAACGTTGTCCTTTGAAAGTTGTTAAAAAAATGCAATCATTACATCAAGCAGATATTCCAAGTAAATATTAAAAAAGAATATAATTATTCATGCTCTTATATTTCACATAAAATGTCACATTTAAATGTTTGAATGTTTATACGTTTATTAATGCTGTGACACAATTCAACTCAGTTTTGTGCGATTACTGACATTTTTGGTTTGGATTCGTTGACTTAAATAAGACAGTTTTGCATAGTATCAAGACATCGGAGTAGTACATAGTTTGTGATGAGAGAAACCCTGCACAAATGAAGGGAAATGTACCAATAAAGTATTTTATAACATCCTAAACAAGATAATTTATTTTTAGAGGCAATAAGGATAATGAACAATATTGACACTGCCAGTGAATTTAAGTGCTTAGTTATATTCCTTGTCTTAAAACACAAAAAAACATAGGTCTTTGCTATTTAATCTTGTGTGTAAATAAACATTTGAGTGTTAGTTATTCAACTTGAATATGTTGGTATAAAATCAGGGTACATGATCTAGGGCAAAATTTTGAATCCTGTGTTATTGTTATGGTTTTGTAGAACCCATGTGTATCTCTTTAAAACAGCACAATCTAAAACTAAGCAATGTGTTCAACGCGTTGATAACATCAGTATTCAAATGTTGTTTTGAAAATTTGTTCTATCTTTTTTCCGGGTATGGATAGGGTTAGTGCGGTCTAATCAGCAAGAATCGACAGTTAAACATACAAGCAACAATGTACTATGAGTTAATAAAGAACTTCACAATAAGAGGCAGTTTTGAGGGTTGAAATATGTTGAATGAAAATTGCATAAGCTCATTACCTTAAACTGTAGCCTTGAATTTTGTAATTTTTTTACAAACACCATATAACTGTTTGCTTCAAAATTCATGTATTGATTTCATTTTTTAATTGAATGATTTGATTGTAGTGTCACTGTGTGATTGGAGCCAGCCTTTCCTGTGTAGTGGACACAGAACATGAATAGCGAAAAACCGAAAGGCACTTACACGGAGCACATTGGGATGTTGGGAGCTAATTGCATTACGTTTTGCAACACACATCCAGGGTACTATATTTTTTCATACACCATAGATGAGCGATTTGCAGGTAATAATTTCTGTGCGTTTGTTTCAGGAAGTTTTCGAGAAAGATCAGGAATGTTTGACAACCTTTTGTTGGAAGGGGCAATGTAGTCATCGAACCGTTCGCCTAATATAGACAAATTGCAAATTCATTTTCGGTATCGCATAATTGTGTAAATTGACTGTTTCCAGCATTTGTAAATTAAATGAACGGTATATAGAAATTATCATCAAACAATATTTTTTAACTTTCTGGGCGAAATCATTTTCAAAATATGTATTTTATTCTCCACTATTAGTTGATAACAAAGCCTATTTTCCAGTTCAATACCCATTTTACACATTATTTAAGTCGATTACTCTGATAACCCAACTTTTAGTGCCGATTGCCTTACTCTTTATTTACCAAGAAAATGATTGTTTACTTGTATAATACGTACAAAACACTAATTCGCTTGCGAAACGATACCTTCATTCTTCGCGTATAGCAATTAATGAAAGATTTTGTGAGTAATAGAACCGGTAGATCACCTTCCATCCGCACATAGACATATACCAATCCCGACCAGCTCTCATCTGTATATTGTGTTTGACAAAATTAATCCGTTGTCAGTTTATTGGCATTGGAAAACATACATATCTTTCGCACAGCTGGTTTGTTGCACTCTTTATGTTGGCAAAGTCTAATACTACAAACGTTGTTACAATTTATGCTGATATTACTTTTTAAATAATTTGTCTTCGAGAATAATGTACGTTTTAGCATTCTTTTTTATGATAGTAGTACGAACTTCGTTATAATGCTTTGTTTTTGTCTTTAATCAAAACAACATAAAAGTGGGTGTTTTTGGAAAGAGTATTGATCGCAATTAAATACATGCACCGTAATAAATTATATATTTCTATGTTTCCGAGCTGGACAGAACCACAACTGTTTTTGCTATGTATTGAAATACAACGTCATCAAAATTAGATTTGTATATCACAAGAAAAGATATGTCAATAAATTGGTTATCGCGATGCGCTCTGCATGCAAGTGTATTTTAGGAGGATCGAACCGAACACGATGAGCTTAAAAACACGGTTTATCTTACAGTGCTATTTGAAGTTAGTCTGGTTGTAACGTGTAAGTCTACACATGCAAAAGAGGACTAGCTCTTAACGGCAAATCATATGTTTTCCAAACTCAATTTCAAAGGCGAGCTACCTAAAGAAAAACAACAAGACCCATGAACAAAACAGTAGGCAACCTTTTCACATTGACTGCGATGGACATGCTCAATTTAATTCTTTAAATAGCAGATCGTTTTCATTTCGCTCAATCAACGTTATGCTACGATATAACGTGCACTTATTATACACCAAAAATATTCAAAGGCGTCAATGATTTTCTATTTTAACCGTGACGCACGTGTACTCGCGTGAGTATAACTAATTGAACGTGTTGCATAAGACTAATTATCTCTATGTTTGGAAATCTGTTATTGGGAAATATATTTATGTGCGACAGTCAAGTGACAGTGGGTCGCAGTTTTCCATCTTCATTACACTGTTAGTACAAACGGTTTACCGGTATGTCGTAACACGGTCGAGCATGATAATGTCCTTTTTCGTCCAGAGAAATATTCAGGTACGTTTTGTATCATTCCTAACCATATGGAAACCGTTTGGTTTCACAATGATTTATATACAATTCGGTGAGTTGCTTGCACGAGGACTTTAGCGCGAGTGCAAATAAACAACAAGTGTTCCAATAACCACTAAAGGCACACATACATGTAATGACCTGTTTATTGCATATGTTTATCATATGTTTACATATGTGGTGTATATCGAAATTAAAAATTTATATCGTGTTTATCGGAATAAATAATTAATATCGAAATAAAAAAATAATTTAATATAAACGACACGCTTACCCAAATGACAACTTTAAATCAATATTTATAACAAGGAAATTGAAACGTGTTGCACTTACATTTTTTATTATTGATCTTCCCTCTCTTTCTCGAAACTTATTTTAAACCACACTTTTTTATTGTATTCCTATCGAAGTTTACAATTTAGCTCAATAAACACGCAATGCGAAATACGTTTTGCATTTGTTCGATGATTTAAACAAATACTTTACTGTAAAACACGTCCAACATGTCCTTAAAATCCAGATAGTTTAACTCAACCTAGTGTGTTTCGTCACAGAAATTACGTCATACACCAAACGTCATAAATTGCGCTATCAGTGGCATGAAAAACAGTACGGAAAGCCGCTTTTGAGAAAAAAGCGATTCCAAAACCCGTTCAGACGCCATTTTGTTTGAACGCTCCGGTCACCAATTACGTAACGTCAACGCGTTCCGCCTTTGCTGCGAGATAACCGGAACTTTGAAAATAACCGATTTTGGCACAGTGTGTAAACAAACGGTTATTTGCACACTTACTCGAGATTTTCACGAGTTATTCGCGAAAAAACGGCCAATTTTGTTACTAAATATAGTAACATATGCAATAATGTATGTTCATTCAGAAGGGTATCAAGTGATAGGGCATACCCAATTATCCATTTCCGTCGTGACGTAATTAATCTACCATTCTCCAAGAGTCTTCTTAGCGACAAATTCGTGAACAAAATTGTCATTCAATCGGTAGTCGCTGCTAGCGAAATCATCGAGTTCATATCATTTATCTCGAAGTAGGGATGTGGCACTTAAGAATATTAAATACATGCACTTGTATGTCGGAGTGTTAACTAATTTAGATATCGAGCAAATCTATGTGTTTAAATATACATACCGAACTAAAGTGCAAGTTAGCGAAAAGTTATTCACGATAAGATGTTATTCAAAATACCGTGTCGTATATCATTTTCATTGTCTTACTTGCTTAAAATAAAATGTAAACATAAATTCAAACATACATTTCAGGAATAATATTATATAATAATAAAATAAATATGTTTATTTCATCACATATATTATTTACTGTTGAATGTTCATACGTTTTTGATGCATGCAGTAATAGCCAAACTGATTTATTGTACACATAGATACATAGAAAATCAGTTAGTATAATGAAGGAAGTGAGAAAAGAAGGGTGGCGCTTATATATATGAAACAATTGGCTTTGAAACAATCGGCATGATTGGATGAAAAGAAACCGTGTTATTTAGGTAATTTATGTCGGTGATGGTGCAGATGATCCGTAGCAGCATCAAAATAAAGTTCCAAATGAGACCAGCATGATTGCTGCTCAAACGTAGGTAGTTTCGTCAAGAAGAGAGAAAGTCGTAAACGAAACTTGTCAATGTGTATATCTCGTCCATGTTTACCATCATTTTGTGATGTCTTCAGTCTATCGATGTATGGTTGTCAACACAGATAGATCATTTGGAATTGCAATATGGTAATTTATTTTATTTGCGTGGCGGATCAATGGTGTGATTGCTTAGTACGATCAAAGAAACGAGCATCAGAGTTCCTAGTCCGTTTCAATTTTAGATCTTTGGAAGACTCAATAAACTCAATTTTGAGGAAATAAACCATCGTTAATACGAGCAATCAAATTTTGACAGACGTAGAGGTCTCTTTCTTTCATTTTGTGATGGGACTATGAAATGAGGTTAAATGAATTATTTTTGATTGACCGCTTTTCCTGTTGGAAGTTCCCACATTAGAAAATCATTTCCGGGAATTTTATGGAATTATAATTTAAGCGTAACATTCCTATTTATCGGACGATTTCTTCTTCTACACTATCCACGTTATATCCAAGTCAAACTCATCTATACCAGGCACACATGCTTGAAAGTCGTACACGAAAGACTTAAGCAAGACGTCATCATCGTCCAATTATGATTTTTAAACTTGTTTTTTCGTCGTAGTTGTCTAACAAATGTTTTGATTTATAATAATATCAAATAAAAAAAAATATAAAAAATATAAAAGACACGAATGATTTTTTTCTTTATTTTATAATTTTCAAAACACAGGAATGTAGAATTGTTGTTTTCAGCGTAACACATTGGAAAGTTGAGCGTACTACGGTATCTCGTATATAAATTTCATGTAACTAAAGTAGTTTCACAGTTATCTTTCGAAATCAATATATTTTTCGTGCGCGTCTTTATATTTGCATAATTGTTGTCATTGCAGTCACATTTTTTTCTCTCAAGGGTTTAAACATATTTAACAATCCTCAAACTGATATACTTACACCAAATCATTATATATCTGGTATATTTACATTCACAAAGTACATTTTTTACTTTTTAGAGTACCAGCATTTCAATAAGCGCGCTCAAAATGCAAAGCCGTATTTTGTTTCAATGTGGAATTAGACCTTTTATTACTGAGATAATTTTGCAAATTTTCGGAAGTAAGGGAACGGTTAACAATGGTTTCATGTACATTTATCTATTGTATACACAGTGTTATTTTGCTTTAATAGATGTTTAAATTAATTATTAAATACATATGTATACATGTCATTTCCGTTTATTGCGTTTTACAAAATTGTTCCCTTGCCAGTTTATTTTACCTGGAACATGTATATTTCATTCTTATAGCTGCTTTTTACACGCTTTATGCTGAAGAAGTCTAGCTCTTCAAACTTCGGTAACATTTGAAGCGGATTTTATTTTGTATATAATTTATCTTCGAGCAAGAAGTATGATGTATGTTTTACCAGTTCTATTTTTTCTACGAGAATAAACTTTAAAACATTTGATTTCTGTATTGTATTTATTTCCAAGCTGCGCAGAATCAGTAACTGCATGTGATATGTATTGCTATACTTCTATATTATTTTTTTATTTGCAAAGCAAACACAAGCACTTTATTGGCCATTGCGATGCTCTTTGCATGCACTTGTATACCAGGTAAGACCGAATGCGTTGGTCTGGAAAACACGATTGATCTAACAATCTAAATTCAATAAAGCAGTTTGTACCGTGTACGATTGTTAATCTACAGATTGAAAAACAGAATAGATGGCGAAAGAAGACTCTTAACTCAAAATCAGATATATTTCAAAACCAACTTCAAACGCAAGCTACCTTAACCAAAGCAATATGTTTAAAAACATAACGCAACTTGTTCGCCATGACTGCGTTGGTCATGCTTTCGTTTTCATTTCTATTTTTAAGCAGATCTTGTCAGATCCGCTTACTCTACGCAATGCTAAAATAGAGCTTGCACTTAATAAGTATATTCCAAAAATATTCGAAGGCATCAGCGATATAGAGGATATTTGTTGGATTCGGTGGATTATCGATTTTAATTCACGAGTGATCATAGAAAATAATATTTTCACGAGTGGCGCAGCCACGAGTGAAAATATACATTTTATATGATCTCGAGTGAATTAAAATCGATAATCCACCGAACCCAACAAATTTTCTTTTTATTTTATGCTTTATTTCACAGTTTATATACATTGTTAAAGAGTTTAACTAAAGAATAACGTTGGGAAAATGACGTCATTTCGTCCAAAAAATGACGTCATTTAACATAAACAGTGAAAATTATCGATAATTTTCACTGATAATTTTCATTGTTTGAAACAGTGAAATTATCAGTTTTAATTCACTAATATTTCTCTATAAACCACCGGAAAGTATAAAATAAATGCCTGTATTTACCATCACGCACGTAAAATACCGGTAAATGCAAATAACTTTTCTAAAGACATTGCAAGATTATAATGATCTTTATGTTTAAGAATCTGCAGGACGGAATTTATTTATTGGTGACCGGCAAGTGCAAGCTGGTCGTAGTTAACCATCTGAATTATATAAAAGGCAGTCACACGGTTTACACGGTATTTCTTAACGCGATCGCGCCCGAAAATGTTCTTTTTCGGCCACAGCAATATGCAGGGACCTTCGGAAGATTTTACCATCTGGTCTTCTTGTCCGATAATTTATAAACACGTATATTTCCGACGAAACAACTTTATTTAGAAAGAGTAACATAGTTTGTTACGACATACTGAAGGACATTTTTGCGCCGAGATTGTTACATTATGAATATATCCTTCTTTAAAAGTCTTCCTTTCGACAATGTTCTGAAAAAAGATATTATTATTAAATAGGAATTTGCTGCTAGAGAAATCGTCGTATCCATATCCTTTATCTCAATGTAAACATGTGACGCAATTAAATATACTCTGAATCCAATTGTGTGTCGGAGTGTTGACTATTAAAGACGCGATCTGATCTAATCAGTGATGGTATAGATAACGAAATTGAGTGCAAGCAAGCGTTAGAAATAATAAATATGATAAACTTGTATTCAAAACAACAAATCGTTTCTTAAGCAAAATGTCCTTTGAAAGTTGTAAAAATAAAATACAACCATAACATCAAGGAGATATTTCAAGTAAACAATATAAAATAGTCTAATTATTCATGCTTTTTTATTTCATATATTGTTACTTTTTGCATGTTTATAGGTTTATTAATGCTGTAACACAATTCAAATCAGTACTGTGCGATAAGTGACATTTTTGGTTTGGATTCATTTACTTAAAAACGACAGTTTTGCATAGACTGTATATCAAGACCTTGAAGTAGTAGGAATTTGTGATGAGAGAAACCCTGCAAAAATGAAAGGAAATGTACCAATTAAGTATTTTATTAAAGCCGAAACAAGATCATTTATGTTTAGAGGCAATAAGGATATTGTTAAATATTGTCACTGACAGTGCCTTGAAGTGCTTGGTTATAAATTCCTTGTCTTAAAACCAGAACACATATGTCGTCGTAATTTAATATTGTATGTAAATGGAACATTTGAGTGTTTTGAGTGTAATCAACGTGGATGTGTTGGTATCAGTGCTCCAGCTAGGCCTAAATCGAAGGGCGCCGCGCCCTGCCCTCCCGAACCTCCGCCCTGCCCCCCCGAACCCCCGCCCTGCCCCCCCCCCCCTCCTAAAAAAAAATAAAAAATTTTTTTTTTTTTTTTTTTTTTTTTTTACATATGATCATTCATAAATCTCTTATTTCATTGTAATTATTTTAATCCTCATTGTAGACATTATATTTGAATGGTTTAATAATAATGGGAATAATACAATTATTTATAACATATAAATTAACATTCAATAGAAAGCATTCCAGAAACACCCGCACGCTCGAACATGCCCTTTTCACAAAATACTGCGCGTCGAAAGTGCCCATTTCACAATATACTGCGCGTCGAAAGTGCCCTTTTGACAAAAAAGCCCCTCTGCCCTTTTCAAATCCTAGCTGGAGCACTGGTTGGTATAATATCAGGGTGCATGTATATCTGTTATAGGGAAATGATTTTGAATCCTGTGTTATTTGTATGGTTAAGTAAAGCAACCAATGTGTATCACTTTACAGCAGCACGATCTAACACTCAGCAATTCGTCCAAAGCCTTGATTACACCAGTATTCAATTGTTGTTTTGATATTTTGTTTATTTCTTTTTTTCCGGGTATGGATAGGGTTTGGGTGATTTAATTGGCAAGAATCGAATGTATCTGATATAAGTTATAAATGAAAATACAAGCAACAATGTACTATGAGTTAATAAAGAATTACACAATACGAGGCCTTTATGAAGGTTGAAATATATTCAATGAAAATTGCATAAGCTCAATGCCTTATACTTGTTTGCTTCAAAGGCGTGTATTGATGTCATTTTCTAATAAAATATTAGGCTACACTCGTTGTTAAAAAATAAGCGGATCGTACTTTAAAATCTTTTCTTCGAGAATAATTGACGTTTGTTATCTATGATAATTAAAATGCCATAATTATTTGTTTTTGCTTTCAATCAAAACAATATAAGACTAAACGCAAAAAATTAATACTTGCACCGTAATACTATGTATATTTTTTATATTGTCTGCATATAATTTAGAAATAGAAGCTGGTAGATGGAAAAAACCAATACCTACTCCACGTGAAAATAGAACATGTTGTATATGTCATAAGTTAGAGGACGAATTCCATCTTTTATTGGAATGCCAACTTTACACTGAATTAAGAAAAACATACATTAACAAATATTACTATGTCAGACCAAACGTACCGAAATTTATCGAACTTCTTCAGTGCAATAATAGTAAAATTAATAGAAACCTTGCAATTTTTGTTAAAAAAGCTTTCGAATTGAGAAATACATACTATACATATTATGAATAATTAAACAGTACTAAAAATACATACCTCTCACACGCTCACCTAACACATATCATAGATGGCAATCCATCTTTTCTATGTTTTTCTCAGCCTCTTATTACAATACCGAAGAAAACACACACCACTATTTTTTAACCAAATTGGTAGAAAAACAATTTGTGTCAAGAAACAGTAGTGGTACCTGAAATAGACAAAAAACACTGGTATTACAAATAGATACAACATAACATACAATTATGTTTATTAGGTGTATTGCAAACATAAGAATCAAATAAACGTCATTAGTAAACGTCATATTTTATTTACATGTAAGCCAGTATATATATATTGCTCATTTTTATGTACATGTACATGTATGTATCTAAGTTTATAACAGTTGTCCATCATATAACATGCTATTTTATTCTATGTTGTTACTAAAACTTACAAAATGTGCAAAATGTGTAAGGTGTACTTATTTTGTGAACGCAAATACAATGCATTTGTTTACCACATAACATTCGATAAATGTGTGCTCTAATTGTCTAAATGTGTAACTTTTAAATCTTCATAAAAAAGTTTTTTAGCATGATGAATGGGCCATCACATATCAAGCCACTCAATAGATAGAGTTCTATCATGTGTAGTAACCTAATTGCTTGAATTAGGTTACTCGACTAACATGAGTCATGAGCAGAATTACACACTTATTAAATAAAAGTTGGTCAACTTTACACATGCGCCTCAACCTAACGTTTTGATTTCGGGTTAGGTTGTCAAGCTTGTAAAACTGTACCACACTTACAACGTTGACTTACCATGATAAAATCCATTTAACTGTATTCACGACGTTAGTTAATCCTACTCCTATAAATATGAGGTCGATTTACATCGACCTCATATCGTTTAACGTTATTTTGCAATAGCATCGTTCCGACATGAATTCATGTCGGAAGCTTTAACGGCATCAGATTCATATAACAGCACAAAATAATCATGCAATAAATTATTAAACATTAAATATAAACATTATTTTACTAATTGCATTAGAAAAATGTTTATACAAACTTACAAGTAATGATAGTCCAGACCTTAAAACACTACCACTGTTCAAATTCCATATTGTTGCCATATAGCACTGTGTAAATTGAAAGTTGCATAATGTTACCTCATTGGTCGGTTATAAATACATTGTTTCTCTATATATAGTATTCGATTTAGACGAAAATAATAATTTACGTGGAATGTCATATTAGTTTTCCATTAAAACTTTGATCTTGCCGTGTGTGTTTATGGACGTTATTAATTATGTTATACTTATTTTTGTATTTAATTAAGAATTAGAACGTGTAGCCCTTTTTGTTAACTGTTTTAGCAAACGATTCGCGGCTTAATAAGACACGGAAAATAGTTAAAGCGACACTTTCATTTAAAGGTTTAATGTGAACAATATTAAATGAAACCTTTTTTGGTATTAATATATTTTATTGACAGGTTAAATTCGATACTTGAAAAGGTGTTTAGTCTTTAAAGAGATGTCGCTGATATTGTTAATTTCAATAACTGTTAATATGCTTAATGTTGTATAAGAAATTGAATAGTTTCACTGAGTTGTATTCCCGCCTAAAATCCGATATCGTAAAACGCGCAACGGTTAAGAATAAGGTCTGAATAAGTTTAAGTATTCAGATCCGAATATCAGCAGCTGTGCCAGCTGGGAAGCCCCGTTTTGGCTTTAACAACCGCAAGCGAAACAACATACTTTTTAAGTCTTGCACTTAGACTCCATGATCACAAGTATAGGTCCCTGCTGTGGCGTATGACACCATAGTGTTATTTAGTATTGGTCGGCACAGTATCTGATCATAACGAGATAATTGGTTTGTGCTGAACACAGGGGCAATAAAACCACAGATCTATCAATAAACAAGATTATTGAGATATCTTTTATTGAACACCGCGATAAAAATGCTCAAACCACGGACTCTAGATTACCGGTACACGGATAAGAAACATGGCAACATTCTCAGAATCATCACTGCTATAAGTGTAATCACCTAACAATTCGTCTAAAAATACTTTATATATTTGAGTTGCAGACGATGTACTGTTGTATAAGTCTGAATAAACTATCTGTCTGCCTGTCTAAATCTAAGCCGTCATCGTCCCAGTGAAAAAAATCTGATTTTGAATAGTTGGACATGATGCCCTGATGTCAAAATACGAAATGACCCGCGTAACACCGACCGTGATTTTCAAGAATCTTTAATAAATTGATAATTTAAGGTAAATAACATTTCATATAATTATACATAATTCCGTCGTTGATAATTAACAGCAAACGATGAATGTTTTTGACACCCATTTTATTTCAAGTATGCATGCAAAGCCGAATCAAATCGTGAGGGTCCGCTATATACGCTGTTTCATCATAAAAACACCCTTTCTGTGTTATAAACAAGAGCTGAAATCGTTAATTTATTAAGATTTATTTATAATAAGCTGAACAAAATATTACAATATATTCCATAAACATATAATAATCATGGCAAAGGAAATTCAATGGCCGGTTTCTAAACAAAAGCATAATCGCCAAGACCGTAGCATCAGTTCAGTGCGTTAGGAACGCGCGCTACTTTCTTCCGCATTCATTCCTTAATTACTTTCGTTTTTAAACAATGTTTTTCTATCGTATACAGAATTCTATTCTCCTAAGCAAGATGTACTTTTTAAAACTGAACTCCAAATATCAACGCTACAAATTGGTATTAAGTACGAAAATGTCAACCGTAAATCTAGATTCTAAAACTCCAAAACGGTATGATATTTGCAAAAGTTAAAGTTATAACTCGCCGGGCTGTCGAAATCAGAAGAACGCTACAAATTGGTATTAAGTACGAACATGTCAACCGTAAATCTAGACTCTAAAATCCAAAACGGTATGATATTTGCAACTTATTATTTAAGTTAAATTAATAAATCGCCGGGCTGTCGAAATCAGAAGAAAAACTTAATATATATTCATATATCTGTTTACTACGTAACGTAAGCTTTCTAATGATATATAATTTGTCAAAATCGGCCGAGAAATGAAACTATAATTCAACAAAAGACGTGAGTGGGTACATCAAAATGTATAACCTCGGCGCTTCGCTGTACGCTAATTGTACAAGATCGATAGCCACAACACGATAAAACGCGCGTTGGTAAAACATAAAATGTGTATTTCTTGTTTTTATCTCGCTATAAATCCATTAATAACAACTGGAATATACTAAACGTATATTTTTTGAAAGAGGAATTAATAAGCAACAAGATAACGTATAAACCAATAAAATCGGATGAATAGTTTTTGCATAAGATTGAATTTACTACAGTAAGGGTCAAATACTCGATTCATCTCCTATCAATATGCACTCCGTGATACAACTGGTAGTTTTAACACACACATATAGGTTTCATTTAATTAAAGAGTACAGAAAGCTAAAAAGTGATGTGGTTTGTTGTACAACAACAATTGGTTATGTGTAACCTATTCAAAAATAATTTCGTTCAAAATAATTCAATGTAATTCTATAAACGACAAACACACTTCGTGTGTTGTGTATGTTTATTTTTAAAAATGTACATAAGTGGTTTAAAAGCACAATTTTTACACATTTAAGAGGTAATCGCTTACATTTATGTCTAATTAATGATAATTTTATGCATTAGCAAAGATTTAACGAGAAAACCTGAAGTTTAAGTTACACTCAATTTGCTATAGGAAAACGACGGTAGCCGTTTAGACGTAAGCGGGGTAGCTTACGTCTTATTATTTGGACTAAGTTAATCCGATTATTTCCAGACACATTGCTCCACTTTTAAATCGATTGTGTAACGGAAACACGCGTTAATATATCTGATAGTAAAATCGTTATGAGCTTGGATATGAAAGGCTACACAACACCAACATCAATTGCAAAATACACATGCACCAATTACATTACCAAGGTTGTAAAAATGTTATATGATACCAAATATTTGTATACATATATTTATGTGTGTGTGTGTGTGTGTGTGTGTGTGTGTGTGTGTGTGTGTGTGTGTGTGTGTGTGTGTGTGTGTGTGTGTGTGCGTGCGTGCGTGCGTGCGTGCGTGCGTGCGTGCGTGCGTGCGTGCGTGTGTGTGTGTGTATAACAAATGTTATTTTGTAAACTGTTAAACATATATGTAAATATATATGTAAATAACTTTTACTGATAAATGCACCTGATATGTACATGTACCTGAAATCAAACACTTTGGCACGCCTACGTGAGTTTTTCTATATTTTTGGTTTCCTAACAAGGAATATACAATTTCACCCCCCCCCACACCAAAAAAAGGCTACCTAGATCTAATATCCATTTTTGTATTAACTGACCTTTGTGTCTCAAATATATACTAAATATAACGTTCATATCTAAATTTACACTTTTTAATATATAAACTCTAGTTACATTTCATTAGAATAGAACTTACATTTTTCTCCGAAATGACCCAATAACCCTGGCCTAAGACATATACACGTTATATTAATTTTTGTTATACATTTTCCTCCCATTGCTTCCAAACGTTTACTTATCTATTTATATTTTATTGTATTTTCACAATCAAAACTACATGCTGATGCATCAGCATATATCTAACAGATATCTAACGCGATGCAACATATCTCACCATTAACCGGTTATATGCTTCTTTGTCATGTGTTACATGAGGCATATTGCCTCTTTTCCTGAATAAACATCTACATTATGTTATATTTTCCTCAGTACATGTATTATTCTGTACTACGTATTATATAACAAATGCTTTATTATTGGATTGTAAAACATTTCACTTGTTCATATGCCTTTGTATTTTCATAGAGAATATATTGTACTTCATAACATTGTATAACAATATGCATGTTTTTATTATGACCTTGACTTTGATATGTGTAGAACATCTTTTGTATACTTTTGTGTACTCATGGGCATTTCTGCCCCGATGTATTTGGAAATAAATCCTAAAAATATTTTTTATGTTTCCGAGCTGAGCAGAAGCACAATTGTTTGTGCTATTTCATGCAATGCTACGCCATTAAATTAACATTTGTATGACACAAGCAAAGCTATGTCAATATATTAGTCATCGCGATGCCCTCTGCATGCAAGTGTATTTTAGAAAGAACCGAACACGATGAGCTTAAATAAAACTCTGTACTTAATTGAAGTCATTCGTTTTGTATCGTGTGTGATTGTTCGTCTACACATGGAGAAAGAGGACCAGCTCTAACGACATATCCGATGTTGTTCAAAACCAATATCAAACGTAAGCTAACTAAAGAAAAAACAACTAGACCCCTGAACAAAACAGTAGGTAACCTTTTCGCACTGACTGCGATGGACATGCCCCAGTCCTAATTGGTATATATTTTTAAAGAATGTCGTTTTGAATCCGCTAAATCTACGTTATGCTACGATGTAACATGCACTTGTTATATTCCAAAAATATTCAAAGGCGTCAACGATTTTCTATATTGACCGTAACGCACGTATACTCGCATGAGTATAACAAATTGAACGCATTGCAAGAGAATGATAATCTCTATGCTTGAACATCTGGAGTTGGGAAATATATTTATGGGTGACAGTCATGTGCCGTTGGGTCGCAGTTTTCCATCTTAATTACATTGTAAGTATTAACGGTTTACCGGTATGTCGTAACACGGTCGCGCATGAGAATGACCTTTTTTTCGTCCAGGGAAGTATTCAGGTACCGTTCAATTTAATTACGAACTATGAAGAAACGGTCTGCTTTCACCAGTATTTACATACAATTTCACTTTCCATGTACAGGCTTCTTAGTTAAATGCGAAACCATTCTTATGTAATCGGCTCTCGAATGTCTAAATCCCAATAATCTCTTTTCGTGATATATGCATACACTCATTTGCCAGAAATAAGCATAGAGGGGCTTCAGGACTTTATCTGACATGATTACACCTCCGACAAAGTATGTTTATTTAGAAGTGTAACACGTGATGTTAGTGCATACGTAATTACATCGTTCCGCCGTGACATAATTAATCTGCCATTTTTTGGGGGAGTGCAATGTAGTCATCTCACCGTTACTCATATGAAGCCAACATTGCAAATTCATTTTCGTTATCGCAAAATGTTGTAAATTGACTGTTTCCAGGAACTTAAATAAATTAAATTAACTATCATTGAACGTGTGTAGAAATTATTATCGGACATTAATTTTTAATTTTCTTGGCGAAAGAAGTTTTCAAAATAGGTATTTTATTTTCCATTTTAAGTTGATAGCAAAGCCTATTTCGTTTACAGTTCAATCCCATTTTACACATTATTCAAGGCGATAACTCTGATAACATTTTTAAATCCCGATGGCCTTACTCTTAATTAACCAAGAATATGGTTTATTTCTTGTATAATACATACAAAACACTAGTTCGCCTGCGAAAAGAAACGCCAATTCGTGTCGCGTATTGCAATTAATAGGAGATTTTGTGAGTAATGGAACCGAACGATCTCCATCCATCCGGACATTTACAGATGCCAATCCCAACCAGCTCTCTTTTGTATATTGCATTCGACAACATTAATCCATTGCCAGTGTATTGTCATAACAAAACATATATATCTTTCTTACAGCTGCCTTTTTGCACTCCTTATGTTTGGAGAGTCTAAAGCTACACATGTCGTTAAAATATAAGCGGATCTTAATGTTAAATATTTTGTCTTCGAGAATTTAGTATTGTATAGCATTATTTTCAATGGTAATTAAAGTACGAAGTCCATATTTTTCTTATTTTAGGAAAACACGACACAAGTTGTTTCTTTTAGGAAAGAGTATTGAACGCACTTTAATACATGCACCGTAATAATTTCTATATTTTTATGTTTCCGAGCTGAGCAGAATCACAGCTGTTTGTGCCATGTCTTGCAATACTATGTCATCAAATTGTGATTTGTATGGCACAAGCAAATATATGTCAATATATTGGCCATCGCGATGCGCTCTGCAGGCAAGTGTATTTTAGATATAAAAAACGAGCGCGTTGAGCTGGAAAACACAATTTATGAAACAGTATTAATTGAAGTCAGTCTATTTGTAACGTGAACGATTGTTCTGCACATGGAGATAAAGGACTAGCTCTATACGGCAAATACGATGTTTTTCAATTCCGATTTTAAAGGCAAGCTACCTAAAGATAAAACAAGACGTATGAACTAAACAGGAGGGAACCTATTCGCCCTAAATGCGATGGGCTTGCTCCAATCTTTATTGGTATTTTCTTTTATGGCAGATCGTTTCAAATCCGCGCTCTTGACAATAAAAGTTGCACTTATTATATTCCAAAATATTTGAAGGCGGCAACCATGCCCTATATTAACAGTGACCCACGTTACTAATTACTAATTGAACACATTGCATGATAATTATAACATCCATGTTTCAGAATCTGGATTTCGGAAAGTGTTTTTGGGCGACCCTATGGTGCCAGCGGGTTGCAGTTTTCCATTTTAATTATACTGTAAGTACAAACGGTTTACCGGTATGTCGTAACACGGTCGCGTATGAGAATGTCCCTTTTCGTCTAGAGAACTATTCACGTACGTTTTATATAATTCATAAACATTTAAAAACGGTCTGCTTTCACGAAAATTTACATATAAGTTCACGATCCTTTTATAGGCTTCTCAGTTAAAAGCGAAACCATTCTTGTGTAATCGGCTCTCGGATGTTGTAATCCCAACTATCTCCTTTCGTGATATATGAATACACTCATTTGCCAAAAAAAGGCAAAGAGAGGCTTCGGAACGTTATCTGACATTAGTACATCTCCGATAAAGTATTTTTATTCAGAAGAGTATCAAGTGATGTTAAGGCATACCCAATTATCCATTTCCGTCGTGACGTAATTGATCTGCCATTCTTCAAGAGTCTTCTTTACGACATTTTCGTGAAGGAAAATATTATTTAATGGGGTTTTCGATGCTAGCAAAATCGTTCTTATCATTTATCTCGAAGTAGGAATGTGACAGTTAAGAAAAGCAAAAACATGCAATCGTATGTCGGAGTGATAACTAATTTAGAGATCGAGTAAATCTATGTGTTTAAATATAGTTACCGAACTAAAGTGCAAGTTAGCGGAAGGTTATTCACGATAAGATATTATTCAAAATACCATGTCATTTCGAAAAAATCATTTTAATTCTGTTACTTGCTTAAAATTAAATGCAAACATAACAACAACATATATTTCATGCACAATATTATATAATCATAACATAAATACTTTCATTTCATTACACATGTTATTAGAATGATTGGCTGGAAAGAAACCGTGTACCTTGGGTAATTTGTGTTTGTGATGCAGCAGATTTCCTGTAGTGCTCATTAATATAAAGTTGCAAACGTTGGCAGCAATATTGCTGAATAAAATTATGTTGTTCCCATAAGAAGAAAGAAAGTCCTCAAAGAAAATTGTCAATATGTATATCTTGTCCATGTTTACCATCTTTTTGTAATGTCTTCAGTCTATCGATGTATGGTTGTCAACAGAAATAGTTAATTTGGAATTGCAATATGGTAATTTATCTTTTTTGCGTGGCGTATACATGGTGTAATTGTTTAGTACGACCAAAGGAATGTGTATCAGAGTTCCAAGTCGGTTTTAATTTGAGATCTTTGGAAGACTCAATCAACTCAATTTTGAGGAAATAGACAATTATTTCTTTAATACGAGCAATCAAATTTCGACAGACATAGAGGTATCTTCCTTTCATTTTGTGATGGGGTTATGAAATTGGATTTTATTTAATGAAGTCTTTTGGATTGAGCGTTTTTCCTGTAGGATGTACCTAAATAAGAAAATCATTTCCGGGACGTTTATGGAATAATAATTTAAGCGTAACATCTTATTTGCTGGTACATTACTATTTCTACATTGTCCACGTAGTATCCAAGTCAAACTCTTCTATACCAGCACAAGAACGCATGCATGAAAGACGTACACGAAATACTTAAAGCAAGAAGTCATGAGATCGTCCAATTTTGGCGAAGTTGTGTAACAAAAGTTTTACTTATACTTATACCAAATATAAAAGTTGAGAAAATATAGAAAGCCAGAATGATTTTTTCTGTATTTGATAATTTTCAAAATATAGTGAATTGTTGTTTGCAACGTTGTACGTGGAATATTGAGCGTATACTATGGTATATCGCATAGACATGTCATGTAAGTATAGTAGTTTCACAGTTATCTTTCGAAATCAATACTTTTTTTCGTGCGCGTCTTTATATTTGCATCGTTGCTGTCATTTGCAATAGCATTTTTTCTCAAGGGTTGTTAACATATTTAATAATGTTCATCATATTTTACCGTGTGCATCAATATAAGTATGTAATGCATTCAAGAATAATTGTTTTCACTTAGGTCCTTAAACTGATATAATAACACCAAATTATTATATAAACTTTATATTTACATTTACATTTGTAAAAGTTTGAGTTTTTAGAGTTCCAGCAATAAGCGCGCTCAAACTGCAAAACATTCCATCTCGCAGGGTGTCAATGTTTCAATAAGCGCCGCGCTCAAACTGCAAAACATTCCATCTCGCAGGGTGTCAATGTTTCAATAAGCGCCGCGCTCAAACTGCAAAACATTCCATCTCGCAGGGTGTCAATGTCAATGCACGGTAAGCTTGTCTGAAAATGAACATTTAGAGATTGCATATTTCTCTGACTTAAATAATTGTTCGAAATTTATCGTTTGTTCATTTTTCGCTGTATTTTTAAGATAGATTCTGACCTTGATTTACTGAGATAATTATTCAACGCTAGAAATCAACACTCAAAACAATTGCGCAAATTTTCGGAATGTTAGGGAATGCAAACTGTCAAAAATGGTTTAATGTCAATTAACCTATTGCACACAGCGTGTTGTTTTAGAAAATTGTTAACATAAGTAATGAAATACATATGTAAAAAAGTTTCAGTTACTTGCATTAGCTAATTGACTTAAGCTGTAGAATTTAGTTACCCCCCCCCACACACGCACAAAAATAAATAAAATAAAATAAATAAAATAAAATCCTATTGATAAGGCATTCGATATATATTTAACACATACTTGATTACTCTGTTAACCAATGTTTAGTCCCGATGGCCTAACGCTTTATTTACGATTCATTTTTATAACATAAAACAATAAGCGCTTGAAATGCAAAACCTTCATTCGCGTCGCGTATTTCAATTTGTGAAAGATTTGCATTTGAATCAAAAAGTCCTTCTTTCATCCAGACGTATACAAACGTCAATCTTTACCAGCTCTCTTCCATATATTCCTTTTTACAAAATTAATCTCTTGCCAGTTTTGTTTGGCCCTGTATCATGTATATTTCATTCTTATTGCTGCCTTTTTACACTCTTTATGTTGACAAAGTCTTGACCTACAAACTTCGTTCACATTTCAAGCGGATCTTACTGTTTATATACCTTATCTTCGAGTATGAAGTATGTTTTACCACTTGTATTATTTCTAAGAAAATTAAAATTAAAACATTTGAATTGTGTATTGTTTTTATTTCCAAGCTGATCAGAATCAATAACTACATGTGCTATTTATTGTAACACTACTTAATTAATTTGTGATTTGTATGGCACAAGCAAAAATATTATATTGCTCTTTGCATGCAATTGTATTTCAGGAAGAACCGAATGCGTTGACTTGGAAAACAAGATTTAGATTTATTTAACAATCTAGATTCGATCAGCCTGTTTGTAACTTGCACAAGTGTACTTCTACAGACGTATAAAAAGAATACATGGAGAAAGAAGACTTATTCATAACGCAAAATCAGATATATTTCAAAAACTAATTCAAACTCAAGCAAAAAGCAAAACAAGATGTTAAAAAAAACTTCAACGAAACCCGTTTCCCTGACTGCGATGGTCATGTCCTCGTCTGTATTTGTATTATTTTATTTTATAGCAGATCGTGACAGATCCGGTTACTCTAAGGCATGCTAAAAATATAGAAACGTGTACCTAATTACTATATACCAAAAAAATTCGGAGGCATCAACGAGTCTTTATACATATACTCACCGTCACGCACATATAATACATACCGGTATATGCGGATAACTTTCTTAATGCCTTGCATGATAATTATTGACTTTATGTTTACGAATCTGGAGATGGGAGCGTATTAATGGGCGACCGGCAAGTGCAAGTTGGTCGTAGTTTACCATCTTAATTATATATGTCAGTCACACGGTTTACACGGTATGTCGTAACAAAGTCATGCCCGAGAATGTACTTTTTCGGCCAGAGCAAAATACAGGGACCTTCGAAAGTTTTTACCATCTGCAAACGGTCTGCTTTTCCGAGAATTTATTTACAATATCATGTTTCTTTTTAATGGCTATTAGTTAATAGCGACACCATTTTTGAATCGTGTAATAGGCTCTCGGTTGTTAAACGCAAAATTATCCAATTACGTGATATATGAATATAAACATTTACTAGCAATAATTATAGGCTGCAGGAATATATCTGCTATACGTACAGTTCCGTAAAACCCATTTATATAACAAGGGTAACACAGTTTGTTTGGACATACCTAATGGAATCTTTCCGTCGAGAGTGTTACATAATGAATATGTCATTTTTCAAAAGTCTGTGTTTCGACAATGCCATGAAAAAAAGGACATTATCATTAATTAGGAATTTGTTGCTCGAGAAAATCGTCGTGTCCATAGCCAGTCTTTCAATCTAAAGATGTGAAGAATTTAGACAATTTTTTAGCAGTATTAAAAGACCTTATACCGTACTGTATAAGATACATTCAAGGAACATACCGGTATCAGCTCGTTATGGGAAAAAGACTTATTTTATCGCAGTGTGGAGAAATCACCATATCCATAATCTCAAAGTATAGATTTTACGCATTTAAACACAAACTAAATTGAAGTGTGTGTGTGTCGTAGTGTTGACTGATAAAAAATCGAACTGATCTTATGGTATAGATAACGAACTAAAGTGCAAGTTAGCGTTAGAAGGTAATATATATGATAAAATGGTATTTAAAATACCGTGTCGCTTCTTAAGCACAAATCGTTGTCCTTTGAAACTTGTAAAAAACTAAAATACAACTATAATAACAATAAGATATTTTCCTAGTAAATATTATAATATAATATAATGTTTAATGCTTTTTTATTTCACATATTGTACATGTTTGAATGTTTATACGTTTATTAATGCTGTGATACAATTCATATCAGGTCTGTGCGATTACTGATATTTTTGGTTTGGATTCGTTGACTTAAACAAGACAGTTTTGCATAGTATGAATATCAAGAACAGGAAGTAGTACATATTTTGTGATGAGAGAAACCCTGCAAAAATGAAAGAAAATGTACCAATTAATTTTTTTATTACAGCCTAAACAAGATCATTTATTTTGAGAGGCAATAAGGATAATGCTAAATATTGTCACTGACAGTGCCGTTACATGCAATGTTATTATGTTGTTATATATATTTCTTGTCTTTAAACTATTAAATTTAGAATTGTATGTCACAAGCAAAGATATGTCAATATATTGACCATCGCGATGCTCTCTTCGTGCAAGTGTATTTTAGAAAGAATCGAACGTGATGAGCGGGAAAAAGGTTTGTTTTGAGTATAAACATATTTTATTTCCAAATTGAAAATTACAAATGAATTACAATTGACAAAATATAATATGGAAAAAGGGTAGGACCTAAAGTTCCACAACATTATTGGGTGTCTTTCCCTAGAGTATAAAGTTATATAGATAAAGATTACTGTTTAAGATGTAAATATAAGTCGTCGTTTTGGAAATTTTACGAAAACTACTTAAAAAGATAGATGCAACTACTACTTTGACTATAATGATAATAATAACAGTAATAATAATGAAAATAATAATGATGATGATAATAATAATAATAATAATAATAATAATAATAATAATAATAATAATAATAATAAAAATAACAAAAATAATAATACTAATACTTATGATACTAATGATAGTAATGGCAATAATAATACAAAAATATAAGTATAGTAATAATAATTATAATAATAAAAACACTTAGTGTACAAATAATATAGTATAATGTTACAAGGTAATACACAATAATGCACAATAATGAGTCCTGTCCTGGTGCGTCTATGCAAAACGCTTCGTCTCTGATATAAATCTCTGCACTTCAGTAAAAATAATGACATTTTCTTCGTCGTTCAATGATTGTTTTCCTTGAAGAAGAATATCAGAATTAAAAGGGTAAAATGAACGAAATGCATTAAATAGAAACAATCGCTGTCTGTGGTACTTAGTGCATTCAAAAAATAATGTGAGGCATTTTCTACTCGCTGCTACATGAGCAAACAGGCGAAGCAGTCAAATGGTTTTGGAACAAGTCGAAATTAAGGTCACTGCAATTATTTCTTAATCTTGCATGTAATATGGAGGATTTCTCATTTCCAGTAAAAAATATTGGGGAATCTTTTCGCTAGCGAAAAATACGCGTTTCAAGTTTGATTTAAAATGTGAAATAGCATTGCTGTTACGAATATTTAAGTCTAAGGAATTCCATAGATCTATTGCAGAGGGTAAGAAGGAACGGGAATATAATTGTTGTTGAACTGTGGGTGGGAGAAGATTTGTCAAATAAGTTTGACTATGACCATTATGTAATTTGTACATATTAATTAGTTTTAAATACTGCCGTCTTTTATCAAGAGACGGCTATTTAACTTCGTTGTACAAATTACTGAGTGAAACAGATCTGGTTAGACAGGAGACAATTCGCGCAGCTTCGTGTTGAATTGTATCTAATAATTCCTTTTCGTATAAAGAACATCCGTCCCAGACGACACATGCGTATTCAAGTATTGGGCGCAAATGAGAAACATATATAGTGTTTAAGCTTTTTCTTAAAACTTTAAATTTAAGAGACCTCGTTATTACGAGTACTTTCGAAGCCGATTTCCGAATGTTATTATCATGCCATTTGCCGTCATGTCCTAAAGTTAGACCAATATGTTTATGACTATCAACAAAATTAACCGGAATGTTATCAATGGAAAGTTGAGGTAATCGAACATTTTTGTGCGTTGTAAATAAAATGGCTTCCGTTTTCTGCGGATTTAAGTCAACCAGCCATCTTTTGGCCCACAAGTTTATCTGATGTAGATCATGATTCGCTATACCCTCAAGATCACTTAAATTGGATGTCGTACAAGATAAAGACGTATCATCTGCGAACAAACGGGTGATGCTAAGAAGATTATTGACAATGTCATTAACGTAAGTTTGAAAAAATAACGGACAAAGAACTGAGCCTTGAGGCACGCCAGCTTTTAATTGCGACACATCGGACATAGAAGAGCTGATAAATACTTTTTGAGTTCGGTTAGATAAATAACTCTCTATCCATTTTAACAAATCACCACTGATCCCATTTTCTTTAAGTATGAATAAGAGGTCTTTATGCCATACGCGGTCAAATGCCTTGGAAATATCACCAAAAAAATCTTACACTTAACTGTTTTATCGTCAAGAGAACGAGTTATTTGATCGAAAATATCAATAAGCTGGAACACAGTAGAGTGACCTCTAAGAAATCCCGACTGCTTACAATATGTAAAGTTATGCGAAACAGAGTGGTTATACAGATGCTTATAAACAACTATTTCCATTTACCAAGGCAGCTTAAAAGTGAGATGGGACGATAATTCGAAGGTGTATTTCATCTCCTTTCTTTAATAAAGGCATGACCATTGCTGTCTTCCACAGTGCAGGAAATGTGCATTCTTGTAATGATTTTATAAAGAGCAATCACGTACGCTTAAGAACTAAATGGCTGATTAAATCTTCACCAACCGCTTTATTATTAAATAAAATCTTAATTATATCTTTTTTTCCGATTCATGAATTGAAACTTCGTCTAAGCAATTAAACGCAAAAACACTAGAGTAAGGTTGAACTCCGGAAGACGTGTCTAGCGTTGATATTGAAACGAATAATTATTTAGACAATTTGCATTTTTTTCGTCAGACATATAAATATTTACATTTCCATCAGGATCAATGGTTTTAAAGAGCGGTATCACATCAGAATGAGAATGTGAGCGAATTAGTTGTTTTAAGAGCTTCCAGTATTGCTTAGAGCTAGACGACTGTAAATCGTTCAAAGAAGTTTCAATATTTGAGAAAAAATGTGCTTAGCATGTTTTATCATATTGTTGACTCTATTGCGAACATGCTTGAATTTAGCCCAATTGTTTGCAGACGGGTGTTTTAACTCTTGGGATTTGAGGCGATCGCGTTTCCGCGTAAAAGAGCGTATCACGGAATCATACCAGGGTTTATCGTTAGGACGCACTGTGACATGTTTAAATGGGATACTCAATTTCATTAATTAAAGTAATTTGTTTGTAAACAATAAAGTTGTTTCGTCTATGTTTGTATGGTTAATGAAGTTCCAGTTTTCGCTATCAATTAAAGCATTTAAACGATTGAAGTCTGCACGTTTATATAGCCAAACATGTCTCTTAGACGATTTGCTGATAACTGATTCAACTATAAAGCGGGTATATACGATTTTTTATATGTGTTTAATTGTAATATATTGATAAAATATGTTACAATAACACAAAATAAGCAAGAAAAATTATACATGAAAGCCGAATTTCATAAAATGCAGCAAAGACAAATTAGCGCCCCGAGCCGATAGTGACGTACATATTTTCCTACAATAACCGAAGCATTCGTCTTTGTATTATAAACCGTTAAACTACGAGTAAGTTTAGATGCACATCGTACATGTATGGTATACATGCTGGCGAATTCGGCTGTACAGCCGTTTTCAATTTTAGAATTAAATATCTGGCTTATTTCGCATTTTTTCGACACATGTTCTTCTTAACTTTTATTTTAATTTATATTGAAATATATATATAATAAGTTTTTTTACACGGTTTATATGAATTCATAAATATTTGACAAAATCGTATATACCCGCTTTAAATGAACGGCCGTTGCATGGTGATCACTGATGGAAGAACAAACGGGAATAATCTCGCTGTCGAGCACATTAAGAGTATTGGATACAACTATAGGAACAAGTAAGGTAGAAGTGTTAGCCGTGACTCTGGTTGCATTTGTAATCGAATTACGTAAATTAAAAAGTGCCAGTGCTTGTTTTAAGCGCGTAACGTTTTTAAGTTGGTCCTCATTAATGTCTCCGACCATAATAAAGTTTGAATTCACGTCTAGAGGTTTATCGATACTTTCTTCAAAATCATCCCAAAACGATACATTAGCGCTTGGGGGACGATAGAAACAGCACAAACATGCAGTGAAGTTGACGGCTTGAATTTCAATCCAGATCGAGTGCAAGGCATGGCATTCTAACTCAACCATGCGGCGCGATACTATAGACTGATTCACGTATATAAGTAAACCGCTTGAATGCGCTGTAAAGTCCTTCCGATGGAACGCTTTATTAAAGCCTTTAATTGTTAAGTCATTGTCAGATACGATATCGGTAAGATGAGTTTCGGTAAAACATAGAATGTCGAAATCACACAAGTTTTAATATAGTCAAGTTTGTTTTTAATTGAACGCACATTAAGATGCAGAGCGCTGACAGAGCAGATGCTATCTGGCCCCGGATTAAGCTCAATATCGCCAGACAATAGGAGAAGTAACTGTATTATGTCAGAAAAAAACATGTTTAAGGCGTATTTAGTCGTTCGGAGTATATATATAAGAAATAATGCATGCTAATATTGAAAGAGAAAAGAAATAAACAGAAGGAAATATGATTTTGCATTCCACGTGAAACAAAACCTTGAACGACAAAGGTATTTAGATGGTTTGGATAATCCCACGGTCATTGTGTAACCGGTAATATCGTTACCTATTTGTGATGAGGACGACGAACAGACGTAAGAAAACGAATGACCGTGTGATAAGAAAACCTAAAGTGTACTTTGAGACAGCTGCTTGCTGCACACTGGACAGGACTATTGTTTGTCATAAGATAATAATATAAAGAATGAAATGATACATTCTTAAAGTATGAATACGTTGAAAGTAAATGGATATTATAGGTTCAGCAATACTACACAAGATGATACACAATGAGCAACTGAATATAAAAAAGAGAGAAAAAAACACGTCTAAAAAGACTTTTCAAACTTAACCTTTTCGAATATTGGGGAGAAATTGGTAAAGAAATATATGTCAAGTACCTAGCATCGGTATTGCACCATTGGCAACAACAAAGATCAGAGGAACACACGCATACATACACACATACATACATACATACATACATACATACATACATACATACCTACATACATACATACATACATACATACATACATACATACATACATACATACATACATACATACATACATACATACATACATACATACATACATGCATGCATACATACATACATACATACATACATACATACATACATACATCCATCCATCCATCCATCCATCCATCCATCCATCCATCCATCCATCCATCCATCCATCCATCCATCCATCCATCCATCCATCCATCCATCCATCCATCCATCCATCCATCCATCCATCCATCCATCCATATATCCATACATACATACATACATACATACATACATACATACATACATACATACATTCATACATACATACATACATACATACATACATACATACATACATACATACATACATACATACATACATACATACATACATACATACATACACACATCAAAAAGTAGAAAAACAAAAACAAAAAAAAACAAACATACAAACATAAGACAATCAGGCACATGCAAAAAAATATTATCACATATACAACTACGAATACATACGCTTAGGGAAAAAATAAAATAAAAATCAACGATGTGAACAGATGAATGCATGTAAAGTGGGTACATAATCCTTGAACAAAAAAACAGACACAAGAAAAACAATCGTGTTTTGGCTTTAAATATTCAGATATTAGAATGCTGGGAAATAATAGCGCAAAACAGTAGCATTATGATAGTGTAGTGAATATATGACTGTACACATGTACATTGTATAAACAATAATGTAGTGAATATATAACTGTTAACATGTACAATGTATAATTTTCGAAGCTGTCGCTTCAAGAAACAGTAGCTCGTATGCTTAAATATATTTACATTCAACTGTACTAATGTTTGCCTCTAAATCAATCTATAAGATATTATTCTGTATTATTCAATGTACACACGTAAGTTATTTCTGATAGTATGTTTAGTTAACGGCAACGAGCCTTTGTTTTACACTGTATGCAAACGACTGGGTGGGGTAACGACGTAGCAATACTACCAACTGACAAACCATCTTTAAATCGTAATCCAAATTCAACGGTCACCTGTGGACAACGGTCACTTTGGCCATTTTCCTTGACTGACCGCTGTTCTCAGGTTTGACTGTACTTGGTAGCTTTGCAAAGAAAGTAAGTACAGTGCAAATAAGATGGAAAACTGGCAACAACTATCGAACTGAAATAGTATCAGTTTCTATGAACAGATATGTAAGATTGAGTATCAATATTATATAACGGAAATCGCGCTCCAAAACTCTGAGATTGTTTGAATTTGTCTGAATTTGATTGTAAATGAGATAAACGAGTAATTTGTTATATTATTTTTAATATACAAGAACATTTATGCCTAGTAAATGGATCAGTGTATAATACAAGCAAATGTTAATTTGTGGTATGTATACTTTTTAGAAAGTATCGTAATATATGCATGAAAGAATGTATATAATGATGTATGAAAGCTGATATATAAGGATCAATAAAAAAGCACAAAAAGACACATGGCTAGCTACTGTTCTGTTAAGATCATTTTAAATGTTTATGATCATTAATTGCTTGATTTGAAAGCAGCTAAGTCACTTGCAGTGTTGACTTTGAGGATTTTGGAGTTTCGGTCTTTTATAAGAATCTTCCCATCGGATGACCATGCCCCAAGAAGATGTCCTGTTTTCGTCATGGATCGGGCACTATAGAGCAGGGCATTGCGTTTGGTTGTAAGGTCCTCATTAATGAACGTGTTATTAAACCCGTGGTCTTAAAGCTTTGATCTACAGAGGAAAAGCTTTTGTCTAGCTCTGTATGAAGTGAATTTGACAATGATGTCACGTGGTATATTCGGACTTAGTTAACCTACTCTGTGGGTCCGATCTAATTCAGGTAGAGTTAGATTTGATCCATTTTTTCTGGATAAGACAAGAACGAGGTCGTCAGTGTTTTCATCTCTGTTTTCTTTAATCCCTGAAATTCGAACTAGATTCCGCCTGAAATATTGTTCTTTGGCATTAAGTTTTATTTCCAGAAGATTTAATTTGGCCTTCAATTCAGAATTTTCACTACAAAGTTTTGTGTTTTCATTTTTAATCAGTTTCAATTTAGAGATTAATTTAAAAATGACGCTTGTGACAACGTTCTCAGCAATGGTTTCGATGTGGACACGGAATGTTGCTACTAAAGTGTCTGACATTTTCTGAATGGCTTCCTCGGAAAGTGAGATTGTTGGTTCAAACGACTGTGATGATAAGGGGGACTCCATAATTGATTGATATGCGCATTTGTGCTCACAATCGTGTTCGTTATCGGGCGAACTTAACGCTCGTTTGCTATTTCTGGTACGGTCTGGTGTCTCTAAGATTAAAGTCATTGGTCGGAGTTAGGAGCAATAACAATTTTTGTGGACTTTGCGACCTTTTGACGAAAAACAAGTAACCGTACGTGATGAACAGAGTCCAACTTGAGTGATCCACAAGTGCTCCACTGCTTAGAACAAAAGTCCATGTTTGTAAATCTATAACTTTCAACAGCACACAAGTTTATCCTTTAACAAGATATCATCATTAGCAAAGTGCAGAAAAATTGAAATGTATTTTACCTTGGTTTTTCAATTTCTTTAGTGTTAAAACTGTTACATGTGCGTCGTACACATGTTGCTATGTGGTATGTAATTTGATCTTTTAAACAGTACATTCCAATACACAAGTCGATTTATGAACTTATCTTACTGTATTATAACAGAAATATGTCATTTAAATGCATATATCAAGTTATTGAATGTTGTATTAGATTTCTAATATGTAGAGGGTTTACACAGATGTTTCGCTAGAAATAACTATTTTTTTTATGGAATATGTGCAAATATTTATAAAGATTCTCATCCTAAATATCCTACACCAGAATCCATTACAAAACGTTTGTTTTAATCATCAAGATTTGCCCTATGAATAGTTGACATTTAAGAAGGATGAATATCATACCATTCCAGTTGAAAGTTTCCTTGTAATTAGCATGTTGACATTGTATTAAGTGATCACAATGTGTACAAAAGTTATAATTCAATAACAGTCAAAAAGAGTTTAACTAGTTCATGTACACATGTATGTGCATATCACTTTTGTCTTAAATATTGCGTTTTGTTATGCATTTCACCTTTTGTGACCAACCTTTTGCCATGTGTAAACACTCTTTAACTCACATATCCTAAACAAGTGGGCTATTTTAATGGACCTGCACAGGAATGATCCTTTTGTGGATCCATACAAATGTTATCTAAGTAGTTCTGGTTCTGCTAAAGCAGGTTACTAGAGCAAAAATTGCTTTGTAAAAACATTTTTTGTTTCAAATGATATCACCAGAACACCAAAGTTTTTATGGACACACTGAGTGATACGAAGGCCATCATAGTCGTGTGTTTTTGTGTGTCCATTTTTGAATTGATTGTGCATTAAGTATTTGTTTTTGAATTATTCTTGTTATAATTGTATTGCTCAGGCAGAGCTTCTGTGTGATAATTACTGTGCATTAAGTATTTGTTTTGGGATAAATCTTGTGATAATTATATTGCTCAGGCAGAGCTTTAATGTGATAAATACTGTTAATTGAGTTTTTGTTTTGTGATAAATCTTGGGATAATTATATTGCTCAGGCAGAGCTTCTGTGTGATAATTACCCTGCATAAGAAGAGCATTTATGTGATAATATTTCTCAGGATTGTAACTTTTTCAGGGTTGCCACTTAACTTTAAATGTCATGGAAATTTGATTTTTTTTCAAGGTCAGTCAGAAGTAAGGGAATTTGAAAAAATGGTCAGTGAAAAGTTAAATTTCAGAAAAGTCAGTGAAAAGCCAGGGAAAAATAAAATTTTGTGTCGATGTATAAGTTATTTAGTGAATATGTCAGTCTTCAGGTATCATTTGTTTTAGAAGATTCAACAGTAAAAAATTTATTTGAAATGTTTTGACTATTTCTATGTACATAAAACATTAACATGTGTAAAGCATGTTCAAAAATGTAAATTATATATTTTTTTATCTTTGATATTTTTTTGTATCCTTCAACCAGTGATTTTTTTTACCTGCGAGTCCTGCGTCCTTGATTCACAAAAATCTCTGTGGATGCAAAGTTTCGATCTATGTGAGTCCCAAAAATGTATTGAATTTTCTATAAAAAAAAATAAAGTTAGATACTTGGACTCGTTTTTTTCCACTTCAGGGACTCATAGATTTGCTGGTTATGGAGTACCAGGACTCAGATGAGAAAATGTGTAAAACAAATCACTGTTTGAAGGCTGAAAGGCTTTGCAACCCTTGCCTCCAGAGCTGATAAATTCTATATTTTATGCTTTGCAGGATCATTAGAGATGACAGCAAGAAAGAGCTATACTAACTTTGCTTATTTATTTTAGTTATCAAGAAGACCGGCTTCTGCTCCTAACTGCATGATTTTCATGTATTAACCTTCCACAGATCACAAATTGATTGAATCTTCTAATTTCAGATTTAATATAAATACATGTAGATACAAGTCTTATATATAAATAAATAAATAAACATATATATATTATATATTATATCAACGTGAAAATCATTTCCCTTGCTGTGAGCCACTTTCAAAGTTAACTCAAACCCGTTTGGAAGTCAACATGTTTGCTTCATTGGTTTTGTATGCGTAACGGGATCTAATTGGCTGATCTCCTTTTAGTGGCTGGTTTAATCAAGAAAATGTAACTGTCTTCTTTTGACTGCCTGCCCGGAGCCGTGCTTCTGTATCATAGTTATGATCCCTGAAACAAAGTTCTTCAATTAAGTTCATTTATTGTTAATCAGTGTTAAAGCAAGAAGAAAAACAAGCTGTTCAGGTAACATTGGTGAAAATTGTTGGTTTGATAGGTATGCTTTTTTATTCTTCAGACAGAGGACAACATACACAAATGACCAAAATAATGACATATTAAACCATCAACTAATAATTTCAGCAGTAATAATGATGGTGTAACCATCACTGAAAGTATCAGAATATACGAGTAGAACTAATAACCGTAATTTCTCTCTGAACAGCAATATAACTGGACCCCCAAAGTAATTCAAACCAGCAAGAGATATGTTGACTTCGAATACAACTTATGTATCCCAATACCACTTATGTATCCCTATTAGATTTTGGTGAATTGTGGCCGTTCCAAAACGATTTGTGAAAAAGGAGAAGATTCTGATGTCGCTGGCAATATGAAATGTTCAAAATATACCAAAATGGATACAATTTCCGACTGTTACGAGTAAGAATTTCGATGAAAATGCGAAATGCTAACCACATTGTCTATCTAGTTAACCACTAGGAAAGCGATTTCGGGAAATTTACCATAAATAATGTGTGTGCGGGCGAATAGCATTGAGCTTTTTGGAAGAAAGGGTCTCCAAGTAAAGAATATATGTGAACAATCAGAACGACTCACCTCTTGAGGCTCCATTTTGGCATATTTTTTGTCAATTTATGTATCCCCGGAAGTACAACTTATGATTTTAAGCGTATCCCTATTGGGGATTCATAAGTTGGTTTACAAGGCGTGTAAATGAAGCAAGTCTGGTTGTAACGGGGACGATTTTTCGTCTGCACGTGGAGAAAGAGGACTAGATCTAAAAGGCGAATCAGATGTTTTTCGAACCCAATTCCAAAGGAAAGCTACCTAAAGAAAAAAATTACTTATGAACTAAACAGTAAACAGTAGGAAACCTGTTCGCCCTGACTGCGATGGACATGCTCCAGTCCTTATCAATTTTTTTTATAGCAGATCGTTTCAAATCTGCTCACTCTACGTTATGCTACACTAGAACATTCACTTAATAGATTATAAAAATATTCGAAGGCGTCAACACTTTCCTGTATTTACCGGGACGCACGTATACTCGCATGTGTATAACTAGTTGAACGAATTGCATGAACATGGTAATCTCCATGTTTGAGAATCTGGAGTAATGAAAGTATATATGGGCGACCGGCAGGAGCCAGTTGGTCCCAGTTTTCCATCTTATTTGCACTGTACATACGGTATACCGGTATCTCGTGTAACGGTCAAGTTTAAAAATGTCCCTTTTAGCCCAGAGAAATATTAATATACCGTTTGATTGAATTCTTATCCATTTAGAAACGGTGTGCTTTCACGAGAATGCAATCGAACGTTCCTTTGATAGGTTTCTCAGTTAAAAGCGAAACTATTCATGATTCGTGTAATTGGCTCTCAGATGTTTAAACCACAATTACCTCTTTCCGTGATATATGAATGCATTCAATTGCAAGAAATAGGCATAGATTGGCTTCGGGACTTTATCTGACATTAGTACATCTCCGACAAAATGTGTTTATTTAGAAAGGTAACAAGGGATGTTAGGGCATCTTTCCGTCGTGACATAATGAATCTGCCACTCATCAAAAGTCTTCTTTGCGACATTTTCGTAATGGAAATTATAATTAAATCGGGATTCGCTGCTAGCGAAATCGTCGCATTCATATAATTTATCTCGAAGAAGGGATGTGACTATAAAGAATAGCAAATATATTTAATTTCATGTCTGAGTGTTAACTAATAAATGGATCGAGCAAATCTATGTGTTTAAATATAGACACCGAACGAAAATGCAAGTACGCGGAAAGTTATTCACGATAAGAAATGATTCAAAATACCGTGTCGTTTCTTAAAGCGGGTATATACGATTTTGTCAAATATTTATGAATTTATATAAACTGTGTAAAAAACTTATTATATATATATATTTCAATATAAATTAAAATAAAAGTTAAGAAGAACATGTGTCGAAAAATGCGAAATAAGCCAGATATTTAATTCTGAAATTGAAACTGTACAGCCGAATTCGCCAGCATGTATACCATACATGTACGATGTGCATCTAAACTTAGTTTAACGGTTTATTTGAATTCCTGCAACGATATCTATTCATACGACACAGGAACACTATCTTCGATCCTAATACAAAGACGAATGCTTCGGTTTTTGTAGGAAAATATGTACGTCACTATCGGCTCGGGGCGCTAATTTGTCTTTGCTGCATTTTATGAAATTCGGCTTTAATGTATAATTTTTCTTGCCTATTTTGTGTTATTGTAACACATTTTATCAATATATTACAATTAAACACATATAAAAAATCGTATATACCCGCTTTAAACAACAATAATTGTCATTCTATTTCGCACTAAAACTAAAATGGAACTATAATACCAAACAGATATTCCAGGTATAATATTATGTTATAATATAATACATATATTTATTTAATTACATATATTATTAACGGAAGAATGTTAATTAATTTTTTGTTCATGCAGTAATAGCCAAAATGATTTATTGCAAAGCGTACATATAGATTCATAGATAACCAGTTAATGTTATGAAGTAAACGAGCAAAAAATATATTTGAAACAATTGTCATTGAAACAATCGAAAGGATTGGATGGAAAGATACCGTGTCATTAAGGTAATTTGTGTTCGTGATAAAGTAGGTTTCGCGTAGCTACATTAGTATAAAGTTCCAAACGCGGTCAGCATGATTGCTGCTTTAAATTACGTTGTTCCTATAAGAAGAGAGAAAGTCGTCAAAGAAACTTGTCAAAATGTATGTCTTGTCCATGTTAACCATCATTTTGTGATGTCTTCAGCCTATCGATGTATGGTTGTCAACACAGATAGATCATTTGGAATTGCAATATGGTAATTTATCTCTTTTTTGCGTGGCTGATAAATGGTGTAATTGCTTAGTACGACCAAAGGAATGAGTATTAAAGTTCCAAGTCCGTTTCAATTCGAGATCTTTGGAAGACTAATCCACTCCATTTGAGGAAATAGACCATGTTTAATACGAGCGATGACATTTCGCACATATTGGTCTCTTCCTTTCATTATGTGATGGGTCTATGAAATGGGGTTATAGTAAGTGAAGACTTTTTGATTGAGCGCTTTTCCTAAGGGATATACCTTAATTAGAAAAGCATTTCCGAGAAGTTTTTGGAATAATAATTAAAGCGAAAAAACTTATGAACTGGCAGATTTCTTCTTCTACATAGTCCACGTAGTATCCAAGTCAAACTCATCTATACCTACATAAGCACACATGCATGAGAGTTGTGCACAACACAAAAAGACTAAAGCAAGACGTCATCAGACCGTCCGATGATTAAATGTATTATTGTTTTTACGGCGTAGTTGTCTAGCAAAAGTTTTAATTTATTTTCATACCAAATAAAAAAGTTGAGACACTATGGTAACTCGCACAGAATTGTTATGTAAGTTAAATAGTTTTAAAGTTATCTCTCGAAATCAATACTTTTTTTCGTGTGCGTCTTTATATTTGCATCATTGTTGTCATTTGCAAGAACATTTTTTCTCAAGGTTTGTAAACAAATTTAACAATGTTCATTATTTTGCACCATGTGCAGCAATATAAGTATTTAACACATAAAATGATTTTTGTTGTCATTTAGGTCCTTAAACTGATATACCAACACTAAGCTATTATATATTTTTTATATTTACATTCACATATGTAAAAGCTTCAGTTTTTAGAGTTCAAGAATTTCAATAAGCACGGTCAAACTTTAAAGCCGTATTTTGTTTTAAGGTGGATTCTGACCTTTATTAACTGAGATACTTATGCAACGCGAGAAATTAACGCCCAGTACAATTGTGCAAATTTTCGGAATGTTACGCACTGCAAACTGCCAACAATGGTTTAATATCAATTAAAGCGGGTATATACGATTTTGTCAAATATTTATGAATTTATATAAACTGTGTAAAAAACTTATTATATATATATTTCAATATAAATTAAAATAAAAGTTAAGAAGAACATGTGTCGAAAAATGCGAAATAAGCCAGATATTTAATTCTGAAATTGAAAACGGCTGTACAGCCGAATTCGCCAGCATGTATACCATACATGTACGATGTGCATCTAAACTTAGTTTAACGGTTTATTTGAATTCCTGCAACGATATCTATTCATACGACACACGAACACTATCTCCGATCCTAATACAAAGACGAATGCTTCGGTTATTGTAGGAAAATATGTACGTCACTATCGGCTCGGGGCGCTAATTTGTCTTTGCTGCATTTTATGAAATTCGGCTTTAATGTATAATTTTTCTTGCCTATTTTGTGTTATTGTAACATATTTTATCAATATATTACAATTAAACACATATAAAAAATCGTATATACCCGCTTTAAGATATTTCATACACCGTGTTATTATGTTTTAGATAATTTTTACATCAGTTATGAAATACATATGTTAAATAGTTTCATTTACTTGCATTTGCTTATTGACTTAAACTGCAGAATAGAGTTTACCCACAAAACCCAATGAATTTTTGCTGCACAGCCTTTTATGAATTCAGTGTCTGATAATCATGCAACTTGAGAAATCAGCGCCCAATAGAATTGTGCAAATTTACGGAATGTCAGGTAAGTGCAAACTGTCAACAATGGTTTGATGTCAATTAAACTATTGCATACAGAATGTTATTTTATTTAGGTAACTGTTTGCATAAGAATTGTGAAATAAGTATGCACACTTGTTTCAATTACTTGCATTAGCTTATCGACTTTAACATTAAAATTGAGTTAACCCCCAAAACCTAATGATTTTTTGCTATACAAGCTTATAAAGAATTCAGTGTCTGATTAAATTTGAATATAGTTTAAGTGACTGATGAAGTCCGCCTTTCCTTTGTAGTGGACACAAACAAATGAATAGCGGTAGCGCGACCGGCCTTGGCAGTGAGCACATTGGGATGCCAAAATCTGGTCTGATCCTATTGATGCAGCATTCTATGGATATTTAACACATTAGTCAAGCTGATTACTCTGTAAACCAATTTTAAGTTATGATAGCCTTACGATAAAGTTACTAAGAAAACGATTGATTGTATGTATTACTTAAAAAATAACACGCTTTCAAACTAAAACCTTCATTCGCATCGCGTTTTGTTTTGAATTTGTGAAATATTTGCTGTATAGTGGAACCGAAAGTCCTTCTTTCATCCAGACATATACAAACGTCAATCCTGCCCAGCTTTCTTCCGTATATTGCGTTTAACAAAATTAATCCCTTGCGAGATTATTGGCCCGGACACATGTATATTTCATTCTTATAGCTGCCTGATTACACTCTTTATGCTGACAAAGTCTTGATCTACAAACTTCGTTAACATTTCAAGCGGATCTGGCTTTTAATATAATTTAATTTATCTTTGAGTATGAAGAACGATTTACCGCTTCTATTATTTCTACGAGAATTAAAATTAAAACATTTGATTTGTGTAGTGTTGTTATTGAAGAGCTGAACAGAATCAATAACTACATACGCTATGTATTGCAAAACTTCTTCATTATTTTGTTATTTGTATGACAAAAGCTCAGTATTACATTGGTGATCGTATTTTTTATATCTGTTTGTGGATACAAAGCACAGATGCTATAGCCTACAGTCTTCATATTGTCAAAATTGTTGAGAAAATCCGGATTATTTTTTATTTGAAACAATTTATTGGACGAAAATATACTTCTAATCCGGTAAAGCTGTCCGGGAGTTACTGATTGGATGCAGGAGATTGACCGTATCATTACAAATGTTATGTTCCAACAGATGACTAAATTATTGCTGCTTAAATTTATGTTATTGCCATTATAAGAGAAATTGTCGTAAAAAACGTTGTCAACATGTATATCTCGTCCATATTTATCCAATCTATCGACACATGGTTTTATACACCGATAATGTATTTGGAATGGCAACATGGTAATCTATCATTTCGTGCGCTGCAGTTCACTTTAATCGAATAGTAGGGCCATAGAAACGAGTATAGGAGTTACAATATAAAGGAGTGAAACTCCAGCTGCTGGAGCAGTATTGCATTCTCATATATATACACTTTGCTAATCCATTATTTAAGGCAAGTGACCAATTGCCTAAACAGTACAAAAAAGCACAATACAAAACAACATAAACACATATAAGAATAAAGTTGGGGTCACCGCCTTGGAACGGTCAATGCAAAGAATTGGGGTTTAAACTGGTTTTAGAGCGCGCAACCTCACACTTGGCCCAGCAATATTCATGATACATATACGTGTAAATAAAATTTAACCTCATAGCATATTACAACTCAAATTAAACAATGTTAAAAGGGAATTAAAACGCCTTCAATTTAATTACAATTTAATTACTCAATTGTAGGAAAGAGACCAGAGCAACAGAGTTACAACTTTTTGAGGAACGATGAAATGAAATTACGAACAGGTATCAACTACATCCCTTCTTTTTAGAAAAATATAGCATCATAAAGTTAATATTTCAGATCATCAGCGCGCAAATACAGGAAGAAGTAGCAATAATGGGTGTAAAAAATCAATATTACATAGCTTGGTTGTTTATGTGACTGCTAAAAAATAAAAATAAAAAATCTTTCAAACAAGAAACGCCCGTCAGAGAGAAAATATTAATAAAGTTTAACGCTATAAACCCGATGACCTATGTACGTAGCCAAAAACAGTTAAAGTGTTTCGTATTATAGAAGCGATGACCCGATGATGTAAACAAAATCAATTTAGAACAGAACAGTGAAAGTGTGTCGAATGACGTACTTAAGAAGCGATGACACGATGACGTGAAAAAATCCAATATAATAAAAGGGGCAGTAATGTAAAACAAAAAATAAAAATATTAAAGGGGCAGTCTGTAAAATCGAATAACCAATAAAATCAGCTTTGGTGATTGAATATTTAAGAATCAAACATATAAAATGGTCATTCTATTAATTAATTCCAAATTTTAAGAGACAAAAGAGATATTAAATCGAAAACAACAAGCATGTGTTTTCAAGTACGGTAACATCATATCATTTTGATAATAAAGAGTTGATTAAATTGAACAGTTTAATATATTTTCTTTAAGAAATTTAAATTTGCGAACACGCTTCAAAACATCTCAATAAAATGAGTAGAAAATTCCATTAGTTAAATTTTAAAGGAACATTATATTTTGAAATTAAATCACCAAAGTTTGAATGAAATTTAGCAAATTTACTTTCTAGGTTATGATGCAAAAAAACACTAGTTTTAGCAATGTCTTCGTTAATATACGATTAAGATCATTAAAATCTGTAATACATGAATATGCTCTGGCGTAACGTACCTACTGCAAAATGTAAATACCATAGGATGGATCTTTAGGGATGTTCCCATCTAGAAACGGAAAATTCACAATTTCAAAGTTAAAGTCGTCCCGTTTATCGCATACACTCGTCTTAATCAAGGCCAATCTACACGCAGAGTTGTCATTCCTTGCTATCACATACAATCTCTGCCATCACACGAAAATCCTACCAGATTTTGGTAGCATCGTATTTCATTTGTTCAGTATTATTTTATGAAAAATAGTTTCATTTTCTTTTACACTTTGAAAATAGGGTATAAATTTAGGTTCATAATACAAAATGATTACCTAAATAAAATAAAAGTAAAAATAACAACGGTAAATTTATTGTATTAAGTGGCTAGGCTATCATCACGTGGTTGGTTATGAAGGCAGAGATTTGATCAAGCAATGCTGGTTCCCGTCAAATCTCTGCGCGGAGGTTGTTACAAGGTCGTTTCAATTGGAGGTTTTTTTATTTACTTAATCAACTACATTTTCAGGAAATAGATCATCTGTTATAAGATAAATTAAATTTCGGCAGAAATGTCCTTTCCATTCTTTCTTTGATGTGGTTTTGAAATCGGGTTGTATTAAATGAAGTATTTAAGATTAAGTGGTGTTCCTGTAAGATGTACCACAATTAGGTCATCATTTCCGGGAAGTTGTTATTTCGTAATGATTTGAGCGTCAAATCTTATTTACTGGCATATCTGTTTGAGGACATTAACCACCTACAATCAAAATCAAAACTCATCAAAACCAACATATGCATACATGTATATATGTCACACACGAAATACTTACGCAAGACGTCATGATATTGTCCAATGATGATATTTATAATTGCGAATTGTTTTCGGCGTATTTGTCTTAGCAAGGTTTTGATTAATATTCACAACCGATGTAAAAAAAGCAAATCCTTGCATACATTTTTATTTTCCATTTAAAAAAATAAACGCACTGAATTTCATTGCATTTTTCAAAGATGAAGATTGATTAATGAGCGTAACCATCGTATCACGTATGGTAATAAAATGTAGGTATAGCAGTTTCACATTCACCTCCCGAAATCAATACATTTGTGTCTATGCCTTTATAATGGCCGAATTGTCATTGTCAGAGCTCTAATATAGACAATTATATTGGGCTGTTTCCATATTTGACAATATTTACCATAATGCACTATGTGAAATTGTATATGTATAGTATAAGTGATGTCCAAGTTTCAATAAACTAATATACTTTCAACAAACCAATATATAAGTTTGTGTATTGACATGCAGATATTTTTAAGTATTGACTTTCATATAAGACAGAGTTTTAGCATTGCAATAAGCGCACTAAAATTAAATCTCTTAGGGTGTCAATGTTGATGCGCGGTCAGCTTGACTGTTATATATATTTAGAATTGGTTAATATCTCTTGCTTCAATATGTAATTGTACCTTATCGAATGCAAAAAAAAATCAACAATATTTCAATGTCCACCAATAATTATTGCACACACAAGGAAAACATATGTATTGCTTACGTACGTTGTTACAACGAAGTTCTTTCACATAATGAAATACGGGAAATCGATGTTTGTCGTATCAAATAAACACAATGCACCACTAGTTTGAAGTGAAATATTCATAAAGCATTTCCAGTATTAACACGCCTACTTTTTTGTTCTTTTTTATCAGATAAAATGCGCATAAGCAACATACACAAGTATCTGATTCTAGTTAACGCATATTGAAATATAAGCAAAAACAAGACATACGAGCTTTTTAAAAATGTGCAATAAAAGGTAAAGCTAAAGTGGTATAAACCATATGAACGTGTACGATACAGGCATGTCTAGATTGCAGTTGTAAATAAAATAATTTAATTTACCATTAGTAACATTCTTTACTCAGACATCAAAACATGAAAAGTTGAAAATCGACAGGCATTGGCGTGAAGCACATTGGGATGCCAGGAGCTGAACAGATAGTATTGAGGAAGCATTTTATGTCGAATATTTGCTAGGCATTGAGCCTGTTTTCATCAATGAAATTATTGATGATCCTGTGTAGAGTATTTTATCATGACATGTCTATCAGAAGTTGATACAAATATTTGAAAAAAAGCAAATCTGTACTTTTAAACATGCCAAATGATACGATTGATTGAAATTTATTGGTTTTGTAATTTTTTTAAATAGTATAGTCTTTCTGATTAGCACAGTGGACTGGTTGGTAAACTCGCATCTCACCTTGGCGACCCGGGTTCAATTCTGTTGCCGGCAGCATGTGAGTGTGTTTGGTGGTCACCATACCCGGCAGACGGGTGGAGTATGCTCCGGGTACTTCGGCTTCCCCCACACACAAAAAACACAAGACCACACCAAAATTGAAAGCAGCTTTAATTAACAAAGAAGTAGCTTCAAATTGCAGCTATCATACAAATTTCGTCCATATACATATACAAACATACTTAATTCTGTGCGTGTTTGTAAATGAACTGTGTCGATTTGGGCTTGTTTCAAACACTGATTGTACAAATATTTGCAAAAATAATTTTGAAATGTGTATGCATTGGAATCTAGTTAAAAAAGGACTATTCGCTTAACACTACTACTACTTCTACTACTACTACTACTACTACTACTACTACTACTACTACTACTACTACTACTACTACTACTACTACTACTACTACTACTACTACTACTACTACTACTACTACTTCTTTTGCTACTGCTACTGCTACAACTACTACTACTACTACTACTTCTACTACTACTACTACTACTACTACTACTACTACTACTACTACTTCTACTACTACTACTACTACTACTACTACTACTACTACTACTACTACTACTACTATTACTACTACTACTACTACTACTACTACTACTACAACTACTTCTACTCCTACTACTACTACTACTACTACTACTACTACTACTACTACTACTACTACTACTACTACTACTACTACTACTACTACTACTACTACTACAACTACTACTACTACTTCTACTACTTCTACTACTACTACTACTACTACTACTACTACTACTACTACTACTACTACTAATATTACTACTTCTACTACTACTACTACTCTTACTACTCCTACTACTTCTTCTTCTTCTACTACTACTACTGCTTCCCTTATGTGCACTTAGTTTGATATTCAGAATTGCGTCAATACCAGCTGAATGTATAAAGGTTATTGTGTAGTGCGCATTAGATTTCCTCGACACATAATTGCATTTGTTGGCTATTGAAATGTGTTACATTATAACTACTTCAAAATAATTAATATGTTAACTCCATCGACACGACGAATTACCTAGCAGCAAATCCCAAATGACATTTTCATTCAAGTAAGTGTCGTAAAGAAGGCTTTGGATGTAAACGATCTTGATTCATTATGTCATAAGCACGACAGAAAGATGCAATGGATTGTGTGTCTTAACATCCTTTGTTCCTTTGGCTAAATAAATATATACACTATACATAAATATACTTGTTGGAGAATAGTGACATTCTAATGTCAGACAACTACTTACAAAGGAACACCAGGCCTGTTTCTATGCTTGTTTGTAGTTTTTTTATCTGTATTTTAAGTTCACGAAACATAAAAATTGTTCGTTCTATATCTGAGATCAGATGTCCACTTCGTCTTTAAATGAACAATCCCTCCCCGACCGAAATGCGTAGGTGTATATATATATATAAATTACACGTGTCATGTCGTGCGTGCGTTCGTCCGCGAAACTCTTCTGTGTGCAAATCCTCCTACAATACAAATTCGAGGTCATAAATCAGGACAATTATCAAGGGGCATATCAACAACACCCTCAAATGCAGGCATGTATCAAAGCAATGTATAAACCCTTCTTAAAGCAGATATTTATCTAGTTGAAGTGTAATATTTAAGTCCAATCACAATATTTTTTATACACGCCGCCAGTGAAAGTAGAACGTACGCCTCCAATAAAGGAAACGTATTTTTAGTACATATATGTCCCGTTGGCTTTTGTTCGCATGTTTATAGATGCAACTATTGTAAAAATGCATAAGTATTTTACTACTACTACTGTCGGTTTTTTCCGGGCCCTGTTAAAGTGTTCAACTGTTTTTATTTTTATGAAAATAAACGAGATATACATGAAAACGTGATTGCTATGATTTAAAGATAATGTTTTTGTTTTTCAAAATAAACACCATATTAACCATGGATATGCCCCTTTTTATTAGAAAAATAATAAATATAGGTTAAAATGCATGCTAAACCATAAATGAAGTAAAATCCCTGTCGATTTGCAGATAATAACGTGAAAGTTCAAGTCCACAGAGGCTTGCAGTATTACAGTATCTTAACAATTGCACATCTTGACACTTGACTACATGTGTGTGTGGGGGAGGGGGAAAGAGGACACATGATTTACAATCATGTATTGTTATTATTATTAATTATTGTGTTATGTTATGGTGTCTTATTTTGTTTGGATGGTGCAATAGATTGTTATTCTTTGCTACAGATTATATGCTTACATTAGTTAGTATTTAAAAGTATGACTATTTATTAAGATGCTGTTTATATTCCTGACAGTTTTTGTTTGGATTCGTTGATTTAAATAGGCTTGTTATTCAAAATTTGAATATAAAGACTTTGCAGTCATACTATTTTGTAATGAGACAAGCAATTGCAACAATCCAAGACAATACCAATGAAGTATTTTATTATAGCTATAACAATTATAATTTAGTGTTATAAATAAACGTGAACTTGATTGTACAATGTCTGGGTACTTTTGTACCTATTCCACTGCAGTTATTTCAAATCCTGCGTTATGCTTATTCTTTAGTCGAACACAACCACGTGTTTCATTACATGTGAACATAATCCAATATTAAGCATAAATTACATCAGTATTAAAAGTTTTCTTATTTTACCTTTTTGGGGAGCGGAATGGGTAGTGTTAGGGTGCGGAGGGTGGTAATCAGCAAGTATAACTTGTATCTGATATAAGTAAAAAAATATTTAAAACAAGCAAAAATGTATTATATTTAGAAACAAACTACGCAATAAGAGGCAATGCTAAGGGGCGAATTAATAAAGAATTAATGTGTTTTTACAACAAACCTTATGCATTTTCTTTGCCACACATGCATATATTAACTTGAGGTTTTCATTAAATAATTTTCTTGACGTGTCAGGGACTGATTTGAGCCAGCCCTTTGTTTGTAGTGCAATTACAACATGAAAAGCGAAAGGCCGAAAGGCCTTGGCATGGAGCACATTAGGACGCTAGAAGCTGGTCTGATGCTATTGAAGAAGCATTCGTTATCCAAATTTCTGGTTAATGAGTAAGTTTACAGCATTGATTTTTTTGTTATCTACTGCCGAAGGTGGAGGGATATAAAATGTGCGTCCCTCAGACTGTGCGCTCGTGGGTCAGTCACAATTTTGTTAGAAATATATCTTGTCGACTATGTAAGATTCCAACATGAAACATTATGCATATATCAATACTAATGAGGTGAGGTGTCCTGCACAATAACCATGGCCATACACTTTCTTAAATAGGAGTTATTGCCCTTTGTCTCTTTTAGCATCCATCCATAAACAAAATGTATTTGACGGGAGATCATAATTCAACGAAATTGTGTTTTGATATTTGTATCCCTTTATCTCCATTGATCACTTTAAATATTGAACATTCCATGTTTGTCTGACGTTAATGAAAGTAAAATTTTAATTAAAATCAATAGTTTTGAAACCTACTTAATGGTATTTTGTTTTGAAATTATTAAAACATTTTATTAAATTTTTAACATGTACATCTTATAGCCCACAATTATGTATAGTTTAGTCGTAGCAAACCCAGGGAGTACATAGATGACACATTGGTGTCTATATTGACATAGTTTAGGCCAGTGCATTCGAAACACAGTTTGTCAATTGTGATAGGAACAAAGTTGTATACATATTTTTCAAATTATTTACTTAGCCAGTAAAGTGGCTTGTCTACAAATTAAATATAACAACACAAATCAAATAAACATGGGATGAACAATTAAAGCAATCTTGTATTAAGAATAAGTGTTACTACTTTAAGTAATTCTTTTATAAAAAGGCATACTTTTATTAGTTCTGTTTTATTATTCGACTGCAATACAGTTAAATATGTATACTATGGAAAGCCTTCGGGGACCCCCGCTAAAATACATATAATTATATAGTGACTATCGGGATTTTCAATTTTCGCGGAACTTTCATACACGAAGGAATCTCGGGAATTCATATTATCGCGGAACTGTGCAAATCATTGTTGAAAAAGCGTGTTAAAAAATAGCGCGGAACGTTCCTTGAATCCACATCTTCGCGAACTGTGCAAAAATCGCGCGGAACATTCGTATCTTTCGTCGGAACAATCGTCAATTAGACAACGTACAAAAAGCGGGGTCTAAAAATCGCGCGGAACTTTCATATCTTCCGTCGGAACAATTTAACATTGAACTACAGTACAAAAATCGGGTTGCTAGGTAAAAGGCGGGTTGCTCATGAAAAATCGCGCGGAAGATTTATTATTCCGCGCGATTTTTCATAAGCATTGAATTACTGCACGAAATTCGGGTTGCAATGTGGTTACGCGATAAAATTTGATTGATTCCGACACCTAGAATGAACCAATCAAAACTCGCGTCTTATCCAGCATTCATGCAGTCATCATGATGGCGGTTGTTCAACCTTAAAGGAGCAGTCCAACAGATAAAGCGTCGTATCGACGTGATTCGATATTTTGGAAAACTACGAGGATTGCTAATATAGCTAAACAATACGTCCGCGCTGAATATGAGCGTGGATGGTCGAGTGGGGTAGGCGGGAGGCTTTTTACTCCAAGACTCCAGGAATCCAGGGGTCAGTGGTTCGAGCCCTGTTGAGGGTTACTTTTTTTCCTTTTTTTAAAATTGTATTCTTGTTTTTTTTACTGGAGATTTTTAGTTCAAATGTTTAAATTTATCAATATAAAGCAATTTAAGCATTTAATGAATTGCTTCAATACATGCTAAAATCTGTTGGACGACCCCTTAAGCACAAAACCTTTTAAGGGCGAAAAAGGGATCAATTTTGATGACATTAGCCACGAGGTTAGTATGTTACATACATGAATTATGAATCTGAATGCAATTAAAACAGCTTAAGAGTATCGAGCGTTGTTTTCACGGTTTTACTGATATGCAAATGTCTCTGATAAAACATAAATACGTAAAAAAAATGAAATATGGACTAGATTAAAGTGTTTGTGGGTAAGAATCATCTTCCCTTTAGCTCAGTTAGTAGAGCGCCAAGTTATTGTTAAGGTAGTCGTGTGTTTAAGTCCAGCACCGTATACATCTTCAATTACAAAGAGAAAGAACAGGGCTTTACAGGCAATTCGTCCCAAAGGCAACTCGTACCTTGGTCAACTCGTACCCATTTTTTGTCAACTCTTACCGTGGTCAACTCGTACCTCATTCGAACTATTCAGCTGGTAATATTTGTCTTATTTTGTCACAATTGTAAAACCCTTGACAGACGCCAACCACAAGTGTCTATTTTCATTAACCATTTCTCTGCTTTATACATATCTGCAGCAGACAACTTGCGTAAGAAAGAGACGTCAATTCTTACAATCTTATGCTTAGATAATTCCAGTTGAAACGTTAAGAGGAAAATAAAAATTTTCTCTATGAGCTAGACTATTTTTGTATATCGGGTATGGGTTTACTTCGGGTAGGTACAAGTTGACCAAATAACAGGTACAAGCTGACCGCAATGGGTAGGTGTTCACCACAGAACGATTTGACCGGCTTTCAGCACAAGATTATTGATTATTACATTTAACCGTCACACAAATCTGAAAAATAACACAATGTATTACAAACACAGTGACTGTCATGACATTCTAATTTCTTACAGTTAACAAATGATAGGTTTCAAAATTCAACATTTTGTCTGCATGGCAAGCCAACTTAGTCAAATAATTTGACTTAACCAGTGAATTCTAAGCTATTTTTCTCAAAGCAGAATGCACATTATGTCTACAAAGTGTTTTAAGGCTAATCTCTAGTATAAACTATCCTCACACAAACAAAGCATATGGTAAACCTTCAGATATCAATAGCAGAATGCAAATAATTAGTATAATGTTCTGTATTGTGGAAGAAATAGAAAAAAAAACTAATGCAAGTATGAAACATGGTTTTTGTATTTCAAAGCTGTAGCAGTGTTCCTAGCTTGAACATCATCTTCGAGGTACATATCTGAGTCAGAGCCAGCTTAAACAGCATCTGTTGTGGACATCCGAGTCAGAGCTAGCTTGCACGTCATCTGTTGTGGACATCCATGTTAGAGCCAGCTTGCATGTTCTCCGTTGTGGACATCCGTGTTAGTGCTAGCTTGAACGTCCTTTGTTGTGAACATCCGTGTCAGTGCTAGCTTCGACATCATCTTTTGTGGACATCTGTGTTAGAGCCAGCTTGAATTCATGTGTGAAGAACATCAGTAAGAGATAGCTTGCATGTCATTTCTTGTGTACATTAGAGTCAGAGCCAGCAAGGAAATCTCTGTTGTGGATATGGGTCTTAGAGCCAGCTTGCACGCCATCTGTTGTTTACATCCTTGTATAACCATCTTGTACATCATCTGTTGTGGAAATCTGAGTCAGAGCCAGCTTGCACATCATCCGTTGTGGAAATCTCTATATGATTTTATTCTTTGCTTAGATTGACACGGTGACTGTAATGCGTTGCAACCTTAAGCTATTCTTATTGTTGAATAAAAATATTGTTTCATTAAAATATATATTTTGTTTGATATTGTGTATGTTGAGTTGTATTGTTTGGTCATTGTAAAGTATCAAGAAAAAGACAAGAGAAAGCGCATCTTTCATCATGTATTTATATTAAAATTCTGGAATGCTAGTGAAGGTACAGTTCATATGTTTAAATGCAATTGTAAGAGGAGTGCTTGTATTTCATTGCACAGTGAATACCATCTTGTCCTAATGCTGACATATAAAACGGAGAAATAGTAAACTGTCGTTTTTATAATTTTGCTGAAATGGGATTGTATATAAAGACTTGTATGTTCAGATGAAAAAAATGCCATAATATTTCTGTTTATATTTTATTTCTGCTGAATGGTTGATGCATAAAGTTAAGATTTTGATGACGTGTGTTTCTTGTAATATTATTTGCAAGCAGGGTTGGCACCAATAAACCGACCCCGGTTTTAACCGGTGGTTTTTACCGGTTAAAACCGCCACGGTCAATACTCCCAAAGTGGTAATTACTGGTCAATTAAACTTTCGACCAATTCTGATTAATATTCCATGCTTAATAACACAATATTGATAATATAAATCAAACAGACATGTTGCCAATAATGCTATTAATATTAACTATTTTATACCTGTTCATGCAATTTGTAGGCGAATCTTTAAAAAAATTGAAAATTAGTCAAAGTTGGTCAACTGGATTTTTCTGGTCGATTGAACTTTTTTTCAATTTTAATGAATGTTCAGATAATTCTGTGCTTGATTCAACAAGATTAACAATATGACACACCAATTATGTGCATTATCAAAAGTATATTCAATGTTTTTGAGATCAAAAAAAGTTTATACACATATCATGACATATGAACATGTCATCATCATACATGTGCAGGCATTGTCAAAATGTGTGTTTTCGAACAAATTCACCAGGTATTGTCTTGATCTCCACGGAGATACTGGTAACACACAACTAACTTTGCAGCTTTCTGGATTCCTCAAGCAAGTTATCTCCTTTTGTTTGAGTGATATGAAATAGCCTAAGGGCAGATTTGCTTCATTGTCAATATCAGAGACATAACAATGCATGCATTATATTACCATTTAAGGCTTATTGGCCAGATTTATAACCCTAGAAAACACAAGATTTCTGTTTGTATATCTGCTTATTAAATAGATATATCAATAGATCAGTGCAAATGGCCAATACTATCCTACATGTAACTACAATAGTAATAATAGTTTAGTAACAGATGTGATATACGGAGATAAAGCCATTGCCTTAGTCCTTATGTATCTGAGGCAGTTTCCATAAATTATAAAGAAGTATTTTTTTTACAGCTTTAAATATTCTTTTTACAATAAATAACTCAAAAAAGCTTATCAATTACAGAATAACGATTGATTTAATATAGAATAGCATAAAGTCTTCCTTTGTGATGTTTAACTGCTATAATTGCAATCGACCAGTATTGACCGGTTTTAACCGGGTATTGACCGCCGACCCGGTCAATACTCAATTGACCAGTCAATATGCCAACCCTGTTTGTAAGCACATTTTGCTGTAGTATTAGATGCATGCTGTACAAGATACTGCCAATCAACAGTATATTGTTTGTGTATGAATAGGTTATATTAGTTGTAAAGCCGTTTACCTTCCACCATCTCCGATTCTTGTTAGACAGTTGCAAGTTACTTGCATTAGTTTGAACATCGGTTCTATTAAAGCCAGTCTGCATTGATTAAAGAAAAAGATAATTGCTATGGTACTTTGACGGGAAGTCTTAAAAAAACTTAAGTATAATTGCTGTTGTTATAATTAACCTTTTCCTGCTCCGAGGCACAGTTAAAATGGCTACATGCAAACATCATAAAACCAGTACTGCCTGAGAGTAACTTGCAGTCTGTTCAGGTTTTATGCTGTTTGCTGCTCATCAGTATCCTTGGATTGGGAACAAAGCCTTTAAAACTTTAATCTAGTACCTTTCTTACTTGATTAAATTTATTCTTGAAATCGTCTTAGTGCGTTTTTGAGTGGTAAAGGGTTAAAATTCTCATTTTGGTTTTGATTATCTTTGGTTTATTGGACATATATGAGCTTTGCTCTGTGAAAAGGGGGTAAAATGCATGTGTGTTACATGTCGTCAATGTTGACTATATCTTTTATGTTCAATAAAAGCTACAATTGAGTATTTGGCGTTAAATTATTCCAAAAAATGACTACGCAATGCCACAACCACAAGAAGGCATGGTCACATGGAGGTGTCATTAATTGTGTTTAATGACCAGAGACCAGATATCTGCATCCTGTGGTTTATGAAATCACGTTGTTATTTAGTATTTGTCTGCACAGTACGAGGTTATGGGTTTGTGCTGAATACAGGGGCATTTAAACGCAAGATCTATCCATAAACAAAATAATTGATTGATCGCCCGAATAATGCGCAAACAAATAGTGTCAGATAATCCAATAAGTTTTAGATTGTCAATTTACACACACTAAGTCATACCTTGAGTGTCAGAGAGTGTCAGAATTTGTGCAAAAAAATGAATGCAAACAAGTACTTTTTTCAAGAAAATGTATGTCATATATTGGCACTTAAAATGGAAAGTATATATTAACGGCTCTTTCTGACGAAGTCAACTTGTATTGGCAATATCATTAAGTCACCGAATGATCAAAAACAGAGCGACATATTGCGATGCACTATTAGAAATCTCTACACGTTAAGCCTTATTCTGGAATTCTGCGAGCCATTTGACTACGCGCTTTGGCTTATTGTGAAAAGGGTCTATTCACTTATAAATATTTTAAAGAAGTAGATTTTCCAACACTCTACAGCGCTTTCTTAAAAACACAAAAACTTCCAACATACAACACGTTCAAGTGGAGAATTTGCCGCATTAAGTGCATGATTAAGAAACATTATTAATGTTAATTACATGTAATAGCTATTGAATAGTTAAGTTATCCAGTTATTCTTCCTGCAATGTGAATAAGAATAATACAAACCAATAGCTGACAAACCTGATATCGGTGATAAGTTGACCTTTGAAGTCGCAATTGAGACCTGAAATCTGTCTGTATAGAGTGGAACAATTTGTTTGGCATATCTTCAACCATTACTGGCAACACACACCAACAAAATTTATAAATGCCATAAAAACAACATAAATAAATTAATAATCTTATTTATTAACTTATGTCTGACGAAACTAAAAACGGATTCGAAACAATACCTTTTTCTAGTAAATAGGTTGAAAACAAAAATAAATTAATATATTGACGTTCAATTGAACGAATACAAGACACAAGTCTAAATTACATAACAATATTGACAATAAGTTATTAGGTCTATTAACGATGGTTAACATTATGAATATAATCGGATAGGTGTACACACTATTTAAAAAGTACAAACACAAACCTGGCAATACATGTGAATGATCGTATGCAATAAAGTTATTGATCTAAACCTGATTTATGTCCGAATTATCTGCGAATCCATCGAGCAGAAACGATAACCATGCAATTCGGTCCACCATCTTGAAACGTTACACTTACTGAACGCACTGATTGTGTTGCATTTGTTACAAAGTTTCTGATTGGTTATTTATTAGTATCGGATCCAATCAACTTTCATCGGGTTACTAGGGTTTCTAACACCTAACATTCCGAGTTTTGAACAGTAATTCAATGTTTAATTTTTGCGGACGATATTTGTGTTCCGCGGTTTTTGGATCTGGTACTGGATTTTCTCTCTTTAAAAGACTTCTTAAAATAGCATTCTACAATCTCCGCGCGATTGTATACACTACTTTTTGTACAGAGTAGATAATATTAAGGTATCGCGCGATTTATTAAAACCGCTTTTTCTACATGGTTGAAAGATAATTGTTCCGACGGAAAATATATGAAAGTTCCGCGCTTTTTAAATCACGTGGTTCCTTTAAATACCTCTAGTGTCGACAATTCCAGGCCTTTCAAATATGAGAGTGTTGAAATACGCTCCTTCCGGATGAACTGCAAAGCACGTTATCAATTACTTTTTTAGCACGGCTTATATTTTAACATGTTTAAACAAAACAAACCGGACTAAGTCAGGTTTGTCAATGTTTGTGTTGGTAGAACATATATATCTTTAAACAGATTCCATTTGTTTTCACTCAGGTCTAGTATTATATTTGTTTACTAAATTGTCCCCGCTGTAGATGTTATTTGTTACCATTATATAAATAAAAAGACAAGTTTAAATCTTCTCTGAAACCGCAAGAACAAGACGTCACGTATTGTGCTTGTAACATCGTATTGTGGTCCTCCAACAAATTTGCAATAACCTAGTCCTTAGGGACAAATCTTTGGTTGTATAACATTAACAAAATCTTGTATCTGCGGTCTAAATTTGCCCGCCTTGCTTGTAATTAAACACAAAACATGACCACGTGGAGGCTAGAAAGTGTCCCTTATATGACTTTTGTGTCACCATTTGAAAACTCTAAGGCATAATTTCATCAAGAAACATGCCCAGAAAACATTTTGCTCCAATGATATTTATGATTATTTTTTAAATGGTTTGGAAACTTCACAAAAGCTGAAAAAAAGTTGTGCGTTTCATGTGAACGACCTTTTGCCCTTTGTTAAATGTGTTGTGTAATTGTCTGATATAAAAATCGAGCAAAAACGATATTCAAAGAATGTATTTGGCACGGAAAATGTTCAATTCGAAAATTAAAAAAAAAGATTGCTTCGGAAATTAAAAAAACAACAGCAAACAGTTTACATTCTCAAGGATATGATTTTTTGAAAAATGAAGAGGTTTTTTATCTTTATTTATTCGGCGGCAATTATTTTTGTGCCGTCTTCCGCTTCATAGAAACCGTGCTTAGATCCTTCGAACACATCAACACTTATCAAACTTGTGAAAAATGACGTTCAATAAAATGTACAGCTGTGAACGAATTAATTGTTTAAAACATACGATGAGTTTGATTTAGAAACAAATTCAACAACTTATGTAAACGCTCCATCAAACGTTGCATCTGTGTTCCGATATTGTCGCGTGGTGTTTCTTAGTTTTAATAGGGCTAAGTTGATGTCGTCCCAGGTTTTATTTCACTTTTAAATTGGAACAAGGTCATTTGTTTTTTGTTGCAAAAGCGACGACACAACATGGCTGATCATTTTTTGATGATATCTCGCAATTCTGAATTGGTGAACTGGTGATCGTTGTCTTTGTCTGAGATGATTGTGTCCATGATTCCATAACGTGCCACGTTTCGCTTGCTGTGTATTAAGATGGTGCTTGTTCGAGTGTCTTTTTTCACTGGTACTACTGCAATAAAGTTGGAGAAGTATTCTACGATGATTAGGTAATGGTTACCGTCGAGTTCGCATAAGTCCATTCCAATTATGCTCAAGTTTGCTCAGACACTGGTTGGATGATCATTGGCTCCTTTGAGCTCATTTTGTGATGCATAAGACATGCATTACACTTGCCCACAAGATCTTCAATTTGTTAGTTCATGCCGGGTCAAAATACTAACTCTCTCGCCTTGTACAGTTCACTACCCTTAAATTCGATATGTATTGCTTTCAATGTTTCTGCGCTTATGTCTTTCAGGATACACACCCAGTGCCCTCGGTACAGAACTCCATAATAGATTGATATTCTATCGCGAGAATTCCCAAAACGGAACGGCTTCCACGGAAACCTCGCACTTAGTTTCTGGCCATCCTCAAATTATTACCTTGGTCAACACTTGGAATTGTCATCCACTTAAGTTGCGCGTGTAATTTTGGTCATAGTTATAACACAACAGCGTGTCGAGCTTGAATAACAATAAACTCTTCATTTATAGTTATCGCATCCTGATTTTCTAACGGCAATCTGCTTAGGCAGTCTTCTAGACCCATGTCCTTGCCGCTTTTATGCACGAGGCTGAAGTCATTCGTTTGAAGCTTCGTGACCAGTTAACTTAATCATCCCTTTTGAAACAGTTGATGCCTCTTGGAGTGTTAATTGTCTGCAAATAAATCGAAAGCTTGATACTTTTATTCTCGTAAAGCAGCATTACCTTTCTTAGCGCGTTCACTGCTGGCCCGCTAACATCACTAATAATAACATCAGTCCTTGTGATTGTTTTCATATGAAATGACACTCCACAATGCGTCACTGTCGAGTTCTAATTTTACCGCATTAAACCCTTTTTTCAAAATGGCGGACATTCATGATTATTTGCATTCGATATCGCTATCAATACGTCGTTATATCCGCATGTTCAAAATGGTTGAAAATTTCGTCGGCAATGTCTTCTTCCTCGGCGTCCGTGTAGTTGAAACGTCGTTGACCCAAAAGGCCCCGATAGCACCGGTGGATCCTCCGATCATTTCCACGATTACGCGGTCTACCCCCGTAGCCACGTGTCCCACTGTGTGAAGTCCCTTTTGTAGATGTGAAGCACCACCAACTGCAGGAATGAATTAAGATGCCTTGTAATGGCCAAACACCGCCATTGCCACACCGTTTTTGATAGGCGATACATTTACGAATTTCATGCTTTCTGCAACACTTTTCACAGTACTAATGTTGCTGATAAGGGTTTTGATGCGTTTTAGCAAGGTTGACGTGAGGCTTTTGACCGGTTATTTGATGTGAAATTTGGTCAACTCTACTTGAATAAAAACCTGCACGACACTTTCGATGGTAACACGTTCGATGGTAAGTTGTCTCCTGGTATTTAATCATCCCGTCACTACAATTTGTGGCATTCACGTCACATCATGTGATAATCATGTCACATATTATACCATATCTTTAAAATTTCAAAATGCAATCCTTTATGGACAGGTTACCACGGTTTGCGTTAAGAAACTCTTTATTTTGCGATAGTAATGCACTCCGGATTGTCTGTCGAATTTGTCGAAAACCGTTATAAAATCGTTTTTGTCCTCGGCTCGTACTGTCGCGATTCCAGCATCCACGTCGGCAACTACTGCCGGCGACCACGCGAACGAATCGTAGATCTTAACGAACTCTATTTCCATGTTAGAAAGTAGGACATCGACCTTTATTCTGCCAGTCGTGTAATCCAGCACGGCAAAATGAATATGAATGTCCCATAACCATGCACATTCTTCAATATTAGTTATTCCCCTTTGTTTTTTTTGTATGATGATTTTTATCAGGGCTATATCTCGGATACCATGCAAGATTTTTACTAGAAACTTCATTGATGTATTAATGAGGAGAGGTGCCATGCTTAAAAAACATAACCCTGCACTTTTTTAAGGAAGAGTTTTTGCCCTTTCTTGATTTTGTATGATGTAGCTTTCAAGGCTACACCTCAGGTACGCTACACGATTTCAACATGAAACTTCATGGGTGTGTAGATATCAATTAGGAGAATTGCAATTCATAACAAAAAAAACTTACACTTAATTATGACGCTACACTTAATGAATCTACTGTATATCATGGGATTTGCACCGTTCCATAAACCAAGTATATTGGGCGGAGGATATCAATTTCAACGAATTTGCTTGATTTTATTGACATTTTCATTTTATTCATGCAGTATAAGAATTGTAAAACTGTTTTTGCTCACTCCCGTTTGAAAAATACTGACACATTAATAAACTGCCTTTGGGCATGGAAGAAACAATAGAAGCAATACGTATCTTGATTTCGTAAAATATATGTTAGATATCTTGGTTGTTTGTATTGCATGCTTGATATTTTATATCTGCTTTATGCATTCTATGTGGTTAGTTCCATTTTGCGCTTACAAATGCTACTCAATGACACTTAGCAGGCATAATGATGTCCGGATTTTATAAATTTGAAAAAAAGAAAACAAATGAATTGAATTTAAAATCTGCAAATATTAAATATGTATTTAACGTATGTATATGTTTAAATTTAATCGTTTGTGACTATGTAAAATAACAAATCCTTTAACTTTATTGTAAAGTGTTTATAGATTTTAAGAAAAGCGTCAGTATTGCCAAATCCTTGAAGTAACCATAGTTGATTTAAAACCCATGCTTTTAAAAAGTAGTTTAAAATGCCATGCCCGAATAGTTTTTGTCGGAAATAAATCGACACAAATGCATCAATTAAGTAATTAAATGCAAACATATGAATCACACCTGTCTGGGAACCTATCGTTCTTTTTTTGGATTAGTTACGGATTTCCCTTATCTGTTTATATCCAAAATGCTATTATTTTTTTACCATATATAGAAAATATGGTTTCCCAATGATTCCATTGATCAGCATGGACAATGGTAATGATTATGGTAATTTGAACCAACCTTTTCAAAGACACGACCATTGTTTTTGTGCAAACCGTTATTCACGGCCGTTAATCACGCGCGCCACCTCTTTTTTGAGATGCATTTATAAATGAGCTAATGCAACTTCCGAGGTGGCGCTCAGGCCCGGGTGTTTTGAAATTTAACGGATAATTTTACAGGGTGATTATGTTTAATATGTTTTTCAACACATTTCAACACAACATTTTAAAAATCGACCAATGTAGTGCAATTCAGCAATTATACATTCATCTAAAAATGTACATAAACATACAATCACAACCCATTTGGAAACGTGAGGACCTTTATAAGTTGTGGCATGGAAGAATTTGTAAAAGCAAATAGATGTATATTGCCTGCGTGACGAGCAAAGCCCCTGCCAATTAAATCGCTAATTACATAAAACGATTACTTTGAACCTGAACAAGTTAATGCGTGCACAAAAACATCTGCTTCTAGCCGATCTAATATATATATTTGCATTTTTCAAAAAGAGATGGAGCCAATGCAAAGGAGGTTGCGCTCAGATGAGGAGGTTGCGCCAATGCACATTTATAGCTATTTTAAAGTGAAATATGTTATGTTACAGGACTTATATTTTTTGTAAGTTGACTACTTCAGCACATTTGAGTCGCATGCGTTTATAATTAGAAAAAGTATTTTTTTTATAATGTATTGATGGATTTAAACTTTCATATGTGTAAGATAACAAAATGTAACATGTATTATACAAATATGTTAACGGAAAAAGACCGAGCTATCTTCATTTTTTGGAGTTGATAGTGGGAAAAACAACATAAATCGGCCTAATTAAGATTCGTTGACCTTGACCTTTAAGTAAATTAAGCATTTGGATTAACGGCCACAAATAATTGTTTCAATAATGAGTGGTATCTTATACTTATTTTGTGAATTATCATACTGTATACAAATATTGATTTCGATTAAATATTTTGATAATGTTGAACATTAAGTTATTGGTTTGATTGAGTATTTTTCGTATACATCGTACAAAGTTTTATTCATTTTGGTGACTTCTTAATTGAGTTGATCACTTATATATTAAAAAAACTACAGCTTATTTATTTTAGATTATGTTTATGTTCTGTAAAGATTTGGGCCTTCGTATGTACGTTGAAAAATAAATTTAATATAACAAATAACATTATCTATCAAATCTACGTCATGTGATAAAGTCATTGCGATACGACTTTTAATTGATACATCCTGCATTCGCGCCTTCTCCTATCATTAGCGCCACCTCCTAAGCATTGGCTCCATCTCTTTAGGAAAAATGCACAATTATCTACTACGTCGGCAAGAAGCCAATATTTGTGTGCATGCAGCATCAAATGTATGTTGTACGCAATCGTTTGATGCCGTTACTGATTTAATTGGATGGAGATTTTCTCGTCACACAGGGAAAACTAATCGAAATGCTTTTGAAAACTCCACCATGCCAAAATTATAAAGGTTCCCACGTTTTTAAATGTGTTGAGAATGTACATGTCTGTACATTTTTGGACGAATCAATCTTCGCTTAATCGCACTACATTGCCCGATTAAAAAAAATAATGCGAATTATGTTGAAAAAACATATTAAACCTCATCACCCTGTAAAATTGTCCAGGAAATTTCAAAACATCCGGGCCTGAGCGCCACCTCGGAAGTTGCATTGGCCCATTTATTAATGCATCTCAAAAAAGAGATGACGCGCGTGATTAACGGCCGTGGTTATTGGTTTTAGTTTTATCACGTGCACATACTCTTAAGTATAAAACTGCCTTTAACATGCTTATCTGAGTATGTATCTATACGGTCTTCTCTCACTCCTAAAACAGAAGCTTTGAATGAATTTGAGATCGGCATTTGAGCTCGGTGTGAACGTCAATCTTCCTTTGGTATTCCAAACACAGTGCTAATGTGTTCCGTTAGTGTATACATACTCAAAACGACATTTATTCAAAGCTGAATCTGAAAACAGGTAAGTAAGAGTGCATTTATTCTAAATAAAATATTTGCTATTTGTTAGACACTATATAGAACAAAGTATTATACAATAGCATTTATTATTTTTATTTTAAGTTTTTGTTTTCTCTCTATCTCTCTCTCTCTCTACGTTTTTGTCTTCAAAGCCTTGGCATTGTTTTATAGGTACACACTTGTCGCTAAGCGAAGGGTTGAACTGATAATTGGCAAAGGAATGGGATTTTTACTTATCTTATAAGTATTGCGACAATAGACATATTATGAAAAAAGTATACGGAAATTATTCCTTCGGCTTTCATAATTGACATCATAATCTTTCAAAATCACTCATAATTGCAGTATTTACTTATAAAACATGGCGCCGCATGTAATTTTATTTGTAGAAAAATGATACCAGAAATTACGTCTGTGGCTCGGCAGGGGAATAGTTGGGGAAGAACCATACATATAAATAATACATTATATACGATTTTATACAATAAAGTGGCGTTGTTGGTCCGGAGACAAAAAGGTTAAAAGTTTTAAAAGATATTTTTTCAATCATACATCTATATCTGTCATTTGATCCTCAGTATGTTGCCATTTTGTACCGTCGGGGTTTGATTTTAATAAATTTTATTGAAGACCATGAATACGTAATATTAAGTGTCTTAGTATGCATTTTCAGGAAAAAATGGGTTGTAGTCATTGTGCAATTTTAGTCCTTATAAATAGAGGTTGACAATTTACCGGATACCACAATACGATGGCACTAACCAAAAAACATGTGAACCTAATGGTTTTATATAATAAATGTTGGTTGATACATAGTTTAAATTAGTCCCTGCATGTTAAAAATGTGTACGATACACATTTAAAGAAAATATATCTACGGACAGAAGGAAAAAAGCAAGATGGATAGAGAAACGGACGAACAGACATACATACAGACGGATGGACAGAGGCCTATGGTTATTCCATTATACCCCATAACTTCATAACGAAGTATATAACCTCACATGTATTGTGTAACAGGGAGTATACACCCTCTTTACTTCATAAGGGAGAGTGTAACGCGCACTTATAAAACGTTTAAAATGACGATCCAATGCAGGAGCCGAACTCTAAGCTACAGAATGGATCAAGAAAAATGGAAGCTTTTTTACATCGTTTTATGCCCGATTGAAACATTTTATACAAGTAACGAGAGCGCCAATGGCGTTGAAAGACTATTTACAAGATACATGAATGTTTCTTATAAAGTAAATGTTAAGAGCACAGTTGACTGAATGAAAATCAAAAAGTCTATCAAAAAGAAAAGTTTAAAAACATAATAAATACAAATAAATGAAACAAGAAGTGATTGCAAAACACCCTATATCATACGGGAAATCAGAAACACATTTCAAGGAAGCTAGTAAATGCCCGGATTTAAATGTTATATTGATATATTTGTACTAGGTAGTAATTTACGTTATCATTATAGAAATATTTTTTTACGACACTAAATGACTTTATATATTCGAAAGCTAAGGCCTAAGTTATATCTTTGTTTTCATTGTTTTGTTTGTTACTTCTCATTATACTTTTACGATCGCTTGAATTTCATTGAAGCAATAAGGAAACATAACACCTTTAGACAACTAAGTTAACAAATACCAGCAAACAATAGTTCGTTTTACAATGCCAATCCTTTTGTAGAACGGTTAACCCAAAAATAAGGTTTAAAACAAATGTACTTTATAGTCAAATTATTATTACTATTAAACCAGATGTTGAATCTGAAATATAATGTTGTTATCATTTTTATACAAACACGTCAAGTTACTAGTGTTTTTCCCAGGAGGGCAAAGGGACATGGCGCAGTACACTCAAAAAGGCATTTTAGCTCGCAGTAAAGGCAAAAACGGGCAACACGTTTCGTGAAAACCTGGTTTAGGGAGAAATATATAAATAAATATAAATATATACATATATATACATATATATATATATATATATATATATATATATATATATATATATATATATATATATATATATATATATATATATATATATATTATCAGTGCAATGCATAAAAAAATATATCAGTAGCAGTTGTTGGAAAAAATTTAAGCAAGAACACAAGAGTAATAAGAGTATTTAACTTACTGTAACAAATATTAATATATTGACCTTTCGATGTTTTCGATGGTATTGTACGTTGGAGAATTTTGTATTGAAAGTTGCGTTAGTTATTGTCAATTGTGGCTTTAAATGGTATTTGGTATGTGTTCTTCCAATCAATATTATAGTTATACCAAGTCATGATACTTTCCCATGTTTGCTGCTGTTTAGTTTTATTTTCATCAAAGGTTTGTTGTAGGTTATATTAATATGTGCATGCTTTCTTTGTATTTAGCACCTTTTTAAGTAATGTGTCATGGTTGAAGTTAAACAATCTTCTACAATTAGTTTTCGTTTGTAGCTTTTTGGAATACTTTTGATGAGTGTGTAATATTTGAGGTAATCATTTGTAGTAATATCGTACACATTTTTTAAGGTGTCAAAGTTGTTAAAGGCTTTAGACCTGAAGTCAAACACTCGTTTCTGCGACATATATCAACTGTGTAGAATATTAATAAATATGTTGTTTGTATCCAAAACATTTTATGCATCGGAAATTATCACAGGCATTCCATTAATCCCCACTAACTGAATGATGTCTATCGTTAATTCGATTGTTATTCGTCATTTTTGCCATGATTCACATTTTTCTTTTTCTTTTCGGCCATCTTGTTAAAATGATGTAAGCGACAGGTCGCATTGCAACGTACAATCATGTATGTCCGACTAAATTCGGGTTTCAAAAGAGCTATTACCGTGGAAAGATTGATCACACTGAAATCCCTTCAAAGTTTAGCTTCCAAAACCCAAATAAATGAAAGCAATTTCTGAAAGGGGCCTTTTCACATTTTGGTAAATTTACAAAATAAAAAAATATTTCAGAGTCGCACATTTTTGGTGAAGTTATGATATGTGTGAGAAAACAGTAGTACTGAACATGTACAATGCTTTAAACTATCCATTTGATGCATCTTTTGAAAATTATCAAGCGTTGGCATGCGTAACAACTGAATAATTTGGAGAGTTCTGTTGTTGTTATTATATTTTGTGGTACTAAGAGGATTTCTTATATAAAGACTTTAATTATTGCATTATAAATGTACCGGTCAATTTGTCTGACAAACGGTGTAATTTCCGGCCCAACTGGCGCACAGAAATTAAATTTTTCTGTCGATTTCAAATTTTATCGGCCAAAAGTCGATGGGCCGATCCAAACAGTAACATTGCTTCAGCTATTATCGCCAACTGGCAAATGCTCATAAATTTATATGTGTTTCCAAAAATTACCGTCATGTTTAACAAACTATGCTCTTGGGGTATGCTTGCACTGGCTTGTGATTTTTCTATGTTGACAACTAGTATAATGTACACACGCAAAAACATGATATTGTGCAAAATTGCCGATGTTGAAAAATTGTTGCCATTTTTTCAATTTTGGCGACAATGTTGATCAGAAGCGGGAACTGTTGAAACTTTTGCTCTGAATTAAGATAGTTTGCAACCAACAGATACAAACGATGGCAACATGTATTGCAGATTTGAATGATGAAGAATTGAGAAAAAAATTAATTGAATATGGAGTAAATGTTTGACCCATTACATGTATGTAAATAGTTAAATGACGTGTGTCGCATTTAAGCATTCATCCATAGTTTTTGTCTTAATAATACTTGTTAAAAAGTTAAACTTTGAAGTGTTTATCCATAAAATGTATACAAGTCATGTTTAAATCATTAATAGAAAAACTCCATTTTAATTTGATTATTTTAATACACACCATCTACAGTGTTGCTTGTTTTATTTACAATTTAATTAATTAGTATTATTATTGGGAAATGCCCAACAATTAAAATCACTCGTCTTACATTTATTCTCCGTGACAAAATCTAAAAACCAATAGAAAAAATCCTGAAGATTGGAAGGCTCAGCATTGTCAGTGTTTTTCACCATTTTGGGAATGGGGCCGCGTCCCTTTGGATTGGGAAATTTGCGGAATTGCGATAAAAATTGGGAAGTTAGTGTTGTTGTTTTGCAAACAATACTTCACAATTGAGAATGCAAGTGTTTTGAGCATTACTAAGTATTAGTAAATACTAAGGTTTAACTTATATTGATAAGAGATGAACAAAATATTGAGATCTAAAAGCAATTTTCTATGCTGGTGGAAAACTTCAATTGGGAACGTTTAGCTCCCATTGGTGAAAAATATAAACTTTTTTCCATTGGGAATAAGACCGATTACAGGACCCGATTTTGAGTGAAAAAAACACACACACTGTATTACCTATTTTTGCATTGCTTGTTTTGAATTATTTACACCTTTTGTCTACCATAAGTAATATTACATAATTCATTGCAGTGATGTATCTTAATTATTTAACCACTTGAACCTTACCTTTACATATTTACTAGACTGTTCTATGTCAAAAAGTTGGGGAAGCTGATATTCTCTGGTGGTAATCCCACAACACAGCCTGAAACAGAGGAGTCAGAAGGTACAACACTCACCATCTGCTTCCCTGTTGTGATGATGTTTCTGCTTTGATGTAGTGATTCAACATTTAGTTTTTATTTCATCTTAACAATATGCTTAGTGTCTTATGGAAGCAGTTTAAAAAAAATTGTACAGCATGTGGTGGTATGTTTTTCTTAATTTGGTGTACCATTTATGATTTGTTTATTATCAATTTTGCAGCTGGCTAAAGTATAATAAAACATAAACATAACACAGTTATTGCAAAATGAAATTTGAATTGGGAATATTGGAGGTAAATTGGATTTATGGTGTGTTGGTTGGTTGTTTTTTGTGTCTGTTGCCATTAAATGTTATAAGTTTGTGGTGCAAACTACGTCCACATTTACAAGATATACATTCGAAACAATATTATTGCTCTTAAGTTTAGATTTTAAAGACAATTTTTTTGACCCAGAGATCCTCATTTTTCTGGTTTATGTGTCCTTGCACTTGGTCATTTTAATGCATACATTTTTTGATTTTTTTGGAGCTCCCTTCTTCATTTTTAAAGCTATTTAACTGAAACTTAAATGTTGCATCACCACGAAAGGTTGAAATGTGACGCTATTCATGAACAGTAATTAACATTTCCTGCAAGTGCAAGTAAACTCGCTATTAAATTGCAACGTCTTAAAGTGTTCTACATTTTTTAAGCAAACTTCATTCAGAATTCAGATTATAAACAGATTGAATTGAAACGTACAATATGTCATCACTATGATGTGTGCATGTGCAGGACCTAATTTTCACATACAATGATCCATTAATTTATGAGTTATTAGCCTTTGAAATAAGCCTTTAGCATGACTCTCATGCCTGTGACAAAGCGGTGTGGGGGTATTTTGAGTCACGTTTTTGGCAAAGCTTTAGTGTAATTTGTTCCAGTTTGTAGAGATATTTTCACAACACAAGATAAATCTGAACTCTGAACTTCACTGTTTTGATCTGACCTCTTAATTGTGATGCTTTTCAAACGAGGAGGAGGAGTAAGGTGTAGAAGAACAGTTTAATTACAGGTGAACATAAATAAAAGCTATTTTCATGTATATTTGGCAAATTCATTGTTCAATCATTTGTTAAATGTAATCTGTCACTCGAATTGACATTTTTTTCCCAAAATTCAATGTAACACAATCACATATGATTCACATTGCAAATTAATTACAGCAAAATAATTGATTATATATAAATATATAATGACAGCAACATAATATATACTGTATTAAAAAATACTTTTTGGGATTTTTAGGCTTGCATAAGTTAACACTGTCTCAGTGATGTCTTTGGTAATTACGCGGCAAACCTTTAGTAAAATCTACGTGAAAAGCGTCCACACCAATATATAATTTTGATCACATTAGACTTTCCCTTCGAATGGGCTGTTCCACTATTGCCACCGATAGATGAAAAGGAAACCCTATTTTATTACCAACTTCTACCTTCCGACTCAGCATATTATCTTATGTTTCTTCTAAAACCTTATCAAAACTTGTCTTCCATGTTTGCAAATTGTGTATGTATAGTGTTTTGTAGTTTGATTGAGGTGTTCTATGAGGCAAAAATTATATAGTTAGTTCATGATTTTGCTAAAATGTTAAATAGCAAAATGATGAAAGGTTATACATCCCTGAATGAACTAAATAACACGTGTTCCGTAATGCCTTTAATAAATGCCACTTTTTAACGATTTATCTTGTCTGTATTCATTAATTAATGATACATTGAACAAAACAAGTTTCAAACAGCGTTAAATATCCGAATGTTCCTCGTGACAATGAGAGTCAAACGAACGGCGGTACATGTATATGAAGGTTTTCCAATTATGGACCAGGTAGTCATAAAAACACAAAAAATGCTATACATATAAATAAAAGTTCTTAAAAATCGGCGAGGATTTGACTTGTAATAGACAGTATTCGAAACTCGGCTCATCTCTAAGTAATTACAATCTATACCGTTATGGCCCTTGTGTCTTACGAATATTCTGATATTAAAAAAGATTTCGGATCATTTTCGTTTGAATAACAATACGTAACGTCGTTGATGAAGGTAAATTTTATTTGTTCCTCATTTAAGTGAGCGAAAAAAAAGTCATACGCGAGGACTGAATAACAACTATTGCTAGTTTATTTTAGATAAATAGTCTGCGCCAGAAATTTGGGTCGTCGTTGTTTGTCATTTTAATACCTGACTTTCATTAATTCGTCGACACAAAACCCACGCCGTTTTCTTTAGAACAAACTCCTTTTTCTGATTGGTTTCAATTGAAAATGCTGCTTAGCCAATCAAAATGACGTATGCATAACAAAAATGCCTTAGGCGGAGTTAGCATGTCGTATTTGGAGCTTATAAAAACTCGCGCAATTAACTGCTACGGGATGATTATTGATTTTTAAAGAACTTTTCGGGTAATCGGCCCTCTTCTATTGCGTCATACGCAGTCATGCGTTAATATGCGCATCTTGGGGACACCGAGATAACACACGATTGCAAACGCAGATAAGACTTGATACATATGGATCTAGATAAAATGGCACGTGGCGTTAATTGGCTTTGAAAGTGGCAGCGTGGCGCTCCGAAAAAAGAGGCATGGCCTGGATAAAAAAACAAACTGTCACGCATTAAATGTTGTAGTTGACAATACTCATTATTATCAATATTTATGTAAATATGTTAATATAGAGAAGCTCGACAAAACAAGTGTCTGGAGGATTGTATTTCTTCCAAATTCACCTGCCTCTTTATACCTATTAAACGGTTTATTTCCGTGCTCCACTAAACTAAAATTGTTGCTTCTTAAGTAAATTCAACAACCTTCGATTTTATGAAACGTTAACGTGTTTATATAAACCGATATTGCTTTTTTAATACATGTTTCTTTATTAAGTTTCACACACTCGTTATATATATCTTCCATTTCATGTATATGCTATATATTTTGCGTTTTTCTAACATTGGTTTACATTCGATATAGTGTGACAATGAAGAACGTCGATGAAAAGTGCGACTCACAGAAAAGTGAGTCAGTGCAGAATGCGAGTAATACATATTGGAAAATGATGTCAGGCATGGTCTGGTATCTGGTACGTTTCACTTCCCTACGTATTTATCGTAACGTTTATGATGTTTTTAATATAGAAAAGAACTTGTCCCATGTTAATCAACTTTAAATGTATCAGCATTTTTTTATTGTTGTAACATGTCGTTAATAAGTCGAATTGCATTTTCTTTCTTACGACATTTTTTCTGAACAATGTGTACATATATTTTACATTGCAGTTATTCGTTGTGTTGTATAAAAGCTTGAAAAACGAGTAATTGAACCGAATATAATTTTATTAAGATTAGTTATATTAAAACAAAATCTGCCTAAAATTACGTGCATGGGTGTTTTAAATAAGCCCTTTACGTTTTGCTTTGAAACATAATTTGTAAACGTAGCTTAGACACTTGTTCTATGTAATTTAAAATGGTCACCGGACATGTGTTGGACGTGTGTGAATTATATACTTAAATAATAGTAAATGTCAGCGGAAATGTGTTGAGATTGTAAAATATATATACATGTATAAATGCATGCACTGAAATACAACACAACTGTGTGTAATATTGATTTAAATGTTATTACCATACAATTATTATTAATCATACATAAATTGATCTGTTGATCCTACGTATAATACGGAAAAACGTCAAATCATGCTGATAAGTCCATCGAAGGAAATGTCTATATTGTTGTTTTCTAGGTACGCAAAGTCTCCGGAAGACAAGATACGGGAAACAACATGGACAGGACATCAGTAAGTTTGTTCATTTTATGTAACATTAAATACATTATTTCTTTTACATCAAAAAGACACTTAGCCGAACCCGAATAATTCTCTATCAAATTTGATATTAACTAAGGACACAATACCATTTATTTATACGAAGGGGACTCGTACAGATATTTTCACACACCCATCAAAGAACTGCATTATACAGTTTTTGTCATTTTAGATAACTACAATAATCTATTACTGCTGCACAATTGAATAAGTATTATTGATTCTAATGACAAAACAGTTGATAATTAAAGTTAATGATCAATGTGGCAAGCATAATTACATGATTAGAAACGGACTATTTATGTACCTCAGATAAATATTGTTCAAAGCGGGATAACCATTACGGTAAAAATATTTAGTGTTATATATGTATATTATATATATCATGTATCAATCCATGTCTTGTGAAAACAACATCACTTCAATATAGAGATAATGTTTTAGTCATCAATGTTTGTAAGCGCGCTTTGTTCGTCACATAATGTTTATCTCCAACAATTACCGTGTGAATAATCTGACTTACACATGTATTGCCAAATATTCATATCTTTTCGTCAGAACCCTTGTTGTAATGATATTATGCTCGGTTTGAATGTGGTTCATCTGGTTTTAAATCAATGTAAAATGTGTGCAGGAGAAAATGCGTGTAAACACTGTGTTTCAAAATCTTGATACCTTCTCAGATTTTTTGTGTTTGCACTATCTTGACCGAGTTGAAAACGGTTCTCGTCAAAAACATGATTGTCAGTATTGTACCATTATCCTTATATGGCTAGAATTGTAAAACACTGTGATCAGTATATTCACATGTTTTGTCGAATCATCATTTAAGTTTCTAAGAATCCTTTGTTTTTTAATTTTGGGCTGATTTGACAAAGATTCTGATTCGTTGAAATCATAGTTGCCGGGGTTTTGGGAAGTGTTGCTAATATAACATTATAATGTTCTACCAAGGTTATTCCCTTCGTGACTCAATAGTGAGTGTTCCACCTGCATACTGATAATTTATGTAGTAAATTAATGTCTAAACTCTTTCTCATGTCATCTTTAATGATAACGAACACATTATACCTGTTTCTTATATGACCCGGAAACGAAATACCGCTTAAGTTGTCACAGTACCCACATGTTAAGTTAGGAATCGTAATAAATTCTGACATGACAAAAGAATTACAAAACATTCGCCTAATGTATGTAACTTAAAATTGCTTTAATTAAATATGATTGGTTTCTATGAAATATATTTTATGATGACTTACATCAATTAAACGGAAGTCAAACATACTTTATGTATAAACAATATTTTAATTTTTATTAAGCCATATCAAAGTGATTTTTTCCGATGGATTGGTTGGAAGAATACCCACATATACTTTGTTGAATGCAACTTGGTCGAGTACACAAAATCTCTAAACGCTGTCGCATCTGAATTATTATGAAAATAACCTACCAAATAATTGTGATTAAAACCATTAATCAACATACTAAGGGCATTATACCAATACAATTGCATTTTCAATAAAACTAGAGGTATTTCTCTAAGGACCAACAAGTGCTAAATGTTATATTGGAATACCAAGTTTCAAGTGTACATGGTTTTGAAATAATATTGGGAAAAAAGGTTCTTGAAAGACATCGCTGCATTTCATTAGACCTACTTGTATGATGTTATTAAACCACGTAATTATGTAGAAAAAGGGTATGGTACCCGTATGCCTGAAGGCATTTAAGCAAGACAATTAATTCACGTATATATTCATCACATAATAAGCTGATATTGTCTTTCAAGCCCATAATGACTGTATCTATATTGTGATAACCTGTAGCGCAGGATTCCTCGCTTCAAGCGAAATTATTTCTGCCATGAAATCTAATTAGCATAGCATTGTCTCTAAACGGATTATTACATGCACAAGTGTTAAGCTATATCTATATATATCGACACAAATGGCAGTTTTGGGAAGTTTGCAGTTTGGTTGTCATAGACATCTCACCACGCCCGCTGGCATCCAGTTGCCAAAATTTCTTATAAAATATGTTGCAATGTTCAAAAGCTGATTGTAAGGTTGAAACAAGAGCTTATTTGACAACTTGTTACTGCAAGCCTATATGTACAGTGTGTAATAGTTTGTATATAAGAGTAATGTCACAATCGCAGCCATGTCTATTTCAAAACTTTTTATATGGGTTCCGAAATAGTAAATGTAACACTTTCTTGCGATTATGGCCCATAATCTCTGTGTACAATGTTTGATATTGTCCACACTTTTAAGTCCTCAGTTGATTTTCTTATACACTTATTGTTTACTTCCAAAAGATAGGGATGTTTTACTTTCGCTCCCAGTATTGTTTCACAACGATAGCCGTGGATTTATAAATAACTAAAATGCATTTAAAGACGCTTTCATAATCGGCATTAAATGATGACTTAATTTAAGGTGTGTGTACCATTCGTGTTTCAATGAGAATTATCTTCAGACGTGATAGTCGTCATGGCAAAATGTTTTATAGTATTATTTCAATTAATATTTCTGCTTTTCTGTGGTATACGCTTTTGAAACGAAATCACACAAGAAATATCCCGCCAAGTGCCCAGACACCATATATTCTCAGCCCCTTTAATATGTTCTTTTACCGACTTTGCTTTCGTCGCTCTACTATGTGATTCACTGCTTTTTTCAATACAACCTCTGCAAAAATTATACCAGCGAACATAAATTCGTTTTACGTTGCCTTACTCATGGATGACAACTTCTTTCGAATAACAGTGAATACTTAGTGAAGTTGTAAACAAAATGTACTAAAAAGTCAAATTACTTTTTTGATAACGAGATTTTGAATCTCAAATATACCATCGTCATTTAATTTGTAATATAAAATAACATTCTAAATGCTTGTCAAGTAACGTATAAAACGGTTTAATTAACAAGAAATACTATTATGATGTATATATAAATACAGAAATACACGTGTCTTATGTTTTGTGTGTAAATCCACGAGCCTTTTAACATATATTGTAAACAACGGCGCCTATTGTTTACAGTGACAATATTTTTTATAGACGAATTAATATATAATTTGTGAAATCCTGACCAGACTTAAAAAACAAGTAAAAGAATGTTTATCGGATGACACTATACACAATTTCTAAAAAAAATTATTATTCGAGTGTTCCTAGAATGCGGCTACAATTGCACACGTTCTGATTTGAAAACGAAATTCAGTAACTAAGGAAGCATGTAAACAAAAATATGACAGTTTGACAATCCCATTTATTACAAAATGTACATGTGCGGTTCTGTGTTCATAAAGTATGACATTTGTACTCTTTATGTAGTCATCGCAGACGCTCACGGGGGAATCTAATACTGATTCGTATGTGAACCAACCTCTGCTAACGACTAGCAAATCAACACAAGAGGATTTGGTAAATTGTATTTCTATATTTCGATATGAGTTATCAATCATATAATTACTCATTTAGAGTTATAATAATATATGTTATTGTATTTTATTGTATTTTTCACGTATAAAACCCCATTTTGGGATATATATTATTATAAATGTGTCAACTTGATACATGTTTATGTCCATTTTTTGAAAGCCTTTTTTAATTTTATAAACAAGAAATATAGATGGTTTACTTATTGTATGTATTGCACTGTGATGGAAATAAACTATATCTGCTTTCCTAATTTTGGGACTAAGAGACGGGAACAAAACACTTGTTTCTCTTGTTTATGTTTCTGCAGTTGCACTATTCATGTATTGAATCAGCACTTACTGCAAATTGTACATAACGATTAACGGGTAACAAGACGACTGACCATAACTGGTTATACCAGAATAAGATGCATTGCATTTGAATAAAATCCGATAGACTATACAAGCAAAGTAATTTGATAAACTTTTCATTATAGGTAAATTTCCGACAATAGGTCCATCGAATGTATATTTTTGTTTCTAGATAAACAAAGTCACTGGAAGACAGGATACGAGAAACAACAAAGAAAGGACAACCGTATGTTACCTCATTTTGTGATAACACAAAAACATTATTTTGTTTATATTGTTTCTTGCATATAAACAGGTCACTTAACCGAACAGGACAATAGAAGAATTATGTATCAAAAGAGAAGCCGATCATATCCGATAAGAAACAAAGCAAAATAATCGGCATTCTTTATGTTCAAGGTATATTAAGCAACCACAACGAAATGCAAAATAATGATGTTTATGGTATCTTAAAGTATAATTAGGTAAACCGTAAGATCTCATATAGGCGAACAAAACCATTTTTCGAACAGAAGGTTACTTGTAAATGAATGTTTGGAATTTGTACATGTAACGACGCTTTCGCGCCATTGCGCGGAACGTCACGTGACGTCAACGTCACATATGTGAGTACGTTGTTTTGATACATTGAGATTTGAAATAGATTCAGAACTAGACACAACGCTTTCTTCCTTTTATACGATCACAAGGCATTTTGGTGCCGTGACAAACTGGTCAAGAGTCGAGCCAGAGAATTAGAGAGATTCGACTCAACCGATTTAACGACATCAGAGTACGAGGGATTACTTCACCTGATTATGAAAGAAGAAGAAGAAGTGAGAACGCTGATCGATAAGATCGTCAACCATAACGATATCGAAGATTTATCATCGGAACTAGTCGAGGGAAAATCATATTCATTCGACCTAGAGTTAAAGATACAAAGACTTAGAGATAATCTGAATAAACGTATCGGAAACAAAGAAGAAATTGCATCGAACGTTTCACAAGACGAAAATAACAGTGGGCAACCGGAATCCGATAGAGAAATTGTTTGCACATTAGACGAAATACAGCCAGGTCTTACAGAATTGAATCGGCACACACTTCAGGTATCTACCACGCAGAAGATAACCAACCAGAGTGTTTCTTTCCAAAAGTTGCCAAAATTATCTCTGCCGTCGTTCCACGGGGATATAGTAGAGTGGCAGACGTTCTGGGACAGTTTCGAATGTTATGTACACCAAAACCAGGCATTATCATACGTGCAGAAATTGCATATCTTTGTGCATTAGTTCATGGCGCAGCGAGTTCATGTATAGCGGGATTCCAGTTAACACACGTGAACTATATTAAAGCTATCGAGCTACTAAAACAACGATTCGGACAGCCAGAAAAGATAGTAGAGGCGCTGATGCAATCGCTGATCCAATTAGATCCACCAAAGAACACTCCTGATAGTCTTCAAGCATTTTATAATAGACTAGAGACCATCATAAGAAGATTAGAATCACTAGAAGAGTGCCAAGAGACATATGGATATCTGTTGGTGCTATCATAAGAGACAAGTTACCGACCGCAGTACTTCAAAGTATGGCACGTGATCATGGGACCAATTGCTGGAAGCTTCCCGACCTAAGATATGCCATCGAGAAAGAGATTGCCATCATGCGAGAAGGTGACACACGGGAACTTCCGGTTTACGGCTCACATATGCCGACTGCGTCATTCCATACCGGAAGTAGATGTCCGAGGAAAAAACTCATACCGTAAAGATCAAACGAAGACATTAAACGTCGGATGATGACCTGTCATTTATGCGATGGAGAACATTTTGCAACAAATTGTTACAAGACAACCATCGACAGAATTCAAATTGTTAAACACAAAATTTGTGTTTCAACTGTCTGTCAAACTCACACCAAGTATCATTGTGTAAATCCCACAACAGATGTCGCAACTGTCAGCGAAAATATCATACCGCCATCTGTGAGCAGAGGAATACGAGATCTTCCCTGAATCCTGATGTCTCTCCATTCCAAGGCAGTGCTACGGGACATACAATTCTGCATATTTTCACACAGGCATGATCTAATGTTCTCCTGAAGACCGCCGTTGTCAAAGTAAGTTCCGACAACTGTATTATTGAAGCAAATATCTTGTTCGATGAAGGTGCTCAGAGATCTTTATTATAGAGAAATTTGCGAATGAATTAAATATTAAAGAAACTGGTACAGAGGCAATCTACTTGGCAGCATTTGGTCATTCAACTCAAAATGTACAGATAATAAAAACCGCCATAGTGCACGTTATCAGTAACCGAAAGGAGCGGATGCCAATTGACGTCCTAATTATGCCCACCATAGCCGTCCCGCTTAAGAACTTACAGAAAAACATCACGTCCATATCGTACCTTCGAGGTTTAAAATTAGCACACCCAGTTACTGCTCATAAGACGTTTGATATTACAATGCTGATTGGCGCAAATGCCTACTGAAAGATAGTTGAGAATCACGTTGTTAGAGGCAACGGACCTACGGCAGTACAGTCGAAACTTGGGTATCTTCTTTCTGGCCCGTTGCCAAATACAAGCGCAGGGACAATACACCGTATGCTGAACGTTATGCCGTCAACTTTGAACACCGTTGACATCGAGCGACTTTGGAAATGAGCCCATAGGCGTCACGCCGGAAGCGGTGGTGACTTCCGGTCCGAAAGAACTTGGAAACACCGTGTTGCTGATATAAGTTCACTTCTATCAAGTCATGAATGGCGATATTGTCCTACACAAGATAACCCCGCCGACCTGTTAACCCGCGGAATCTCAGCAAAGCAGTTCATGCAAAGCGATCTTTGGGTTAAAGGACCGCGTTGGGTAACGGATCCCGGAAGTTGGCCGGCATGGGAACCCAAGAACACAGCTGTCTGCGTCGCAGAAACATGTTGCCATCCATCAATGCAAGCGGTTATTGAAACAGATCAACAGGAAGTTCATGCAGTTCAAGCGATGATCTGCATGGCAAAATACGGTAATTTACAGCAGTTACTGCGCGTGACAGCATATGTATTACGATTTATCGAAAGATGCAAAAACAAAAGCCTATCACAGTCTAGATTATTGACCGCATTTGAGCTACTTGATGCAGAGAAAGTATGGATATCGAGTGTTCAACTCTCTTCATATAAAGAAGAAATTCAATGTCTTCGCGACACTGGTGAAACAACTGAAATTGTTCATTGATGATAGGGGCTTACTGCGATGTGGAGGACGTATACATAATGCCCCGGTTACAGAGACTGTGAAGTTTCTATTACCGGAGACTCGACTAGTGGTGACGGACGCTCATTTAAGAATTCTACATTCTGGTCCAAACTCGACACTAACTTTCATACGTCAGAAATACTTGATCCCTGCAATTAGACGATGTGTACAGCAGGTGCTTAAGAAATGCGTGCCATGTAGAAGAGTTGTAGGCAAGCCATACTCTGCACCGGATCCACCACCTTTACCCGCCGTGAGAGTGGAAAAAGCGGACCCATTCACTGTGACTGGTGTTGACTTTTCCGGAGCGTTACAGGTACGTGGTACAGACGGTCAGGACACGAAGGCATACATTTGCCTGTTTACATGTGCTTCCATCCGTGCAGTACATCTGGAGCTGGTACCCGATTTGTCCACGTTCTTACAAGCCTATCGCAGATTCTGTAGTCGACGCTCAGTACCGCGGATGATGATTTCAGACAATGGAACAACATTTGTAGGTGCAGCGAACCAAATTAAGAATCTTTTCGCGTCAGAGAGAATCCATACGGAACTTAGCAGAAGAGGAACAGAGTGGCGCTTCATCATCAAACGTGCTCCATGGTATGGGGGATGGTGGGAGCGTTTGATTGGGGTTACGAAAACGTCTCTCAAGAAAGTGCTAGGACGCTCTTACGTTGACTACCATACGTTATCGACTGTGATCACAGAAATAGAAGCTGTTATAAATGATCGACCTCTGACCTACATCAGCACCGCGCAGAGTGACTTGCAGCCGCTGCCCCCTTGCCATCTTGTTTCCGGTTGCCGAATCACAGTGCTACCCCACAGCCGTGACGTGGATTTGGATCCTCAAAATATAATCACCAGAGAGAACATTTCCAAACGACCGCGAATGGAGCAAAAACTCATCGACGATTTCCGCTGCAGATGGAGATGAGAATACCACACAGCTTTACGCGAAAACCAGCGGATTTCCGGGCGTTATGAGCAGACGATTAAAGGCGACATCGACATAGTACACGATGAAGGTCCACGGTCACGATGGAAATTGGCAATGGTCGAGGTGCCCATACAAGGCAACGACGGACGAGTACGAGCCGCAAACATTCGGACTGACGGGGGAATTACGAATCGCCCAATAACCAAACTATATCCATTGGAGGTCGGAGACGAAACCGTGTCATAAATTGACTGATAAATGTAGTAGCGAAAGACAATAATCGTGCTAAGAACGTTTTGTTTAAAACGCATTTTCGTCATTGATTTAATCTTAATGTTGAATTTATAAAATTATTTGTTTAATGCTATGATATTTTAAGTACATATTGTTGTATTTCTATGTGTTTATTCACATTTTGCGGCCCCGAGTATGTTGCGAACTTTGTACATGTCCTGACGCTTCGCGCCATTGCGCGGAACGTCACGTGACGTTATCGTCACATATGTGAGTACGTTGTTTTGATACATTGAGATTTGAAATAGATTCAGAACTAAACAAAACGCTTTCTTCCTTTTATACGATCACAAGACAAAGAATTTTCGCACGGCTTTTAAAGAAACGCATAAATACAAACTAGCTGTTTGTCGCTTAAGATGAATACAAGAAACTTCTTATTCTTAACAATTGCATGAGTTTTATTAATACTTATGACAAAACAACTGGTAACTTACATCAACGATCGATATGTTAAGGATATGCGTTTAAGAGAAGTCCCCATTCAGATTTATCGTCATTTGATGATGGCATATAAACAAGTTATTCTACACTGAATATAACATACAAATATACCAGTTTCACAATTTTTCCACTTTTACTATTTTTAGAGGTCACGTGACGCGTCGAATTTCAGAACTAGTCTTAACGTGATGACTTTCATTGCCAATGTTATACAAATGATGGAGAATATCGATGATGATTGAGCAGTTGATTGTTATGTTTTGCATTCGGAGAGGTTTCATTATTACATTCTGGGTGTAGTCAATAAATTAAGTTATTCTAAAAAACACATCATAACAAAGACATAATATTAAGTACTATTAGTAAATATGTTTAATTTTTATTTTATCTTTATATAACTACGCGTTACCCATTAACATCAGAACTAAGGTAGTGTGAAGCCTTTAAATATGCTCGTATGAGTTTTTGTTATCGCCATGTGTCCGTCTTCAGCAGTTACCTTGTGAACCTTACACTGTCATATTTTCTCTCAATCATAATGACACTTGCTGAAAAGAGGTGATAAAACGACCGCATTCTAAAAGTGTTGAAGTCTTTGAAAAAATGGCTGTTATTGCATAAGGATTTTTTTTATGACTGTATTGAAACGTTGTCATCTTTCTAGTAATCTCATTCTTGTCCATAACGTACTAAAAACATTTGTTCGATTTTTAACATTGTTCTGATCTGCTTAGCAGAATGGCTTCAAGTCCGTCGTTCAGTTTAGTTAAAATGGCCATAATTCGCCATTGTGAACACACTTGTGATAACAATTATGATGAAGGCAACGAGGATTATGGTCGATGCTGATGAACTTAAAAAGAATGTAAAAACAGGACGCAACAACTCACAATTTGGCGATATCAAAATAGTTTAATACAGTATACGCAATACAAGTGAATTATCTTACCAGAAAATCCCATTAGGGGATGCTCAATACTACTGTTTCAAATCAATCTTGTTTGACCTTTGACTATCTATGCACATTATTTAAGGTCGTGTATGTCTAACTTCCCTTTTTCACACTTGTCTTTGTGAATTCTGTTAGAAAGCGTATTAAGCAGTTGCCTTTAAATGATATGCTTATTGGCCAAATCGATTAAATCGATATTTTGTTGCAAAGGTTTGAGTACTTCAAATGTAACATATATAAAGAATAATATATTTTAAAAGTATGCGTATGTTATCAATCCATGTTCTGTGATTACAACCTCACTTTAATTAAGAGATGTTTCAGTCATCATTGCTTGTAATCTCCGTTTGTGCGCCATGAAATGTTTATCTCCAACATTTACCTTGTGAATAATCGGAATGCCACATACAATGCCAAAGTTTAGCCAGAACATTAGTCTGAACTATATTGTGCTGAGTTTGAATCTGGGTCATGTGTTTTGTGTGCAGATGAAAACGCTTGTGAGCTTGGTGTTACAAAACTTTAATTTAATCTGCTCAGATGTGTTGTTTTACACTATCTTGATTGAGCTTGAATATGGTTCTTGTCTGTTTGAAAACATTATTGTCAGTATTTTCCTAATTAGGCTAGTCTTAGGGGAGAAACATTTTGGCATGTTGGCCCTCTCGTGATATATTTTTATACCCAGTAATGCTATATTTGTATATAGTAAATCATTTGTCATGATTGTTCGTGCATTCTAACATTTCCCACATATGCATATACCGTGCAAACGACCTACATGTTATACGTCCCTTACTAAGATTAAGTTCATAACAGTGGACTATAAATATCAGAGTTCTCGTTTGCTGACTCTTTTTCAAGTTATTTTCAATCTAATATTTAAAAAAAAACACGTTAGACCTGAACTTTTGTTCGGTTGACTCAGGGTCATCAACCACGCCAAATTATTGAGTTGATTGAAAATGAAATGCGCATTGTTGAAGGAAATACACTATATGTTGTAATGAAAGGTGCACCTAACATATGTTTTGTCACTTGCGGCACAAGTTATGACCTAAGGCCAAATGTTGAGGGACAGGAAATATGAAATACATTCATTAAAATAACGCACATTGCCTAAATTGATTGACATTTACTTTTTCGCATTTAAAGAGTCCAATTTAAATCCAGTTATTATTTAATATGATTGGTGGTACGGATGAAATATGTTCATTATAGTCAAACATTTTATTTTTATTTTATTTTACTGTTTATTTTATAACATTTTATTGCTGCTGGCAAACACACGTATACGTATATGTATGTTTGCACTGTTTCAAATGTCAACGTCAAACACGACGAACACGTTGAGCCCAAATAGGTTTTGCCTATATAAAGAGTTCAATTTAAATGCAGTTATTATTTATTATCATTGGTGGTATGGATGATAAATGTTCGTAATGGTCAAACATAATAATTCTTCAATATTATCATAAACTGTAAAAGAAAATTTATTCAACTTAATAGAAAAAAATAACATGGCATTTAAATAGTGTCGTGTACATCTGTACTTCGCCTTATATAGTGCTTTGTCATATTGTTGATTCAACACACATCTTACATGTTCGATCGTTTATGAAAAACACTAAACACCAACACGCCGATACCTTTAAGAATTTAAGTTATATATATACTATAAATAATGATTTATTGTATTTACGACTCATTTATATATATATATATATATATATATATATATATATATATATATATATATATATATATATATATATATATATATATATATATATATATATATATATATATATATATATGTTTTAGTACGATATTTAGTCTTCAGACCGCCTTTACTCTGATGTAAATTGGTAACTCGTATTTTTAAAAAGTTGAAATAAAATTTACAAATATACACTAATGGCACTAAATATTATGTCGTACAATTATTATTGATGTGTTATAATGTTTATTTTAGAATAACTTATCAATTAATTGACTAAAGACATGCCTGTATGCATATGTGTGACGTTTTAGGAACCAGTGTTAGTGCTCATGAAAATTTCGACTGTAAAGAATTACAATCAACTGTTATATAATCATCGACATTATCCGCCAAAGAAAGTTACACGTCCTCGTTCTGAAATTTGACTCGTCACGTGATATCTAAAAAAGCAACAGTCGTTCTATTGTGAAACTTGTCTATGTGGGACGGCTAGTAGACGTTATAATTCGGGGTCCGTAGGTTTATGCACATAGTTTGTGTTCTATTATAAAAGTAGTGTTTAAGACAAAGGATTTCTCTTCTGAGGGTTTCAATGATTACTCTATTGGACATAACGCATCATTTGCCTCATGCTCAGATCGAGATGCTTTCAGACCATTCTACTGACATTCTTAGGACTAATAGTAAACAGTTAGTCAGCAGGTAAAAAACTGTGTGAGAACTTCTCTTTCACGTCTTGAAAGTTTGATTGGACCTCGAAGTACAGGTTCGTGCTTTGTTTCATGATCGCCGTATTGCATCCAGATAATGGGTGATAAAAGGAGACGGGTAACCTACTGAGTCGGAGAATGGTATCCTGGACAACAATACGGTGTCCGAGATCATATACGCGGCTGTATAAAATCGCAAAGTCAACACGAACACAACATAGTTCTTGTATTTTATGATCCTTTTAATGAATTTTCTTCTTTACCGTTCACAATTGTGACAGAAAATGAATAACCATTTTAAACTGATAAATAATTTGCGGCAAATAAATATACAGCATTATTGCATTGTATTTTAATTAAATATACAGCATTATTGCATTGTAGCACCGATGTAATATACTGGTATCGTTGTATGAAACATGACATATAATTTTTATTAATCGTTGTTGCTTTGACCGATATCGGAGTTGATTAAACTAATTAAATGTATGACTTGATCGTTACTTCATTATGAGCATGTCATATGCGAATGCTGTTGTACATAGGCTGTTTAAAAACGACAGAAGATGCTCGAAATTGACACAATTTACCTTTTACTACTGTTGAATGGATTCGTTTTTAATCATGTGTCTATTTAATTAACACGACATTGACATGAATTGAAACAATTCAACATAACTACAATTTTTACGTTCGGTAACATGACTAGCCGGCTTGTATACAAACACATATTATTTATTATTTATTTTTATTATATCAGAAAGCATAAAATTGTTGAACACTGTTCATTTGCAACACGCATACAAAATCTTTATCCTTTAAAAGGCTGACCAGCTGTGTTCTTGCACATTCTTCTCTCTGTAAAACCTAGACTAGTTGAGGATGGGCAACTTTCCATTCTTAACCAAAGCTGTTGGTGTCCCTTCGTTTACATATATTTCAGCATTTAGTATGTTATGTCAGTTTTCGTTTGAATTGCGGAAATTTATTTATTATGCGAAGCATGAGCAAAAACGAACTTGTAAGTGTTAGTTTATTTTAAATTATTTGCATCATGCACATTCTTCATCGTTTGTTATATTTTAATTTCTGTTTTTACTCTACGAGCAGACATTAAGGTCACCGACGAGGCGAACTGATTCTAACAATGATAGCAACAAGCCTCCGTCAACGGAAACGACATCTACACGAGGCGGTTCGGTATGTCTTGTTTATGATCATCTAAAATAGAACACAAACCTGTTCACTTGTATATTTGTAGAAATGGTTATATGGTAAGTTCAATATTTACTTCTTAACCTACGAATCATTTTATAAATTGGACGATACAAACACTTGATAAGGGGTGTTTCGTCAGATTAAAAAACAGAGAATGCTCAACCCTATCCCAAGTATTATGGTATTATGCGGTTATTGTGATGTTTTACTACTTGTTTTTAAGGAGACTCCGAGACTGTTGTTACATAGGCATATTTATTTCGAAACAAAAAGTCTATTCATATCAGAAGATGTAACATATAATGTGTATTATAATATTTCCAATGAAAATTGTATATGGAAATAAAAAAAAAACTACATTTTTAACGAATGTATGTCGTACTTTATCTCGAACACTTCATTAAGGGAACACTTTTTCATATTTTCAAAACTGTCGGGTATATTTAATTTTAATGTTGTCGATTTGGTTTATGTCTTTTGTAATAATGCACATTGTTTGAATAGATTTACGAAATTTTGGTTTTGAAACGGTGGAATTATGTTTGTGTTGATGACCTAAAACGTATGAGTAGTGCCTAATTATAAAGCTTTATTCCGAATATTATGCGGCGACATATAGTTTTAATATTGTTTTTAAGACATCAAAAAGAGGTGTTTAATTTAAAAAAAAAATGCAGAAAAAATGTATATTATTCAGAACTATTTTTAATCTGAAATATATGGGTAAGGGTTAAATAGGAAGATTAATATCGTTAAGAATTGTTAAAAACATGATTTTGCAATATGAATGTTTAAATTTGTTCTTCATTCAATAAAATTATAGACTATAAAAGCTTTAAAACTACCGAAAATTGTAATGCTTGAACTTAAATCTATGTTTATTTTTATGTGTAAACAACAAAAAATTGTGTAGGTCTAATATAAAAGCGCATGTTGCGCTATTGCAAATAAAATTATGTTAAAAAAGTGCTGATTTTGAAGACGATGTGTAACCGTATATTCAGTAAAAAAATAAATAAAAGTAAACAGTTGACGTTTCGGCCTTGATGCATAATATTTCTCATTATATGAGACATCAAAAGATTGCCTACATGTTAATACGATGAACATCATAATCGGTTTTAAAAAGTTTTGAACATTTTTTACAAACTGCTGTTCCATTCTTTTGCATTTATGTCTTTGAATCTTTATATGAACAATTCAAATTATGTTTTTGTTAATCAGTAACACTGCTTTTAAATTGAGTAGATGAAATATATAATTGTACTCATGGCCAGATCAAAACATAATAAACACGAAAAATACAACGTTTCATGGTTTGATCATCTAAACAATTTATGTAATCCATTTATATATTTAATGTTTCCTAGATTTTGATTACTTTTTTATTCGTATAAATTGCACACGAATGGGCACCGGCGTGTCTGCCATGTGATACCAAATCATAACGCTATGTTTATTAAACGGTCTGCCAGCGGAAGTGCACTTTTCTTATTAAAAAAAAGTTATTACGTAAGTATTTAAGCATATGCACAGAACTTTGACAACATGACGATTTTACCAACATTCACATTGGAGGTTCTTCGATCTCAACGTTCTTTGATCTTTTTTACTCAATATGAAGTCATCGAAGCTGCCCATGAGGGGAATCTATAACGATACATGTGTGAACGAAGCTCTGTCAACGAATAGCAAGTCTACACAAGATGATTCGGTATATTTTATTTCTTTATGGACATATGAGTGAGAAAAACAAACACTTATTCGGAGTTATATAAAGATATTGTATAGCGTTATTCACACGTTTAAACAAAAGATATTATTATACATTTTAAAACTTGAAAATAATTAAGGTCCACTTTTGTAAGTCATGTTTTTTCTATAAGATAAACATGTATTATACATGATTTGCATATTGTATGGTACAGTTCTGTATTGAATAATCAGTGTTTAGTTATCCCAAAGATTAGACTAGCGGGCGGGAACGATACATTTATCTCTTGTTAATGTTTCCGGAGTTGCATTATTCATATATTTAATCGGCATTGACTGCGTTTTGTACATTTTGATATGCAGTTACATGGAGTCTGATCAGAACTGGTAATGGCATCATATGATACATAATAATTGAAATATTTAAGGTTGCTGCAAGGACATAATGTAAATTTACACAATACATACACCTAAATATTTAAAGAGAATGCTAATTTCGGTTCTTCATCTTTTCAGCAAAAGCCCGGACAACCTCAGGTTACTAATGTGAGTTTTGATACAATAACATTGTCCTGGCGAAGCCCCGAAATATTTAACACGGGAGACTTCTTTCAGATAGGATACAGAGATTTAGATGATTCCAGATGGAAAGTCTATGTAGGCGAATATCACCAGTCAACGCATACTTTAACAAATCTGAAATCAAATGCAAAGTACGTGTTCCGGGTACGGGCAGTTTATAGTGACATCGAAGGCCCCTACAGTGACGTTAGTCAGGTAATTGAAACAAAATCTTCTCCAGCTTCAAGATATATTGCTTTGTGCGAAAGAATTGGCACTGCCACGCCAAGAAGATACAGATTGAAAATGCAGGAAGTGCCGTCGTCAAAAAATGAGAAAGCGAAGTCGAAAAAGTATCAACTAGGTATGGGATGTATCTTAATTGCCTCAATAATAATACTAACCTTATTTACAACAATACACAATGTACATCTGATGGAAACTTCAACTTTAATTTTGACATACATGTATAATTTAGTCATGTAAAAATAATAGTTAAACGTATAATGGGTGTGTCAACGTTCGTAAAGCGCTCATCCCTGTATGCAAGCATACATATAAACATCGGACAGTTTTAAAGAGTTAGGGTTAGGGTTAGTGGTTAACCCCTATCGTTCAGATGTCTCTTTGTAATCTAGGCTCCTGCTCAACACAAAACGTTAAAGAAAAGACAATGCTTCTAATTGGCGAGACAGGAACCGGAAAAAGCACATTGGTCGATGCCATCATCAACTACATTCTCGGCGTTAATTATGACGATAACTTTCGATTTACCGTTAACGACGAAGACCTGGATAGGGCTCAAAATCAGGTATTTTTGTTTCAAAAGATTAAAACACTTCGCAAATTTTATTAACTTGATATTAAATCGGAAAATGGTGTTGATTCTGATATAAATAACTTAATCTACATTTTTATTATTCCACCAATTTATTGAACATGAAATTCTAACCGAGCAGACAAATAAATGTATTGCAATGAAAACATTTTTTTGTAATTCGTTATAAATTGTAATCGATAAAATGCAACGGCAATAAGCTTTTTTAAGATTTCTCAGCAATTGAAGCTGAAATTTTACTTATCTTATATAAAATTGATTTTCTTTTCAACATTAAAAAAAGTCAATGTCGCAAACGGAATGGATAACGTGCTTTACAATTCATCCAGAAGAAGGAAGCAGACTTCCATACTCTCTTAACATAATTGACACACCTGGATTTGGCGACACTAGAGGTATTAAAAGGGACCAAGCAATCGTCGAGCAAATTCGCCAGTTATTCTGTGCAAGACCGCCACAAGGGATTCTGACTATTGATATGGTTTGTTGCACGCTGAAAGCCCCTGATGCCCGATTATCAACCATGCAGACGTATGTTTTCCATTCAGTCATGTCTTTGTTCGGAAATGACATAAAAAAGAACATGTGTTCTATAATAACATTTGCTGATAGTTCTTCACCTCCTGTTTTATCTGCTTTGCGCGACTCTGGCCTACCATTTGGAAAACATTTTACATTTAACAATACGGCGTTATTTTCTGACAACACTGAAGCACAAAAAGAGGGTCCATCTCCTAGGTCGTTTTGGGAAATGGGTGTTCGCAGCTTCACGTCGTGCTTTGAGCATATGAAGACCATGCCAGAAAGAAGTTTGCAGCTAACTCAGGAAGTGCTGAATGAAAGACGCCGTCTAGATGCAACATTGGAAAGAATGCAGCCAATTGTGGAATTCGGTCTCACAAAAATCAGCGAGTTAAAAAGACAAATTCAGTTATTTAACGACAATAAAACCAGAATTGAGGAAAATAAAGACTTCACATACTCAGAAACAGTATATGAACATGACATACAGGATCTACCTAAAGGTATCCACGTAACAAATTGCAAACATTGCAATGTGACGTGTCATGATAACTGTGTATTTGCAGATGACAAGGATAAAATGAACTGTTCTGCAATGGACCCAAATGGTTATTGTATGAAATGCGAGGACCATTGTATCTGGAGTGTACACACTAATAGTCCTTATCTCTTGACGATGAAACCCGTGAAAAAGGAGCAAACGTTTTTTAGAATGAAGGCCGAGTTTGACAAGGCTATGGGAAAATCGAGCAATTTTAAAGATTTGTTAAATAAGCTGGCTTTGGACCTAAAGAAAATTGCTGATGATATTGAAGTGAATATGGAGACCGTCAATAAATGCAACACACGTCTTGCAGAAATCGCCCTTTGTCCAAACCCTCTTACAATGACGGAGCACATTGACATGATGATACACAACGAAAAGACAGTTAAAAAGGATGGGTGGTCAGATCGAATTGAGGCACTGACTAATTTACGAAAAAGAGCCCTAGTAAAGGCGGACGCTTCTAAATTCCAGGCAGAGGCAGGCAGTCATGGTGTGTCTGGTGGATCGACTAACCCCGATGAAGTATTGAAACGATTCAATTCACTTCTTGGTATAAACTAGATATTGTTCAATCATAAGATTTACGCTGGTGGGCTATTTTAAGATTTCTCAGCTATTGCAGCTAATATTTTACTTTTTTTATATTATATTGCTTTTCTTTCAACATAAAAAAATATAGTCGCAAACGGAACGGATAACGTGCTTTACAATTCATCCAGAAGAAGGCAGCAGACTGCTATACTCTCTTAACATAATTGACACAGCTGGATTTGGCGACATTAGAGGTATTGAAAGGGACCAAGCAATTGTCGAGCGATTTCGCCAGTTATTCTGTGCAAAACCGCCACAAGGGATTCTGACTATTGATATGGTTTGTTGCACGCTTAAAGCCCCTGATGCCCGATTATCAACCATGCTGAAATATGTTTTCCATTCAGTCATGTCTTTTCATGGCAATGACATTAAAAAGAACATGATATTCAGTAATAACGTTTGCTGATAGATTGCAGTCAATAGTCGAATTCGGTCGCACAAAAATCAGCGAGTAAAAAAAAATTCAGTTTTTAACGACAATAAAACTAGAATTGAAGAAAGTCTATATTTCACATACACAGAAACAGTATATGAAAATGACATACAGGATCTACCTAAAGGTATCCACGTAACAAATTTCAAACATTGACATGTGACGTGTCATGATAACTGCGCATATCCAGATGACAAGGATAAAATAAAATGTTCTGCAATGGACTCCAATGGGTATTGTGTGAAATGCGAGGGCCATTGTATCTGGAGTGTACACACTAAAAGTCCTTATCTCTTGACGATGAAACCCGTGAATAAGGAGCAAACGTTTCTTTAAAGGAAGGCCGAGTTCGACAAGGCTATGGGAAAATCGAGCAATTTTAAAGATTTGTTAAATAAGCTGGCTTTTGACCTGAACAAAATTGCTGATGATATTGTAGTGAAGATGGAAACCGTTAATGAATGCAACACGCGTCTTGCAGAAATCGCCCTGTGTCCATACCCTCTTACAATGACGGAGCACATTGACATGATGATTCAACACGAAAAGACAGTTAAAAGGATGGGTGGTCAGATCGAATTGAGGCACTAACTTATTTACGAACAAGAGCCCTAGTTAAGGCGGACGCTTCTAAATTCCAGGCAGAGGCAGGCAGACATGGTGTGTCGGGTGGATCAACTAACCCCGATGAAGTATTGAAACGATTCAATTCACTTCTTGGCATGAACTAGAAATTGTTCAGCAATAAGATTTACGCTGGTGGGTTACCATTTATTAAATAATGTTCTTAAATAACCGTTTAATGTGATAAGTAATTATGTACATTGTTGTTACTGTTCAATTTATGGTTATGTTAATGATACACCCAATCAACGAACATTTATACTAGTGAATGCGTGCATGCATATACATTTTAAATCATCAAAACGATCGTGTAAATAATTTATTTTGGCAACCATGAGAACAAATTACTTAATTGATTAAAGGCACATCCGACCCATCCTGCTTCGTTTGTTTGTATTTATTATCTTTTTAATATTGTATCTTGTTAAAAAGCTTTAATCGTAGCCGCTTCTCACAGACTGTGCAATATCAAACTACCAGATGGTTTCTTTTATGATTATCACCTAGCGATCGGAAGGTCTCGCATTCGATTCCCATTGAGAAAGCATTCTAAAGAGTCTCTGAATACATAACTAACTGATTCCACTCAGTAAGCGGACTTAAAAAATGTCTAAATTAGACCTATGATCATTAAATCATCAAACTTAAATGAACAGGTTTAAACTTAAAATTGTATTAAGATTCAGATTAGGTCAAAACACTTTATGAGATATGACTCCAACCGAATGGCAAAGGAAATGATTTCACAATAATTGTTAAACCTTGCTGCAGAATTTTTGTGTGTAGTTAATCATGTTTCTTGTTCCATTGTTTAATGCATGAGCTTTTATTAACGCCCAGGTGCTCAAAGATTTATGACTGGATATGCTTTAAAGTGTATTTGCTTTACCAATCTCTTATAGTTATCGGGTAACATCTTCCAGTATGAGTGTCTGTCCGAGCTAAAACAAAGTTCTGTATTTAAATTATACGTTGCATCTTCATTGAAAAAAAACGAACCATATAACATAAATTATGTGATTAACCTGTTGCGAACGGAAAGCAATCAATTCAATATTCTTGACCATAAGAGTGACCATTTACCTATATATCTTGGATATAAACGATGCTGATTAATGTTGGTAAACAAACGTATCAATCCTTTGCTTTTTCGGTCGTTTTTCAAAATGATCCTCGGCAATTCGAAATGTCTGAAGTTTTATTGGAAATGTGTTATTGTCTTTTTATTTTAAGAATTGAATAGAAATATGTATAAGATGTGTGTACACTGTAATGTCTATTTTCCAATAGTCCGTAGACACCGAAGAAATTCAGACATTATTAAATTGCTATAATTTTATGTAAATATCAGTTTGTTTTCCTATTTAGTAAACATATTGTCTAATTTTTTATAGAAGACTTTATACTTTGTGAAATATTTGTTGCTATTTATGTATTTGTTTGTGTTTTTGTTGAATGTTTTCTTTTACGACGACTTTTAAAAATCATTACTTGTTCATCAAAATACTTTTAAAGGAGGCCAACATTGTTTTGACGTGAAGTTGACGTTTTTGGTGTAAACCATTTTATAATTATTATACTAATTCCGAGTGTGCTTATTAAATATCATACAAGTGTGTGTGTAGATTGTGACTTAAATAAATATCTTAATTGCCATATGACGGCATGTGTACAATAGTTTGTAAAGAATTCATATAGATGTAACTACAATATTAATTGTTTTTTTTAGAGTAGTATAAGCTATAGTATCTTCATGCGCTATTCTTATTTCGACGTAGACCTCATTACGATGAACTGTTAAATGTAAAACGAACAATTATAAAAGTTTTACTATGTTTATATTCTGCTGGTCAAGCGGTAAATTTTTGTCCTATAACCAACGCCGCTTACATGTCTTGATTTACCAGACAGATTCGTTGGCTGAAATGTGATAATAGTAAGATTTGAAATAATAAAGGTTAAACGATACAAGATATGTATTACTGATTATGAATAAATTACTGATTTATGCTGAAAATATTTTACGGACTATGATGATATGTTGAATTAACTCGCCGACAAGAAATAAATATATATTGTTTGAAAATATTACTACAATTATGTGTATTTTTCCATTTTTCATTAGATTGGACATTTTATTGTAACTGTAGTTTATTCTTTGTTCATGATTGTACCAATATTTGTTTATTGCTGGTAATGGGCTGTACATTGTGAGTGTACTTTTGTATTTTCCGTTTCGGTCTGCAACACTAGCATTATTATATGATAGTAATTTCCAATATTTTAATATGCGATTCTTTTTATGTATTATGTATACACTAGCTTTTGCTTATGCATGATCTCCTAAGCAATTTTGTGTGTTTACTTTATCAAACTTATCTATTACTGTTTGGGACCATGTAAAGTCAAATTGTGTTTATTTACATACACCGTAAACGGTAAGTGTCTCCAGTTTTAATTAATGTGCGTTCATGTTTGTTACGTAGGATTAATCGCCTAGAAGGTGATTGGTCACGCACAGGAAATAAAGGACCATGTATTTATATTTTTTATTCAAGTGTATTTGGAGTGTCTGATATATAGTGTTTTTATTATATTATTAACGAAACTTTTAAAAAAGATAAATACATGGGTACATCTACTTCGTTTTTCTAACTTAAACACACATTATGTACTTAGCATCAATCAACTGCTCACGTCTTTTTTACTTGTCAGATGATAATTTTTTAAAACAGTATAATTCACACAAACTTTATTTTTGTATATCACACTTTTAAAGCGGATAATAATTTTTAAAATCACAATTGATTGAAATTAGCAATTATGTACTGACGTATTTTCTGATATTCGATGTTTGTTATTAGTTATTCTTTGTAAATATGTGGTGTCGGTAAAAGCATGTTTCCGTTTTATTTTATATTATCGTTTTGTTTTGAATAATATTTTTGACTATCACACAAGTGAGTTTTTACTTACCTGAACTTAGATACTAACAAATAGTGATAAGAGTTTCTTCATTGGTGACGTCTTTCAAGTGTATAATGTATTTATCCTAGTATATTGTATTTCTAACATAGTCTGCAATCAGCACTAATGGATACGTATAATTTTACACAAAATATACAGTGTTTGCAATTTAAAGCCACACACCTTATTTGGCATAGTTAATTTAAGTATAAATAAGAAACATATTTTATCTATGCCAATTCGAATTTTTGTGGTGGTAACAAGCTATAAATCCGTCTTTTTTGCGCTCTAAAACTTAAAAATAATTGCGCTTGTCGAAATGGACATAAACGTCTAGAAATCCTACTTTTTGTTTTAAAAGCGGTACCGTTTGAAAAATAATAAATTACTTGCAACCTAGGCGATAGATTTAATTTTATCTATGCCAATTAGAATATATCTGGTGGTTACAAAGTAGAAATCCGCCTTTTTTGCGCTCTAAAACTTAAAAATAATCGCGTGTGTCGAAATGAATGGACGTATACTTCTAGAAATCCTACCAATTGCTTGCTAACTAGGCTATGGATTTAATGACAATTTAATGACACTCTCAAATTGTATCTATATGTATTGATTAACATTTATTTCATTTCAAAGTCAGAGTCAAGGTGTGTGGCTTTAAGTTAATGCCTAAGTCAAGTATTCATGTAAGAAACATAGCTTTATATTAAATCATTTCGTGCACATGATTCTTGTTGGTTTAGGAATGTATAATTATATATATATACTGTCTCTTGAATACGCACAAAAAAGTATTTTGATATGTACTACGTTTGTTGTTTTAAACAATGTTACTATTAACATTTACGCGTAAGGATTTTAGCCGAGGTAAACGCATTCTCGTTCGTGTAGTACATTAGTTAAAAAGTAATAGCCCAATCCATACATAGTTTTAAAAGATGAAATTTTGCAGAAATCGTTTCTACTTGTTGTCTTACCTTTCCAACCTTCACAACAATCGCGATGTCATAAGTGAACAAATAACGATTTGATTGTTATGAACCATTGCTTTCTATGTTATTGTTCATATTGCTCATGTCTCTGCAAACAAATGTTCATATTGTTCATGTCTCTGCAAACAAATAAGATTCAAGTAAAAATCACGTATAATGACTTATTCAGTAAATGAAAATGTATAAGAATTTAAATATATGTCGCCGAGTGTGTGAACATAACCTTTTTTTCAAATACAGACATTTATTTCTTTGTCGAATAACTTTTTTTTTTCTTTCTCAAAATCGTGAAATACCGGTTGTTGTTGGTTGAACCAAGACCGCTTGAAGAAAATATTTTAAAATTCTTCATAAAAAATATAATTTGGGTTTGAATGGACGTATTGTATTGCAATTTATTGTGTATGTAGATTACATGCAGGTATAGCTTTTACTGACAAAATTGTTTTAATTCAAGTTCATTGAAAAGTTTAACGTTGAAATCCTGGTTTTGTGGCGTTGTCATTTTGTATTGTGAACCGTTGTTCTGTATAACAACATAGTCCTTACTTAATAAACGTGTGTACCCTTCTGCGCTTATTTCGTTACGATTGATTTATTGTACATTCAATTCCGAGAGAAACAATATTTACATGAACACGATTACTTTAAATGAGAATATTCTAATACTGTTCACCAATTTCATACATTTGCGAGCAATCGTTTATTTTTAACCCATTTATGCCTAGTGCACTCTCCCATCCTTCTAAATTGGATCAATTTATTTCCTAAATTAGGGATGTCTAGAATATTTATTTCTATATTTAGAATATTTCTTACAGAAATTCCTTTAAGCAAATAGCGCAGACCCGGATGAGACGCCGCATCATGCGGCGTCTCATCTGGGTCTACGCTGTTTGCAAAGGCCTTTTTTCTAGACGCTAGGAATACATGGGTTAATGTAATATTTTGCTATATTGTTTATATAGTAGCAAATCATACCTGGCGACATAGTTGCATTTTCCACCATTACCAGTTTCAAACTATGAATTATTAAGATATTAATATTTAGTCCATAATACATTTGTGTAATGTTGTTAATCAAAAACGACATAAAAATGATGCTAAGCATTCCGACGATATGAACATTCTTAAGATAAAACACTTGAAAGAAAGTGAAAAGTACTCATTTGGTCAATAGACTCAATACTATTGATACTTACAAGAATTAAAACCGAGATTTATCGGAGCAGATAACGAACATGACTTAAGACAGTAATTGAAAAACTATGTTCTAACAAAATACACGCTGTTGTCATGTTAAAACAAAATAAAAGTCTGATTTTTAAATAATTGCAAAAGTAGGTCAAATTGGGGTCACCGTCGAAGTCCGTTTTCCTTTATTTGTCTGTTTTATTGTATTTGTATTTTTTAACAAATATTTTCAAATATTTTCAAAACCATCATTTAAAAAAAAGTGATTCAAAACCAAGTGTATGTATGATATTTAAACTAGCGAAGTTACGCCGCGGATAAAAACAAATTGTTAACAAGAAATGTGTTTGTCAGAAACACTATGTCCCCTTCTGCGCCGCTTTGAAGCTGTATATTTGACCTTTGACGTTAAAGAATGACCTTGACCTTTCACCACTCAAAATGTGCAGCTCCTAGATACACATGCATGCCAAATATCAAGTTGCTATCTTCAATATTGCAAACGTTATATAGTGATGGGGGACATAAAAATATCGTTCAGTAAATCGTTAATAATCACTCGATAATAATGAACAGGTACTACAGTATTTGATAATCTTCATTTTGACAGCCAAAACTACCCATACTGACACCGCGATTGGTTCAATAGATTTATTTTACATTAAACTTCATCCACACAGACAAACTTGTATATTCGTTGAAAAAAAAACAATGAAAAACTACGAAAAACCTATTTTGACAAAACGAAGGAATTTTATCCGAAAATTGCAAATAGCAATTGCGAAATCTGCCCTACAGTATTAATTGTTATATAAGCTGAGGTTAATTTAAACAATGAAAAGAAAAACAGTAAATTTTGATTCCCTGCGCTCAATAATCTTGCTGTAGGTTCTACTTGAAAATAAAACTATTGTTAATGGCTAAAAAATTGGTTGACAAAGTACGCGAAACGATAATCACAACTTAAAGTCGTTTTTCTCGGAAACGACGTCAGCGCCGGAATAGTCAAAATTGCGTTCCCAGCCACATATTTCATCGATAACTTGGAGCTTGAGTGTACTGACATCGTTTGATTTACTTATTTGAATCTAACGCCTGTATGCCAAAGTAATAGCGCGTTCAAATTTGCTCCTATAGGTCTCGGGTTTAAAACCCGTTCATATTTGGAGCGCAAAACAACATCACTTACCATGCGTATCCCTGTTGAACATCAGCGCTACGATTCTTGAACGAAAGGCTTTTTAACCAGGTTTTCCGAAGGAAAAAACTGGTAATTAGATTGGCGAATGCGGGCGGGCTGGCGGGCTGGCGGGCTGGCGGGCTGGCGGGCGGAACAAGCTTGTCCGCTCTCTAATTCAAATAGTTTTCAGCCCACCTTTTCGAAACTTGGTCAGAAGGTGTATCTATACAATATCTAGGTCAAGATCGAATATGAGTCATGCAGGGTCAAAAACTAGTTCACGGGGTCAAACAACATATTGATTTTGAAACAAGGGGAGTGGGGGGGGGGGGTAATTGTGATGAACAATCAGTAGCAATGCAAATTTTGAGTTGCAGTTGTCTCCCTTTATCAGACTTTTTTTTTATTGAAAACCTATTTCGGGACAATTTTGCCCCTTGTCTTTATTTATACCTGCACACATAGTGCCGCGTAACAGGCTTTTCGATAAGGCCACACCCTCACTACGTGCGCGTGTACTTTGAGGTATATGAGGTCCTCCTGCGTCCTAGGCTGCATACTGTGTGGACCCAAAGTGTGTTCTAGCTCTACTACGTTATTACTAGACTCGCATAAGATAGGGCGATGCTTGGATAAGCTGAAAATTAAAGGCACGTGTATTTTTGTAGATGTTTACGCAAATACAAAACATTTTTATGTGGTTTTCTGCTGCATTATGAGAAAACCCTACCTTTCCGGTATGATGACCCCCGTCAAGTTCACATTCGCTAAACGAACCTGATTGGCTTTTGTGAAAAGTGCTTTAACCAACCACTGCGCATTCCGGAAACCACCGCTACCCCCTACGTGTGTGTGTACTAAGAAGGTTATGAGGTCTTTCCGCGTCATGAAGGTCCTGATATTTCTTTATGTAAAGACCCTGCTATTGTCTCACCACTCCTACCTAATACATACTAACTAGACTCACGAAAGTTTTTACTAAAATAAATTATAGCTCCAAAGCCCAGCTATTTTTTTCTTACTGAAACATATGTAACTTTATTGTTGGTTTGTGCTGTGGGGTGGAGTGGGGACGAATCGAAACACCCGAAAGAAACCGAACAAGTCCTGTAAGGTTAACATCAAAAACAGCAACACAATTCACATCGACCGGAAACGGTGCTTGTATCATTTTGCTTAAGTGAACAGCGCATGAACAAACCACTGCGCTTAGCGGACAGACCCTCCTCCATTTACATAGAAAAAAACACACTGATCCTCGTTACAAAATACTTACTTCAAAAATGATGAATTTCAGGATTGGCAAATTAGATTATACGGGCGGCGAATTATCTGAAAACATAGTTATCACCCAATAGCGATCTTTATTGTTTATTACTCGGTGAACCTTGCACATTTCTCGCATAATGTAAGCCTTCAGAGAACTATGCTATTTATTGATTTGCATTTGATTAATTTTCAATGTACATAATGTTGATTGCGTTTCAAATGGTAAAATGAGATAGGTATTGCACTTTGATGAAATTTATTTTTGTGCCAAATGTCGTGGAAAGTTTAGGTTTAGCGCGACCCTGGTTAATTATTAGAAATATCGTTGCAAGTAAACAACACCTAAATATTAAAATATTATTTGTTCTGTGTTGCTTTTCAGTTTATAGAAAATAATTTTTTGTGCAATTGTCTTGGGTTCATATGTAAAGCTTTTTAAAAATTAATTGTCCAAATGGTGTTTTTCTCTCATTGGATGCACAGTTTGTTCTTATTTCATTTGGTCTACCTCCATTTAAAGCAATTTATATTAGGTGTATGCATGTGAATTATACATACTATTTTTATCATTCGTTTGGCATATACATTTATTGTATTGGAGAAGGGACAAAGTAGATAACTGTAGCTGTTTATGTATTTCGTTAATTCGATACAGCACTCCTTCTAGAAAGACGATTTTGTGCTGTTGCATATTGGGTAATGGGTAAAAACTGCACCAAGGTGCTTAGTTGAATATTAATTCAAAATTATTTACATGGATATTTCATTGACACTGTAAACATTAAAGGGAATTTTCCTCATTGTTGGTCATGTAACCAGTGTATGTACCAATGTTTAATATGTTGCAAACAGTGTTGATGTGATTAAAATGACCTTTAATTCGGAACACAATGGAGCGATTTAATGAGAAAAATGTAAAATATGTTACATACACATTCAATCTGATTATAATTTAGAATGATTCTCAACACTATCAATCTTATACAAATGACCAGAAATACGGTTAATCGATTTAATTTAAAATTCAATATTTAAGAGACATATGATCAACGTATGTAGCATTGAATACCGTTTCAATCTTACTAAATGATCCAATAACATATAAAACCGGACGCAGTCTAAATATTAACTTCTTTTCATAAAACCTGTTATATGATGCACTGTCAATCTGATTTAAATATCCTTTAAAGCCAAAGTACGGTTCTGACAGGTTTAAAATGATCTAACTACGAGACGTACACTTACAATCGGTTCAAATTTGTGAACACTTAAGGGCATGTATAATGCAACACTTTGATAATAATTAAACAGCTTAAGATATAAACTTTTATGTTTGCATAGTTTTGTTTGGGATTTTTTTTTTACAAAGTTGCATTAAACAAATTCATCCACAACGCTCAGAAACTTTTGTAACACATTTGTGCGGATGTGATATCCTGTTACCGCTCTTGACCATAGAAGAATGATGTGAATAACATTTACTTTCAATTGCTTATTATTCTTTACTTAGAACAATCTGATCGAACAAAACATATATGTTCTGGTGCTTGATAACAAAGCCTGTGATTCATAGGACGATCGCAGACCGGTCGATGGTTAAAGCAGTCATGTTGTTTAACACCAGCTCGTACTGCACAGACAACGCATGTGCAGGGCAAGTATCCCATCATATATATCATTCTATCAGATTACACCTTATATCACGATCTGTCAGCTTTCACCTTATATCCTATTCTGTCAGCTTACACCTTATATGACACTCTATCAGCTAATACCTTATATCACATTTTATCAGCTTTAACCTTATATCACATTGTATTTGCTTTCACCTCATATCACATTCTGTTAGCTTACACCTTATATCACTTTCTATCAGCTTACACCTTATATCACTTTCTATCAGCTTACACCTTATATCACTTTCTATCAGCTTACACCTTACATCGCATTCTATTAGCTTACCCCTTACATCACATTCTGTCAGTTAACACTTTATATCAAATTCTGTCAGCTTGCACCTTATATCACATTCTATCAGCTTACACCTTATATCACATTCTGTCAGCTTACACATTATATCACATTCTATAAGCTTTCATCTTATATCACATTCTGTCAGCTTACCCCTTACATCACATTCTGTCAGGCTGACAGAATGTGATGAAGCTGATAGAATGTGATATAAGAAGTAAGCTGACAGAATGTGAAATAATGTGTAAGCTGACAGCTTACACATTATATCACATTCTGTCAGCTTACTTCTTATATCACATTCTATTAGCTTACACTTTATATCACATTCTGTCAACTTACTCCTTATATCACATTCTGTCCGCTTACACCTTATATCACATTCTATCAGCTTACACCTTATATCACATTTTATCAGCCTACACCTTATATCGCATTATATTTGCTTACACCTTATACAACATTCTTTCAGCCTACACATTATATCACATTCTATCAGCTTACACCTTATATCACATTCTATCAGCTTCCATCTTATATCACATTCGATCAGCTTACACATTATATCACATTCTATCAGTTTACACCTTATATCACATTCTATCAGCTTCCACCTTATATCACATTCTATCAGCTAACACATTATATCACATTCTATCAGTTTACACCTTATATCACATTCTATCAGCTTCCACCTTATATCACATTCTATCAGCTTACACATTATATCACATTCTATCAGCTAACACCTTATATCACATTCTATCAGCTTACACCTTATATCACATTCTATCAGCTTACACCTTATATCATTGGTTCTCGATGGGATATATGTGTCTATCTGTCCGCAGAACGATTATTTTTCATAAATTTAACTGAGCAACCAATGAATGGAAAATTATTAAGTGCAAATGTTATTTTGCGAAATAATTTGTTATGATTTCAAAATTTAAAGAAATTTTATAATTTATGACAGTAATATTTGTTTCCGTTTTAAAATCAATATTTCTCGTTTCATGATGCTTTTATGATATTTCGCCGAATTGTTGATCTATTGAAGTAAAATGTCTAGCAGATATTATGATTTATAGATTCATATTTCAAGTTTTGACGACAGCCGTCGATAAATAATCAAGAAATTATAGAAGAAAAAAATGCATTAGAATTGGCTACCGGTGTATATGCATCTAGGCACATCCGTTCAATAGGCAAAGTATTCGTACATATTGATTTGGATGCCGACTGGCAAAACTTGCTGAGAAAGTAAGCGGCCGTTGACTTGAGCTTATAATGCCTTAAAGCAAGAACGAGTACTGCATAAGACACGTTGATCGCATCAGTCACACTTCGATTTCAATAGATATATAGTTAAATGCTCAATAATACATTACATACGCACTTGACAAAGGTCTGTTAAGCGATATTTAATACAGAAAGTACAGACTCCTGACAACGGTTACTGATATAAATGGGCCGTGCTCTGTGAAAATGGGGTTTAATGCATGTGCGTAAAGCATCGCCCAGTTATGCCTGTGCCGTCCACACAGGCTAATCCGGGACGCTTTCCGCCTTAACTTGATTTTTGCTAAGAAGAGACTTTTTTTAAACGAAATATATCATAAAAGCGGAAAGAGTCGTCCAAGATTAGCCTGCCAGTGCGGACTGCACAGAATAATCTTGGACGACACTTTACGCACATTCATTTAAGCCTTTTTTCAAATAGAACAGTCCAAATGTAAGAAACTCATTTAGTGGAGTCATAATTCCGAATATTATACGCATTTCATCTGTCAGAATTTTATTGAATTTATTGACAAATTAAAAATGTAATTAATTGGAATAATAAGTATGCAATTGTTTTGACCATAAAGCTCTATAAAAATCACTTTCGTGTTTATTGAAAGCATTAAACCACAACATCAATAACTATGCATAGATAGTGTCAAAATAATCAACAATCGAATTAATCAATGCGTTATCTACAGGACCGAATGCACCTATTGTGGTGGAAATTATTTTGCTTATTTTTAGGGTAGGGAGCGGTAAATTGAGTCGAGTTATGAGAAAACTGGGCATAATGCATATGCGTAAAGTGTCGTCCCAGATTAGCCTGTGCAGTCCGCACAGGCTAATCAGGGACGACACTTTCCGCTTAAACTAGATTTTTGCTAAGAAGAGACTTCATTTAAACGAAAAATGTCGTAAAAGCGGAAAGTGTCGTCCCTGATTAGCCTGTGCGGAGTGCATAGGCTAATCTGGGACGACACTTTACGCACATACATTATGCCCAGTTTTCTCAGAACGCGACTCAATTGATATTGGTATGCTTGTGCTAGACGAATTTGCACAAGAATTTGATCGTAATTGCGGCAATCGTTCTTCAGGGAAAACCAACTGCTTCCGTTAATCAGCTTGCTGCATCGCTCGCAATTTTTGCAGGGTTAATTTCAAGAAAGAATGATAAAATAACAGTGTAAGTAGTGTATTTACATATAAATATAAACATTTAACATCCTATTTGTGGTTTTGTATGTGTTTATGTGTATTTAAATAATATAATCATTTATCACATGCCATACCCTGTTTCCCATGTAATATAACCATTAAATATATTTATATCTTACAAATGTGTAATATACTTTTTAAGCGTTTTCATTGGTTTAGTTTTCGTTTATTGACCAATCGCATTTTGTTATTTTGCTGAAATGACGTTGCAACGTCAAATGACGTCACGAAATGTAAAAAAACATTCGGGATTTATCATTATGTGTGCGTAAATATTTATTTAATTTGCTGACTTAAAAGCATGTGATAAAAAGATCTGACACTCGTTGTCATATCATACCATATTTTATTAAACTCGTCCAGGAAATTCGTTAGTCAGCTCGCCAAAGGCTCGCTAACAAACAAAATTCATGAACTCGTTTAATAAAATATGGTATGATATGACAAGTCACGCCAGATCATATATTAAGTTATTGAAGTGTCACGTAAGTTACTTCTAAAACAGAATCATTTATCATACCATTATGCTGATATCGAATTAATACTAAATAACCGTATATATATATATATATATATATATATATATATATATATATATATATATATATATATTTACATAAGGACCCAGTTGTGGAAAGCCTCTCCAAATTGAAAGGTTATTTAAAGCGATGTTTAAACATGAAGAGTTATTTAATAGTTTGATAAAAATTTCACCCATCACGGAAGTACTTATAAGCACTCTTATTTATTTTGGGGCAGTTCGGGACCGAACTCGATGGCTTGGTAAGTGAATATTCAAAACTGTTTACTTTTAATACTTATCGTTGAATCTAATGACGCAATACAGTGTGTATGTGTTTCTAAATTAATGAGGTCCTTCCGTGTGAGGACCCGAATTGGTCCTTGCACTCCTCCCTAATTGAGTCGCGTTCTGGGATAACTGGGCATACTGCATGTGCGTAAAGTGTCGTCCCAGATAAGCCTGTGCGGACTGCACATGCTAATCTGGGACGACTCTTTACGCATAAGCATTATGCCCAGTTTTCTCAGAACCCGACACGCACAGGTTAATCAGGAACGACACTTTCCGCCTAAATTGGATTTTTGCTAAAAAGAGACTTCATTTTAACGAAAAATGTTATAAAAGCGTAAAGTGTCGTCCCTGATTAGCCTGTGCGGACTACACAGGCTAATCTGGGACGACACTTTACGCACAAGCATTATGCCCAGTTTTCTCAGAACACGATTCATTAGGTGCGCCTTAAGTTTATATTCTACCTGGATCGTCTTGGTGACAAGCGCATGAACCAACTCATGCGCTAACCTGACATGTTGCATGCTGACCTAACATGAATTTCCTCTCAACCCCCGTGGTCAATATTACAAGTTCTTGGTAGAATTTCATGGATCAATATTTTTCACAGACTGTCGTTAATCGCAAAGTAATGGAAGTTAACGCTTGCTGTACGTGTATGACGACGTACGTTCTGTTTGGCGAAAACACTTAGCACGTATAGCACAGTTCATTTTCATTAATTCACGCAGAAAGATGCTGAAAAATTACGTTTTAAAAAGAGTGTTAGTCTAGTAATAATATTATAAGCATACAATGATAATACAAATTGTTAAGTGTACTCAAAACTTTTTATGTTGAGGCGAAAGTGGTATCTTTGATCGTCTCTATTGATACATGTAACGCTGACACACAAAGTAGTTAGGGGTATTGCATGGACAACTATACAAGTTGAAAAACAGCCAGACCCTTATGCATGTTTGATTCAACAAAGTATTAGGTTCCCCGATACCCCAATTGAACCAAATGAAATCTACAAGATCTCCTTCGTTGGTGTTCCAGTACCAGTGCTGTTCACCTTTGTACCCCCGATCCAGTGCTGTGGTGAGGGATTGGAGCCGATTGTAACAGCTTCTCGCAGTCGGTCGTTATCCTGCTGATCGAGGACAATTGCGAGGCCGTCGAAGTACTGATTGCAGTCTGAACGTGCGTATTGCCAGGAGGCGGTAAAGTCGCTGGCTATGAATTTTTTTCTGTATTCCTGTAAAAATGTTTTATTCAAAGTAAACTTTGGATGTATATACATTTTACTTGCTTAAAGGGATCTTTTCACGCTTTGGTAAATTGACAAAATTGAAAAAAATTGTTTCAGATTCGTAAGTTTTCGTTTCAGTTATGATATTTGTGAGGAAACAGTAATACTGAACATTAACCATGCTCTAATATAGCCATTATATGCATCTTTTGACGATTTTAAAACCTAAAAATTATAAAGCGTTGCAACGCGAAACGATTGAATAATTTGGAGAGTTCTGTTTTTGTCGTTAAATTTTGTGAAACTACGAAGATTGCTTATATAAGGTATAAAATACGTCAAGCATGTGTACTCGGCGGAATAGCTCAGTAGGCTAAAGCGTTTTTACTTCAGGACTCTGGCAGGACTCCAGGGGTCACTGGTTCGAAACCTGCTCCGGGCAATGTTCTTTTCATTTTTTTATTTTTTTTCTTGATTTTTTACTGGAGCTTTTACGATCCAATGTTTACATTTATCAATATAAAGCATTTAATGAATAAGTTAAAAAAAATGCCAAAATCTGTGAAAAGGCCCCTTTAATGTATTCAATGTTTTTGCACTTAAAATATTTATCCATGGAATTGTTTGATATTTACTTCAGATATAGCCACTTCATGATATTAAATGTCAAATATTACATCTTTGAGTCTTGTCTTTTGAAATAAGAATATTGTAAAGTTGTATTGCTATTTAAGTCTTTAAACAGGGGGTGGATCGTACGCAAGTAACTGGTGGAGCGTAGGTGAGAAAAAGATTAACTGGTGTTCAACATGGCGGCCAACGGCTGATTTGTTTTATGTTTTAATCCGAATTTTGAAAAGATTAGTACATAAACCATACTTCTTCGACATTATCCTTACACGCAGAAAAATCTACAGATATCCATTAAATCTCGGAATAAATCCCGGAGTTGCATAATAAATATCAAAAAGGTTATTGAAGACTTAATACGCCAGTGCTTGATTGTGTACGAAACCAAAAATATGAGGACAAAAACCGAAGAGCCTCCGACCACAATAGTCTGATTTGAAATACAAACGCCGTAATAAAAAGTCCATACGTGTTATTACGCATGTATAATTAAAGCGAGCATTAACGATTTTCTGACACGACTTAATCTGAAGTCATCTGTTCATCAAAGTCTGTTCATCAACGCATGTATTTGCTTTGTAACAATTTCTTCCTTTTGCATATTAAAGGGGCCTTTTCACAGATTTTGGGATGTATTGAAGTTTGTCATTAAATGCTTTATATTTATAAATTTAAACATTGGACCTAAAAATATCCATTTAAAAAAAACACAAGAATACAATTAAAAAAGAGAAAAAAGTAACTATCAACTGGGCTCGAACCACTGACCCCTGGAGTCCTGGCATTGCATATTCATTATAAATTGAAAATACACACCTTTTTTGGAACGTACCTACCATACTTATTATCCTGATGTTATTGGAAACATATCACGTTTTTGGCATTAAATAATTTCCAAAGTATCGGAATATTATCGCAATATATCGTAATAACTTAATTCAAAATAACATACATATTTAAATGATAAATAAATAGTACATGATACAAACAGTCCTTAATAAATTATGATTAAAACCAGCACCAGTCCTGATCTGGTACCGTGCTAACGAATTAGGGTCATACAAGAAATAACATAGTAGAATGCTTTCATGCAAAGAATGTTCTGCTAGGAGGTAGCTATGTGTATTATTACTTTGAAATTATTGCTTATTATTATATTTTGTTTACAAAGTTTACCCATGTGCCTATACATGTCACCAATGTTACCAGTATCAGCTATTGTTGGGTTATAATTTTGGATAATTTTTCCGACCGTATTCAGTAATATTCCGGCGGTTAGTCAACACAAGTAACAGTTTCTTGGCTAAGCTGGTGCAAATATTAATAATTTTTTTACAAAGTTTACCCATGTGTCTATTTATGTCGCCAATGTCCCCAGTATCAGCTATTGTTAGGTTATAATTTGGGATAATTTTCGAACAGTATTCAGTCATATTTCGGCGGTAAGTGTACCACCTAACAGTTTCTTGGCTGAGTTATTGCATGTATTAATTATTTGTTTACAAAGTTTACCCATATGTCTATTTATGTCGCCAATGTTACCAGTATTAGCTTTTCTTAGGTTATAATTTGGAAAAATTTTCGAACAGTATTCAGTCATATTCCGCTGGTAAGTCAACCAACTAACTGGTGCAAAAACATATGTCAGCAAATGACAACTGATCTACTTGAATAAGAGGAAAGTGGGAAAATGGGCGTAAACGGAATATCATGACAAAGCCCACACAAGTTATGTGTCCGAAAGGGAAAGTGAACCTGTCATTCATGCATTCTTAGCCAAGCTCTCCACCAACTGAGGTAGGCGTAATAAGAATGAATACACACATTGAAATTCTGAAGAAAATTATTTTGAAGAATAATATCATAGTAGTATATACACCGCATACCTTTTCATACGCCTGCAAGTCCCCGAACGTAGGGCTGTAAACAAGTCCAAGTATATTGCAGAGCGAACATTCACCGGAGTCCTGTTTGAATGTGACGGCCATACCTTTGGATGTGCATCTCTTTAGACAAGATAATTTGCTAGATGCGACAGTGGTGGTTACTGCTGTTCGGCAAACACGTGAAGATGTCACATTAGTAGGTATTTTCTTGAACAATCTGCTTTTCAAGATGTTTGAAGACCTTGCACCAAACATAAGCCATACTAGCAGAGATGTTATTCTTATAACTGACACGGATACACGTATGTTCATTTTCTTGTTGCAATAGCTATGCAATATTTTGTTTACGTCCTGGGCAGAAATGAAACAAAGTATAAACTTTTGGTATTTATATTGCAGTCTCTATTGGACAATTATTTCAAGTGCAAATTGTTTTGCATTATCGATAACTGTTAGAATAATGAAAATCCGGATTACATAATGAGAAAATCTTGTCAACCAATGCGTGTCTTTCAGGCAATACATATCTCAAACAATGCTAATGCAATCCCTTCAGCCAGCGTTCATAAAAGCTAAAATTAATTAAAAGTATTGCTTTTAACAGCTACAGAATCAATTATCAATCATCCATTGAAATAGAATATTGGCCTGGTGGTTTTCACTTAGTTCAACTGGTATATATAAGTAGAAAAAACACTGCTAAAGTGTTTTGAAATGAGTGCTATTAGCGAGCGGGGTCTGTTATAGGATTTTGACATTTTCTTGAGACTATGTTCTATTGTTTCGCATTCTAAGTGCAAGATTGATATTATAAAGGGTGTGAATTAATGAGTTTTTTTACTTCAGTAAACAGGAATTGGCTTTGTTTATAAGGTTCATAGGGTATTCATACGTGCCTTTTATCCCATTTTCACCGCGACATTGACAGTATAACACGTTGTGGAATATACTTGCTTGTATTCAACACTGTGGAATATACCTGTCGCGTGCACGGACTACTTTTTAAATGACGTCATGCGATATGCGCTAAAATTAGTCGATATTGTTTGGTTCATTGGTCGAATTTTTAGGTCACCCATTAGAAGAAAATGTGCATATTTTGCAGAAAAAAATATATATGACACATTCACCAAAAGAAATGTTGAAATAAAATATAAAATTACACAATTTTTGTTTTGTTATTTTTTTATTTATATTTAATTTACCACTGAATGATTTTTCATAAGAAACAAAGTCGACAAAACTTAAGCTTCAAAATTATACGACCTTCAACCTTTAAAGGGGCCTTTTCACAGATTTTGGCATTTTTAAACTTATTCATTAAATGCTTTATATTGATAAATGTAAACATTGGATCGTAAAAGCTCCAGTAAAAAATAAAGAATAAAATTTAAAAAAGGAAAACAACATTGCCCGGAGCAGGTTTCGAACCAGAGACCCCTGGAGTCCTGCCAGAGTCCTGAAGTAAAAACGCTTTAGCCTACTGAGCTATTCCGCCGGGTACACATTCATGACGTATTTTATACTTTATATAAGCAATCTTCGTAGTTTCACAAAATTTAACGACAAAAACAGAACTCTCCAAATTATTCAATCGTTTCGCGTTGCAACGCTTTATAATTTTTAGGTTTTAAAATCGTCAAAAGATGCGTATACTGGCTATATTAGAGCATTGTAAATGTTCAGTATTACTGTTTCCTAACAAATATCATAACTCAAACGAAAATTCGCGAATCTGAAACAACTTTTTTCAATTTTGTCAATTTACCAAAGCGTGAAAAGATCCCTTTAAATCTAGTCATATGACATAATTTTTCGCCATCCGTATAATGAATCAGCTGATTGATGGCGTCATAAAATGACATACTTATTGCGTCATTTTCCCCATTTTTTTTTGACGATTTATTATAAACGCGACTTATTTCACATGTTTTCTTCATGTACTGTATGTCGACATATCTGAATTGTCAATTGATCACAGTTGACTTATTTCGTGTAATGTGCATTGTTTATAACCAAAGCATATAGATCTACTTTTGACATTTAACTTAAATATTAAGAATGTACAACAAGCCATACACATATCGCACAGTTCATGAATAATCTGCTATGTTTGCTTTCCTATTTAATTCACGTTAGGCATAGAGCTGTGTAAAGTATAAGATGGTAAAAATAGCACCACACTGGAATTGGGAACGTCCCATTTTTTACACGGGTATTTTCTACTCATTTATCTGTTGTGTACTGGAATGTTTTCCATTCTTTGTGTATTTATATATTAAATTATTTTTTCGTACAACAAGGGCATTTACCATAGATAAATAAAACATTGTGCAAGTTTAAACATAATTATGTTTGTATGCAGAAATCTGCAAATGCAACCGAATTTACCAACGGCTATTATTAGATAAACTGCTCCGGTTCATTTGAACAGCAGTAATGTATGACGTAGCGTGTGACGAAGAAGAAAGTTTATCGCGTTCATAAACTCATTTGAATTAAGTGATAGAATGGCATAAGGGTCTTTATTTAAGTATGCTAAAATAATAACTAAAGACCCTAGATGCAATATCGTCAATTATTGAGTTAAATGGATTAATAGATGGATTTTAAAGGATAATTAAAGGTAAGATACTAGTTCTTAGTCTTACGTGTTTTGATTTTTGTTTGTACTTTTGTCGTTCCCTGTTCTCGGGGAAATGATTTTAACATGGGCGCAATTGATGCATCGGATCACACACGGCATACCTATAACATTATATAAAAAACACGTTCTGCGCGTCCTTAAATTCGTCGTTCGAAGTCGGAAAACGTATTGCCCTGTATATTTTGTCAAATGAAGTGTCAGTCGCTGCAATGGTCTGTTTACTCGTCAAAATTGTCAAGGTCGTCGATAGCTAAAGAAACTTCAGCGTACAGTTTATTTAGTATTGACAGACCTGTACAAAGTCGCGCCAGTCAAATATCATAAAAAGTGACATTTAAAGTTATGGTAGCCAGAACTAGGTCGTCGATGGTGTACATAAATGTTGACATCGACAGCATTTTGTCAGGAGCAATCGCCGCCATATTGGATTTTGATCATTTTCTTTCGAAAATAAAATGAATTATAGTAAAGTAAAATCATCTTTTCGCGGTCGTAATGTATTAAAATTCGCAAACTGCGTAAAATTGAATGTAGGCATATGGTGATATTTTTACTTGTTTTACAGTTTGTGTGTGAATTTTTTAAAGACTATTTTGCGTACCAGAACAAATACATGTATATCACTACGCATGGTTACATTTGTTAGATTTTAAGCGCTTTTATGACTGAATTAAAATTTATGTTAAGGTTATTAGATCTATATATGTTAAATGTCACGTTGAAAAAATCAAATGGGATAAATAGAATACTAGGATTAGCGTTGAATACAGAGAAGTTTATGTTGCTCGGCTCGAACACCGAAAGCGCTCGCCAAGGCTCGCGCTTCCGGCGTTCTAAGCCTCGCAACATAAACTTCTCTGTATTCAACGCTAACCTAGTATTCTCTATATAACATGATGCCATAGAATTACAATCACGCCTCACTTATTACTCGAGGTTTCCAACCTTAAAAACGTACTCGCACACGGCATTGTTAATTGACATAAGGACTCCAAAAAGAAGACAAGTAAATGAGTTGTTTTTATCCATCTCAGAACACTTTATTCCAGCGGGCTATTTTTTAGTATACATATCTTTTATCAAAGATGATCAAAGATGATCAAAGATAAAGTTTATACATCAAAGAATTACACGTATATGCCTTTATGGGATTGCATTTTATCACATGCCATACCCTGTTCCCCATGTTATATAACCATAACAAGTTTTTTTTTATTACACATGTGTAATACAACATTTTTAAGCGTTTTCATTGGCTTAGTTTTCGTTTATTGACTTATCGCATTTTGTTATTTTGCTGAAATGACGTTGCAACGTCAAATGACGTCACGAAATGTAAACAACATTCGGGATTTATCATATGTTTGCGTAAATATTTATTAAATTTGCTGACTTAAAAGCATGTGATAAAAAAGATCTGACACTCGTTGTCATATCATACCATATTTTATTAGACTCGTCCAGGAAATTCGTTAGTAAGCGAGCCCTAACAAAATTCCTGAACTCGTTTAATAAAATATAGTATGATCTCGTGCCGGATCCTATATAGACAAATCTAGATCAAGTATTTTTAATCGATCGATATCAAGGACGACAATTTAACAGCCACTTTTGTTATATATTTTTTAACAGCCACTATTGCTTTATATTTAAAGCGATTGACTTATTGCCTATATAGTTTTGTGCAATACACAAAATACGACATTAAAACAGGAGTTATCGAGTTTAAACGGGCAATGCAAAGAAGAAGTGTTAGAACCAGTGTAAAGGCATTTCGCGACAAAAACACACGCTTTATCACGTAACATCCGACATTTTTGCCCAAATGTATAATTTTGAAGGGAAGAGTTAGGCTTTGTGTGGCCTTATATAAATTCGTTCATCAAAGAAAATATCAAAGAAACTTAACAAGTTTGTGGGATTCTCATCACAATCGCAGAGCGGCAAATAGATAATGCGTACAAAGTTAGTTTGAGTGATAACAAGCGGTGTTGGAGCGTAATGAGTAATTTTATCATCCCTCGGATTTTCAACAAATTTTGCTTGAAATAATTGGTTTAAGTTTATGAATGTAAAAATAAATCAGCACATGAAATTTAATGTAAATGCTAGTAAATCTATGTACATGGCAAGTCGCAGATGTCGTTTTTCTGTATACTCATTGTGTGCAGGTTTAATTTATTTATTAAATAGTACACACGATTTCAAGATTCAAGATTTAATACAACATTTCCTGAAGGTCAATTGGCCATGTGAGTACAATTGTAGGGCATGCACTATGATAGCATCATATAACCTATAAACCTATATACATTAATATAAAAAGAAATTATAATTAAGCTATCAAGATATCAATCAATAATTAACAACAGTTTACAAATATTTTACGTACGCAATATTTAATTGACTAAGTCATACTAATTAAAACATGTTTTGTTAAATGGAAACTTACGTTTACTCGTGGCACACACATACTGAGGCGAAACCAAGAACTAACACAAACGCACTTAAAATTGATTAATACAAATCCATAGTGCAATAGTATTCATTGAAAATTAATAAACTAAGCAATTTTATGAAATACAATAGATGACATTTAAGATTAATGCGTAAGATTCTAATTACAGAAAAATAAATCTTCTTTAAGACAAAACTACATCAAAACGAAACGGAAAAGTAGGTGTTCAAAGAGTAAAGATTACATTGTTGTTCGTCAGTAGATTGATAAGAGTTAATATATAACAATTGAACCGATAGAAACTGTGAACTTAGGTATATCAATGTGATAAGCAAATGGACTTGTTCACAGATTTGAGCATGTTTTGAAGTCTGTCATTAAAATATTTCAATTGATTAAGGCAAACATCGGAGCTAATAATCTCCAGTATCAAATAAGAATTAAACACAAAGAAAGAACGCGAACAAAATATATCAGCCCCTGGGTTCAAACCACTGACCCTTGGAGTAAAATTCTAGCGTCAAAACCACATGGCCATCCATGCTGCAAAAGATCTCATGGTATTTTATACTTAATTTCAGCAATCCACGTATGCTGACAAAATATATCAATAACATCAGAACTCACCAAATTATTCGAGCGTTTCGAGTTGTAAAGCTTTATAATTTTATCAATTCCTAACGATGATTATTCGTGAACGAAAGTATAGTTTTAATATGAGTCTTCGCCATTATTTTTTTTTTTCGCTCGCGAATGTTCATTGTACATTTACTTTTTGAATCCTTGACACACATTTAGAAAAATGACATTTCTGACAAAGTTTTAACAGGTCCCATTAAGCAACAACAAGTAAATGGTAGATGGCATGCATGGAATACATCATGACTTTGTTATTAACACCGAAAACAGAAACACTTCGAATACCAATATATTATGGAAAGCCAAAGGGGACCCCCGCTAAAATACATATAATTATATAGTAACTATCGGGATTTTCATTTTTCGCGGAAATTTCATACACGAAGGAATCTCGGGAATCTATATTATCCCGGAACTGTGCAAATCATAGTAGAAAAAGCGGATTCAAAAATAGCGCGTAACGTTCATTGAATCCACATCTTCGCGAACTGTGCAAAAATCGCGCGGAACATTCGTATCTTTTGTCGGAACAATCGTCAATTAGACAACATACAGAAAGCAGGGTCTCAAAATCGCGCGGAACTTTAATATCTTCCGTCGGAACAATTTAACATTGAACTAAAGTACAAAAATCGGGTCGCTATGTAAAAGGCGGGTTGCTAATGAAAAATCGCGCGGAAGACTCATTACTACGCGCGATTTTTCATAAGCATTGAATAAGGCCTACTGCACGAAATTAGGGTTGCTATGTGGTTACGCGATAAAATTTGATTGGTTCCGACACCTAGAATGAACCAATCAAAACTCGCGTCTTATCCAGCATTCATGCAGTCATCATGAGGCGGTTGTTCAACATTAACACAAAACCTTTAAAGGGCGAAAGACGGATCAATTTTGATGACATTAGCCACGGCACGAGGTTAGTATTTAACATACATGAATTATGAATTTGAATGCAATTAATTCTAAAAAGTATCGAGTGTTGTTTTCACGGTTTGCCGATATGCAAAGCCGGGTGCAAATGTCTCTGATAAAACATAAACACGTCAAAAAATGAAATATAGTATATGTGGGTAAGAATCATATTCCCTTTAGCTCAGTTAGTAGAGCACCAAGTTATTGCTAAGGTAGTCGTGTGTTTTAGTCCAGCACCGTATACTATGGAAAGCCAAAGGGGACCCCCGCTAAAATACATATAATTATATAGTAACTATCGGGATTTTCATTTCTCGCGGAACTTTCACTTTCGCGAAAAACCAATGTGAACATGGCCAAAAAAATACATAAAAATCGAAATCTAAAAAGCGCGGAACTTTCATATATTTCCGTCGGAACAACAATCTTTTAGTATAGAAAAAGCGGGCTCAATTTATCGCGCTGAACCTACTCTGTACAAAAAGTAGTGTATGAAATCGCGCGGAGATTGTAGAACGCTATTTTAAGAAGTCTATATCGTCCGCGAAAATTGAGCATTGAATTACTGTACAAATCTCGGGTTGCTATGTAAATTGCGGGTTGCTAATGAAAAATCGCGCGGAAGATTCATTACTCCGCGCGATTTTTCAATAGCATTGAATTACTGCACGAAATTCGGGTTGCTATGTGGTTACGCGATAAAATTTGATTGGTTCCGACACCTAGCGTGAACCAATCAAAACTCGCGTCTTATCCAGCATTCATGCAGTCATCATGATGACGGTTGTTTCACATTAACACAAAACCTTTAAAGGGCGAAAGAATGATCAATTTTGATGACATTAGCCATGAGGTAAGTATTTAACATACACGAATTATGAATTGGAATGCCATAAAAACAGCTCAAGAGTATCGAGTGTTGTTTTCACGGTTTGTCGATATGCAAACGTCTCTGGTAAAACATAAACACGTCAGACTCATGTCGTCAAAAAATGAAATAGTGTTTGTGGGTAAGAAAAATCTTCCCTTAAGCTCAGTAAGTATAGAGCCAAGTTATTGTTATGGTAGTCATGTGCTCTAGTCCAGCACCGTATACACCTTCACAAAGAAAAAGAACAAGGCTTTACAGGCAATTCATCCCAAAGGCAACTCGTACCATGGTCAACTCGTTCCCAAATTTGTCAACTCGTACCTCATTCAAACTATTCGACTTGTTACATTTGTCTTATTTTGTCACAATTGTCAAATCATTGAAAGACACCAAACACAAGTGTCAATTTTCATCAACACTTTAGCTGCGCTATACATGTCTGCAGCAAACAACTTGCGTGAAAAATGCTTAGATAATTTTCGTGGAAACATTAAGAGGAAAATAAACATTGTCTCTATGAGTTTGACTTTTAAGCTAACCATCCTACACCTATTTCTGTATATCGGGTACGGGTTTAGTTCGGGTAGGTACAAGTTGACTAAAAAACAGGTACGAGTGGGGAGGTGTTTACCACGGAACAATTTGACCGGCATGCAGAACAAGATTATTGATTATTATATTTAACTGTCACACAAATCTGAAAGATAACACAATGTATTACAAACACAATGACTGTCAAGACATTCTTAACTCTTACAGTTAACATATAACAGGTATACATGTCTGATATACTGACCAAAAGAAATAACACAACATTCACACCAGATACGACACAGATTCAAAACTCTACATTTTGTCTGCATAGCAAGCCAATTTAGCCCAACAACTTTGATTTAACCAGTGAATTCTGAGCTATATTGCTTAAAGCCGAATGCACATTATGTCTAAAAAGTGTTTTACGGCTAATCTATGGTATGAACTATCTTCACACAAACAAAGCATCTGGTAAACCTTCAGATATCAATAGCAGAATGTAAATAATAAGTATAATGTACTTTATTGTGGAAGAAATACATGTAGTAAAATAATATGCAAGTATAAAACATGGTTTTTGTATTTTATAGCTGTAACAGTGTTCCCAACTTGAACATCATCTTCTGAGTACATATCTGAGGCAGAGCCATCTTGCACGTCCTGTGTTGACTACATCCGTGTTAGAGCCAGCTTGCACGTCCTGTGTTGTGGACATCCGTGTTAGTGCTAGCTTGCACATCATCTGTTGTGAACATCCGTGTAAGAGCCAGCTTGCACATCTTCTGTTGTGGACATCCGTGTTAGTGCTAGCTTGCACGTCATCTGTTGTGAACATCCGTGTAAGAGCCAGCTTGCACGTCATCTCTTTTGGGCATCAGTATTAGAGCCAGCTTGCACATCTTCTGTTGTGGACATCCGTGTTAGTGCTAGCTTGCACGTAATCTGTTGTGGACATCTGTGTTAGATCCAGCTTGCATGTCATACGTTTAGGACATCAGTCAGAGATAGCTTGCATGTTATTTACTTGTGGACATAAGAATCAGAGCCAGCAAGGACAATCTCTGTTGTGGATATCTGTCTTAGAGCAAGCTTGCACGTCATCGGTTGTTCACATCCTTCTAATAACCAGCTTGACCATCATCTGATGTGGAAATCTGAGTCAGAGACAGCTTGCACATCATCCGTTGTGAACATCTCTTTATGATTTTACTCTTTGCTTAGATTGACACTGTGACTTTAGTGTAATACGTTGCAACCTTAAGCTATTCCTATTGTTGAATAAAATATTGTGTCATTACAATATATTTTGTTGGATAATTTGTATGTTGAGTTGTATTGTTTGGTCATTGCAAAGTAACAAGTTATTTTAAGACAAGAACAAGCTCATCTTTCATCATGTATTTATATTAAAATTCTTGAATGTTAATGAAGGTACAGATCATATAATTTAAAGCAATTGTAATAGGATTGCTTGTGTTTCATTGCACAGTCAATACCATCTTGTCTTTATGCTGACATATAGAACGGATAAAAAGTAAACTGTCGTTTTTATATGCTATGGGATTGTATATCAACACTTGTATTTTTAGATGACAAAATTGCCATAATTTTTCTCTTTATATTTTATTCCTGCTAAATGGTTGATGCAATAAAGTTTAGTCTTCAATGACTTGTGCTTCTTGTAAAGTTGTAATATTATTTGTAAGCAAATTTGGCTGTAGTATTAGATGCATGCTGTACAAGATACTGTAAATCAACAATATATTGTTTTAGTATGAAAAGATAATTTAAGTTGCACAGCCATTAATTTTGCCTTCCACCATCTCCAATTTTGGTTAGACAGTTGCAAGTTACTTGCATAAGTATGAACATCGGTTCAATTAACGCCAGGCTGTATTGATAAAAGAAAAAGATAATTTGGTTTCATGGGGATTTAAACCAGGGTCTTCTAGAGTAAACTTCTTTACCACTGTGCCATTCTTTGAAATGAAATAATTACATACCAAATTTATAGGTGCTATGGCACTTTGATTGGAACCAAAGTCTTAAAATGACTTAATGGCTGTTGTGTTATTATTAACCTTTTCCTGCTCTGAGGAAATTTTAAAATTTCTACATGCAAACATCAAAAAACCAGAACAGCCTGCAAGTAACTCACAATCTGTTCAGGTTTTATGCTGTTTGCTGCTCATCAGTATCCATGGGTTGGAAGCAAAGCCTTTAAAACTTTAATATAGTAAGAAAGGTCTTAAATTAAATTTATTCTCGAATGTATCTTAGTGCGTTTTTGAGTGGTACAGGGTTAAATGTCTCATTTTGTTTTTTATTATCTTTGGTTTATTGAACATATATGAGCCTTGCTCTGTGAAAAAGGGGTTTAATGCATGTGCGTTAAGTATCGTCCCTGATTAGCCTGTGCGGTTTGTCCAGGCTAATCTGGAACGCACATGCATTAAACCCCTTTTTCACAGAGCGAGGCTCATATGTATTAGACAGCGCATTCAAATAATGCAATCTAAATCTGAATTTTTTATTTAGTTGCAATACCTTAAAGCTTACTATGTTTGCAGTTTTAGTGAAAACACAAACTTTTAATCAAAGAAGCATATAATGTGTATTACTCATTAAATCAAATTCCACTTTATTCCATACACTTGTTCGACTCTGTGACATTATGTTCTGTCAAAGCTTTTTATTGCAAATTCATTAAACATAAATTGGTAACCTTGGGTATCCAAAAGGAATCCAAATTTTACTAGCCATAGACTTTCCAAAATGCAATTGTTTCTGAGAAGTATTTTTCTCTAGAAGGTGGCAAAACTCCTAAGCAATTCCTTTTTGGGCTAATGGTAGGGCTAATGCGTGTAACACCCATTGACAAATTATTAAATATACATTGAAAGGTCATTGTTCACAAAACGGATCATGATATAACATGATGCAGCATTTTGTACTATATCAAATTAAATGTTGCTGAAAACAGTAGAATATTCAAATTATGGACATTTTATTCTGTTAATAATGCTATTTTTCTAAAATTACAAATCAATAAAGCATGCTTAACAATAGCAGAACTCTTTTGACTTTTAATTATCTTTTCCAGTCTTTAAATCTTTACAAAATTCATTGTCCCACTAACACCATCCTATAAAACAGGTTATGGCTTCCAATTGTGAATCAACTATAAAGCATGAACAAAGGCACAAATATCGCAGTATCTTTTGCAAATGATACAAATGTACATGGCCTCGATACGGAACAAAAAGCAAGATTTCTTGTCAGGCGGTAAGCTGAATCCTCCAGAACATTCGAACGATTGTCCATTTAATGCGCCACTGGGCCGTTCCTATTTAAATGGGCATCATGCACAGAACTTGGCCATCCAGGGCATATGTCCAAACATTTCAAGTTACTGTCACAGACTGCTTGAAGAACTAAACTGCCGATAAACAAGGACCTATGCTCAGATGTTGAAGCAGGACATGCACTGTGGGTTCCATCAACAGTCCAATCATTTTACATCATTGATGAAATCCATAGGCAATGATCTTAAGCTCATGACGAGACTCTGGAAATCTGATGTACTGCTCCATCATTGCTGACAAGACTCTACATGTTGAAATGACTGTGTAATGTTGAGTCCCTGAAATACAAAAGCATAATTCATGCTAGAGTTTAGCCATATTAATTATGCTTGATTGCATTGAAAGCTTTAGGCTTATTAAGACATTCAAGAGTCCATTTTCTGGGAATAATCAGTACTTTGTATATATGAAGATAAAGAGACCGCTAATAAACAGGGTTGAACTCAAAATGTTCCCATCACTAGGCGAACACCATATCCACTACGCCAGCCTAACAAAGTAAATGAAGTGAAGCTTCTAAGTTATGTCTCATTCGATTGTTAACAAGAGCACCGCCCTTCGGGTTCAGACCTCTCATCTATTTTTTTTAAAGTTGAAGGGACCTATCTTAATACTTCACTCAAAAAGGAGGGAGAGGTGGGGTGGAAAAGGGTGTATAGTGTGGTGGTGTGGTCATTTATTACACCATCTTCCAAAAATGATAAAAATAAATATTTGTGTTTTTTAGCCATGTTTAAAAAAATGGGCGGGGGTATAGTGTGAGGGTGTGGCAATTTTTCTTTTGGGGGGGGGGCGTGGGGGATGGTTTGGGTGGAGTCTATTGTGGTATGTCAGGTAAGAGTTGCTTTGTAACGCTTGTAAAGAAGTTATGGAAATTTTAGCAAAATTTAATAATTTCACCTTGAGAGTCATGGTCATTCAAAGGTCAAGGTAAAATTCAACTTGCCAGGTACAGTAACTTATGATAGCATGACAGTATTTGAAGTTTGAAAGCAATAGCCTTGATACTTGAGAAGTAAAGTAGATCAAAACACAAAATGTAACCATATATTCAAAGTTACTAAGTAAGAAAAGGACCATAATTCCGTCAAAATGACAACCAGAGTTATTCAACTTGTCCTGTACTGTCCCCTTATGATAATTTGCGAGTGTTCCAAGTATGAAAGCAATTTCTATGATACTTTAAGAGTAAAGTGGACCAAAACACAAAACTTAACCAAATTTTCACTTTTCTAAGAATAAAAAGGGCACATAATACTTTCAAAATGCCAGTCAGAGTTACATAACTTTGCCTGCACAGTCCCTTTATGATAGTAAGTGTTGCAAGTATAAAAGCAATAGCTTTGATACTTAAGGATTAAAATGGACCTAAACACAAAACTTAACCAAATTTTCAATTTTCTAAGTATAAAAAGGGCACATAATTCTGTCAAAATGCACGCCAGAGTTATCTAACTTTGCCTGCCCAGTCCCCTCATGGTAGTAAGTAAATGTACTAAGTTTTATACTTGACACTTTATGAGAAAAGTGGACCTAAACACAAAACTTAACCGGACGACGACGCCAAGGTGATGACAGTAGCTCATAATTTTTTTTCAAAAAAATAGATGAGCTAATAAATAAAATGGTACAGATTGCACACTTGATTACACGATTTTTCATGAATACTCCTTCAGCTTTTTATTTACATGTGAAGGCTAGGGCCACTTTCTGCGAGCCTTACAAAAAACTAACCATATTTGCAATTGTCAAGACTCCTTCACATAAAATTTACCTTTGATTATTCCAATATCCTTTTTCCAACAGACATTTTGCGCTCACGTACCATACATGGTGCCACAAATTCACAGAATTCCTACAAAATAAATGAAGTATACATTTACAATTCAACTTTCTTTTAAAAGAATGTGTAGGTAACTCAATTCCCTACATATTACTTTATTGTTATAAAATAAATTTCTTAATATTTAAACAGACATTTAACAAAAATTAACTTGATTCATCAAATTAATCATAATCGAATAATAGACCAGTTTCACAATATGAACACCGATACTATTTTAAGATATCAATCATATCACCTGACGCGTCGAATTGCAGAACAAGGCTGAACGTGTAACTGCATTTTCTTGTGCTATGCAAATTGCGTTGAATATCAAGATTTTAATGCAAACTGACACTGGTTACAATTAAGTCAAACATATGCATACAGACAACCATCACATGTCATGCTGTGTTAAGTCAATAAATTAATAAGTAATTCTTATATAAAAATTATAAGACCTAAATAATAATTAAAGGACATAATATTTAATACTATTTGTGTATATTAATAAATTATATTTAATCTTTATAAATAACAAGAGATGTGTTCGTCAGAAACACAATGCCCCCTACTGCGCCGCTTAAATTTATTATTATTATTATTTTTTACCTTTGACCTTGAAGGATGACCTTGACCTTGAACTTCCACCACTCAAAATGTGCAGCTTCATGAGATACACATGCATGCCAAATATCAAGTTTTTTTTTCGGACGGACAGACAGACTGACATACTGACTGACTGATAGTTCAACTGCTATATGCCACCCTACCGGGGGCATAAAAATACGAGTTACCCATAAGCATCAGAGTTAATGTGGTCTGAAGACTAAACATCGATTATTGCACAAATGAAAGTCATAAATTAGCAGTATACAATACAAAGTATTATAAGACTACAATTCTCAAAGGTATGGATGTATTAGTGTGTGAACTATTTCATGAATCATAGAACATGTAAGAGTTGAATCAAGCATAAGACAAAGTCCTATAAAATAGAAGAAAATGACACTAATGTTTAGCATTAAATTTTTGAAATATTTAAAATATATAGGTAAAAAGTTCTTTTTAATTATGATAAAACTGGCTAATATCTATACAGTATTTAGTTTCTGACAATATGTTTGGACAGATGACTTTCAATGTTGACAATATCTTTTATGTTCAATAAAAGCAACAATTGAGTATTTGGCATTAAATTATTCTAAGAAACAGCTACGCAATGCTACAACCACGAGAAGGCATGGTCACATGGAGGTGTCATTAATTGTGTTAAATGACCAGATATCTGCAACCTGTGGTTTATGACATCACGTTGTTATTTAGTATTTGTCTGCACAGTATCTGATCATAACGAGGTTATGGGTTTGTGCTGAATACAGGGGCATTTAAACGCAAGATCTATCAATAAACAAAATAATTGATTGATCGCCCAAATAATGCGCAAACAAAGAGTGTCAGATAATCCAATAAGTTTTAGACTGTCAATTTACACACACTAAGAATTGAAAGCCATACTTGGAGTGTCAGAATTTGTGCAAAACAATTGAATACAAACAAGTACTTTAATCAAGAAAATGTATTTCATACATTGACATGTATATTGGCACTTAAAATGGAAAGTATATATTAAGTAATTAACGGCTGTTTCTGACGAAGTCGACTTGTGTTGGCAATATCATTAAATCGCTGAATGATCAAAAGCAGAGCGATATTGCGATGCACTATTAGAAATCTCTACACATTAAGCCTCATTCTCGAATTCTGCAAATCATTTGACTACACGCTATTGGCTTATTGTGAAAAGGGTCTATTCACTTATAAATACTTTAAAGAAGCAGATTTTCCATCACTACAGCGGCTGCACTTTCTTAAGGGAAGTTTGGGAGTAAAATAGATCTACTCCAAGTTTTTGTCACAAAAAACATCAAACATACAACACTTTCAATTGGAGAATTAGCCGCATTTAATGGATGATTTAGAAACATGATTAATTTAAATTACATGTAATAGCTATTGAATAGTTAGGTTATCCAGTTATTCTTGCTGCAATGTGGATAAGAATAATACAAACCAATAGCTGACAAACCTGATATCAGTGATATGTTGACCTTTGAAGTCGAAATTGAGACCTGAAATCTGTCTGTATAGAGAGGCACAATTTGTTTGGCATATCTTCAACCATTACTGGCAACACACACCTACAAAATTTATATATAAATTATATAAAAACATAAATTTATTAATAATTTTATTTATTAATTTATGACGAAATGTTTTAATCTAGGTCAGCTATAACGAAACTAAAAACGGATTAAAAACAATACCTTATTTTAATTAATAGGTTGAAAAGAAAGATAAATTTAGTAATATATTGACGTTCAACTTAACGAATACAAGACACAAGTACATTACATTACAATAAGTTATTATTTCAGTCGCGTTCGGAGAAAACTGGGCTTAGTGCATGTGCGTAAACTGTCATCCCAGATTAGCCTGTGTAGATTACCAGTACTGTCCCCGAACCGAAAGCTAACCGGAGTAAAAACACAACAGTCCGCACAGGCTAATCAGGGACGACACTTTCCGCATTAACTTGATTTTCGGTAAGGAGGGACTTCCTTGAAACTAAAAATACCATAAAAGCGGAAAGTGTAATCCCTGCTTAGCATGTGCGGACTGCACAGGCTAATCTGGGATGACACTTTTCGCACATGCATTAAACCCAGTTTTCTTAGAACGCGGCTCATTTAATTAACGATTGTCAACATTATGCAAATTATCCGATAGTTTTACACAAAAAGTACAAATACAAACCTGGTAATACATGTAAATGATCGTATGCAATAAAGTTATTGATCCCAATCTGATCTATTTCCGAATTATCTGCGAATCCATCGAGTAGAAACAACAACCATGCAATTCGCTCCGCCATCTTGAAACGTTTTCTTACTGATTGTGTTGCATTTGTTACAAAGTATCTGATTGGTTATTTCTAAGTATCGGATCCAATCAAATTTTTCGGGTAACTAGGGATTCTAACACCTAACAACCCGAGATTTGTACAGTAATTCAATGCTTAATTTTCGCGGACGATATTTGTGTTCCGCGCTTTTTGGATCTGGTATTTACTGGATTTTCTCTCTTTAATAGACTTCTTAAAATAGCATTCTACAATCTCCGCGCGATTTTAAACACTACTATTTGTACAGAGTAGATAAATAAGGTTCCGCGCGATTAATTGAGCCCGCTTTTTCTACAGGGTTGAAAAATAATTGCTCCGACGGAAAATATATGAAAGTTCCGCGCTTTTTAGATTTCGATTTGTATGTAGTGTTTTATGGCCATGCTGGCATTGGTTTTTCGCGGAAAGTGAAAGTTCCGCGAAAAATGACAATCCCGATATTTTCTATATAAGTATATGTATTTTAGCGGGGGTCCCCTTTGGCTTTCCATAGTATACATCTTCAATTACAAATAGAAAGAACAAGGCTTTACCGGCAACTCGTCTCAAAGGCAACTCGTACCTTGGTCAACTCGTACCCATTTTTGTCAACGCTTTTTGTGGTCAATTCGTACCTCATTCGAACTATTCAGCTGGTAATGTTTGTCTTATTTTGTCACAATTGTAAACCCTTCAAAGACACCAACCACAAGTGTCTATTTTCATTAACCCTTTCTCTGCTTCACACATATCTGCAGCACACAAGTTGAAACGTTAAGAGGAAAATAAACATTGTCTCTATGAGTTTGACTTTTAAACTGACCATCCTACAGTTATTTCCTACACCTATTTTTGTATATCGGGTTACCCGATATTTTTACTTCGGGTAGGTTGACAAAAACAGGTAAAAGTTGACACCAATCGGTAGGTGTTCACCACAGAACGATTTGACCGGCTTTCAGAACAAGATTATTATCCCCTGCCATAGGCGAAGGGATTTTGTATTGGCGTTGTCCGTCGGTCTTTCCGTCCGTTCGGCACTTTTGTGTCCGGAGCCATATCTTGGAAGTGCTTTGGCGGATTTCATTGAAACTTGGTATGAGTATATATATATGGATAAGAGGATGATGCACGTCAAATGGCATTGTACACCATTTATTAATAACGGAGTTATGGCCCTTTGTATCATAAAAAATGCTTTTTTAGTATCAAATATAACACTTTTGTGTCCTGAAGCATATTGGTGGGGATATCAATTCAATGAATTTGCTTGTTGATTATTACATTGAACCGTCACACAAATCTGAAAAATAACACAATGTATTACAAACAAAATGACTGTCAAGACATTCTTAACTCTTACAGTTAACACATAATACTATTATCTGTTAACTGTAAGAGTTTAGAATGTCTTAAAATGTTAAATTTTGAAACCTATTATCAAAATAGGTTTCAAAATTCAACATTTTGTCTGCATGGCAAGCCAACTTAGTCAAAATAATTTGACATAACCAGTGAATTCTGAGCTATTTTTCTCAAAGCAGAATGCACATTTTGTCTAAAATGTGTTTGAAGTTTAATTTTTGGTATGAACAATCTTCACACAAAGCATCTGGTAAACCTTCAGATATCAATAATAGAATGCAAATTAGTATTATTTACTGTATTGGGAAGAAATAGACAGAAACTAACGCAAGTATGAAACCTGTTTTTTGTTTTTCATAGCTGTAGCAGTGTTCCCAGCTTGAACATCATCTCTGGGTACATATCTGAGTTAGAGCCAGCTTGCACATAATCTGTTGTGGACATCCGAGTCAGAGCCACCTTGCACGTCATCTGTTGTGGACATCCGTGTTAGAGCCAGCTTGCATGTCCTCTGTTGTGGACATCCGTGTTAGTGCTAGCTTCAACGTCCTCTGTTGTAGACATCCATGGTAGTGCTAGCTTGCATGTCATCTGTTGTGGACATCTGTATTAGAGCCAGCTTGCATGTCATGTGTTAAGAACATCAGTCAGAGATAGCTTGCATGTCATTTCTTGTGGACATTAGAGTAAGAGCCAACAAGGACAATCTCTGTTGTGGATATCTGTCTTACAGCCAGCTTGCACGTCATCTGTTGTTCACATCCTTGCAATAACCATCTTGCACATCATCTGTTGTGGAAATCTGAGTCAGAACCAGCTAGCACATCATCCGTTGTGGACATCTCTATATGATTTTACTCTTTGCAGCAAATTGCTTAGATTGACACGGTGACTGTATACGTTGCAACCTTAAGCTATTCCTATTGTTGAATAAAAATATTGTTTTATTAAAATATATTTTGTTGGATAATTTGTATGTTGAGTTGTATTGTTTGGTCATTGTAAAGAACTAAGTTATTTAAAGACAAGAAAAAGCTCATCTTTCATCATGTTTTTATATTAAAATTCTGGAACGCTAGTGAAGGTACAGTTCATATGTTTAAACGCAATTGTAAGAGGAGTGCTTGTATTTCATTGCACAGTGAATACCATACTGTCTTTATGCTGACATATAACACGAAGAAATAATAAACTGTCGTTTTTAGCTCGACTATTATATATGAAATATATATAGTAGAGCTATCCTACTCACCCCGGAGTCGGCGTTCCAACGTGCAAATGTTTGCGTACCACCCCAAATATTTCCTATGTCCTTTGACATATTGCTTTTATATTTTGCATACTTTACCAACATGACCCCAATCTATAAACAAGAGCAGAAAACTGTATCAAGCATTTTGACAGAATTATTGCCCCTTTTATACTTAGAATATGCATATTATTAATAAATCTATGTTAAAGTTTGCGTACCACCTCAAATATTTTCTATGTCCTTTTACATATTGCTTTCATATTTTGCATACTTCTTTACCAACATGATCCCAATCTATAAAAAAAGCAGACAACTGTATCAAACATTTTGACAGAATTATGGCCCCTTTTATACTTAGATAATTGAACATTTTGCTTAATTTGCCATAACTTCTTTAATTATGATCACATGTTAGCTCTTGTTATAATAATGCTAATATGGGATTGTAAATCAAACTTGTATGTTCAGATGAAAACCAGAGATGTGTTTGTCAGAAACACAATGCCCCCTAATGCGCCGCTTTTTATTTTTACCTTTGACCTCGAAGGATGACCTTTACCTTTCACCACACAAAATGTGCAGCTCTATGAGATACACATGCATGCCAAATATCAAGTTGCTAGGTTCAATATTTCAAAAGTTATTGCAAAACTTTACTGTAAGGTTAAAGTTTTGGGACAGAATGACAGACAGGCCAAAAACAATATACCCCCTCTTCTTCGAAGAAGAGGGCATACAAATGTCATAATGTTTCTGTTTATATTTTATTCCTGCTGAATGGTTGATGCAATAAAGTTAAGTTTTTGATGACTTGTGTTTCGTGTAGTATTATTTGTAAGCAAATTTTGCTGTAGCATTAGATGAATGCTGTACAAGATACTGTCAATCAACAGATTATTGTTTGTGTATGAATAATATAAGTTGTATAGCCGTTTACCTTCAACCATCTCCAATTCTAGTTAGACAGTTGTAAGTTACTTGCATTAGTATGAACATCGGTTCTATTAAAGCCAGGCTGCATTGATTAATGAAAACGATAATTTGGTTTCATGGGAATTCAAACCATGGTCTTCTAGAGTATACTTCTTTACCACTGGGCCATTCTTTGAAATGAAATATTTACATACCAAATTTAAAGGTGCTATGGCACTTTGACGGGAAGTCTTAAAACAAGAGCACCGCAGAACGTCACAGTAACCTTGATCTTTGACCTAGTGACCCAAAAATATGTGTGGCATGTAGAACTCATCAAGGTGCAGCTACATATGAAGTTTCAAAGTTGTAGGTTGAAGCACTTTGATTTAAGAGCCAATGTTCAAAACCTTAACAAAATGTTAAGGGTTTGCGGACGACACAGACATGGCTATGACAATACCTCGGGTTTTATCCGAAAACAGCCGAGCTAATAACTTAAGTATAATTGCTTTTGTGTTATTTTTAACCTTTTTCCTGCTCTGAGGCAAAAGTTAAAATGGCTACATGCAAACATCATAAAACCAGAACAGCCTGCGAGTAACTCGCAGTCTGTTCAGGCTGTTTCAAGTAACTGTCACAGACTGCTTGAAGAACTAAACTGCTGATAAACAAGGACCTTTGCTCCGATGTTGGAGCAGGACATGCACTGTGGGTTCCATCAACAGCCCCTAAAACGCCAAGCATTCCACATCGATGATGAAATAGATCCGAAATGATCTTCAGCTCATAACGAGATTCTGGAAATCTGATGTACTGCTCCATCACTGCTGACAAGACTACATGTTGAAATGACTGTGTTATGTTGAGTCCCTGAAATACATAAGTATAATTCATGCTAGAGTTTAGCCATTCTATTTAAGCTTGATTGCATTGAAAGCTTTAGACATTCGAAAGTCGGTTTTCTGGGAATAATCAGTACTTGGTATATATGAATATAAAGAGAACGCTAATAAACAGGGTTGAACCCAAAACGTTCCCATCACTAGGCGGACACCATATCCACTACGCCAGCCTGACAGAGTATTGAGTAAATAAAGTGAAGCTTCTTAGTTATGTCTCATTTGATTGTTAATAAATTAAATGTCACAGATTGCACACTTGATTACAGGATTTTCATAAATACTCCTTCAGCTTTTTGTTTATATATGAAGGCTAGGGCCACTTCCTGCAAGCCTAACAAAACACTAACCAGATTCACAATTGTCAAGACTTCTTCACATAAAATTTACCTTTGCTAATTTCAATATCCTTTTGCCAACAGACATTGTGCGCTCACGTACCATACATGGTGCCGCAGGTTCACAGAATTTCTACAAAATAATTGAAGCATACGTTTACAATATATATAAATTTCTTTTAAAAGAAAGTGTAGTTAACTCAATTTTCTATACATAACTTTTATGTTATAAAATAAATTTCAAAATATTTAACAGATATTTAACAAAAATAAACTTGATTCATCAAATTAATCATAATGGAATAATAGACCAGTTTCACAATATGAACACTGATACTATTTTTAGGTATCTATCATATCACGCGACGCATCAAATTGCAGAACGAGGCTGAACGTGTAACTGCATTTTCTTTTGCTTTGCAAATTGAGTTGAATATCAAGATTTTAATGCGCACTGACACTGGTTACAATTAAGTCAAACATATGCATACAGACAACCGTCACATGTGTTAAGTCAATAAATTGATAAGTAATTCTAAAATAAAAATTATAACACCTAAATTATAATTCAACGACATAATATTTAGTACTATTAGTGTATATTAATACATTTTATTTAATCTTTATAAAAATACGAGTTACCCAAGCATCATAGTAAATGTGGTCTGAAGACTAAACATGGATAATTGCACAAATCGAAGTCATAAATTAGCAGTATACAATACAAAGTATTATATAACTACAATTCTCAAAGGTATGGGTGTATTAGTGTGTTTACTATTTCATGAATGATAGAACGTGTAAGAGTTAAATCAACCATAAGACAGAGCCGTATAAAATAGAAGAAAATGACACTAATGTTTAGCATTAAATTTTTGAAGTATTTAAAATATAGAGCAGGTATAAAGCACTTTATAATTATGATAAAACTGGCTAATATCTATACAGTATTTAGTTTCTGACAATATGTTTGAACAGATGACTTTCAATGTTGACAATATCTTTTATGTGCAATAAAAGCAACTATTGAGTATTTGGCGTTCAATTCTTCCAAGAAATGACTACGCAATGCTGCAACCACGAGAAGGCATGGTTACATGGAGGTGTCATTAATTGTGTTTAATGACCAGATATCTGCATTGCAGTGCAACAGCAACCTTTGGTTTATGACATCACGTTGTTATTTAGTATTTGTCTGCACAGTATCTGATCATAACGAGGTTATGGGTTTGTGCTGAATACAGGGGCATTTAAACGCAAGATAAATCAATAAACAAAATAATTGATAGATCGCCCTAATAATGCACAAACAAATAATGTCAGATAATCCAATAAGTTTTAGACTGTCGATTTACACACACAAAGTATTGAAAGCCGTACCTGGAGTGTCGGAGAGTGTCAGAATTTGTGCAAAAAATTGAATACAAACAAGTACTTTAATCAAGAAAATGTATTTCATATATTGGCACTTAAAATGAAAAGTATATATTAACGGCTATTTCTGACGAAGTCAACTTGTGTTGGCAATATCATTAAGTCGCCGAATGATCAAAAGCAGAGGGGCATTGCGATGCACTATTAAAAATCTCTACACATGAAGCCTCATTCTAGAATTCTGTGAGTCATTTGACTACGCGCTATTGGCTTATTGTGAAAAGTGTCTATTCACTTATAAATACTTTAAAGAAGTAGATTTTCCATCACTCTACAGCACTTTCTTAAAGGAAGTTTGGGAGTAAAATACAAAAACTTCCAACATTCAACACTTTCAAGTAGAGAATTTGCCGCATTTAGTGCATGCTTTAGAAATATGATTAATGTGAATTACATGTACTAGCTATTAAATAGTTAAGTTATCCAGTTATTTTTGCTGCAATGACATTATGTGGATAAGAATAATACACACCGATAGCTGACAAACCTGAATTCAGTGATATGTTGAACTTTGTAGTCGCAATTGAGACCTGAAATCTGTCTGCATAGAGTGGCTTAATTTGTTTGGCATATCTTCAAGCATTACTGACAACACACACCTACAAAATTTATATATAAAATATATAACATAAATTTATTAATAATTTTATAAATTAACTTATGACAAAATGTTTTAATCTACGTCATCTATAACGAAACTAAAAACGGATTCAAAACAATACCTTATTTTAATTAATAGGTTGAAAACAAAAATAAATTTATTAATAAATTGACGTTCAATTGAACGAATACAAGTGCAAAACATTAAAATAAGTTATTATTTGAGTCACGTTCTGAGAAAACTGGGCTTGATGCATGTGCGTAAAGTGTCATGCCAGATTTGCCTGTGTAGTCCGCACAGGCTATTCAGGAACGACACTTTCCGTCTTAACTTGATTTTCGGTAAGGAGGGACTTCCTTGAAACTAAAAATACCATAAAAGCGTAAAGTGTCATCCCTGATAATAATCTGGGATGACACTTTACGCACATTCATTAAGCCCAGTTTTCTCAGAACGCGGCTCATTTAATTAACGATTGTCAATATTATGCATATTATCGGATAGTTTTACACAATATTAAAAAAGTACAAATACAAACCTGGTAATACATGTAAATGATCGTATGCAATAAAGTTATTGATCACAATCTGATCTATTTCCGAATTATCTGCGAATCCAACGAGTAGAAACAATAACCATGCAATTCGCTCCGCCATCTTGAAACGTTACACTTACTGAACGCACTGATTGTGTTGCATTTGTTACAAAGTTTCTGAATGGTTATTTCTAGTTCTCGGAACCAATCAAATTACATCGGGTAACTAAGAATATTAGCCCTAACAACCCGATATTTGTGCAGTAATTCAATGCTTTACTTTTCGCGGACGATATTAGTGCTCCGCGCTTTTTGGATCTGGTATTTACTGGATTTCTCTCTTTAGCAATAGACTCCTAAAAATAGATATTCAACATTCTCCGCGCGATTTTTAGAGTGGATATTAGAGTCCGCGCGATTTATTGAGCCAGCGTTTTCTACATGGTTGAAAGTAAATTGTTCCGACGGAAAATAAATGAAAGTTCCGCGCTTTTTAGATTTCTATTTTTATGTAGAATTTTATGGCCAATTGTTCCGACGGAAAAAAATTAAATTCCGCGAAAATGTTGATTTCGTACACCTAACTGGCATTGGTTTTTCGCGGAAAGTTCCGCGAAAATGCAAATCCCGATATTTACTATATAAGTATATGTATTTTAGCGGGGGTCCCCTTTGGCTTTGCATAGTATACATAGATGGCCTTTTAGAATAACATGTTTTTATGTATTTTTTCTTATATTTTCTATGGAAAGCCAAAGGGGACCCCCGCTAAAATACATATACTTATATAGTAAATATCGGGATTTTCATTTTTCGCGGAACTTTCACTTTCCGCGAAAAACCAAGGCCAGCATAGCCATAAAATACTACATACAAATCGAAATCTAAAAAGCGCGGAACTTTCATATATTTTCCGTCGGAACAATTATCTTTCAACCCTGTAGAGAATGCGGGCTCAAATAATCGCGCGGAACCTTAATATTATCTACTCTGTACAAATAGTAGTGTATAAAATCGCGCGGACCTAATCCACAAAGCGCGGAACACAAATATCTTCCGCGAAAATTAAGCATTGAATTACTGTACAAATCTCGGGTTGCTATGTAAATTGCGGGTTGCTAATGAAAAATCGCGCGGAAGATTCATTACTCCGCGCGATTTACAATAGCATTGAATTACTGCACGAAATTCGGGTTGCTATGTGGTTACGCGATACAATTTGATTGGTTCCGACACCTAGAAAGAACCAATCAAAACTCGCGTCTTATCCAGCATTCATGCAGTTATCATGATGACGGTTGTTTCACATTAACACAAAACCTTTTAAGGGCGAAAGAGTGATCAATTTTGATGACATGACATTAGCAATGAGGTTAGTATTTAACATACATGAATTATGAATTTTAATGCAATTAAAACAGCTCAAGAGTATCGAGTGTTGTTTTCACGGTTTGTCTATATGCAAACGTCTCTGATAAAACATAAACACCCGCAAAAACACGTCATAATCATAATTATGTCGTCAAATAATGAAATATAGTGTTTGTGTGTAAGAAATATCTTCCCTTAAGCTCAGTTAGTAGAGAGCCAAGTTATTGTTATGGCAGTCGTATGCTCTAGTCCAGCACCGTATACATCTTCAATTAAAAAGAAAAAGAACAAGGCTTTACAGGCAATTCATCCCAAAGGCAACTCGTACCTTGGTCAACTCGTACCCATTTTAAGCTCGGCGTTTTCGGAGAAAAACCCGAGGTATTGTCATAGCCAGCTCGTCGTCCGCCGTAGGCGTCGTGCTAAAACCTTAGCATTGGCTCTAAAATCAAAGTGCTTCACCTACAACTTTGAAATTTCATATGTAGATGCACCTTGATGAGTTCTACACGCCACATCCATTTTTGGGTCACTAGGTCAAAGTCACTGTGACCTCTAATATAAAACTTTAACATAGGCTCTAAAATCAAAGTGCTTCCACCTACAACTTTGAAACTTCATATGTAGATGCACCTTGATGAGTTCTACACGCCACACCCATTTTTGGGTCATTAGGTCAAAGGTCAAGGTCACTGTGACCTCTACTATAAAACTTTAACATTGGCTCTAAAATAAAGTGCTTCCACCTACAACTTTGAAACTTCATATGTAGATGCATGTTGATTTGTTCTACACGCCACACCCATTTTGGGGTCACTAGGTCAAGGTCATTGTGACCTCTAAACAAATTAATCTGACAAGCACCTGTAGCAGAGCGTGGCACCCGTTATGCGGTGCTCTTGTTGTCAACTCGTACCTCATTCAAACTATTCAACTTGTTTCATTTGTCTTATTTTGTCACAATTGTAAAATTCTTGAAAGACATCAACCACAAGTGTCAATTTTCATCAACACTTTCGCTGCTTATACATATCTGCAGCAGACAACTTGCGTTATCTTAGATAATTTAATTGGAAACATCAAGAGGAAAATAAAAATTGTCTCTATGAGTTTGACTTATAAGCTAACCATCCTACACCTATTTCTGTATATCGGGTACGGGTTTAGTTAGGGTAGGTACACGTTGACTAAAAAACAGGTACGAGTTGACCACAATGGGTAGGTGTTTACCACGGAACAATTTGACCGGCATGCAGAACAAGATTATTGATTATTATATTTAACTGTCACACAAATCTGAAAGATAACACAATGTATTACAAACACAATGACTGTCAAGACATTCTAAACTCTTACAGTTAACATATAACAGGTGTACACATCTGATATACTGACCAAATTAAATAACTCAAGATTCACACCAGATACGACACAGTTTCAAAACTCAACATTTTGTCTGCATGCCACGCCAATTTAGTCCAAAAAATTTGATTTAACCAGTGAATTCTGAGCTATATTTCTTAAAGCAGAATGCACATTATGTCTAAAAAGTGTTTTACGGCTAATTTCTGTTATGAACTATCTTCACACAAAGCATCTGGTAAACCTTAAGATATCAATAGCAGAATGCAAATAATGAGTATAATGTTCTGTATTGTGGAAGAAATACATGTAGTAAAATAATATGATAGTATGAAACATGGTGTTTGTATTTTATAGCTGTAGCACTGTTCCCAACTTGAACATCATCTTCTGTGTACATACCTGAGGCAGAGCCAGCTTGCCCATCTGACATCTGTTGTGGACAACCGAGTCAGAGCCAGCTTGCACGTCATCTGTTGTGGACATCCGTGTTAGAGCCAGCTTGCACGTCCTCTATTTTGGACATCGGTGTTAGTGCTAGCTTGCACGTCATCTGTTGTGAACATCCGTGTAAGAGCCAGCTTGCACGTCATCTCTTTTGGACATCAGTGTAACAGCCAGCTTGCACATCATCTGTTGTGGACATCCGTGTAAGTTCTAGCTTGCACGTAATCTGTTGTGGACATCTGTGTTAGAGCCAGCTTGCACGTCATATGTTTAGGACATCAGTCAGAGATAGCTTGCATGTTATTTACTTGTGGACATTAGTCAGAGCCAGCAAGGACAATCTCTGTTGTGGATATCTGTCTTAGAGCTTGCACGTCATCGGTTGTTCACATCCTTGTAATAACCAGCTTGCACATCAACTGATGTGGAAATCTGAGTCAGAGCCAGCTTGCACATCATCCGTTGTGGACATCTCTTTATGATTCTACTCTTTGCTTAGATTTACACTGTGACTTTAGTGTAATATGTTACAACCTTAAGCTATTCCTATTGTTGAATAAAAATATTGTGTCTTTAAAATATATTTTGTTGGATAATTTGTATGTTGAGTTGTATTGTTTGGTCATTGCAAAGTATCAAGTTATTTTAAGACAAGAAAAAGCTCATCTTTCATCATGTATTTATATTAAAATTCTTGAATGTTAGTGAAGGTACAGTTCATATAATTAAAAGCAATTGTAATATGATTGCTTGTGTTTTATTGCACAGTGAATACCATCTTGTCTTTATGCTGACATATAGAACGGAGAAATAGTTAACTGTCGTTTTTATATGCAATGGGATTGTATATCAAGACTTGTATGTTCAGATGAAAAAATTGCCATAATTTTTCTCTTTATATTTTATTCCTGCTAAATGGTTGATGCAATAAAGTTAAGTCTTTAATGACTTGTGTTTCTTGTAATATTATTTGTAAGCAAATTTGGCTGTAGTATTAGATGCATGCTGTACAAGATACTGAAGATCAACATTATATTGTTTGAGTATGAATAGATAATTCAAGGTGCACAGCCATTAATTTTGCCCTCCACCATCTCCGATTTTGGTTAGACAGTTGCAAGTTACTTGCATTAGTATGAAGTCTTAAAATAACTTAAGTATAATTGCTGTTGTGTTATTATTAACCTTTTCTTTCTTTGAGGAAATTTTAAATTTTCTACATGCAAACATCATAAAACCAGAACAGCCTGCAAGTAACTCACAATCTGTTCAGGTTTTATGCTGTTTGCTGCTCATCAGTATCCATGGGTTGGAAACAAAGCCTTTAAAACTTTAATATAGTAAGAAAGGTCTTAAATTAAATTTATTGTCGAATGTGTCTTAGTGCGTTTTTGAGTGGTACAGGGTTAAATGTCTCATTTTGTTTTTGATTATCTTTGGTTTATTTAACATATATGAGCCTTGCTCTGTGAAAAAGGGGTTTAATGCATGTGCGTTAAGTATCGTCACTGATTAGCCTGTGCGGTCTGGCTAGGCTAATCTGGAGTGCACATGCATTAAACCCCTTTTTCACAGAGCGAGGCTCATATGTATTAGACAGTGCATTCAAATAACACAATTTAAATCTGAATATTTTATTTAGTTGCAATACCTTAAAGCTTACTATGTTTGCAGTTTTAGTGAAAACACAAACTTTTAATCAAAGAAGCATATAATGTGTATTACTCATTAAATCAACTTCCACTTTATTCCATACACGTGTTCGACTCTGTGACATTATGTTCTGTCAAAGCTTTTTATTGCAAATTCATTAAACATAAATTGGTAACCTTGGGTATCCAAAAGGAATCCAAATTTTACTAGCCATAGACTTTCCAAAATGCAATTGTTTCTGAGAAGTATTTTTCTCTAGAAGGTGGCAAAACTCCTAAGCAATTCCTTTTTGGGCTAATGGTAGGGCTTATGCGTGTAACATTGAAAAATTATTAAATATACATTGAAAGGCCATTGTTCACAAAACAGATCATGATATAACATGATGCAGCATTTTGTACTATATAAAATTAAATGTTGCTGAAAACAGTATAATATTCAAATTATGGACATTTTATTCTGTTAATAATGCTATCTTTCTAACATTACAAATCAATAAAGCATGCTTAACAATAGCAGAACTCTTTTGACTTTTAATTATCTTTTCCAGTCTTTAAATCTTTACAAAATTCATTGTCCCATTAACACCATCCTATAAAACAGGTTATGGCTTCCAATTGTTAATCAACTATAAAGCATGAACAAAGGCACAAATATCGCAGTATCTTTTGCAAATGATACAAATGTCCATGGCCTCGATACGGAACAAAAAGCAAGATTTCTTGTCAGGCGGTAAGCTGAATCCTCGAGAACATTCGAAAAATGTCCATTTACTGCGCCACTGGGCCGTTCCTATTTAAATGGGCATCATGCACAGAACTTGGCCATCCAGGTCATATGTCCAAACATTTCAAGTTACTGTCACAGACTGCTTGAAGAACTAAACTGCTGATAAACAAGGACCTATGCTCAGATGTTCAAGCAGGACATGCACTGTGGGTTCCATCAACAGTCCAATCATTCTACATCATTCATGAAATCCATAGGCAATGATCTTCAGCTCATGACGAGATCCTGGAAATCTGATGTACTGCTCCATCATTGCTGACAAGACTCTACATGTTGAAATGACTGTGTAATGTTGAGTCCCTGAAATACAAAAGTATAATTCATGCTAGAGTTAAGCCATATTAATTATGCTTGATTGCATTGAAAGCTTTAGGCTTATTAAGACATTCTAGAGTCCGTTTTCTGGGAATAATTAGTACTTTGTATATATGAAGATAAAGAGACCGCTAATAAACAGAACAGGTTTGAACCCAAAATGTTCCCATCACTAGGTGAACACCATATCCACTACGCCAGCCTGACAAAGTAAATGAAGTGAAGCTTCTAAGTTATGTCTCATTTGATTGTTAACAAGAGCACCGCCCTGCGGGTTCAGACCTCTCATCTATTTTTTTTAAAGTTGAAGGGACCTATCTCAATACTTCAATCACAAAGGAGGGAGAGGTGGGGTGGAGAAGGGTGTATAGTGTGGTGGTGTGGTCATTTATTACACTATCTTCCAAAAATGAAAAAATGATAAAAATAAATATTTGTGTTTTTTAGCCATGTTTAAAAAAAATGGGCGGGGGGGTATAGTGTGAGGGTGTGGTCATTTATTAGATGATCTTTCAAAATGAAAAAAAAGTACTTTTTTCTTTTTTTTTTCGGGGGGGGGCGTAGGGGATGGTTTAGGTGGAGTCTATTGTGGTATGTCAGATAAGAGTTGCTTTGTAACGCTTGTAAAGAAGTTATGGAAATTTTAGCAAAATTTAATAATTTCACCTTGAGAGTCATGGTCATTCAAAGGTCAAGGTAAAATTCAACTTGCCAGCTACAGTAACTTATGATAGCATGACAGTATTTGAAGTTTGAAAGCAATAGCCTTGGTACTTGAGAAGTAAAGTAGATCAAAACACAAAATGTAACCATATATTCAAAGTTACTAAGTAAGAAAAGGACCATAATTCTGTCGAAATGACAACCAGAGTTATTCAACTTGTCCTGTACTGTCCCCTTATGATAATTTGCGAGTGTTCCAAGTATGAAAGCAATATATATGATACTTTAGGAGTAAAGTGGACTAAAACACAAAACTTTACCAAATTTTCAATTTTCTAAGAATAAAAAGGTCACATAATACTTTCAAAATGCCAGTCAGAGTTACATAACTTTGTCTGCACAGTCCCTTAATGATAGTAAGTGTTGCAAGTATGAAAGCAATAGCTTTGATACTTAAGGATTAAAATGGACCTAAACACAAAACTTAACAAAATTTTCAATTTTGTAAGTATAAAAAGGGCACATAATTCTGTCAAAATGCACGCAAGAGTTATCTAACTTTGCCTGCCCAGTCCCCTCATGGTAGTAAGTAAATGTACTAAGTTTTACACTTGATACTTTATGAGAAAAGTGGACCTAAACACAAAACTTAACCGGACTCCGACGCCAAGGTGATGACAATAGCTCATAATTTTTTTTCAAAAAAATAGATGAGCTAATAAATAAAATGTAACAGATTGCACACTTGATTACAAGATTTTTCATAAATATTCCTTCGGCTTTTTATTTACATATGAAGGCTAGGGCCACTTTCTGCGAGCCTTACAAAAAAACTAACCATGTTTGCAATTGTCAAGCCTCCTTCACATAAAATTTACCTTTGCTTATTCTAATATCCTTTTTCCAACAGACATTGTGCGCTCACGTACCGTGCATGGTGCCACAGTTTCACAGAATTCCTACAAAACAAGGGCTGTTTGTAAAACATGCATGTCCCCCATTTGCGCTCTCCGTTGTAGTGACAGCCATTGTGTGAATATGTTTTTTGTCACTGTGACCTTTACCTTTGACATAGTGACCTGAAAATCAATAGGGGTCATCTGCCAGCCATTATCAATCTACCTACGAAGTTTCATGATCCTAGGCCTAAGCATTCTTGAGTTCTCATCCGGAAACCATTTTACTATTTCGGATCACTGTGACCTTGACCTTTGACCTAGTGACCTGAAAATCATTAGGGGTCAACTGCGAGTCATGATCAATCTACCTATCAAGTTTCATGATCCTAGGCCTAAGCGTTCTTGAGTTATCCTCCGGAAACCATTTTACTATTTCGGATCACTGTGACCTTGACCTTTGACCTAGTGACCTCAAAATCAATAGGGGTCATCTGCGAGTCATGATCAATGTATCTATGAAGTTTCATGATCCCAGCCCCAAGCGTTCTTGAGTTATCATCCGGAAACCACCTGGTGGACGGACCGACCGACAGACAGACAGACCAACATGTGCAAAGCAATATACCCCTTCTTCTTCGAAGGGGGGCATAATAAATGAAGTATACATTTACAACTCAAATTTCTTTTAAAAGAATGTGTAGGTAACTCAATTCCATATATATTACTTTATTGTTATAAAAAAAAATTCTTAATATTTAAACAGACATTTAACAAAAATTAACTTGATTCATCAAATTAATCATAATCGAATAATAGACCAGTTTCACAATATGAACACCGATACTATTTTAAGATATCAATCATATCACCTGACGCGTCGAATTGCAGAACGAGGCTGAACGTGTAACTGCATTTTCTTTTGATATGCAAATTGCGTTGAATATCAAGATTTTAATGCGAACTGACACTGGTTACAATTAAGTCAAACATATGCATACAGACAACCATCACATGTCATGCTGTGTTAAGTCAATAAATTAATAAGTAATTCTTGTATAAAAATTATAATACCTAAATATTAATTCAAGGACATAATATTTAATACTATTAGTGTATATTAATAAATTATATTTAATCTTTATAAATAACAAGAAATGTGTTCGTCAGAAACACAATGCCCCCCTACTGCGCTGCTTAAAAAAAAGTTATTATTATTATTTTTGACCTTTTACCTTGAAGGATGACCTTGACCTTGAACTTCCACCACTTAAAATGTGCAGCTTCATGTGATACATATGCATGCCAAATATCAAGTTGCTATCTTCAATATTGCAAAAGTAATGGCCAACGTTAAAGTTTTTTTCGGTCGGACGGACAGACTGACATACTGACTGACTGACAGTTCAACTGCTATATGCCACCCTACCGGGGGCATAAAAATACGAGTTACCCATAAGCATCAGAGTAAATGTGGTCTGAAGACTTAACATCGATTATTGCACAAATCGAAGTAATAAATTAGCAGTATACAATACAAAGTATTATAAGACTACAATTCTCAAAGGTAAGGATGTATTAGTGTGTGAACTATTTCATTAATCATAGATCATGTAAGAGTTGAATCAAGCATAAGACAAAGTCCTATAAAATAGAAAAAAATGACACTTATGTTTAGCATTAAATTTTTGAAATATTTAAAATATATAGGTATAAAGCACTTTATAATTATGATAAAACTGGCTAATATCTATAAAGTATTTAGTTTCTGACAATCTGTTTGGACAGATGACTTTCAATGTTGACAATATCTGTTATGTTCAATAAAAGCAACAATTGAGAATTTGGTGTTAAAATATTCTAAGAAACAGCTACGCAATGCTACAACCACGAGAAGGCATGGTCACATGGAGGTGTCATTAATTGTGTTAAATGACCAGATATCTGCAACCTGTGGTTTATGACATCACGTTGTTATTTAGTATTTGTCTGCACAGTATCTGATCATAACGAGGTTATGGGTTTGTGGTGAATACAGGGGCATTTAAACGCAAGATCTATCAATAAACAAAATAATTGATTGATCGCCCAAATAATGCACAAATAAAGAGTGTCAGATAATCCAATAAGTGTTAGACTGTCAATTTACACACACTAAGAATTGAAAGCCATACTTGGAGTGTCAGAATTTGTGCAAAAAAATTGAATACAAGCAAGTACTTTAATCAAGAAAATGTATTTCATATATTGGCACTTAAAATGGAAAGTATATATTAAGTAATTAACGGCTGATTCTGACGAAGTCAACTTGTGTTGGCAATATCATTAAATCGCTGAATGATCAAAAGCAGAGCGATATTGCGACGCACTATTAGAAATCTCTACACATTAAGCCTCATTCTCGAATTCTGCAAATCATTTGACTACACGCTATTGGCTTATTGTGAAAAGGGTCTATTCACTTATAAATATTTTAAAGAAGTAGATTTTCCATCACTACATCAGCTGCACTTTCTTTAAGGAAGTTTGGGAGTAAAATAGATCTACTCCAAGTTTTTGTCACAAAAAACTTCCAACATACAACACTTTCAAGTGGAGAATTAGCCGCATTTAGTGGATGATTTAGAAACATGATTAATTTAAATTACATGTAATAGCTTCTGAAAAGTTAAGTTATCCAGTTATTCTTGCTGCAATGTGGATAAGAATAATACAAACCAATAGCTGACAAACCTGATATCAGTGATATGTTGACCTTTGAAGTCGAAATTGAGACCTGAAATCTGTCTGTATAGAGAGGCACAATTTGTTTGGCATATCTTCAACCATTACTGGCAACACACACCTACAAAATTTATATATAAAGTATATAAAAACATAAATTTATTAATAATTTTATTTATTAATTTATGATGAAATGTTTTAATCAAGGTCAGCTATAACAAAACTAAAAACGGATTAAAACAATACCTTATTTTAATTAATAGGTTGAAAACAAAAATAAATGTATTAATATATTGACGTTCAACTGAACGAATACAAGACACAAGTACATTACATTACAATAAGTTATTATTTCAGTCGCATTCGGAGAAAACTGGGCTTAGTGCATGTGCGTAAAGTGTCATCCCAGATTAGCCTGTGCAGTCCACACAGGCTTATCAGGGACGACACTTTCCGCATAAACTTGATTTTCGGTAAGGAGGGATTTCCTTGAAATTAAAAATACCATAAAAGCGGAAAGTGTAATCCCTGATTAGCATGTGCGGACCGCACAGGCTAATCTGCGATGACACTTTACGCACATGCATTAAGCCCAGTTTTCTCAGAACGCGGCTCATTTAATTAACAATTGTCAACATTATGCATATTATCGGATAGTTTTACACAATATTAAAAAGTACAAATACAAACCTGGTAATACATGTAAATGGTCGTATGCAATAAAGTTATTGATTCCAATCTGTTCTATTTTCGAATTATCTGCGAATCCATCGAGTAGAAACAATAACCATGCAATTCGCTCCGCCATCTTGAAACGTTATACTTACTGAACGCACTGATTGTGTTGCATTTGTTACAAAGTATCTGATTGGTTATTTCTAAGTATCGGATCCAATCAAATTTTTCGGGTAACTAGGGATTCTTACACCTAACAACCCGAGATTTGTACAGTAATTCAATGCTTAATTTTCGCGGACGATATTTGTGTTCCGCGCCTTTTGGATCTGGTATTTACTGGATTTTCTCTCTTAAATAGACTTCTTAATATAGCATTCTACAATCTCCGCGCGATTTTAAACACTACTATATGTACAGAGTAGATAAATTAGGTTTCGCGCGATTAATTGAGCCCGCTTTTTCTACAGGGTTGAAAAATAATTGCTCCGACGGAAAATATATGAAAGTTCCGCGCTTTTTAGATTTCGATTTGTATGTAGTGTTTTATGGCCATGCTGGCATTGGTTTTTCGCGGAAAGTGAAAGTTCCGCGAAAAATGACAATCCCGATATTTACTATATAAGTATATGTATTTTAGCGGGGGTCCCCTTTGGCTTTCCATAATTTTCAGCATTCAAAACAAAGTTTCATACGTTTTGCAAGATACACTTAGATTTGTATTTGTACTCATTATTCAAGTCGATAGCTCTGATATATAAATTGTCCTGATGGCCTTACCCTTTATGCACCAAATAAATGATTGATTAAATGTATCGCACCTACATAAAACAACGACGCTTGCCAAACAAAACCGTCATTCGTGTCGCGTATTGCAATTGATGAAAGATTTTCTCAAACATTGAACCGAAAGGTCTCCTTTTATCCGGACATATACAAATATCAATCCCTACTACCTCTCTTCCGTATATTGCGTTTGACAAAATAAATCCCTTGCCAGTGAATTGGCATTGGAACACGTATAATTCTTTTTTGTCGCAGGACCTTTGCACCCTTAAGGCTGGCAAAGTCTAGCGCTACAAACGTCGTTTACATTCAACGCGGATCTTAGTTTTTATTTAAGTTATATTCCAGTATTAAGGTTTATGAAATGTATTTGTTATTTGAATTAAAATATGATATCCATATTTGATCTTGTTGTTCCATCAAAACAAGATATACGTTGATGTCATATGTGAATTTTAGATAGAATATTAAGAGTAGTGTAATATAATATATGTACAGTTGTCATTTGTACTATTTGTTTCGGAGCTGAGCAGAATCAATTACAGAATGCGTTATGTCTTGCAATACTACTTCAATATTTTGTGATTTTTATGACACAAACAAGGGTATTAGGTTATTATATTAATCTTCTGTGCGCTTTGAATTCAAATATATTTCAGGAAGAACCTTACACGATGAACTGGAAAACGCGATTCACCTAAACAACCTTGCACGTTACGAACATATTGATGGAATTAAGACTTTCTTAATTCAATCGGTATGTTCGTAACGTTCAAGATTGTTCGTCTACAGATGAATAAAGATAACTTGTATTTTTATATAGAAGATCGTGTCAGATCTGCTAACTCTCCGTTATGATAAAACATAGCATGCGCTTAAAATATTTTCGAACAAGACATACCTTGCGAAACGATGTTGATGATGGTTATTCTACAGAAAATAAATCAATGGATTGTCTTTAGAAACACACGATTGCTGACACACGCATCTGTTTGTGTTTTTTTTCTAAAATGTTTGTTAGAAATCTTAGTTACTTTTCTTCTCGAACAGGTTAATGGATTTAACTCACTTTCCTTACGCTAATGACAACTTGTTTTTGGAAAGATTTAACAAACACCAGGCCATTACGGTAATATAGAACAGATGCTAACATGACAATATAGTTTGAATAGTGGAAGGTGTGTACAATTTAGGTGGCAATTATGCACTTGTATCTAACGTCACGCACATATTAGACTTGCGTGCGTATAACTTATAATTAAACGGTTGCATGATAGTTCCATGTGTAAGAATCTTGAGTTGTGAAAGTATTTATGGGCGACCGTAAGGTGCATATGGGTCTCAGTTTTCATTCTTTATTACTTAAATCAATACATATATTGTTCCTGTATTGCGTAACACGGTCGCGCCTGAGAAAGATAGTCCTTGTTTGTCCATAGAAAAATGCAAGGACGGTTGGATTTATTTCTAAACCAAAACGCCATGGTTTGCTTTTCCAATAATTTAAATGAAATGTCAGGATCATTTTAAAGGCTTCTCAGATAATAGCGAAACCAGTTTGAATCGTAAAGTAGGACAAGGAGGATGATTTTTTTTATTTGTCTTTCTTGTGACCAAACACGGATGATACGACCAATCCTCCTTAAATTGTCAAACCAATCCTTGTTATTTTTACTTTGAAACAATGGCTTAGGCACAACAAAAAACGTCTGTCTGTTAAACGATGTCCAGGAGTGATTGATGGAATGCAGCAGGTTGCCCATAGCAACACATATATAAAGTTTAAGCCGAGGTCTGCATAATGACTGCTTTAAATTACGTTGTTCCCATTAGAAGAGAAAAAGTTGTCAAAGAACCCTGTCAATAAGTATATCTCGTCAATCGTTATCATCATAATGTAATGTCATAAGTCAATCGACATATGGTTGTCAACACCGACAGAGCATTCGGAATAACAATATGATAATTTATCATTGTTATGCGTGGCAGATACCTGGTAAGAGTTCCCAGTCAATTTCAATTTGAGGTCAATGGAACACAATTTTGAGGGAGAATACATAAAACACGAGAAATCAAATTCCGAAAGACATATTCGCTGCGATCTCTTCCTTTCATTGTGTGATCGGGTTATGAAATGGGGTTATATTAAATGAAGTTGTTTGGATTGAGTGCTGTTCCTTTGAGATGTATTTGAGATGACAATAATTTCCGGGAAGTTGTTAAGTCAAAATGATAAGATCGTCATATCCTATTTACTAGCATATTTCGTCTAGGGCATTCCACGTGGTATCCAGGTCATAACACATCTTAACCAGCATAAGCACAAATGCATGAACGCCGTACAATAAAGACTTCAGCAAGATGGCATTTGATTGCCCAATTATGATTTTATTATATTTTTGAGGCGTAGTTGTCGAACCAAAGTGTTGTATCTATATTCATACCCAATTACATGTTAAACAATTTTCCTATCAGTGGGCCCGAATACATATTGATTGTCCTCTGTATTTGCTAATTTGCTTAATGCAGTGATGCAGCATTGCTTTTTTGCCATCGTGTATTCTAATTATTGTATTGTTAGAGCATTTATACTTATAGGCTTGTTATAATATTTAACAATTTTCATCGTATCGACTCCGTGCACCAGCATGTGTATATAATATAATATAATGATTTAATATACATAAAAGATTTTCCCTAGGTCCAAAACTGACAACAAATCATAATTTATGTTTTTAACTTGACATTCACATATTTCAAAGTGTTTTTCTTTTACCATCGCGCATTGCAAAAAGCTTACACAAAATGCAATTCATCTCGCAGGGTTTCAATGTGAATACACTGCCAGCTTGTCTTGAAATCGTACATTAAAGGCCATCGACATTTCTAGTGGGCTTATATCTCTGACTTAAGTATTAATTCGAAATTATCGTTTGACTATTTTTCGCCGTAGCTTTCTAAGGTGTATTTAACATTTACTGACTGGGATAACTTTGCAGCGCGAGAAATCAACCCCAAATTAATTGAGCTCATTGTCTAATTAACGGTATTCCCAACATTCAATAATGATTTAATGTACACCTATAACAATTACATACGCATTTTTTTAAAGAATTATTTACTTACGATGTTACAACAAAGTTGTGAATACAAATTCGACGGAAACACTAGAACTGATGATAGTAATGAACACTTTTGTTCATGAACAGGATGTTGTGTTCATTCACATAATGAATAAACTATTAAATTCAGCCAAAATAAACGGCATATGAATAGTAGTTAGTAAGCCTTAAGTCACTGGGCAGCATGTCGATCAAAACGTAAAAAGGCCTGTTGAGATCGCGTTTCGGTTCCCTTTCGATGGCGTTCAGTGGGGAAATTACATTAAAAGAAGTATTTTATATCAAAGTTATAACGAAATGGGGATGTATTTGTACATAAGAATGTGAGCATTATCTAGTACCGCTTTATTTATTACTGAAGTATTTTACTGCATATGTATATGCGATGGACAGAAATGAGCCTATTACTCACAACAGGCAACTGTTGAGGCGCCGGATGCGCTCCTTCCTCTTTCCCCATTAAACCCGCTTGCGCCAGGGCTGTTTGATGTTACTAAAGTAATATAACTGTAACGTGTGAATTTAGTGAGCGAGCGAACCCCACACAGCATATTAATATTTTTCCCGTAATGTATACGCCCATTATGTTTGACCTCCCATCCCCTGAATCCGCTTGTGTAAGCTTTTTTATTTCAACCTACAAGCGCTTGTTTATTCAAGCTAACAAATTGTTAATGTATTCTAAATTCATCAATGTGAATGCCTTAAAGTGCTTCGTAATGATCTAGTCAATTGCTTCCCTATTCAAAGAATATTAACTGATTTACTGTATTAAAGTGACATATGTAAGTACGAATACTATTGAAGATTTGTTCAGCATCAACGTTATTGGTGGTCTTTGATATAATCGAAAATTTCAACTTGGCATGCCTGTAAGAAGTTGATACACACGTTTAAGAAAAGCGGAACAGTAACTTTTAACCTGCCAAATTATATGATTGATTGAATGTATTAATAAGAAATATGTAGTGCTATTATATTTAATTCTGAGCATTGTCATCGTGGGTTTGCTGCAAACATTGTTTGCCTAAAGTATAGTACATAATCCTTCTTACACTCATTTGTACTTTTGTTTGGTATTCATATTTAGGTCAAGGGTATTTTAGAGTGCGCTTTTGATGTCTGTATTTATTTATAATCCCGACATAAAATGCCATTTGATATGCATTCGAATGTTTCATATTATCTCCTCTTCAAGATGATGGATATGTGAAGTAAATGGAAACAACGAATTTGCTGGTAGCAATCCCTATTTCTTGCGAGAAACTGCCGCAAAGACGACTTTTTAAGTATGGCAGATCTGGATTCATTATGTCACGCACAGGAAAGAAAAATGCCATTGGGTGTGCCCTTATATCCTTTATTAGTATTGGTAAATACATAAAGGTGTCAGATAATAATGACATTATAAAGCCAGACGACTTCTTGCCACAGGCACTCTATGCCTGTTTCTAATATTTTTCTTTGATTCCGTAATATGAAAATTTCAACGGAGAGCAGACTACCGTGTCGCTTTGAACTGAGTGGCCAGTATTTCCCCGCTTTAGGGCGAGCGCATATAGAACATGTAGGCGTAATTGCGTCCGTGTGCGCATTCGGTAGTTCGCATTCATAGTCTGTGCGCAACTCCTTCTTCACCAATCTCCGTTCTAGGAAGCATGTGAGTTTGGTTGGTGGAACTCCGGCTTCCCCCACAACGCAAGACCACACCAAAAATTGAGTATATCTCAGAAACAACTAAATAGCTGTATGGCACGGTACCCCACCAGGTAATAGAGTTTGCTCTGAAACACCACAATGTACCAGAACATATTCAGAGCATTGTCAGAAGCTACTACAGAAACATCAACATGCGTTTCACAACAAAGAACTTTACAAAATCCTGGATACAGCTTCAGAAGGGGATTGTAACCGGCTGCACAGTGTCAGTAGTACTGTTCATCGCCGCTATGAATCTCATTATCAAAGCAGGAGACAGGGAGTCAAGGGGACCGAAGACCCAGACAGATATCAGACTTCCACCTCAGAGGGGATTTATGGATGATCTGACTATCACAACAGAGTCCCACATACAAGCTCGATGGATCCTATCAGCCCTTGAAGATGTTGTATCATGGGCCAGAATGGCCTTCAAACCAAGGAAGTCAAGATTTCTTATCTTGAGAAGAGGCAAAGTCTGGCAGAAGACAACACTCAGGGTACAGGGCGAGGATATTCCATCACTTATTGACAACCCCGTCAAGTGCTTGGGTAAATGGTTTGACACCACACTGGGTGATAGCAAAAATAACACAGAGCGCATCAGGCAGCAACTGAGAAATGGGCTTGCAAAGATAGAGGGAACGGGCCTACCAGGGAAGTTCAAGGCATGGCTTTTTCAGCATGGCCTTTTGCCCCGTCCCCTGTGGCCACTAATGTTGAATGAGATCCCAACATCGACGGTTGACAGCTTGGAAAGCATGATAAACAAGAGCCTGAGACGATGGTTCGGACTTCCATCATGTATGACAAGTATTGGACTCTACAACAGAACCGGAATGTTGCAGCTCCCTCTTTCATCAATCGTAGAGGAGTACAAAGTTAGTAAGGCAAGGCTCGTGTTGACCTTACGAGACTCTAGTGACATGAGCATCAGAAATGCAGGGATAGAGGTCAGAACTGGAAGAAGATGGTCAGCATCCAATGCAGTTGAGCAGGCAGAGAGTAGACTGAGACATCAAGACATAGTGGGAACAAGTTGTCAAGGTAGACAGGGACTCGGCTTGAACACTAGACAACCGTGGAGTTCAGCCACAACAGTCCAAAGAAGAGAACTTGTTCAGAGCGAAATCTGAAAGGAAAAAGAAGAGACAAGAAAGGTGAAAGCAGTCCAGATAGGGAGCCAGGGAAGCTGGACAAAGTGGCAGACAACAGGGAGGAAACTGTCATGGACAGATATCTGGAAGTACCAGTTTTTTCAACTGCAGTTCCTAATCCGGGCAGTTTATGATGTCTTGCCAACACCGGCGAATCTCCAGAGATGGGGGCTGATAGAGACAGCAGAATGCACCCTATGTGGAGGAAGAGCTACCCTGGACCACATCTTGTCCTCGGGTAAGGAAGCACTTGCCAAGGGGAGATATCGCTGGAGACATGACCAGGTACTCCGAGAGGTAGCTGATACACTTGAGAGACACAAGAAGAAGGTGCGAGTACATGCAGGGGCAAAGCACATCGACTTTGTACCAGCAGGGACAGTAAGGAAGGGTACAAAGGGAGGAAATCCGAGTATCCTAGACGGCACAAATGACTGGGAACTACGGGCAGATCTTAGAAAACAGCTGCAGTTTCCAGACATTGTCCACACTACCCTACGTCCAGACATTGTGATGGTCTCCGAAAAGTCAAAGAAGATCATTCTGGTAGAGCTGACTGTACCATGGGAAGAAAGATGTACTCAGGCACATGAGAGAAAGAAGGCCAAGTACGAAGATCTCGTCCAGGAATGTAGAGAGGCCGGGTGGAGAGCATGGAACTACCCGATTGAAGTGGGATGCAGAGGGTTTCCTGCACCATCGCTGGAAAAGATGTTCCAGGATATGGGAATATTGGGACAGGCGAGAAAGCTGGCCATTAAGAAGGTATCACAGGCAGCAGAAAGAAGCTCCAGCTGGCTGTGGCTAAGGAGGAACGCCAGTAGCTGGAAGCCATCCACTAATGGGTAGTGTCTGATCAACACTGCCGCCCGCCACTTAGAGCTTGTCCTAGGTTTAAAAGGGCGAAACAAGCAATGACAAGTGGTACCTAGCTGACAGCATAAGTGGAAAGCAGTTTATCTGTATTTTACAACAGCTGGTGATTGCATCTATATTTAAAAAATTCGTCCCAACTTGCGTTAGTCTAGTCAGTAGATAAGGAAGGAGTGCTGGAACACACTCCGGGTCCTCACATAAGACAGTCTCAGGCGCCGGAGGACCTTTTAAACTTCTGAACACACACGCACGCAAAATTTTACTGCTAATTGAACTGCTTTTCCCGCCCCCACTAATTTAATAACAATAACGAGGAATATATGTAAAGCAAATCGGAAAATGTTATAATAATGAATGCGATAAAATGTATGGTAATGCACCAGTAGTTATTTTCTTAAAAGCAGAATGGAATATTCAGTGTTGTGTTTTTAAATGTCAAACTTGCTTTTGCATGTCTTAATATTAAAAGGCTTGAGTTATTTTCATCCTTTTTTGAAAACTCAATTCACACACAAATAATGCAATGCTCGTACCAAATATTGTGTTTAAAGCATTACCGTATTTACACATCATATCGGACATATGGTCTTCTGATTTTTAAGGCATATGCGGACGTATGCACACCCTGACTTACGCCATCCCGCTAATTTGCCATTCCGGATACTGGTTTTTACAAATTTACATCACTTACTCATCTTTAAGTGATATTATGGCCATTTTTCACTGTTGAATTGAGCTGATAAGAATTAACAGGTCAAAATAGTTAATTAAAATGTGGTTACTGACCAATTATCTGCAACTCATCTTGCTACCAGTTGTTTATACAAATATATTTTATATTCGATATCTTACGTGACTCACCCAGTTCTCTAAGCCGAAATGATCCGTAAAACAAAATTGTGTCTTTGTGTCTTATGAACGAATCTGCACTAAAACTAAATTCAGGTTTACATCGTTCATGCATGATCAGTTGTCAAACGAAAGTACGGTTGATATTAAAATGCATTATTTTTCTCTTTCCGGGATATTGTTTTAGTATGTTGATGCTGCATTAATAAATATAAGTGTATATGAAGTAAAAACACCACAAATAAACAACAGTTGCGATAGACACCTATAAACTGTTAGATGCCCATAATATCACTTTAAATAGGACAATCATTATAAAAGCAGTAAAACTATATAAAATATACCAAAAAACACTACCTCAGTATAAGACTGTTGTATATTATTATTATTTTTAATTTTGAGATTTATCAGACATATTAACATGTTTGTAATTTTACTTAATACATTTTAACAAAGACGACAAAGAACTATGAGTCAATAAAAAACAATTCGATAAGAGACCATTCTAAAAAATAAACGACTATAAGCTTATTGAGTAAAACCCTTCCATTGAAGCCTTTAGTTTCCCGCAAGAAATGACAAACGGATGTTTACGATACAGTCTTGTCCTTATTTCTGTTTTGAATCAAATAATATGTATAAAGTGTCAGTGACTGATTGGAGCCAGCCAGTATGTTAAAAATGTTCATTGCGATGCGTTTTGCATGCAACTCTGTTTTAGGTAGAAACGAACGCGCTGAGCTTGAAAACACGATCTTTTAACAATCTAAATTCAATCAGTATCTTTGTAAGTTTCAATAGTGTTGGTCCAGAAGCGGAGAATGACAACCAATTGAGATACAGACTAACTCGAAACGGAATATCGGATGTATTTTAAACCCAACGTAAAATGAGGAGCTTCCTGTGATGTGTGAGTCGCTTCATGAACGTAGGGAGATACGTCTTTAGTCTTAAAACAGAAGGCGAGAAGTCGGAATTTCGGGTAGTTTAGAACAAACATTATTTCTGGTTTCGTCTTTCTTAATATACGTTTAAGAAAATCATTGATTCAATAAAACATTTTCACAGTTTATTTCAATCAATACATATCAGCTATCAACCGTGTTAATCAAATAAGTTCTGATTGAAACAAATTTGAATTTATATTTGTAAATAATGCTTCATACTAAAATGAAAGAATTGACATTTTTTTAAGAACAAATCGTTTAAGTATGCACAGTGCCGTTTATTTGAGCAAACAATATTGTATCAAAAGAATTATGAATGGTATTAAAAAAAGAACTATCACAACAAAGAACTATTAAACCTATCTACGGGATGTAAGCTAGTCTGACCCCTATCTTTGACACATCACACGCTAGTTGAAGAATCGCTAATACCGACAGAGTCGTATGCGCAGACAAAATTCGAAATAAGACTTCCGGTCAAAACTTCGTATATTGAGATTTTTCTAACGACAACTAATCCAAATATTTGGACTGCGACCGCCGCCCCGTAGCCCCGTAGCCCCGTTTACAATGCCATTAGATAGTGTCAGATTTGAGTACTATATGTTGTGTTAAAATGGCATGTACTTAGTTATTGTATGGCCAAAATAATTGAATAATTCAAATCTGTGCAAAACAGATTCGTTGGTGGCAATTGTACTGAAAAAATCAATGGAGGGTCAAGATAAATACAAAATCTCTGATAGATGCATCTCTGTATTTAACGTTTGTATCGTTTATAAGATATATATTTATTATTCCTTTTCTCCACGAACAGATACGCTGTTTTAATATACCGGTACTTCCTTTTTACATAAAAGACAATTTATGTGTAAAGCTTTTAACAAATCAGGTCATTTCTCTTCGGCTAATTGAGTGGTCTTGAGGCATTCATACATTGTGTCTTAGTCAATTAGCACGTATTTTTCATTCAACGCCATATAATTTTACTCGAATAAGCCACGTACATTAATATTTTGTAATGGAGATCGGACAAAGGATGATGTACGAAGGATACTTACATGATAACATAGTCTGAAGGGTGAACGATTCTCACGTTTTGGGCGTCACCGATGAACTTGTATTAATGCCATGCAAGCATGATATTTGTATCAGATTACCTTACTGAAAGCAGTGCATGATAATTATATGTTTAATGTGGAGGCATCTTAAGTTTGAAAGGTATTTAGGGGCAATTGGCAGGTACAATTGAATCGCAGTTATCCACCTTAATTCAAAAAGTCAGTGCGCACGGTTTATCAGTACATGTATAACATAACACGGTCGCGCAAGAAAAGTTCCTTTTTGTCCAGAGAACTATACAGAGACCGTTGGATTTTGTTAACCGTATACAAACGGCCTGCTTTTTCGGGAATTCAAAAACAATTTCATTCTTCTCTCAAAGGCGTCTCGGTGAAAAGCGAAATCATTTTACAATCGTCTCTGACAAAGTGCATTTATTAAGAATTAGTAACAATGGATGTCACGACATACCAAATCCGAATCCTTTCGTCGTGAGTGTGAAATTATTCTGTGAGACCAGTCATTTTTCAATAGTCTTCCTTGCGACAAGTGCTTGAATGAAATTGTCATAGAATGGATTTTGCTGCTAGAGAATTGTTCATGTCGATTGATTTAAGATTTCAATTATCTTGAAGTAGTGATGATAAGACACATTTGAATAGCCGTCGAATTAAATGTTATTCCTGAGTGTTAACTGATCCTGAGAATTAGCAATCTAATACTTTTCTTTCTACTGTAACTCGCTAATGCCTGTTCGGAACTTTATGCAGCTATAATAATAATAGTAATAATAATAATTATAATAATAATAATTATTATAATTATCATCATCATCATCATCATCATCATCATCATCATCATCATCATCATCATCATCATCATCATCATCATCATCATAATAATAATAATAATAATTATTATTATTATAATAATAATTATACTACTACTACTACTACTACTACTACTACTACTACTACTACTACTACTACTACTACTACTACTACTACTACTACTACTACTACTACTACTACTACTACTACTACTACTACTACTACTACTACTACTACTACTACTACTTCTACTACTACTACTACTAATAATAATAATAATAGTAATAATAAACAATAATAATAATAATAATAATAATAATAATAATAAAATAATAATAAAATAATAATAATAACAATAATAATAATAATAATAATTATAATTATAATAATAATAATAGTTATTATAGTAATAATAATAACAATAATAATAATAATAATAATAATAATAATAATAATAATAATAATAACAATAATAATAATATTAATAATAACAATAATAGTAATATTAATAATAATGATAATAAAATGGTCAAACGTATTTTACAAATCCTAGTTATCGTAGCATTGTAATAACCGGATTGACAAAACGGATGTAAAGCATTAAAAACAATGTCTGGCAATGAAATTATACCGTTCAGGGAGTAATAAGATCTAGAGGGTCGCCCTTAGCAGTATAGATATTCAGGTAAAAACAGGCTGTTCCCAGAAAACCAGAGTGTCGTAAAAAATCTTTTCAAACGATCACGTCAATGTTAACTATCTTTCTGTGATTGATGTTATCAGTTTGTCAACAACGTCCAGTTCTCTTGCAAATTAAAAAAAACAACGATGAAGTTCCGTTTCACAAATACTCGTACAACACTTTTGTAACAAAAAAGTAACACACTCTGAATCTGTAAGTTGTTCGTTTTGCATTATGGTAATACTATATTTAAAAATGGTCTTTTACAAAGTGCATTTATTCAGAATTAGTAACAATTGGTGTCAGGACATACAGAATGGAATCTTTCCGTCGTGAGCGTGACATTATTATTCGAGACGTGCCATTCTTTAATCGTCTTCTTTGAGACAAGTGATTGAAGGAAATTGTCATTGAGTGAATTTTGCTGCTAGCGAATCGGTCGTGTCGATTGATTTAACATAGCAATTATCTTGAAGTAGAGATAATGTGCCAAATACGAATAGCCATCAACATAAATTGTATGCTGGATTGTTAACTAATCCTGAAATTGAGCTCATTTAATCTAAGCGAAGCAATTCCGTAATGCAAAAGTTCGTTTGAAATAACTTTACACATTTTATATCTAACTCAATAGAAAAAAAGAAATGTTATTTCTTTGATGATAAAATTGAATTATTAACTATTATTACAATCTCAATGATATGAATTATTATTTGTTTGTACTTACCTCGCTTAATGTAATCACGCAGTTCATAACTTTAAGCAGATATAATAATAATAATAATAATAATAATAATAATAATTTATAATAATAATAATAATAATAATAATAATAATAATAGTAATAATACTAATGACAATAATAATAATAATAATAATAATAATAATAATAATAATAATAATAATAATAATAATAATAATAATTAAAAAAAAAATAATAATAATTTATGTATTATTATTATCTAAGAAAGTATGGTGACAGAGCAATTTTGTGTCTGTATTTTCATCTTTGATGATCCTAACACGGATGCAACTGTAAATTGTCTTCTAATGGTCAAACGTATTATACACATCCTGGTTATTGGAAAAATCCGGATTTATCAAACGGTTGTAAAGCATTGTAAACACTGTCAGAAAATGAAATGATACCGTCAAGGTAGTGATTAGATCTAGAGGGTCGCCCTTAGCAGCATTGATATTCAGTTAAAACATGTCAGCATCTTTCTTTGTTTTTACAATAACGCTGTTCCCAGAATAGCAGAGTGTCGTCAACAACTTTTTCGAACTACCTCGTATATATATACGTATCTTTCTGTTATTGATATTATAAATCTGTCAACAAATTAAGGTCAACAACGGCCAGTTCGCTTGTAAAAAACAACAACGATGAAGTTCCGTTGTACAGATACTTCTACAACACTTTTGAATATATAAGTTATTTGTACTGCATTATGGCAGTATTATTTCTTATATTGCGAGTGACAGCTGACTTATGTGCGTATGAGGATCAATCTAACATATGCAACAGTTCCGAGCCCATTTTGATTTGAGGTGTTCCTTAAGAGTTTCATCCAACACAGTTTTGAGGAAATCGACCAACGGTAAAAGTAGAAATAGATGAAATCAAATTTCAACACACATCGCTGACTGATTCTTTCATAGCTATATAATCGGGTTAAATATATTTTAAGCTTTTTGATTAAGTGAAGTTCCTTTGAAATCTGTTTCAATGAACTAATCAGTTCCGGAGAATGTGTATCTGATAAGCGTTTAAGCGTAACATATTATTTATAGGGCATAGCTTTCTTCTAGTACATGGTCAACGTGGAATCTCAAGCATAACGCAGATATACCGGTAGATCTACATGAATTCATCATACATTTATTTATAATAATAATAAAAAATTATTTAAAGAAGATAGACTTGTTAAGAAATACATCAGATGAAATTACATAATATGCAATTTATATAATACATTTCTTATTTTCAACAAGGTCTTCTAACATAATACAATTTACAACAAATACATCGTATTTCATATTGAGCAATTAGAACAAAGCATAAATAATCATATATGCATGTACACTTACAATTACATATATCATAATTAAAAACAAATGACAGACATAAAACTACAATAACCATTTATGCAAGAACAGTGTTAAAACATTAAATTAAGGTTATTTACTTAAACAAAAATGAAGCATGTTCAGTTTATTTCATAAAGTGTGGTAGAAAGATACGCTTTTAATTTTTTCTTAAATGTCATTAGATTTTACGTTTGGCGTATAGATTGGGGTAACGAATTCCAAATTTTTGTGCTAGAAAATTCAAACGATCGTTTGAAATAGTTTGTTTTGGGAATTCGCACAAGCTTTAAATCCCCCTTTTCGCAAGATCGGAAGTTATAGTGATTATTTTGTGAAGGTATCAAAAGGTCACGTATGTATATTAGGGTTTGATTGTGAAATGCTTTAAATACAATAACTGACGTGAAATAGTTATTACGCTGTTCGAAAGTCAACCATTTTAGATCTTTAAATAGGATTTTTGAATCGGTGTTGTACTTTTTATTTTAATTATGTGCACCACAACGCTTTTGTAGTTTGACTATTCTTTAATTTCTGTTTTGGCTACTGAACTCCAGGTAACGCATGCGTAGTCGGATATAGGTGTGATATATCCATTACAGAAGAGCTTACGCATTTCAAGGGTTAAATATGGTTTTATTTTTTGAAGAAGAAACATTCGAGACGACATATTTGAACAAACGCTGTTAGTGTGTAGTTTCCATGATAGAGTATTGTCAATATAAACCCCAAGAAGTTTTTTACAATATACTGTTTTGATCACCGTATCTGAAAATTTAAAATTTAGATTTGTTAAATTTTGAGCTTTCCGTTTCGACCCTAATACCATACAAGTAGTTTTTAGTGGATTAATAATCATGTTATTAGTTTGGCACCATTCATTTACAATCGAAAGATGTGTTTGTAGCTTATTTTGAACTGTTTAAATATTTGTTCCCATAGTGTGCAATGTTGTATCATCAGCATACATTGCAGAATTACATGTAAGATTTAGCGAAAGATCATTAACGTAAACAAGAAATAGAAGAGGTCCCAAAATAGATGTTTGGGGAACACCAGCAATTATGCTTTTACAAGTAGAGGTAGAGTTTTCTGCTTTGATATACTGAAATCGATTGCGAAGATATGAAAAAAATATGTCGCATGACCTATCATTAAAATGATAAAGTTTTAATTTGTATAAAAGAACCATAAATTAAAATCAGTGATACGTTTTTCCCATTTCTTATTGTTAAATATCTTTTGGCTTAAACATTGAAAATTAAAATCCCCTGTCGAATACAAATTACAAAATTCCATGTCTGCCTTATTTATCTGTAATTCAAATGAGTCAATCCAAGATTGAGGGCTATTATGTGGGCGATAAACAAAGTTAATTAGATATGGTTTGTACTTTAAATTGTTGATTTGTAGCCAAATATATTCAATATCGTCACTTTCTAAATCATGTCTACGTACGAAAGAGATGCTATATTTAATATTAACTATTATACCGCCTCCAGAAGAAATAGCCCCATCACGTCTTAAAATGCTGTAACAGGAAATGGATATTGTAATAATCTCTGTTTTATCATTTAAAACTGTTTCACAAAAGCCTTCTATATCTAAAGAAATATTTTCGTGTAAGTAAACACGAATTTCATCCAGTTTAGGCAATACATGTTGGATATTGAAATGCATAATATGCAAACCTTTATATGTAAATGGAATATAATAATCATTATTTATATTACATTTTAAGGTAGATTCTATGTGAGATTCCACAAGAACGTTATTATCCAGGGATGATATATCAGTGTCTAAATTATTTGTTGCGCTACATGTAACATTATTCAATCTTAATGTGGTTTATGCTGATTTGTATCATCAATAGTAATTACTAAACTACACTTACATTTGTGCGATTCACATTGGTTACATACCGACGAAAGAATGTCAAATTTATGTGTGCTATATAACAAAGTAGTGCGTCTGTCATCAGTAACCTATTGTTTTTTTGGGTAGTCTGCAGTCACATGTACCATGATTTTGACGTCCACAGTTCGTGCAGTGTCGACTGTTTTCATGATTGACGTATCATACACAAACTTAATTAACCAAGAGAAATAATAAACAACGTGTGGATTACATGTATAGAAACATTTATAATTGAAAGCACACTTACATGCGGCAAATGCACAGACGCCGATAGAATATGGATGACGATAGCTAGAATAAGTTTTGTTACTATCTAAAACACTATACATGTATAAAGCAATTATTGGAGTATACAAAAGCCATGTCATACTTACAGAGATGAACAACTATGATAAATGTACAAAAGAGTTGTAAAAAAGAGTTGTACAAAAGAGTTGCAACATTAAGATTTGACATCATATTATATTTTATTAAGTTTACATCGCTACTCATACGTGAGTTGTTCTAGAGAGCGTTCGTCTTTTACATGTTTCACGTCTTCTCTAATCAAACTAAAGATTTCACAGAAAATAACAATCAATAGAACCTTACACAGGGCAAGTTACCTCATTTGCGTCACTATATCAATTATCATGAAGAAGAGATACGGAGAAACATTTTAATATCCATCCAATCATATTTTACGTTAGAGCGTTACAATTTAAATAATACAGTTTGTGAACAAATTCAGTCAGTGTCGACCGAAATTAGCATTATAAATTATTCCGGCGCAATGTTTCGGCATCCAAGTATTTGTCACACGCCTTAATCTGGCGAAAGTTTATAGGGCGAATAACTCGCGAACAGTGTTCGTCCATTAGAATGTATATGAAATGCTTAACAACTGTTACTCAACCGACAACATACCTATCTGACAGAGCGGAATAGCTTGTGGAATTTTCTAATAGCTTGTAATTCAAATTCACCAGAATGCAAACTTATGCGACTGGGTATTTTGCTGCATTTTTTTGAACATTGTTATGTATATAAAGCCATCTTAAGAACAAGCAATACAATCGTTATTTGAGACGCAATACTTTAGCTGATCTCACGTTAATTACTAATAATTGTCACTGAAAAATAGTTCAAATTAATAAGTAAACAATACAAATAATCGTCCCATTAGCAAAATATGTATGTACCGCACGGTAAAGGAGGTTATAGTGTCAACGGTAACCTTAATTACCGTAATTTTAATAGTTGTTAGTGTTTAAATTGTAATAATCACCTACTTATTACAGTTGATATTTTAATATTTAAACAACGGCAGTTACATTCACTATATAATATTAATCGGTGAACTGACATGTATACAGTTATTTTTTGTTATTTCAATTCCCATAGAATAATGTTACAAAACGGCAAACACGCCATGCATTTTCTATCTTCTCATTATTTTTAAATTTGAAACCTTGGGGAATATATATCAGAATAATCTTAAGCGATGAATCGAAATATTAAGTTACTATGCAACATCACTAATAAAATTCATCTCTTATCTCTCTAAATCATGGAAAAGTGTTTTATTTCGAAAGCAGCCACAGTCATCGTTTACATATCCGGTAGACGACATTATGGTCACGTGGTCGACAGTTGCACGTTTTTAGGTGCAGAGGACACAAAGAACATAATCACGTATGTGAAAAAGTACATTGTCCAGTGGACAGCAGATGAAAAGTGTACGTTTAAACCTTTGCAAGCTGTGTCCATTTTTGACGGTACTTGGACGTTTACCTGAAACATTGACAGTTGTTGTGTATTATTAGGTTAATAGTTTTCTGATTTGTGCTATGTCCGTAAAAGTTAAGTAAACGCACATTTATATTCGGAATTCACCTAAAGTAACACCACATCACCTAGAATGACCCCCCCCCCCCGGGGATCGATACTTTTAAGCACCCGAAAACGTAGCCAAAGGAATTTATGCACTGGGTCTTCAAGAGTTGTCACATTGATTTCAAGCTGTAAATCAATAATTTTGAACTTAATGAAATGAACAAAATCAAAGCATTTAAATGTAAGCTGGTATACATTCTTGACATGACATTTTGCGAATCGAATAATTGAATTCATCAAATAATATCAGAATATGTCTGGCATACAATTTACAATAAGGCAAACAGGCCTTGTTTAATCACATTGCAAGAATTTCATTTAAATATTTTCGAAGCGACATTGATCATAATTGTCAACACAGCTTACGGTTTCCATAAGTTGCATCAGTTGCATCCATTGTTCAATAAAGCAAACTAGGAAATTACTCAAAATAGTCTAACCAGCTAAACCATTGTTTTAATATTGATGTATAATCTATTATATCTTATCTATGTATAACAAGTATAGTGTTTTCATAAAACAGACACCAGCATCGTAAAACTTCATATAATTCTTTTTTCTCTCAAGACATAATAAGCCATAAAATGTCTGTTACAAAAATAAGCTTAATAGTCACTTAACGTAATGTGCCGTTAGATGGCCGTTAAACAAACAGTCATTTAGTGTTTTGTGTCTTGTCAAAAGTTGGCTTTAAAGGTGTAAACAATATCCATCTACCCCATGTTACCTATGTTAGGGACTTTTTATGATGATATGTGGTATATGTATATCAAAAGCAAAATCTAGGAAGAACTTGCTATGAAGGCATTTCCATACTATAATGTCGCTCAAAAGCAAGTTTTGAACCTAGGGACGCTAGAACTACCAAAAACCTTATTTTTCATGAATATTTTCTGGTTAATAAAACATGACACAATAGTAGTAAACAGTAGAGATGTTAACAATTGGATGATCGATGATATTATTTAATATGCCGAAAAGATCTACATCGTGCTTTACATAAAAACTGCATTTTTTCTGGACAAGTAACGGTATTCATTCCTTACATCTTTATTTTCGCAATCTACATCTATGTCAAGGTAAACCTAAGGTCAGTTGATGTGGGTGTGTTGATAACGTTTAAAGACATACTAAATTCAAGTATCAAAGCTTCTTATTAAGCGGTAGTTATGTCATCAGAAACGTGATAAACACGATTGTGGGCCTTCTTAATTAGTTTAAGACCAAAAGTAGGTCAATTTCAAGTTCAAAATAAGGCCAGATGAGTTGGGTATGTTAAGAGAGCTCATAGATTACATCCATGCACGTATCAACGTTTATTTTATAAAGCATTATAGATTTTATACTAAATTTCACATTTTTTATTATCATCGTACGAATAGAAAAAGAACCAACGAAGGTACAAGGAAATCAATACAGGCTTATCGGCATCTACTGTGATCCTGTGGACACAAAATCTATTGCTTAATGTTCGTGAAGTGGCTTTCATTTCGAACATTACAAAAAAGAAACAATAAACAAGTCTGTGTTTCCAAATTAAGGAAACAAACATATTCTGAATTCTCAGTTCAAGACATTTGTGTATAGCCTGGAGTTACAGTTTAATCAACTTCAATTGTATTAGGCGGAGTGATTCCATTTAGATATGTTCACTTTAAAAGCTGGAACAATTACCGCATTAACTGTTTAAATCAGCAGAAGCACCAACAAGCATTTCTCAATAGCCAAGAAAGAGCTGTTAAGTTATACTATTGTGTTTTCCTTCTGAGGGCATTTTAACATGTATTTTCGTTATCTTAGATGGTCTTATATGAACAATTACATCTTCATATGCTGAACATTTGTTGAGGGAGAGGGGATATTCGGCGAAGTTCTATTACCCAGCATTTCATCTTTACTGATCGATTGTATGCGTTCATTAAAATTTGTATAAATGTTTCCGCGAGTAGGCCTGAATGAATGCATGAATTTGTTATGTGTGTTAAATATACCACAACTGTTTGAACAAGAACAAATGCAATTTACAAAATGCAACCTCATTTACTTTACATGTTATTGACTTACTAGTTGGTGAGGTGTAAGGTAAACACATTATCACTTTTGCATGGTCTTTTATGCAAAAGGATACTGCAGTTAAACAATGTTATCTCTAATAAAAAGGCTAAAGGGATACAAAAGTTTAACATTCAACTGTTATATTTATGTTTGGCATATTGTCAACGTCAGAGCGTTTGTTCTTAAAGGCTATTGTCACATATTCGGGCATTACAACCACCTTGCATTCTGTGCATTAGCATATTCTATATCATATAAGTATTGTTGTTCCATATCCTGATATTCGTTGTGACAAAACATTTTAAACATACACACCCGGCCACCGGGAAGAAACCACATGCCTGATATCGGCTGTGCAAACAAGGCGAACACTAGTCGGTCCCGATACGCATAATCGGACACGGCTTTCGTGCCTTCGATATGGAGAGCCTAGACGTGTACTGCCAGCTTGGCGCAGTCTTTCAACCGAAGCCGGGCGGTGACAAGTAAATGGAAGAAGAGCTCGTGCAACACTTACGCAGAAACGGCCGCTTCTCGCATAACGCTTTGGCATGGCGCACATAATCGGTCGGTCGGTTTGCCGGCTTGTCGCGCGTTCCCTGGGCGGAACAAGCGCCGCGACCGCGGAGACGCTCACGTACAAACACACAGTCGCAATACGGGTGTCTCGCAGGGGCGATAGTACACATTTATTTGTTTGATTCTATCCCATGCAAACAGCTGCCGACAAACACGGACGTAGGGACGAACGGGAAAACTATATCCCTCCGCATTAAGCAGGGATTTTTAAAGATATGTAGATACATGTACACATGGAAACATATAAGTATAAGTTGAATCTACAAGTGAATTAAAACACATAACATAGTATGTTATAAAATACATATCCAGACGATGGCACTGAAAAGTTCCCTACTTCATTAGATAATCTACTTTACCTTTCAAAATTAGGACCACGTATTATGTCTAAAGGGGCGCAACTTCTGCCATAACATTAAATTTCCTTTATAAAACGTCAATTTCCGTAGTCATCTGTAGCAACCCGGAACAACTGTCAAGTGACATCATCATTATATCATGCATGACTGTATGTTGCTTTGTGCTTGTATGAAAGTCACATATTGCCATCGCGTTTATTCATTCATCCCAGTGGACGCATCAATTTCGGATACCACTATGCCTTGCGACTATTGTAGAAGTCTCTGTGCACAAACCGAAATACACATACCCAGCATGCAATTTACGAACAAGAATATTGCATCTATACACATGAATGACGATACCATTAAGTCGAATGTAAAAGACATTCGTCTTTAGGCACGATGTGTCATCAAGCTTGAAAAGGTATCTACATACAAACTAAAAATAAAACATACAACTAAATAGCTGGAAATTAGATCTCCAATGCAAAACTCCGTCCCAAATTTAGTCTAGTCAATTAATAAGATAGGAGTGATGGGACACACACAGGATTCTCACATAAGGCAGTTTCAGACGCTAAAGGACCTCTTTAACTTCGAAATACACAAACACGCATACTTTAACTTCTATTAAGACTGATATTCCCGCGCCCACAAAAAGTGTGCTGTGGTGAAAACTTGTGAATTTGATAACAATTAACGAGATATGTTATTTTAAGCAAACATGAACATGTATAATGTTATCATAATAAATGCCTTAAAGTGTATGATTATGTACCAGTATTCATCTTCTTAAAAGCGTAGGGAATATTGAGTGTTATGTATTTAAATGACAAACTTGTTTGTCCTCAAAAAGTTGTAACTCTGTTGCTCTGGTTTCTTCAAAACCATTGAGTAATTAAATGGTAATTGAATTGGACGCGTTTTAATTCCCTTTTATTATTGTTTAATTTGAGTTACAATGCTATGAGGTTAAATTTTATTTACATGTACACTTAAATTTATTATGAATATTGCTGGGCCAAGTGTGTGGTTGAGCGCTCCAAAACCGGTTTAAACCCCCAATGCTGTGCATTGACCGTTCCAAGGTGGTGACCCCAGCTTTATTCTTATTTGTGTTTATGTTGTTTTGTATTGTGCTGTTTTGTACTGTTTAGGCAATCGGTTACTTGCCTTAAATAAAGGACCTACTAATTGTTTATAATTTAATACTACTCCAGCAGCTGGAGTTTCACTTCTTTATATTGATATTAATAACGCATGTGTTATATTTATCCTTTTTTGGAAAAGTTACCCGTATCATGAAAACTCATCATTACACACGCAAAAAATGCGATGACCGTACCAAATTTTGTGGTAAAAGCATGACCGTATTATCACGTCACGTCACGTTTGACATATGGTCTGATTGTAAGAAATAAGCGGACGTATGCCCACCCTTACATACGCTATCCCGCTAATTTGCCAATCTGGATACTGTCTCTCACATATTTACATAATTTACCAATCTTAAATAGGACATAACAAAATCAATACAATTAGCAAGTATAGAAGTTTACAATATACTAAATAATTTTGGAGTGCAATGCTATACTCTCTAAAAACATGAACATCATTTATTAGCAGACACACTTCTCTGTAGGGGCACTTGCCATGCCTTTATTTTAGAATATCTCTGTGTGCATGTGGTAGGGAAAACATTGTTGTTTAGTATCAAATCACTAATTTACTTCAAGGTTGAAGACTACATGAGACTTTGACAGATGGCCTGGAACCATCCTCAACTGCAGAGAAGCCGGTAAATAGATGGCCGTAAAACAGTGACCGCTGATTCGTATCGATTTCTTTCTTGCATAACGCATGACCTATCTTGTTTATTGTTTAAATCAATTCGGCTTGGAGTGCTCTTTAAGAAAAGGTATGGGTATGAGGGCCTCTATGCTCAAAAGTTTGACTTTATTTTGTGTTAAAGTTATTGCTTTCACATTTATTTTGGTTAGGAAATCTTTTGGTATATTGTGGCCAGAACTGTTTGGTTTTCTTAGTCTGTTTCGTTTGGAGAATTATCATTCACCTGTTTCTGATGTAACTTAATACATGTTTTAACACAAACGACAAAGAACTATTAGTCAATAGAAAAACAATTCCATCAGAGGCCATTCTTTAACAAACTTCTTTTCGTTTATTGAGTGAAATCCTTCATTTGAAGCCTTAAGTTCCCCGCCAAAAAATGGATAAAAACCCGGATGTTTACGACACAGACGAGTCTTTATTTCAGTTTTAATCAAATAATTTGAATGAAGTGCCAGTGACTGATTGGAGCCAGCCCTTTTTTTGTAGTGCAATCACAACATGAATAGCGAAAGACTGAAAAGCCTTGGCATGGAAAACATTGAGATGCCATTAGCTGGTCAGATGTTATTAATACAGTATTTATATTCTTTACTTGCTGGTCATTGACTCACTTTTCACGAGCGAAGTTATTGTTGATGAGTGTATAAGCATGGAATCTTTGAACATGTCTTTCAGAATTGTATTTAAATATTTGAGGAAAGCAACATAGTATTTTTCAATCTGCCATATGATATTAATTTATTACAACACTTATTTATGAACATTATTTTCTTGTTTATTTTTTTTCCTGGCCATTGTTATTTTTGATTGCAAAATGGGTTTCAAAAAAGGGACGTAAACTACTGCATGAATTGGAATTGGAGGATTGTTCTTTGTACACATAATTGCATTACTTCTTGCAGCATATACCTAGGTTACTATAAATAAATACTTTTATACTAGTATTATTAATTATTGCTTTTAATAATTTATTATAATTTACAGGTAAATGTGTGCATTTTTTTTTTTAAATTGACTCGCTCAAGAAGCTAAGGAATGCATGTCGTATATGGCGCACTCCTTTTTCAAAAAACTATGCTCCCAAATATTTTTGAAAAATGAACTAAAATAAATTATTGCCACTATATAGTGTTGATAGAAAGTAATCATGTCAAATCATTGCCAAAATACACGTATATTTACTAGTTAAATCCTTATTGAACACATCATTCAAGTTTAAGATATATGTTTCATTATACAGGGTAATGATTAATTTCATGAAAAACGACACAAAGTAATATAGTTATTTCTGAAACCTCTGAACAGCGGGACCAAAAAATGTCTTCTTTCTTTTGGACAAATAAGACTTCCAATCCCGACCAGCTGAGTCTTTTATTTAGTTACATTTAAAGCGTCTCTCACTTGTCCTTTATTTTATCTTTACTGTGGATTTTATGAATTGTTTTTCCCACGAGACTATATTAAGTTCATAATTGTTTATATTTATTTTGCCTTTTATCAAAGCAAAATACACCGGTACGTGGATATCAAATATGTTGTAGGGAAGATTATTGAACGCATTTAATACGTGTACATTTTTGTTTTTGAATATTGTATTTCTTTCCGAGCAGACTTAATAATCACGTGTGTTATGTATTGCAATACTACTTCAGTATAATGCGAGTTATATGGCACACAAATAGTACGTTATAAAATTGTTCAGAGCAATGCACATTGCATGCAGGTATATTTTAGGGAGAAACGAACGCGGTGAGCTTAAAAACCCGACTGATCTCTCAGTCTAAATTCTCTTTGTAACGTGCAACATTGTTGGTCTACAGATGGAAAACGAAACCCAATTGAAAATGGAACTTACTCGTAACTGATTATAAGATGTTTCTTAAAACATAATGTCAAATGAGGAGCTTCATGGGATGTGTGAGTCGCTTCATGGACGTCGGTAGATACGCCTTAAGTCTTAAAACAGAAGGTGATTTCGTCGGAATTTCACGTAGTTTAGAACGTACATTATTTTCTGTTTTCGTCTTTCATAATGTACGTTAAAGAATCGTATTGGATGAATACAATATATTCACAGTTGGTTTAAAAAAAAGTATATGTATCAGCTATCAACACTGTAAATAAAATACTTTGTGGTTGAAACACATTTGGATGTATTTTTCTAAATAATGTTTCATACTCAAATGACTAAATTGACATTTTTAAGGACAAATCATTTAAGTATGAACATTGCCATTTATTTAACAAAATAATATTGGATCAAAAGAATCAAGAATGCTGTTAAGAAAAGGATTGTGTTATCACAACAAAGCAATATAAAACCTCTTTACGGGATATTATCTAGTCGGACTCCTGTCTTTGACACCTACACATGCATGTTGAAGAATTGCAATTACGGACAGAGTCGCATGCGCAGAAGAAATTCTAAATAAGACTTCCACTCAACATTACGTATATTGAAACTTTGTAACGACACCTAATCCAAATATTGGGACGACGACGACCGCCTCGGAGCACCGTTTACAATTCCTTTGGATCGTGTCAGACCCGATTACTCTGTGTTATGTTGAAACTGGCCTGCACTTAATTATGATATGACCTGAATATTCAAACAAAAAAATCTGTGCGAAACAAAGTCGTTGGTGGTAATTGTTATGAAAAAAAATAAAGGAGGGTCCAGATAAATACAAAATCTCTGACAAATGCATTCCCGTTTGTCATGAAAATACATAACACGTTTCATCTTTCAAACAAAAAAATCTGTGCGAAACAAAGTCGTTGGTGGTAATTGTTATGAAAAAAAATTAAGGAGAGTCCAGATAAATACAAAATCTCTGACAAATGCATTTCCGTTTGTCATTTAAATACATACAACGTTTCATCTTTCCAATGTGTATAAGATATATATTTATAATTCCTCTTCTCCGTGAACATTTTAACTGTTTTATTATGCATGTACTTCCATATTACATAAAATACTATTTGTGTGCAAAGCTTCTAACAAATCAGGCAATTCTCTTTGGCGAATAGAGTGGGTCTTAAGGCATTCATACATGGTGTCGAAGTTAATTGGCACGTGCGTTCATTGAATGCCATGGAATGCTCCGCGTATAGACCACTTACATTAATAGTTTGTAGTGGGGATCGGACAAACGATGATATACGTCGGATACTAACATGATAACATAGTATAACGGGTGAACGATTTTCACGTTTTGGTCCTCAACGGTAAACTTGTATTACCGCCACGCAAGCATGATATTTGTATCAGTTTACCCTTCTGAAAGCCGTGTATGATAATTATTTTATTCATGTGTAGGTATCTTAAGATTGAAATGTATTTATGGACAATTGGTATGTACAAGTGGATCGCAGTTGTCCACCTTAATTATAAAAATCAGTGCGCACGGTTTATCAGTATTACGTTACACGGTCGCGCTAGAGAATTTCCTTTTTGTCCAGATAAATATGCAGATACCGTTGGATTTAGTTATTAACCATAAAGAAAGGACCTTCTTTTTGCGGGAATTTTAAAACGATTCCTTGCTGCTGTTGAGGCGTCTCGGTGAAAAGCGAAACCATTTTAAAATCGTTTCTCACAAAGTGCTTTTATTTATAGTTAGTAACAATTGATGACAGGACATACCAAATGGCATCTTTCCGTCTCGAGTGTGACATTATTCTTCGAGACCTGCCATTCGTCAATAATCTTCCTTGCGTCAAGTGATTGAAAGAACTGTTCATAAAATAGATTTTGCTTCTAGAAATTTGATCGTGTCGATTGATTTAACATATCAGTTATCTTGAAGTGGAAATAATGCGACGCATTTGAATAGCCGTTAAATTAAATGTAATGCTGGAGTGTTAACTGATCCAGAGATTGAGCAAATCTAATCTAAGTGAAGCAATTCCGCACTGCAAAAGTTCGTTTGACATTTGTTTGAATTTGCTAAAACTGTTGATTAAGATAAAATAAGAAATTTTATATACATGTATTAAATAGATATAACAATAATAGTATTTTAGCTTTCAAGTATTGGTCATAAGCACTTATCTTGCAAATGTTTTAGGGCAAATAAATCGCATACAGTGTTCGTCGAATGTGTATGAAATGCTGTACAACTCTTACACAGCCGACAACATAACTTTCCGATAAAGCGAAAAACTTGTGGGCTTTGTTATTACTTGTATACATATTCACTAGAATGCAACATTATCAACCTGGGTATTATGGTGAATGTTATTTACATTTAAATGTATATTAAGTAATATGAAGAACAAGCAATAGAATCGTTAAGGTAGACGCTCTACTTCAGCTCATCTTTGACTATTAACTAATAGTTGTCACTGAAAAATAGTTCAGATTAATAAGTAAACAATATAGATAATCGTCCCATCTGCAAAAGATGTATGTTTCGTACGGTAACCTTTATTACCGGTATTTTTATAGTTGTTAGTGTTAAAATTGTAATAATTAACAACGGCATAATATAACCGATATAATGATCGCAGAACTGACATGTCTCCAACTTTTCCGGTAGTTTAAATCCCATAGAAACATGTTAAAGAACGACAAACACGCCAAGCATTTTTCTAGTGTCAAATTAATTTCAAATTTGAGACCTTAGAAACAATACAGAATATAATCGAAATAAAAAGATATAATGCAACATCACTAATAATCTCTTCTATCGCCCAGCTGTGGAAAAGTGTGCATTTTCGAAAAAAGCTCCATCAACAGTTTACATTTCCGGTACATAATATTGTGGTCACGTGATCGACAGTTGCACGTGTTTGGGTGCAGACGACAAAAAGAAACATAATCGTGTATGTGAAAAAGTGCATTGTCCAGTGCACAGCAGATGAAGAAAGTACGTCTAAAACCTTTGTAAGCTGTGTCCATTGTGTCGGTACATGGAAGTTTTCCTGTAAGATTGACAGTCTTTGTGTATTATTCGGTCAATAGTTTTGAAGCTATTGTAGCGCGAGGCCGATTTCCTGAGGCCGTCACCAAGCGTCATGTGCGCGTCCTCACACTGACGATGTGCCTTCCGAAACCCTCGGAAGGCCAATTACAAATAACAAATATTTACGAAGCGACGTACAGGAAACTCTTGTTCTAACGGAGCTTCTGTCTTTAAATATTTCCGGCTTCGATGATGGTGTAACTCCACGTCCTGTAAGCCCTCGGTAATCTTCCACCATCGCGCTTTTGTCGTCTCTAACCATCAGGAAGAACCTCTACAATAGGCACTCTGCAGCCCGGGCAGCACTGTTTGAAGCTTGCAGCCAACTACAGCTTTATTGTAATTTTTGAAATCTCGGAACAGTGGAACCGCAAGATCTCCTTTCATCCGGACATACAAATGTCAATCCCGACCAGCTCTCTTTCTCTCTTTCATTGCATTCAACTAAAGTAATCCTTTGCCAGTTTATTGGCCTTAGGAAACATATAATTCTCTCTTCAAGCTGGTCGCAGTACGCTTTATGTTGGCAAAAATTAACGCTACAAACATTGTTAACATTCAAAGCGTCCCTCTCTTGTCCGTTATTTTATATAAACAGTTCATCTTATATTGTTTTACTTTGAGAATTTAAATTTGAATATTATTCTTGTTTATGTTGTCTATTCTCCAACTATAATATACGTGGATTTCAGATACGCTGCAGGGGAAAGTATTAAACGCATTGTAATACATGAACATGTGTGATTTTGTATATTGTATATTGTATATGTTTCCGAGCAGAATTAATACTAACGTATGTTATGTATTGCAAAACTATTTCATTCTATCGTGATTTGCATGAAACGCGCAAAGATATCAAATATAATTATTATGGTATTGTTCATGTCGATTTATATACACAATATATTTTTATAAAATACAAATGATTTCTATACAGTTGCTGCATCCAAAGTAGTTATTTGACATTAGAACGCCACGACTATAATATCTCAGACAAAGTTTATTTATTTAGATTTATGTTATAACAAACATTATGACTTTTTTTCGTTGTGAGTGTGGCATTATGAATCCGGATCTGCCATTCTATCGTCTTCTTTGCGACAATTACATGAAGGAAATACTCATTGAATGGGGATTTGCTTCTAGCAAATTCCTCGAATGATTTAACATATCAAACATATTGAAGAATGCGACAAATTTGAATAGCCAACCAATGAAATTTTATGTCAGGGTGTTTACTAATCGTAAAATTGAGCAAATCTAATTTAATTGTAGCAATTGGGAACTGAAATATTTTCCTAAATCGTTCGATTGTGTTTGGTTCAAACTGCGTGTGTGTAAGTGCAAATAAGTGAAAGAAGTGTATTTATTTTACGATGAAATTAATTAATAAGTTAAAATTAAAATGTCATTGATGTTTAACTACTACTACTACTACTACTACTACTACTACTACTACTACTACTACTACTACTACTACTACTACTACTACTACTACTACTTCTACTACTACTACTACTTCTACTACTACTACTACTACTACTACTACTACTTCTACTACTACTACTACTACAACTACTACTACTACTACTGCTACTACTACTACTACTACTACTTCTACTACTACTACTACTTCTACTACTATTACTACTTCTACTACTACTATTACTACTACTATGACTGCTACTACTACTACTAGCCAAATAACAATGTCCAACAAACCACTAAAACAGGTCTGTTCAAAGAACGCGCGTATGGATATTTCAATATGTACCGAATATTCATGTGTGGCCTGTTGACTTCAATGTTTTCATGTATTTGCATTCTTCTTGTGTTTTTTTTTAAATTCTATACCTATCGATATATGATAAATATTATCTAATAAAGCAAAATAAGCAACGAAATAAACCATGAAATCTGCCGCAACGCCCCGTAATTGATTTGCATGTGATGCAGCTTAGAACTGCACAGAAAAAAAGGCATTCGCTATGTTTGATCTCATTGATATAACTTTTAAACGTTTATCAACACCAACCGCAATCAACGCCGTAAATCTTTTTATAAAGATATTTCTTGTTACTTCTAAGTTGTTTACCTATTAAAGCCCAGCCTCCCCGCAGAGCTTTGACTGGAACCAGCATAGCGGGATCAAATCCCGTCCGTCATAACCAACCAGGTGATGATAGCCGAGCCATGTGGTACAGCACTTTTCCCGTTGTTATTTTTACTTTTTTTATTATCAACCTTAACCTGTGAAAATCACATGATAGGCAGTTATTTTTTTAAACAATGGCACACCGGTTTTTGGAACAATAGACACGTTTTACTGTGGCATAGAGGTGACATTCACTCCTCTTTTTTAGATTGCCCTCCTTCTTTCTATCTCGTTCCCCCGACACACTTACTCGAGTGAACGACAAACTAATTCGTGGGAACGAGTTACCGATGTCGTGGGAACGACTTACTTAGTCGAGTAAACAAGAAGAAAAAAGAGGAGTGCACATCTAAAAAGAGGAGTGCTGGGAAAAAAGAGCGGCGCATTAAATACAGGAGGGTTGCATAAAACAAAAGAGGAGAGAATTTATTGAAGCTATCTCGAGGGAACGACTTATCTTACTCGTTCCCACGAGTTAGTCAGCCAATCAAATTGTTTGTTATATAAATTTAACTTTTACATTTGTTCATCATTTCCGACAGAAACGAGTTCATTGTAAGGTATCTGCATGCAAGACTGAACGTCACACCGGGACATTCGATCATTAGACTAACAGAGTTTAATGCAACCCTCCTTTATTTTTTGCACCGCTCGTTTTCATGGCACTCCTCTTTTATTTAGTTGTACACTCCTCTTTGTTGTATCTCGTTCACTCGACTAAGTAAATCGTTCCCATGACATATCTAACTCGTTCCCTCGAGATAGCTAAAATTATCTCTTTTGTTTAATGCACCCCTCCTTTAATTACTGCACCGCTTTTTTCATATCACTAAATTTGTTAAATTTGCATTTTTTATTGATTGCACTCCACTTTTTCTACCTCCTTCCCTCGACGTAGTAAGTCGTTCCGACGACATAGCTTACTCGTTCCCACGAGTTCGGAAGTCGTTCCCTCGAGTAAGTATGTCGTGGGAACGTCATACCAAATACAGTAGTGTATTTAACAAAGAGGAGTTTACTGTTTATGACACCTCTATGCCACCGTTTTTTCCAATAGCTGGGAGGAGCCGAAACTTTTTGTACCGAATCCCAGATCCATCTTTTCCTAATGTAGGATATACCGTAGTGACTCTAAGTTTTCGGACACTCTAAGTTTTCGGACACCCCCTTTTTAGCCAAAATAAATTTTTTTCGTGACTACGGGATTTCGTCCATAATTAATGACTCCAATTTTTCGGACAGTATATTTTACAGCGCTATTTTACTAAATTCCTGCACGGTTTTCGCTTATCTGGGACCCTTCGAGCATGGAGTTTTACAACCAGATTCAGGTTATAAAACCTAGCATAGAATGCCCTCAGGGGATGGACCATTTCAATTGCGTTATTGTGTAGATTGCCACGTTTACCGGTAATGAACAATGGTTTCACCCAACAGCCTCTGAAATGATATCGTATTCAGGAAGCAGCATGCTTGTTTTTTTATAACGTTTTTATATACCATTTCAGGTAAAAGATTGCAAATAAAAGAAATTGTATTTTATTTAAAGCAGAAAAAGGAGAGCACGGCACAATACAATTATTGCACATTTATTAATTGGTTTAATTTCAATTTATTAATTGGCAAACAAACATAACATATATGTCTCTAAATGTTCGGATACTCGTACTTTTAAAATAGTTTTTGTATCTAAATTTTCGGACACGATTTAAAAAAAAATATTTTTAAGTGTCCGAAAACTTAGAGTTATTACGGTAGATTTCATTATGAGCTTGACCGTTGACATAGGGACATAAGCCTTACACATAACACATAAGAACTTCACGATGAACATTGTGGTTAAGTATATTAAATTGAATTATGACTGGTGTACAGTAATGACTGATTAAAGATCACGCACATACAACATGACAACTATTGACAACTTTATTATGCTGACAGCGATTTGGCTGGACACATACACATCAAACCATAACATGCAAAAACGGGCTATGGAAGAGAAAGAGATACTTACACTATTGAGTTCTTAACTGCTCTTCACCCGTTCTGAAAAAAATACTTACCAATCTTCAGTTCTTAACAGCTATTCGCCTCGTCTGAAATGATGACAATCGATTAGATGAACCCAATACCGGTCTGGACTTGTAATGGTGTCTGGTAGCTAAATATTAGGCAACTAAACATTGGAAGACGACAGAAGATGCAAATAAGCGAATTTCCTGAGTTTTGTCACAAATTGCTTTAAGGTGACTAACAATTAACGGAACTGTGCCGTTACTGTGAAAAACAGTATACTTAACTTAATTGGTAAATTGATCATCCAGACAGAAATTACTCTTTTAGATGTGCGTGCACGCTTTCCAATTGGACAATATTTCGTTCCGCTTTAGTTCAGTGCCGCTGACTTAAAGGGGCATTTTCACGTTTGGGTAAATTGATAAAATTGACAAAAGTTGTTCCAGATTCACAAATGTTCGTTTTAGGTATGATATTTGTGAGGAAACAGTAATACTTACCATGCTCTAAAATAGCCATTGTATGCATCTTTTGACGATTTAAAAATCCGAAAATTATAAAGCGTTGCAAAGCGAAACGAATTAATAATTTGGAGAGTTCTGTTGTTGTCGTTATATTTTGTGAAACTACGAGGATTGCTTATATGAAGTATAACATACACCTAGCTTTGCATCTGGAAGGATGGCCGAGTGGTTTAATTGGTAGACTTTTTACTCCAAGACTCCAGGGGTCAGTGGTTCGAGCCCTGCTGAGGGTTACCTTTTTTTCTTTTTTTAATTTTATTCTTGACTTTTACTGGAGCTGTTTATATCCAATGTTAACATTTATCAATATAATGCATTTAGTGATAAATTTCAAAACATGCCAAAATCCGTGAAAAGGCCTCTTTAATTCAGAACTTTGTACAAGAGCGGTATTCATGCATGATACATATTTTGACCTAGATATATATCTCATTTATTATGTGAATAATCTGAAATAGAAATGGAATGTTCTTCAATTACCTAATGTTGGTAACGCCTTCCATCAATTACATAATAGCTTAACAAAAACAACAACAAAAAAGGATCAGAGTGATGAGAACATTATTTTTTTTATCTCAATAGGTTCTAGGGTTGAATACCTTGGAAATCGAATTGTTTAATGTTTTGCTTCATATTATATATTATATTATATATTATAATTAGTAAGGATTAATACACATTCAGTAGTTCATGCAGTAAGAAAATTTTCGGAAAATCAAGAACGGTTAACATGTCCTTTTGAAGAACATCACTCACAAAATATTCTAACGTTAATGTCTTTTACTCTAAAACGTAATATAAAACGCTATCTATAAAAAAATACGTGTACTTGCTATTAACATGATTACATAGAAATATTTTAATGCTATTATTTTCTGCAAAAAAAAGTTGTTCATCATCTTATAAATGACAGTCTAGACCTAAATTTCATTCTGGTATTGAAAATAAGGACATAAGGGCATTAGTCAGAGTTGTGGTGTAAGTGCACATAAGTAAGTATACTTAACTTCTACAAATACAGTATGACAATGTAAACACAATTTCCATTCACACTTCATTTGACAATAAATTCTGCAATACATAAGCAAACTATATTAAACAAGTGCGGAACTTTTTATGAGTTCTTTTTAATGTAAATGGTTTCTTTGATCTGTAGAAAGTACTGTTGATGACACATTACAATTAAAGATTAATGTAACCTTTTTAGCGTGGTGTAGTAAAAAAAAAAAACTTACTACGATAAAATGTTGCTAAAATTAATAGATCACTCATATATTTATTTCTGTTTTTTTTTAATTCGTCTGTCATTTTTTCATAATAAGTAAAGAAACACTATTTACCAGAACACATTATTCAATATAAATTACCGTGGTTACCGAAATTCGGTGCCGGAGACCTATCTTTTATTTACCAGGGTAATGATTGATTTTTTGACAAACGACGGAAAGAATATCCTTTATAGTAATTTATGAAATCTCTGAACGGTGGAACCGCAAAATTTGTTTCCATCCGAACATAAAATGTCAATCCCGACCAGCTCTCTCTCTCTCTCTCTCTCTCTTTCATTGCATTTGACAAAAGTAATGCTTTGACAGTTTAGTGGCCTTAAGAAACATATAATTCTCTATTCAATCTGGTCGCAGTACGCTTTATATTGGCAAGAATTAACGCTACAAACATTGTTAACATTCAAAGCGTTCCTCACTTGTCCTTTACTTTATTTAAACAGTTCATTTTATCTTGTTTCCTTCGATGCTTAAATATTAATTCAAACATGTTTATGTTTTAAACAGTATTAAACGTATTTCAATACATGAACATTTATGATATTGTATATTGTATTTGTTTTCGAGAAGAATAAAAAATAACGTGTGTTATGTATTGCATCACTCCTTTATTATATCGTTATTTGCATGAAACGCGCAAATTTATCATATATATTATGGTATTGTTCATCGCGATTTATATACAAAATATATTTAAAAAAACAAATGATATGTATACAGTTGCTGCATCTAAAGTAGTTATCTGACATTAAAATGCCACGACTATAATATCTGAGACAAAGTACATTTATTTAGAATTTGTAACAATGGATGCTATGACAAACCACATGGCTTCTTTCCATCGTGAGTGTGACATGATGAATCCGGATCTGTCATTCTTCTTACGTCTTTTTTGCGACAATTACATGAAGGAAATCGTCATTGAATGGTGATTTGCTGCTAGCAAATTCGTCGATTGATTTAACATATCAATTATCTTGAAGTAGAGATGATGCGACACTACTACTACTACTCCAACTACTACTGCCACTACTACTACTACTACTACTACTACTACTACTACTACTGACTACTACTACTCTATCACTACTACTACTACTACTACTACTACTACTACTACTACGACTACCACTACTCCAACTACTACTGCCACTACTACTACTACTACTACTACTACTACTACTACTCCAACTACTACGGCCACTACTACTACTACTACTACTACTACTACTTCTACTACTACTACAACAACTACTACTGCAACTTCTAATACTACGACGACGACTACGACGACGACTACTACTACTTCTACGACACTACGTACCTACGGACGACGACGTACGACTACGACGACGACGACGACGACGACGACGACGCGACGACGACGACGGAGACGACGACGACCGACGAACGACGAGACGACGACGACGACGAGTACGACTACGACGACGACGACGACGACGAAACGACGACGACGACGGCGACGACGACGACGACGACGACGACGACGACGACGACGACGACGACGGCGACCAAACGACGACGACGACGACGACGACGACGACGACGACGAAGACGACGACGACCACGACGACGGCGACGACGGCGACGACGACGGCGACGACGACGACGACGACGACGACGACGACGACGACGACGAGACGACGACGACGACGACGACGACGACGACGACGACGACGACGACGACGACGGCGACGACGACGACGACGACGACGACGACGACGACGAGACGACGACGACGACGACGACGACGACGACCAAGACGGCGACGACGACGACGACAACGACGACGACTACGGACGACGACGACGACGACTACTACGACGACTACTACGACGACTACGCCGACGAGACGACGACGACGACTACTACGACTACGACTACGACTACGACGACGACGACGACTACGACGACGACTACGACTACTGCTACTACTACGACGACGACGACGACTGACGACTACGACGACGACGACGACGACGTACGACGACGACGACGAGAAGACGACGACGAGACGACGACGACGACGACGGCGACGACGACTACGACGACGATACGATGACGACTACGACGACGACTACTACTACTACTACTACGACTACTACTACTTCTACATACTACTACTACTACTACTACTTACTACGACTACTACTACTACTACTACTACTACTATACTACTACTATACTTACTTACTACTACTACTACTACTACTTCTACTACTCAGTTAAAACGCGTCTGCATCTTAGTTTTAACATTTACGCTGTTCCCATAAACGTAGAGAGTCGTCAAAGAAACTTTTAAATACATTAACATATCTTGTCTATATATGTATCATCTCTTTTTAGATGTTTGTCATCAGTCTGTCCACACATTGTTGTCAACACTGGCCGATGCAAGTGCAAGCGAAAAAATATGTATTTCTGAATTTTTAATACGACAACACATTTGCGAGGAGAAAGATAACAAACTATAAATATGTAAGTTATTTGTTTGCATTATGATAACATTATTTATTATTTTGTAGGTGACAGATGAATGATGTGATTGCTTATGAGGACCAAACAAACACATATAATAGTTCCAAGTCCACTTCAATTTGAGATGTTTGTGAGCAAGTACATTTCACGATTTTGCGGAAATATACCATTTGTGACAGGATAAATAGGAGAAATCAAATTTCGACACACATTTCCGTCTGTTTCTTTCATAGAGTGGTTGAAAAATTGGTTTATAATTATATAATGTAGTCGTTTTGATTGAACTTGTCCTTTGAAATTTGTCCCAATTTAATAATTGTTTCCGGGTACTTGGTATTTAATTATCTTTCGAGCGTAACGTTTTATTTATTGGTCTTTAGCTTTTTTCTAGCGTATAGTCAACATGGTATCTCGCGCATGACGCAGCTATACCGGTACATGCATACATTTAACATTTATGTGAGTCACACAAACACAAAGATAACAAGCAAATTCGTTGAATTGACATCCCCCGCAAAATAAACCCTAGCAACCTGGATCTTATATTTAACACTCAGCTAGATAATGGAGAACAATTGTGGACAGTTATTACAGAATCACTTGACGCATAGTAAAGAAATGACTAAATAATGAATAATTCATAAAATTTGTGATCTTTGACCTCAATGTGTGACCTTGACTTTAGCCCCTAGGATTATGGGTGTTGAATGTGAAGCACACCCAGATGATTGAGAACAACTATGGCAAGTGTCATAACTCTGGCTCATGTGTTAATAGAGATAAACTCTAAGCTTATATTAAAAAGCATTTTTTTTCAAGATACAAAGGGCCATGACCTTAGCCCCTAGGATAATGGGTGTTGAATGTGAAGCACCCCCAGATGATTGAGAACAACAATGGCAAGTTTCACGGCTCTGGCTCATGTGTAAATGGAGATAAAGCTCTAAGCTTATATTAAAAAGCATTTTTTCAAGATACAAAGGGCCATAACTCCGTTATTAACAGATGGTGTACAATGCCATTTTGCGTGCATCATCCTCTTATCCATATATATACTCATATCAAGTTTCAATGAAATCCGCCAAAGCACTTCCAATGTATGTCTCTGGACACAAAAGTGCCTGACGGACGGACAACGCCAAAACAATATCCCTCCGTCTATGGAGGCGGATAATTAAGCAATTTAATATGCGTGCCAGGTGGTGATGCTTTTAATTGTCTACTGCGAGCCAAAAACTACATGCGTATGACATGCATGCTAACATCTAGACTTGATACCGGACCTGAAGGCGCCGAATGCATATAGATGCCGATATAAATTGGATGACGAAAGTATTATGCAGTGCTCTTCTAAAACAATATATGGAGTGCATATTGGACTTAATAAAAGCCATGTCAAACTCACGGTGATGAACAACTACTATAAATGCAACATTTAAGATTGTATTTTGTATAATGAGATGCGTCAGTAGTTTCGACGGTACGTGTTATGCTATTAGGTTTACGGCGCTTGTTATGTTCGAGAGGGCATTCGTCTCCTAATTGTTGCACGTCTTTTTAAATTGAACTAAAAGATTCTACAGGAAAGTATTAATCAATTGAACCTTTCCCAAGGCAGGTTATTGCATTTGCGTCCGTATATCAATTATCATGAGGAAGAGATAACGGAACATTTGAATACCCATCCAATTAATGTTTACGATATAGCGTGAACATTTAAATGACACAGGAACTTTACAAATTTAGTAAGTGTCGACGTAAACTAGCCTTGTAAATGTTTGTTTTTGTTTCACACAAATTAAGCATCCGCGCCTTTAGATGCCAGCGTTAATTTGGAAAAAGTTGTTGAAGACATATATTACCCATAGTGATCGTCCGTCCGACTGTCAATGCATATGCAATGTTACGCAACTGTTACACAGCCGAGAACATAACTGTCTGACATAGCGAAAGAAACTTGCATGTGATTTGCAAGTACATAATTTTACTCATATTCACCAAAATGCAAAAAAAAAAAAAAAAAAAAAAAAAAAAACACCACCTGATTATATTGATGCATATTTATGACATGTTTAATGTACATAAAGGCATAATGAGAACTAGGAGTAAGATCTTATTAAATGTTATAAGGAGGTTCTTTTCAACTAACTATTGAGCGTTAATAACAAATATCACTTAAATAAAGCTCAGATGACGAAGTTAACACTATAAATTTGCTTTTAGTGCTTACTTAAAATATAAAAGTACATATTTTTGTTTGAGTGTTCGAAGTTCAAGGTTTAAGAAACAACAGTCGTCATTATTGATATAAACGTTTAAGGACTGACGTATATATATGTATATAAATAGCTTTTCTGTTATTTCAATTCCCACTAAGTCACTTATTACAGGGCCGTACGCAGGAATTTTTGACGTGGGGGGCAAACCAGGGAGGGTGCAGGAGTGGTCTGCCTGTGGAGGAGGGGTCTTCCCTCAATATCTTTTTTAACTTTGCACTTTTCAAGGTGAGTTTTAATGCTTTACAAAACTTATTTTGTAATTTAAATTTATTTCATATAACAAGTAAATCAGCACCTTTCTGAAGTCTAAAGCTTTAAAAATTGGTGTTAACAGCATTTTCAGAAATGTATGATATTTAATGAAGAAGGAAAGCAAACTTTGAAAATCAAAAACTTTTATAAAGAAATGTATCATAAAGCATGACTGGCATATAACCATAATATTTTCTCTTTGAATTCAAGCCTCCTCTTAAGTTTCAAAGTAAATTCCTCATACAATTTTTATCATCCACTACACAGTTTTACTTTCACCACCATCAACACAGATAAACCATCAAAATTGTCAACAACTGTGACATTAGATTGGACCTTCAAAGTTTTTCTAGAATAACCGTTTTCCGTAGTTTTTTTTACGGAACTACATCAGATATTGAGCTGATTTTTGGTATGCGAGTCCAACTGCATGACAGAAAGATAAAGTTTAAAAAAAGAAAAAAAAAGAAAGATAAAGTGTGAAATTCGTTCCGGCCCATTGATATTTGGCGAAGTTATGGGCATTGGACTTAAATTTTCACTGTTTTCCTGATTTTTTTAGCAACTCTTTCAGATATTAAGCAGATTGTTATGCCCCCGGTAGGGTTGCATATGGCAGTTGGACTTTTCATTATCCAGACTTTTTTCAAAACGCCTAAGATATTGACCTGATATTTGGTGTATGAGTCTACCTACAAGACTTTTGAATGAAGTATGACTTTCGTTACGGTCCATCGATTTTTGACGAAGTTATGGGCCTTGGACGTTATGGACCTTGGACTTTGACAAAGAAACATTCCGGTTCAAAGTAATGAATAATTTTCCATATCACCTCTCTTATTGCTTCCAACATTATTTGTTTTTCACAAAGTATAAACGTCAGCAAGATTCAGCCCTACGACCTCCTGTATCGTATGCTTCCATTCGCTGCTTCTCTTTCCTTGGCCAATCAAAAAAGTGTTACATCAACCATCGATAGATGAAGCCCTCAGGATCACAAGGGGGAATAGACTGATAGGGGATTTGTGTACAAGGCAATAAGAAAACATTGCCTAGGAGATTATCTCAACTACGCAAAATAGCGCTAATCCCCTTGTTTATTAGGGAAAATAAACCACATCTTCTCTTTTGTATTGAGGGGAAGAGTACTGTGGGCCCTTTCATGACAGAAAAATTGCAGTAGGTCAATTATTAACAAAATCCGAACTTGACAGCCAGCTTGGGGGCCCGTGTCCCATGCCCTCCCCCCCCTGCGTACGGGCCTGTATTTAACGGTAAACACGCTTACCCAGTTTTTGACTTACCCAATTTCTTTCTGGAGTTATACTTTTTAGCTCACCTGGTTGCTCAGGTGAGCTTTTGTGACCGGTCTTTGTCCGTCGTATGTCCGTCCGTCCGTCCGTTAACATTTGCTCGTAAATACTCTAGAGGCCACATGTCTTGTCCCATCTTCATGAAACTTGGTCAAGATATTTTCCCAGACCGTCGGGGCACCTGCAAGAGACTCCCAGACGGTGCAAGAAATTCTCCCAGACCGTCGGCGCACCTGCAATAGACTCCCAGACGGTGCAAGAAATTATCCCAGACCGTCGGGGCACCTGCAAGAGACTCTCAGACAGTCTGCGACGATGCCAAGACTGTCTGGGCACCAGCCGGAGACTCCCACACAGTCTCCTAGACCGATGGGGCACCTGCAGGGACTCTAAGACAGTCTGCGACGGTGCCAAGACCGTCTAAGAGACTCCCAGACAGTCTGCGATGTTGCCAATTACGTCTGGGCACCTGCAATAGAATACAAGACAGTCTGCGACGGTGCCAAGACCGTCCGGGCACCTGAAGGAGATTCCCAGACGGTGTCAGACAGTCTCCCAAACCGTCGGGGTACCTGTAGGAGACTCCCAGACAGTTTGCGACGGTGCAAAGACCGTCTGGGCACCTGCAGGAGATTCCCAAACTGTCTTCGACGGAGTGAGAGACTGTCGGGCACTGTTACATACTGTCTAGGAGTGTCCTGAAGTTGCCCAGTCGATTTTGGCACGTCGTAGAATGGATGGGAGTCTCTTGCATGTGCCCCGCCGGTCTGGAAAACTGTCTTGCACCATCGCAGACAGTCTGGGAATCTCCTGTATGTGTTCTTACGGTCTTGACACCGTCATAAACTGTATGAAAGTCTCCTGCAGGTGCCCCTCCGGTCTGAGAGACTTCTGGCAATGTCGCAGACTGTCTAGGGGTCTGCATAAGGCTCCCCGCCGGTCTGAGAGACTGTCTGGCACCGTAAAAAACTGTCTGAAAGTCTCCTGCAGGTGCCGAGACGTTATTGGCACCGTAGCAGACCATCTTTAAGTATCCTGCTGGTGCCCAGACGGTCTTTGCACCGTCACAGATTGTCTTGGATTTTCCCGAAGGTGCTCTGACGGTCTCGGAGACTCCTGGCACCGCCTGGGAGTCTCCTGCGGCTGCCCAGACGGACCTGGCAACGTCGAAGACTGTCTAGGAGTCTCTTGCGGGTGCCTCGCCGGTCTGGGAGATTTTTTGGAAGCGTCGCAGACTGTCTGGGAGTCAACTGCATGTGCCCAGACGGCATTGGCACCGTCACAGACCGTTTGGGCGTCTACTACTGGTTCACAGACAGTATTGGCGACGTCGCACACTGTCTCGGAGTCTCCTGAAGCTGCCCCGCCGATTAAAAAGACTGTCTGGCACCATCGCAGACTGTCTGGAAGTTTCCTCTATGTGGCCAGACGGTCATGATATCGTTGCAGAATGTATGGGAGTCTTCTGCAGGTGTCCAGACGGTTTTGGCACAGTCGCATATAGTCTAGGAGTCTCCTGCAGGCGCATTGCCGGTCTTGAAGACTTTCTTGCACCGTCGTAGACTGTGTCGAGGTCTCCTATTGGAGCCCAAATGGGCTTGGTACCGTCGAAGACTGTCTAGGAGTCTCTTGCAGGTGTCTTGCCGGTCTGGGAGACTGTCTTGGCACCGTCGCAGACTGCATGGTATTCTAGTGCCTGTACCCAGACGGTCTTGGCACCGTCGCAGTCTAGTGGTCAGTCTAGTGCATTTCTCTTTATGTCACGTCTCCTGCCACTTTTTCCGCTAATTTACCTCGGTCACCAATCGCCCGTGCTTTTCCTCCAGCAGGTTCTTGGTCTCGATAACAAGCTCTTAAAGGATATCTATCTCTTTTTGGACCTCAAATGGCACTGACTCAAAATGTTGCTGTCTTCGTCTTCCATTTTTCGCGTGTAATTTCGCCGTCAGAGTTTGATGGCGGAATTGGTTATTTTCCTAAAAATAGCGACTACCACGACCGCAGTCGACTGACCACACAGTCGTGCGACCACAGTCGCGGCAACTTGCTCCTTGAACGCGGCGAGTTGTAAGTTGGCGTCCGACGAGCGTCGGTCGACCACATAGTCAACCGACTACAATCGGGTTTTGTAGTTTTTCATAAAATCGGACCCAGAGAAAGAGCGTAAGTTTTGAACCTTTGTAAGCTGTGTCGCCGAGGTTGGTGATACTTATAACTTTACATGTAGCATAGAAGTCCTTGTGAAATAATGGTATTGGGAAAGACGTTTTCGGATGTCATGATGTTGTTCTATGTCCCTTAAATTAAACCATGCTTAACTTCAGCAATTACCTTGCAAAGGCGCCGGGGGATTAACACGTTTTGTTCAGCATCCCAATACCTAGCCAAATGAGTGTGTTTGTTGCTTCATTGTACTTACTTATAAGATTGTCCGCTGAAGCTAACCCTATGAGGAAAGTTTACAATTTCAAGAGTTATGACATTTATGTCAAGCTGTAAATCAATAGTATTGACCTGACATGAACAAAATCAGTATATAAACATGTATGTTGACATCAATTCTTGACATGTGGTGTGTTTGCAAAACGAAATAATTAATATTACGATTCTCAGCTCAATTTACCAGATGTATGTTACCATACAAAATCTAGCAGTGACTATTGACAATTTTGGTAATTGCTATGAGGAACACTTATTGTTTATGGGTAAATTTATTTTACAAAATATTTTGCGAAATATTCATTGAGTTTGAGTATTTATGTTACTTTTTAAGTGTAAAAATACACAAAATAAATAGAAAATCAGGTAAAAACAGCTCTCTGACAAATACGTGCACACTAGGAGGTGTGTTTGGCAGAATTTTGTCAAACCTTTGCCATATGTTTTCATTATTAAGCACATCCATTTATCCAATACTGCATATTGCCAATAGACTCAAAAATGTAAAGATAATTTATCTTTAGATGGTTGTGTTTTTTTTAAAGAAAATTTCCACAAGTTTTCATGAGCTGTTAGACATTTGTAACGCCGGTTTTGACTACTCGCCAGAATACTAAAAGAGTGATAATACTTCTTTTAGATGTCTTAATAATGTTCAACTAACATTCAAAATATGACACTAAATGTGATGAAGTGATTAGATCCAATATGTCCTTTTAAAAAAAGAGATACATGCTACTGAGTCACATAGCAGGTAGCTTAAGTTGTGGCCTAAGCAAGCCGATTTTCAAATATTCGAATATTTCAATACCTTAGTTGGAAATACATTGGACAGCAAAGGTTTGTTCCATTAATTATTTTTTGAACACGTGGGATATCAAAATCAAAATAAAGACATGCACTTTGTTTTTTAAGAATGCAGCATGTGTTAACTTGTAGACGCAATTTTCTTTTTAGATTTTCAACAATAAGTTCATCTGCCATCCAGCTCTATAAGTTGAATCTTAGTAAAGATAATATTGCAAATACTTTTAATCTTAATTTTGTAGCATTTGTTAGCAAAACAACAACAACACTTATTTACCAATTTTAGTCAAAGCACCGGGATTTTTCCCAATCAAAAGGGATCTGACCCTATTCCAAAATCTTGAAAAAAATACTGTAAGAGGTTCATTGATAACATCCGTGTAGTTATCAAAGCATTGAATAAAGCGTTATTGATGTTATACACAACATGTCATTTTTGGCTATTCTTCTAAGAAAAAAGGAAAACCAAACATAAGGCCTGGCAAATTGAAAAAAAATGACGGCATCTTTTAATGCTGGGGGCATTTTATTTTTTTAATTGTCATGTGGCTTACATTTTGAATGTTAGTCTAAAAAGAAATTATACACATATATTAGTTTCCTAAGGCAGCATAATTATTCTGAATTCTCAGTTGAAGACATTTTTATATGGCCTGGAGATACAGTTTAATGAACATTATTTGTATAAGGAGGAATGATTCCTTTTAAATCCGCTCACTTAAGCATTCACTGTTAAATTCAGCAGAAGCACCCCGAGCAGTTCTCAATATCCAAGAAAGAGCTGTTCAATTACATTATGTTGTCTTTTTTCTCAAGGCTTTTTAATGTATAAGTTTTATTATCTTGGACAGTCTTCCCTGCTACATGCCATCTTCATATGCTGTCAGAATATTGGTGTGTTTTTAATAAAATAATTCATACATGCAGTATTATTGAATATTCCCTTCCTGTCCATCATATTTTAATTAACTTACAATTTAAACCAATCAATACCCCATTACCTATGAAAATCATGTGTTCAGCAGCTCAAATAATTTTTACAAAAGTATACCTGATTCTGAAATAGCTTTTGAGGAGTTTAAATTTGTTGTGTCAAGTCTTAGATGATTTTTTTCCCAATTTAGACCTTTGACTTTTGAGTATGAGCTTGACCTTTAACCTATGGACAGGGAAATAACATGAGACACATAAGCATGCTAAACATTGTATATTTTAAAATCAAATCCTTAATGATGAACAGTCCAAAAAAGTATGATAGCTTGAAGATCAAGCACATACACAGGACAGTTATTGTGACAACTGTATTAAGTTGACTGCAAGTGAGCTTCACACAAAATCATCAAACCATAAAACCTGCAAAAACGGGTCATAGGACAGTGTGTTTGGGCATCTTGAGACTCATGTTGGCCCCATTTCCAAACTCATAAAGTATATTTTCCCTAAATTACTACACAAAATCCCCAATATAAAGTTTTTATTAAGATATAAAAAAAATATTTAATTGCATCATTTACGTCATTCACCTTTTAAAGTCGATCCTTAGTAAATGTTATATTGAAAATCATTTTAATTTTCAATTTTCAATTTGTCATAAAAACCTACAAGAACGAGTGTCCAATTTTAGTCAAAATAACAGGATTTTCCAACTGCAAAAAGCCTCAGCCCCATACCGAAAATAGTGAAACAAAAACATTGTGGAAGAGAATTACAGATACTTACCAATCTTCCGTTCCTAACAGCTATTCACCCGCTCTGAGATGATGGTAGTCCATTTGGTACAGGTCTGGAAGTCTTCATGGTGTCTGGTTGCTATTTATTACGCCTCTAAACAATGGAAGATGTCAGATGATGAAAATAAGTCAATATCCTGCGTGATAGGTTTGGTCACAAATTGCTTAAAGTTGACTAATACTTATCGAAACAGTGCCGCCATTAAAAAAGTGTCCTCATTTTCATTTGTAAAGTGAATTCCCTAGACAGTAATAACTCGGTTAGGTGCACCTGCACACTTTCAAGAAAAATTTCTTTACAATTTTCTTTTGCGTTAAGGACTGCATTAAGCACTATATATATAATTGCGTTGTTTCTCTACACAAGCACGATAACTATCATGACCGAGAAATCTAATATGAATATCATTTCTTCTGTGCACAATCTTCATAAGAAAGGGATTGTTCTTTAATTATGAAGTGTTTTGTAACACATTTCATTAGTATTTTGGAATATGTGCATAATCTTCATAAGAAATGTATTGTTCTTTAGTTATTAAGTGTTTTGTAAGTCTTTGCATTAGTATTTTGGAATATGTGCATAATCTGCATAAGAAATGTATTGTTCTTTAATTATGAAGTGTTTTGTAAGTCTTTTCATAAGTATATTGGAATATCTGCATATTCTGCATTAGAAATGGATTGTTTTAATTATGAAGTGTTTTGTAACACTTTTCATTAGTATTTTGGGATATCTGCATAATCTGCATTAGAAATGGATTGTTCCTTAATTATGAAGTGTTTTGTAACACTGTTCATTAGTATTTTGGAATATGTGCATAATCTTCATAAGAAATGTATTGTTCTTTAGTTATGAAGTGTTTTGTGTGTCTTTTCATGAGTATTTTGGAATATCTGCATAGTCTGCATAAGAAATGGATTGTTTTTTTTATTATGAAGTGTTTTGTAACACTTTTCATTAGTATTTTGGGATATCTGCATAGTCTGCATTAGAAATGGATTGTTCTTTAATTATGAAGTGTTTTGTAACACTTTTAATTAGTATTTTGGAATATAAGTCTCTTAGTTACATAATAGCTAAAAACAAAACACCCATTTATAAAACCGCAAAGGTATAGAGGTTAGCAAATTTGATAATCATCTCAAAAGATTTGGAGGTTGAACACCCGGGAGGATAAATAGTTGAATTCCACTTTTTTCTTCATTTTATTATAAGTTGTTTTTCAAATTCTTTAGTTTTTGCAGTTAATACTTATGAAAATATTTTTCCAAAATATAAAAAAATTGTGAGCAAGTTCATTTGAAAAAAATCACTCAAAAATGTTAAACACTGAATATGTATTGATCTACATAGTGATTGGTATTAAAATGATTGAATGAAAAAATATTTTAATGCTTAATTAAAATTGGTGTATGCCACTTTTTCGCTGGTATTTACAGCAAATAAAATACAGCAATAATATACATAAGCATGGGAAAAAAGAAAGTTTGTCCAAGTAATCAATATAGGTTTCATCCGTCTTGATTGCCTTGCATTGAAGTTGATCTGCAGAGGCCAGGCTTTGACATGTTATTGATTGTTATCCAATTAGTTCTGCGTCTGTTCGCCAACCAGCTCATTGCTGACAACCTTTGTTGACTGCAGTATGCAAATTGTATGTATTCTGATGGGGAATGTTGACAAAGTAGTAATAATAATTCCTCTTTGGAGCCAACACTTGGGCCAAAAGCAAACACTTGTGCCAAAATTAAATTCATGTATTCTTATCCATGATTATATCTCAGATTTGGATATATACTTTGTCTCTATTTTTGGCTGTGTTTCAGTATAAATGTTATTCCCTGTATAAATGTTTGTTGAAATATACCACTTGTGTCACTTGAAAGTGTTTATGCTGTGTTACACAATTTTTCGTTTTTCGCCAATCAAAGACAGATTTGGAATAGATAATGCAATAAGGATTTGAAAGACTTCAGTAGTAATTGGTCTGACCAGTTTCTTTAAAATAAATGCACTGAATTTTGAGACAATCCGGTGATTGATTTATTTAATACACAATTTTACAGCACTTATGCTTTGTAGATGACTGAACCTCATGACAAACATTTGTTATAAATAACCCCAGCAACATTATAATTTTATTGAAGTGTATGTTCAGTTAAAAAAATCATCAAACCATATGGGAAAGTGTTGTCAATGTACGTGCTTATAAAGTTATCAGCTTGCATTAAATCTGTTTTTCTTTGCCACAATGAACTTAAATCAACTTGTTGCTCTGAAATTCCATCTTGATGCCGTGATGCTTTGTCTTATCAACTGTCCCTGTACTGTCATTACTTTACTGGTTCTTTGTTTGCGCCTATTCAATAGTCTGTTATTACTTCCTCAGGAAACCATAAATTTACAAACCAGAAACAAGCTCTTTGCCAAAGGATATTCAGCTTCCTGTGTATTATGTATACAGACGTAGAATGAAAGTATTACCTTATAAATAAGGTTTTTTGTCAGTTGTTCTGTCAGAGCAACTATCAATATGTAGTTGAGGTGAGAAACAATTAAGAATAATTATTGAAAGATGGTTACAACAACAACGATAAATTAACGGATTTATTGTTATTTTCTATAGTTATTTAAACCCATGTATGAACGATCCAAACAAACACGGATTGGAAAAATTGGTTTGTCTTAAAAGCAGTATTTTATCACAGGTTGTCTAAAAGTGTACGGTGTCTATTTAGCTCTTTCCCTCATAAAAAACAAAGTGAAAATGGCTTTTGCAACCAGCATAAAACCAGAACAGCCTGCGAATAACTCGCAGTCTTTTCAGGTTTTATGCTTTTTGCTGCTCATTCGTATCTATGGGTTGGAAAAGAAGCAATTAAATTATAGTGATAGAACAATTTGTATCTGTATTTTCGTCCTCGATGATCCTTAACACGGATGCAACAGTCAAATGTCTTATAATAGCCAAACGTATTATGCAAATCCTGGTTAATACAGCATTGGACAAAATCCGGGTTGATGAAACGGTTGTAAAGCATTAAAGACACTGTCAGACAAGGAAATGATACCGTCAAGGAAGGGATTAGATCGTGAGGGTCGCCATTAGCAGCATTGATATTTAGTTAAAAACATGTCTGCATCTTTTTTAGTTTTTTTTTTACAATAACGCTGTTCCCAGAATAGCAGAGTGTCGTCAAAACCTTTCCAAACTACCTCGTCAATATTTACCATCTTTCTGTGATTGATATTATAAGTATGTCAACAACGGCCAGTTCTCTTGTAAAAGAAAATACAACGATGAAGTTCCGTTTAACAGACACTCGTACAACACTTTTGAATATGTAAGTTATTTGTAGTGCATTATGGTAATATTAGTTATTATATTGCGAGTGTCGACGTATGTTAGCCTTATGAATGTTTTACACCACAATATTTCAGCATTCAAGTATGTGTCACAAGAATTAATCTGCCGAATGTTTTTAGGGCAAATAACTTGCGTACAGTGTTCGTTCATTTGAATGTATATCAAATGCTATATAATTGTTACGCAACCGACATCATAACTTTCTGACAGAGCGAAATAACTTGTGGGATTTGTAATTCATATTCCTCTTAATGCAAACTTAGCCACCTGGGTATTTTGGTGCATTTTATCTACATTGTTGTGTATATAAAGCCATCTGAAGAACAAACAATAGAATCGTTATTAGAGACGCTATAATAAAGTTCATCTTTGGTTAATAACTAAAAACTCTCACTGAAAAACAGTATAGATTAAAACTGTAAGAATATAAATAATCGTCTCATCTGCAAACAGTTGATATTGTTTTAACAACGTTAGTAACATTACCGATTCAATAATTGAAGAACTGACGTGTATATAGCTTTTCTGATATTTCAATTCCCATAGAATCATTTTATTAAACGACAAACACGCCAAGCATTTTTCTATTTTCAAATTAATTACATATTCGAAACCTTGGAAAATACAGAATATTCTTAAGTGATGAATTAAAATAAAACGATATAATGCAACATCACTAATAAGATTCATCTCCCACTAGTGAAAAAGTGTGAAATTTCAAAAAAATGCCCCATCCACAATTTACATTTCCGGTACATGATATTTTAGTCACGTGATCGACAGTTGCACGTGTTTGTGTGCAGACGACAAAAAATACATAATCGTGCATGTGAACAAGTACATTGTCCAGTGGACAGCAGATGAAGAAAGTACGTCTAAAATCTGTGTAAGCTTTGCTCATGTTGACGGTACGTGTAGGTCTATCTGTACAATTTACAATCCTTGTGTCTTTTTCGGTTAATAGTTTTGAAGATATGGACGCTAGAACTACCAGAAACCTTAATTTTCATTAATATTTTCTGGTTAATTAATTATGACCCAACAATAATAACTAACAGTAGGGATATTAACAATTTGAAGATTGATGTTATAATTGAATATGCTGAAAAGATCTACACCATGTATTACAAAGAACTGCATTTTTTCTGCACCAGTTATTCTATTCATTCATTACATGTGTATTCTCGCCTTTTAACTTCTTATATATACTTCTAGTAAACAACAACCAGCTGATTCTCTTCAAGACGTATAGATAAGGCAAACGATTTTGCACATGCAGGGCATGTATGTTTTTTGTGAAATAGTTTTACCTTAGGTATCGAAGAACATTTCCATATTGCAAACACCAAAATCAGGATATAACTAACTTAAATGTGTATACCACTAGATCAGTCCTCGGGGGCTGTGCTAGGAAATTGTTAAAGCTGCTGTTTAATGTTAATATAAATTAATGCTAGTGCAGCGTAAGTTTGAGTGTGCTTTATGTTTAAATTGACACTGTATAGGCCAAGTTCAAAGTTGGGTAATGTATGGTGTTGTTTTTTTTTAATTTAGCCAAGTTTGATTTTTTATTAGATGTGTAAAAAATATGGCAAACAGATAAAATATAAGAAAAACCTTTATAATAGTTATTGGCTCATTTGTGACCTTATTTAAATAAAAATATATAAGTAGGCAAATGTCAAAAGTAAGCCAATGTCAAGGTAAACATTAGGTCAGTTGATGTGCATGTGTAGGCAATGTTCAAAGACATCATAGATGCAAGTTTCAAAGCTGCGAATCAAGCGGTATTTATGTTATACAAAACGTGATAACAAGAATTGGGGCCTTATGATTTAGTTTCATTCCGAATGTAGGTCAATTTAAAGTTAAAAAGAAAATAAGGACAGTTGAGGATGGTAGGTTAATAGAGTTCATAAATTATATCCACGCAAGTTTGAACACTTTTTATAAAGCATTACTGATGTTATCCTTAATTTAACATGTTTGGCTGTTATTGTTCGAATAGATAACGAAAAGACGAAGGGACAAGGAAATCACTACATGCTTATCGGCATATACTGATCCTGTCGTTTCCCAATAATGGAAACATATTTTGAATTCTCAGTTCAAGACATGTTTGTATTGCCTGGAGGTACAGTTTTATCAAATTTATTTTTATAAGGAGGAATGATTCCTTTTAAATCCGCTTATTTAAAAAGCTGGCAAAATTACAGAATGAATGGTTAAAATCGGCAGAAGCACCAACAAGCATCTCTATATATCCAAGAAAAAGCTGTTCAATTATACTTTGGTGTTCTTAGGACAAACTTGTTATGTGTATTTTCATTATATTGGGTGGTCTATTCTGAAACATGATTTCTCCATATACTGAACACTTGTGTTTGTGGGGGAGGGGTAGGTGGGGTCGGCGTAACAGCTTTTCACCCGAACTTACCGTTGAAACCGTTCAATAAAAATGGAATTAAATCCCATGAGTAGGCCTTAATAAAGGCATTAGATCGTTGTGTTTGTTAAAAATACCAAAACTGTTTGAAATAGAAACATCCACTTTACAAAAAGCTACCCCCATTTACGTTTACATGCAATTCAAATGACTTTCTAGTTGTTGAGGTATATGGTAAACACAGTTCCAATTTTGCATGGGCTTTTATGAAAAGGGAAACAGCAGTGCGTTTTTTAACGAAGTTAACTGCGTGTTCAGCGTGAAACAATTTAATCTCTACTAAACAGAATAAAACAATAAGTTTATTCATATAACTTGATAAAGTCCACTTCATCGGTATATATATCTTTTCAGTACATATGATGTGCTTTAAGAGTCAGCCTTAAAAGCACTTAAGTTAAAATCAAATTTGGTAACATTTACAAATGTCTCAGTAAGCCATAGTCTCGAATATTCAATAAGCTTATTGAACGAATTTAAAGTTATGGATGTGAGTATCTGCTCACATACATGAAGATGAAGCAAGCCGATGGCACAAGCCTGAAAAGATACCGTATGATAATAGCAAATTTAAACACTGTATTGTTCTCGAAGATGAGTTCCATTTCTTATTCGAATGTCCAGTTTTTAATAGTCTTAGAAAATAATATTTACACAGATATTATTGGAATCACAAGAATATTATGAAATGTATCGAACTGTTGAAAACTGAAGACGCAAAAGCAATAAAAATTTGTACTATTTGTAGTCATAGTAATACAAGCTATATGTTAGGGTCGAATGAGTTAACTTTTTTTAAATAGGTATAATTACTCCATTTGACCACGATTTTGGAAAAGACTACTTTTCAAAAATATATATAGTTAAATAATATTTCCAGTGGTGTATCAACGACATCCTTTCCCACCTTTAAATATTTGTAGATAATGTTATCAATTGAATGAGATTTTTTTTTATTCCCAATAATGTTATTCCATTTTTCCTCCTTAATAAACAATTATCCAACTCTTAATATCCTTGACGTCGTGTTATTTCTATTGTGACGTGTTACATTTTCGATAATATCTTCTTCTTCGTCACATATTGATAGGAGATAACTGTTAAAAATGTTCAACAAAGGCATCTATGTAATAATATCACCCGTTTAATTAACTGACTTCTTTTTAACAAGTTTCCAAAATTCTTTTTTTATTGAATTTCATTCATTTCAAAATAATTGATTCCTGTAATAATACCGTTTAGATTGTCTGCATTGATATATATACTCATTTTCGCTAAAAAATAATAATCACCTGTCTATGATCATCTTTATACAAGTTGTACTTGTTTATCTTCTAAATATATACATATTTTGTTTTTGTTTACATACATAATTGCATTGTTACTTGTATTTAAACACTGTGAGCATTTATGCTGTTTTTGAGCCTTTTTAAAGTTATTATTTATAAACAATATAAATCGGTCGACCATTTCATCCGTATCTAGATTATGTTCGTTGCATTTATACAGATCCTGACATTAACGATTAACTCTTTAGTTATATCCCTTAAAAACTGGTCACTATAATAGTTATCCTATCTAACGTAATAGCATTCCGCGTTTATATCATAAGCATATATTTTTGCATTGATTTTTACATCAAATGTTAGTGGATGGTGATTTTAAAATTCGGTAAAATCTTTAACGCAGAAATTCCTTATATGGTGAAAATAAGCGGTTGTACTTAAAGGCTTTGGAAATATTTGGTAATTACTTACAAATTGCATTCTGTGCATTAGTATATTTACATAATGTTACTATTGTTGTTCCCCATCCTGATATTCATTTTGACTAAAACTGTGATCTCATTGCATTCCATCCCGCAAGGTTTAAAGTTCAGTTCGCGGTCTGTAAAAGAATCGTTAAGTAAACGCTTTTCCGTTAACTAGGTGATCTTGAATTTAATTTTGACCCAAAATAGGTCAAAGTGCTGTGAAAAAAATAACAATGCGTTAAATAAGGGAGGGTGCATTAAACGAAAGAGGAGAGAATTAGTTTAGCTATCTCGAGGGGACGACTACGCGTTCCCACGAATAAGTGGGCAAATCAAATTGTTTCTTATATAAATTTAACTTTAGCATCGTTTTTGACAGAATCGAGTTGATCGTAAAGTATTTGCAGAAAGGACTTTCATTTCGTGAAATGTGTGATGCACTGTTAAAACCGCACGATATAAACATATATGTTCGTCACATACACATTTAGCGTGCTCTAGTAAACAAATGTAGGAGACCTAACTTTTAATTACCAGGGTAATGATTGACTTTGTGAAAAACGGCGGAAAGAATATCATTTTAGTTATTTATGAAATCTTAGAACAGTGAAGCCGCAAAATCTCCTTTTATCCGGACATAAAACTGTC